>NC_059476.1:9346250-10019375 GCF_018139145.2 Gymnogyps californianus
TCTGAGATTAAGGCGAAGCATTGTGCTACGCAGATATGTGCAATTCTGCTTTAAAGTTAGCCCTAGGCAAGATGTAAAGCCAGCCCAAGCCACAAGGCCCTTCGCCCCCTCCTTAGCTGTAAAGGAACAGCCTCAAAACCTCCCGAACGCTTTCTAAAAACAAGCTCAGAAGCTAAGGTCACAATGTTGCTGGATAACAAAAAAATCAGACTCAATAATAAAGCAGTTTTATGGCAGTCATAACTTCCCTTCCTCTCCTCTTCCCAGTAACTCTTCCATGTGACACAGGCTATCCCTGTTTCTCTTTCTCCTGTATGAGAGTAACCATTAGCATCACTCCCACTCCTAAATTCATCCCGGTCCAGACTCAATATATACCTAATTAAAGGCAGAATAATTGTCTTCGCTTACATTTAGCTTTAAATCTTTATGGGTCTATTTCAGACCTAAAGAACTTGCAAACTTGTCTATTCTTGTGAGCTGTGTTACTCTATTATAATAAAAATAATACGTAGAAGCATTGCCTATACATCCTTAGACAATCGGGACTATAGCAACACTTGGCACTAAAAATTACTAGCACTTCTTATAAAAGGGGTTTGCTTTATAACAGATGCGTCCTGAGCACTGGAATTCAAAACAGGTCTCACTGACATGTCATCTCTGAAAGACTTAGGCAGCCTGCCCTGTTCCACTGCTTCACTGATATATCCTGCACTAAGCAAAACAGATTATTCAAATGCCAATCACTGAATGGCATGGCCATGGCACAGGAGGAACAATTTTTTAAAACCAAGGTATTTTGATTCACTTATTTTGAAAGAAAAATCCAGCACCATCTATTTTTCAAATAGGAAACAAAAAAGATATTAATTAAATCTATATCCAGCACAAATACTAACATAAACCAGTTGGGCACAAGAGACAGGTACACTGCCTGCATTCCTATTTTACAGCCAGGAGTGTCTGGAAAGTTGTAAAGAAAGTCTGTTTTGCTCTGCAGTTTGTATTTTTGGAGGTAGCCTGGAGAGGAAATAATGAATATAAAAAACCTTAGAGAACAACTGAAGCCCAGTGGTGAGTAGATTCTGCTCCGTTGAGCTTGCCAAACAAAAGATATATTTATATATGTGCATACAGTGAGTTATGGAAGAGCCTAATTTAGAAGCCAAAAGCAAAATCACTTTATTCTCATGAAAGAGAAACCCTCACGCTCAAACTGTTCTCCATTTTCCAGACAATTAGTACTGAACTCAGAAAGATAAAAGGCATATTTCATCGGAACGGAACACCTAAGAAAATTACATGTACCATTTTTAATTCAGCTCTTGGCAAGAGACATCTTGCTAACATAACTAGTTTCACATTGCAATATCAATATTGCAGTGTTCTCCAGATTTAACACATTCACAACTGGCCCACAATAAAGTGCCAACACACAAAGCTCTTGGCTAAGTGCTTGCAGCTGCTCCCTTAGCCACTAGCTCCTTCTCATTCTTCACTGAGAACACTGCCTTCCAGGAACAATACAGGACACTCAAACTCCAGTTCTTCTCCATTTTTACAAAGTCGGGCAATTTTCTGAATAAAATGTAAGTTTGCAATGTAACAATGCTTACGAGAAGTGTTGTTTCACATTTACAGAAAGCCCACAAGTCTGAAAGATCCCAGAGAGCCTCATGAACTTTACACATCATATACTAAATATACTGAAGAAGAGAAAGTGAGCCTACCGCAGCGCACACACACACACAAAAAAAAAAAAAAAAAAATCAACAAAAAAGGCTGATAGTGACATACAATACTGCCAAAACTCATTTAAAAAAATACTGCACAAGGCCCATTCCAAATCACAAACTTCATTTTTCTTCAAATTTTAGATTAAAAACTATGTCAAATGTTTCAAGTTCCTGATATTTGCCTTCTGAGTGTTTAAGCCATTAGAGTGCATTTGGGTCATGTTCTGAAGCTTTGATATTAGACATATTGTTTAAGTGAAAGTTGCAATTTAAGCAAAAATGATTGATGCCACATGAATTAAAGAAAAAAAGAAGTATCTCAAGTCCTTGACAGATCTGGCAAAAATTACAACATGTAGAGCAGAAATTTAGTACTTTTAAAATATATATTTAATGTTGAAGTGGGAGTTTTATTTTATTGTTCTCCTTAGCAACCTAACAATCTAGCTCTTTGAGAACTAGCTGAGGGCTTGAACCTATCCTTACAGAAGCAAGCTAAAATTTTCAGGCAGTTAAAGAAGAACAGAGGCAGTCAGTAAATCCACCTAGGTCTACATGCCAGATCTTGCTGGAATTCTCCTTGAAACATCACAGCTAATAGAGTAACATGCATAGGTACATCAAAGTTTTCTGTTAAATGGAAAACTCAAGGACTGGACTCAGCATGAACAAGGAGAAAACACCTCATGTCAAACACAACCAAATATGTAAAACTAACGGTGGAATATGACAAAATGACAGAAAAAGGGAAAAAAAAAAATCTTGAAAAAAAATTTAAAATACAGTTTCCTCTAGTATTTTAAACCATCAAATATTATACTTTTTAACTTCACTTTAGAAAAGCACAGATCACCATAGTAGCTAGCATTAAATGGATTCTATCCTCTATCAGGAAAAAGTTCTCCAACAGAAGAAGTTTTTTAATTAAACTTCCAGCAACTAGAATCTCCCTGGGTTGTGTGTGTTTGCTTGTTTTGGGTTTTTATGTGTGTGTGTCTTTGATAAAGGAAGTTCTAATAAAATGAATTTGTTATATGACTGCTGTCAATTTTTCCCCTACCAGAAAGCAGAAAGCAGAGCTCTGAGACGAAACAACAGGGAAGAGATTTACTCTGCTATCAGCAAATAAAGCTGCAGTAATATCAATAGAATGGTGAATTTGACTCATAACCCAGTATATTTTTACCTGCCTTTCCATCTGGTAAGAGGAATTATACCACTCTGTGAAGGGGAATTATACAGAAGAGGACAGCTGGATATTTTTAAATCTTATTCTTATGTAAATCAGACTATCAATAAGTGCTTATTATTTATGCACAGATCCTTACATTATTAAATAGCTTTTTAAAGCTTGCATACAGTGAAGATTTTACCAAATAAACAGGGTATATTTTTATAAATAAAATAGTATTTCTTTCACCTCTTCAGAAGAAATAACAGTATGACTAAGAAATGAATAGTCTGAATATTTATTAGAATTAAAATGAGCAAAATATTACTTTTTCATTCCAGAATACCCTGCATCTATACATTTTTATACTTTTAAATTTATCCTTCTTACAAGTACATAAAATACAGTACAAAATAGGATATTAAAATTAAGGAATTTTTTTCCCCCGATATTTTATTTCCACCTAGCAGTTCTTCATTACAGAAGTCTTGAAGCCCAGTTTTTGCCCAGTTCTTCCATGGTTTTTTGGCAGTTCATTTTTTTTTATGCACCACAGCAGACTTTCTCAACATTTTAATGTTTCCCAGTTAGATAAAATAATTATTATTCTGATTTATGCCTGGGAACTTAGATACACTAACATGATATCTAACCTGCCCATCATTCAAAGATACAGTTTCAATACCAACAGGACAGGTCCAATAGCCTAAAATCTGCCACAGTGGAACGTACTTAAGAAGAGAGATTGATTTTCTTCCCCCAAAACTACAGCAATGGCTGTAACTGGGAAGTATAGTGCAATAAATGTTACAGTACATCCAGTAAAATCTGACAATTTGAAAAATTCACTATGAAACCTTATTTCCACCAAGCATTTGTAACCCTGTAACCTTTCCAGATGCTCACAATATGTCCAGATTTACACAGATTTACAAGGGACGACAAAAGCTACAGACACATCTCCAGGTGAAGGCTGCCTCTTGGAAGAGCCCAGACATACCGAAACTTCTCAAAGAATGATTTACTACTCAGTTAATTCTATAATTTTCATATTTTTCTTCCTTGCATCCAGTAAAAGTTCTCTCATTTAATATCAAAATCTGAACTTTGAAACATCCCCTTAGCATATTCCTTACATTTCTACAGGCTATTCCTGAAAAGTTATCTGTGTATATAACCCTGCATATGGATACACTGGAACCTATGGAAATTTTAAAACCTCTGTAGACAAAATTCTATGAGGGAATAAAATGAGCAGCTAGCAAATCAAATATTACAGAAAATTAAATAAAATTACCTTAAAGTAATAGTTTTCACCTAAAAATATGTTTTAAGTCAATATGATTTTCCTGTTACTATCAATGGCACTTTTCATTATTAAAATTAAGGAGGAAAAAAAAATCTCAGTACTTTTATTTGTATCTATTTTTATTGTTATACAGTCTAGTTACTTTGAATAATCAAACCATTCTAATCAGTTCCTCCTGATTAGGAGAGTATTACAGGTTTTTACCAACTGAAACCACCTACTTAAAGGAAACAAAAATATTCTTTTCGAAAAAAATGTTGTCATGTGTCATTAAAGAAACATTGTAAAATAGAATGTAAATGTATGCTCAAAGCTGCTTTAGAACACTAACTTTGATTTAAAATGTCACTGTCCTTTGTGCTATCCAACAGCACAATTCAGAAATCAATATAACTGAGTATACTAAAAAAAAATTATAAATAAATAAAAAATAAGAAAAAAGTAAAGATGATCCTCCATAAAAACACAAATAACTAGCTGTTCTTAAGCTAGGGAGGGAAAAAGAAAAGAAAAAAAAAAAGTGTTGTAAAGTTTCCTTGATTTCCTAAAAACTCTGCCCCCAAGGCATGGTGTGTACTTCACATGACGAGCAGATATAAAAGCATCAGAGGGAAGGAGGAAGAGATGAAGAGAGGGAGAGAGAGAGATAACCTACAACTCTGCAGCTATGACTTTCTAATCAATAGTATTCTTGACAGGAATATAAATTTAACTTTCACACCGAACAGCTAGAGTTTGGAATTTTCACAGAAATCCTTATTTTAGAAATCACAAGGTTATAGGTTTGCTGCTGAGATTGCACAACAGCCTATCTAACCAGTCACAAAAAAAAAAAAAAAAAATTATCCAGAGCTATGGAGAACAGTATTCACACTTTGAATCAAGTTCCAGATGATTTATACAGAATATAATAATGTAATAAATACAAGTAAAGCATTTAGCTGATTTAAAATAATCCTTATCTTCTATGTAATGACTGTATATGTATTTTGACAATAAAATATGATACTTTCAAAACAGATTTTGAGTGTACGGATAATTTTTACAGAGGAAATAGTTTTCTGGTTTTTTTAAACACAATACGGATCTGATCAAGTTTGCATTCTTCATATGAAGTTTACAACTTAGATGGCAGTACGTGACTGGATTCAGTGATTCACGAGTGACCTATTTTTTATGTTCTTCATCTCCTGACGTTCTAAGGGAAATAATTAAAAAACAACATTTGACTGAACTTGCATACATCAATGGATCACTCTCCCAAACCAAGCATCAGAGTAAAATGACAAATCCTAAGCGTATCGTCTGATGACATGCACTAAAACTCTAAATCTGTGGTTATCGGCTTTCCTCAGGATATCCACTGATCTTAACAATGAGTCTCTAGTACTGAAATTTTATCCTAGATAGTCTCCTAATACGTTCAAAGTGTCTATAACTGGAACTGGTCTCTTTCTACATGTGCTGTCATAAACTCGGTAGTCTACATAGCCTTTTTTTTTTTTTAATTATTTTTTTTAAAGACCAGAGTTAGGAAAGGAGTTAAGAGCTGAAATTCAATTTTTATGCTAATATTTTTGCCTATGAACCCAACAGATGTGAAGCTCACAATCTGAAATGTGATCACAGCCAAAAACAATTTGAAAATGGCTGCTCTGCAGAGTTTATTTCATCCAAAAGAAGCCATTTGGAATACCACATGCTTCGACACAACAGCTTGCCCTGGATAAGCCTTTGGTCTATGTAAGAATCTAGGCAGGGGAATGTATTACATGTGACAAAACCACAGATTTTCAGTCTGAAATTGTAATTTTAAGTTTACTCTTGAAAAGTCCAAATTCAAATCTCTGTTTCCTCCATTTTGTGGAATTGCTGTAACTCTTGACCAGGACAGGAAAATCCACCACCAGGACAACCTTTTCTCTTCTAGTTCCGTAAATGGAATAAAAGAACCTTCTATGACAGGCATAAACTCCGGACAGCAGACTGATACGGCTGAGCAGCACAACCGACCGTATGAGACAAAAGTTCCAAATCAGAGCGGAGAAAACGATGATGAAACGGACACAAGACAAAGGGAAAGCAATGGCAAAATAGGTATGTGAAATACAGACTGGGGAAAAGGTCTATAAGGAGTGCCTTAGGCTGAATGGTAGTTGGTAGAGGAGTGGAGTTATGAGCAAAGAAACTGTTTCCTGTAGTTCGAGTGTTACGATGTACTGAGTAGATTCCACCCCCCCTTCTTTGTAAATAGGTAGAAGGGCATCAACATATGTCCATAGCACACTGGTAATCAAATCACTCATTAACATCTAGAACTGATCAAGTGTTTGGACACAAAAAGAGGAAAAAAATAACTTCTCAGTGAAGACTTAATTCAGAGTTTAAAGATATTATCACTCTTCAGCTTTTGTCATGATAAAAAAAATCATCATTTAGTCCTAATCTTGGTTTCCCATCTCATCCTGAGTTTCCAATTAGCTAGACAAAAAGTCCCAGAGGTACCACTGAAACAGTATACCTGCCAGTACAGCTTTTTCTCACAAATATACGCATAGCCTCTGCATCAGATATTTTTGTTTCTTGACTATTTATCAAGCAAAGCGTTAAGGGTAGGATTCAAGCCAGTTCATTAAATGTATCAAAGATGAATCCACAAATCCAGTGAAAGAACAGGCCTCATGGCAGGCAGAACATAACCTTCTGGCACCTCTCCCTGCTGGAGAGGAATAAGCTGCATTTATGCCTTTTCCCCAGTTTCAACCAACATTGCTAAGACTACTTTGGGGACAGATACTATTTAAAATAACTATAGTCGTGAAAGGAATAAGGTTCCTATTGGATAACGCAACGCACAGGATAGAATGAACTGAAAGGAACATCTTTAAATATAAGGCTATTCATACTTAACTTTAATGTGTTATTTCTCCTACTTGACAAATTCCTCCAGTAGTTCCTTGCTCTTAGTTCTCTTACTTGTTATGCTCTACCTTAAGTTGCAAGCTCTTCCTCTAAACAAACACAATAACCTATTCCAGTACAAAACAAGATGCGCTAATTGTACTTTCCCTGGCAGGTCTACACATTCTTCTGTTCTGTATTTAATGATAGGGAAAAATGTCTAAAAAACCATCCACCTTAATATGTTTCCGAAGTTCTAAAAATCTAATCACTGTAGATTCTGATCAAGGTATGTGACAAATGTACTGAATATAATTACCAATTTTGCAGATATTTTTTACTTAGAATAATTTAAAAAAAATCCTAAAAAAAGGAAGAAAACTACAGATAATTCTCCAGTTACTTCTTTTTACAGGATATTTTTTAAATCTGTAGCGTCTGCAAAACATTACTAATATCTGTGATGTAATTCTTTAACAAAAGACTAAGTAATATTGAAATTTCCTAAGAAATGTAGGGAACACTAGATTCATCACTGCAACATTGTCAGGTCAATCACAAAATCCGAAAGCAAAAGCAAAACAAAAGCAGGAAAAAAGTGATTATACACTAGGCATGAATTGCAATAACTTTGGGCTACATTTAATTGTACTCACAGTTGACACTGGTCTCCTTTGATTCCCTTTGTTGTGCAGAAACATTTTCCTGTTTGCATGTGACAAATATTTGCATGTCCACTGCACGTGCAAGCTATAAAATCAAAAAGGAAAAGTGAGATTTCTTCACCCATATTTTACTTTATAACTAAAGGAATTTTCATTGATTTTAATACTTCATCCTAAATACATTTCCTACAAGCTGTATTAAAAAAAAATATTACTACTTCAATTATAAGCTTCTTTGAAGAACATTTCACTAGCACATCATTTAGTTTGTTTTCTGTAGAGTTAAGAACTATGCATATGTCATTAGGGGCTCTCCTCCACACCTTAAATAATAGCAGTTTGAGAATAACCATTAAAGTCTACCATTTCAATGCGCAATACAGAAAATTATTAACAATACATCTTTTCTATACAAAGTGAAATCCTGACCAATGGCAAAAGCAATGGCAAAATTCCATTAGATTCAAATGTCTAATTAAAGAAAGTATTATTGCAGATGTTTGGTAAAATGTCTAATATAATTGGAACTCTTGCATTTGACAAAACCGAACAAAAAGAAAGCTTTGAAACCATTTCAAATGGAGTTAATACTACAATTATGGTCCACAACAAGAATATTCTAGAAGCAAAAAACAGGCACCTTTAAAAGCTCCTGAAATTTGAACTGAAGGAGAATCACAGAAACATCATCATCACTCCACTCCTTTTTAAAATCAGTGGCTAACGTAAATCTCTCCACAGTGGTCTGCTCACTGCCACTCTTGCTGCCTGATTGATTCTCACCTCAAAACAAACCTTCATGTTTCCAATTCTTGAGCTGGCTTTTTGCTTTTCCTTCCCATGTTTATACAAATGACTATGTTGTTTAGGCAGTCCTCCCTCTTTTCTAACCAAGCGTACAAAACTTAATAACCTCCCTCTGGTAAATGTGTCGATAAGTTCCCACATCACACTGGAATAATTACCTGCTAATATTCACACTACATTTAAAGCCTTTCTTTAATACAAAGTAACTCTGAACCTACCTTGATGATCATATTATGCTTTCACTGAAGTTTTAATTACGACTAAGATAAAAGCTTTAATATGTGAGCTCCTGCTTGGGAACAGATATGACACTAATTGGTGACCTGTATATAATAAAAGTTTATTTTCCACTTTATAATCCTAATATTGAATTTCTATCAGAAGGATTGAGTTTTAATGTTCCTATTTTACTGATAAGGAATAACACACAAGGAATATTTCTGTGACGGTGTCCCATACCATACACACTCTAACCTATCTGCCCCAGCCTAAGACAAACAGGGAAAAAGGTAATATAATAGCCAGACTAGAACCACAATTAAACATAAGATATTATTGACAGAATATTTCAATGTCAGGAATTCTATGTTTGTTCAGCCTTCAGAACTTGTTAAATAGCCAGCTGAAGCTGAAGGAGTGATTCTTACTAAAGAGGTACTAGAGATTCAAACTGTCTGCAGGAAACACATACCAGAAATTTCTACGTGGCATATAGTGATGCCTGACATTTTTCTCTCTTTCATAATACACCTTGTAACAACATTTCTGAAAAACACCTACAGTTACCACAGAGTGTTACTGTAATTGTAATTTTGCTATGATCTTGACACTCTACAATAAATGATCAATTTATATATATTAATAAATGCTGCTACTGTATAATCAGTTATTTTTTCCTAAAGCCATTCATGTTTTCCCCTCTACATTTATGGAATGATTATTTAGGCACTTTAAGCCGGAAAAGCATCTTCTCAAAAGTTAATATTAATTGTGTAAATCTTTGCTATACTTTCAGTGAAAAACAAAGGAATATATTCTTAACAGCTTATTCTGCTTATGGTTAATTGCTCTTAACAGTGATGCACCATTACAAGACAGCACAAAAGTTAAAGGAGCTAAAAGGCTGAATTCCAAATCATATTCCAAAAACTGTCAATATTTTGACAATACAGAAGCTATTGCCAACCCACCTTAATTGATTACTCCCATAGTTATTGCTCAGTTAATAGGAAGTGGATCACAAATATGAAAACGGAACTTCCTTTACTTGAGTGGCCTTTATTTAGTAAAAGTATTTAAACACTAAGTTATAAAAGCCTTTGGATACTATGCATCTTTATCACCTTCTTGAAAAAAAAGGGGTAAAATGGATTATCCAGTAAAAGTAACAGATGTAGCCATATAAGACTTTGTGGAAGGGCAAAACCATTTCCTTTGGCAGCTCAGACATAACTTGTATACCCAGTCCATGGAATTACTGATAAATCAAACTTTTTAGCACCGTTTATCCCCAGGGACATCTAAATCAAATCAGCACCTATATACTGCACATTACTGTACTATGTGCTCACTCGCACAGCAATCCACAGATGAACTCCTCTCCAATCAGCCAGGTATCTCCCTCCATTTAAACTGCACCATGTTTTAGTCACTGCACTCTGTCCTTGGAGTTTCCTGGATTTATACTGGAGAATTGTTAAATAACACAAAAGATCTGACAGAATTTATTTTCCCATGGACTCATGTCTAAATTTTGACCTGTGCGTATTCATAGCGCACACAAATAAAGGATACGTTCATAGTTTGGTCTCTCTCACCAAAACCACCAACGTGGCTGCTCTACCTCACCTGTATTTTCATGACACATATGAAGCTTCTATAGTGCTAAGACCAGTATGGTTGGAAAAGGAGAAGAAAGGAGTTCAGAAGACTCAGAACCTTGTATTCTGGATTACTCATCAATGAAAAAGCTAGTTCTGACAAGCACAGCAGCTAATTTTCTTCTGTTAAAAGATGAAAAGAAATTACTCTCATTGATCAATTTCCTAGTAATTTAACTGTTCCCTGGATAATACCTTGAAAAAGGACATCAGGAGCTAATCACTTTTACATTATTTTAAAAATCTCATCTGGACAAATTTTATTTAACAGCAGTGAATGTACATTTTAATTAATCTCAGGCTTGCAAGCTTGTGATGAAAAATGGATTCCTAACAATCTGTGGACCTCTATGCGAGGAGTAACTCAAAAAACAAAATACATAAAAGCCATCTCCGCTGTTACTGAAGCAAATGTGAATATATGTTATCAAACAAATACAACACCAGAGGCAGAACAATATTATAGTACATTCAGTGGAAAAAATTTTAGATGCCATTACCTCATGCAGGTTTTTTCCATTGACCTACTTCTGAATAATACAAAAGAAATTACCAGCTTTGAATATGAAGTATGTGTACTAATTAACAAACTGCAACCTAAAGCTACATTTGATTTCAAAGTAACAGAAGATTTACATTCTTCCATTACTTTAATATTTCCATACTCCTCTTTCCATATTTTCTTTAATATTTTCTACTTGTTTTAATCTGCTTAACCATTCTCAGTGAATGGTTTCTCTTCAATAGTACTGTAAGTCAACAGTTAAAACTGTAGCTACAGTAGTATCTTTTGCAGTCTAATGCTAGTAGAAATATGCCAAACCTTGGAATCAGTTTTAAAAGCAGATTTTGTACCAATCATTCTCAGCCGGCAGAAGTCAGCTCAAGAGATGCAATTTATATTTTCCTTTTTTTTTTTTTGAGGTGCCACCCCTCTCCACCCCCATGCATTTGTTTTCAAGGAACGAAGCTTAAGTTTCAGCAGCAGCAGCTGCAGCTAAAGCCTGTATTAAGCAACTTTTTTTTTCTTCTAAAAAAGGACAGTTATCATCTTTAATATTGATCTAAAGAAATGCTTAACATGATTTTTCTTTGTAAGAACTCCCTAAAGCTGAAGAAAAAGGAAGTAAGAGCTGAGAGTTAAAATGAAGGCTATACTTAATACTTCACATTTCAAATGCTTCTCTCCCCCCCGCCCCGCTCCCCGCCATGTATTTAATAAAAGGTTTAAGAGTTTGAGTAGAACTGCATGGTGGTGAGCAGAGATTTCTGACTGAAAACTCCAGGCTCAGACTACTTAATGCTAGATGGTGGGAGGATCACGTTATTGCTTTTGATTTTCTGGGCCTGTCTGCCCCATCTTAATTAACATATCTGAGACACTGTCAAGGAAAATTTCTGAGATCCCATTTTTGTGCCTCAGTGTTCTCTTACAACATCGTATTTTCTGTGGCTGCATATGAAGATAGCTAAGCCATCCCACTGAGATTCTCACCCAATAAGGACAGTTTCAGCTTCTGCCACACTCGAGCATTTTACCACGTTTTAGCATCTTTTAATTGATATCCTTTCTCCCATTTAGTTCCTATGTCCTTCAGTGTGGATTTTTGATAGCCACTATTCTTTCACACGTCCAGTTAGGCACAGTGTGAATCTTTTGCATTGTCACATCTCTCAAGTGATGTTAGGTTGACAGCAACACATTCTCTATTATGATTATGTTTTAAATAATGTCCAATTCTTAACATGAATCATTTTATCTGGGACACTGACAGTGGGCTTAAAATTAGAGGATGAAGAACACCTACACAGATTTGCTGGGTTAAGAGAAATTAAATATAAGCAGAAACAATCTTCATGCTTTTGGATAAGGATATTGCATCCCTAACAGAAAGATAGAAGCAAACAGAAAGGTGACAACACTTACAAGCCCAGTAGGGAAAGGTCCTCTAAACCTGACTTTTTTTTTCTTTATTTAAAAAATACTCTTTTTTTTAAAGAAATCTAGAGTCAGCTTTTGGCCCTATCCTCAAAAAAACCACACCATCAACATAGAAAACTAGCCTCACCAATGCCATTATACCTTTTACTGAGTACCACCATATGAAGAGTAGTACAAGACTGTTAGAGAAGAGACATGATTATCTACATGGTACATCAGATTTAGATTCTACTGCTGTATGACATATTCCAGCACTCATAGCAGCACCATACTCAAAGAGTTTCAGGAGCTTACGATGACACTAATCCTCTCTCAAATCTTCCCTGACAGTCATCAACGCAGAGAATAGCTTGAAATCCTGCTTTAACTTTATAGTAAGTTTAATATACAATAACATTCTAACAGTCTTATTAAATTCTGTTCACTTTCTCTATTTCCGCCTAATTTAAGTACTCATATTCAGTATTCAAAATTCAGAAATGAATCTCTGCCAACCAACTGGCTAAAATTAAATATACAGAATTTTCTTCTCTTAAATAAAAAAAAAAAAGAGTAAAAATGTGCATCCCGAAACACTACTGACTTTAAATAATAACAGTAGGTTAATTCCAGGTGATGTATTTTCAGTGAGATAATCACACCTCTAGGATACAACGGGATTGATAGTATATCATGGCTCCTTTTCCCTCACGGGAAAGAAGTGCATCTGTCATTCTCTATTTCATAATTCACACTGTGCTAACAGTTTTTAATTATAAGGACAAGCTTAAGACTCAAAATAAATGCCAGCTTCTGCTAGATTTCAGAACCTTCTATTAGGCAAGAATTATCATTAGCCTTACACCTTCCAAAATAAATAGCAGTACATGAAACACAGAAAAACTTGTTACCAATGCTCATATTTCACTTAAAGAGACAAGAAAAGATGGGAATTAGAATTGTCATAATTTTGTGTGGGAAAAACTCAGGCACAGAATATAGACAGAGATACATTTTAATTCAAAATATATTGTACAACTCTGATGAAGACTTTATTTCATGTTGCAAATTCCTGCCCAAACATGTGTACATTCTTTAAATCAACTTTCAAAATTCATATAAATTAGAGACATGTGTATTTAAAAAAAATATATCAGGTAAAAAAATTCTTCTTGCAAGTAAGACTGGAAACTTTAGATGCAGTATTTTGGAACCATTCATTCACCCCCATCATGACTGAGAAACATGAGTTAAGTACACAATTGTATAAACTGCCTCCAGGTTGAGCTTTAATAACGAGCTCTGATCATTTTTATGTTCTAGGTATAGATATACTTTAGAAATTCAATCCTCTGTAGATGCTGGAAAGGATCCCCCAGATTGACTGGCAAGATTTAAAGTTAACGTCTCATTAGTAACAAGTATTTTAGCGCAGATAATGAGTGAACTTTTGTAACAAATCTCCCAGTCATCCCCCTCTTATCATGCTTTGGTTTGTATCATACTTCATGTCCATGAACTCAGTTTCACAGGAATGAAACCAAAACAGAAGATGGCCACAGGACCAAAGGTGATTAAGGGACTGGAGCATCTTTCATATTAGGAGAGACTGGGAGAGCTGGGATTTAGCCTGGAGAAGAGAAGTCTCAGGGGGATCTTATTGACATGTATAAATACCTGATGGGAGGGAACCAGGCTCTTAGTAGTGCCCACTGACAGAAGAAGAGGCAATGGCCACAAATTAAAAAGCAGGAAATAACATCAAAACACAAGAAAACACTTTTTTACTGTGAGGGTGACCTACTGCGCTGCTGTAGGTGCTGTAGGTGTATGTACTCTGTGCTGCACCTTGGATAGAAACAGTGAGTTCAGCCCAGCTTCAAGAGTTTTCCCATACTACTGTATGCACTCATCTCCAACCTGGGTTTATGTTAAGCACACATGCTTTTGTTTAAACAGTTATTGTAAATACTTAACTATCATACAAACATTTTATCAATCATTAAATATTTTAAATAAATAATCTATGGCTTACGATAAAAAACCTGCTTAAAATATAGCATTTTAAATCTATTTTTGTCATGTTATGTTTACATATTAAGTGAAATGATGACATTAGAGCTTTAAAAACAACAACAAACCACTCTGGCAATATCTACTCTGTTTTTAGGGAAACAGCAGTTCACACTACTCTTTTGTACAACATGCAGATTCTAAGTGGAACAGAAAGATTATATGAAAACAATATAATCCAGTAAATTCATGCTGCAAAATCACAACCCTATAGAATTTATTAAATAGTAAATCCACAGCATGATTGATTCTGAGTTGCTAGCTCAGCATATAAATGTTCTTGCTGATGCTGACAACAAAAGAATACCCATCACTATTTCCATGAAGTATGCATTTTAGACAATTGAATTTAAAAACACTTATTGCTTAGCCCCCATCTCCAACATACAGCTGCAAGAGCAATTTTTCTCTCAAATGGAGCTCACTACAAATGGCACTTTAACTTAATATGTTTGCTTACTTCAAAGATTACTAAACCAGTAGCTGCACATGGATAATTCCTTTAAGACACCTTGCTGATTTTTTTTGAAAAGGAAAGCTATGACGATGCTATTAAATATTGAGGTGTACTACTTTGTTAATTTTGGTAACATGCAAGGCATAAGTTGCATCAAAAAACATATACGTTGCATCAAAAAAAGGAGATACAGTCTTTCTCACACAGCTAGGCTAAGTAAGAAATAGCAAGTATAAACATATATTAGATATAACATTATAATGCTCAATTTCACTGTAAATATTTACGTATGTAATCCATTAGTCCGCTCATATGAGAACTGCCCTTCTGAGACAATTTTCTACATTAGTAATATTACAAAATTGTCTAGTCACTTACTTTTCTAGAAATGTATATTTAGCTGGAAGCCCCTAATACCCTTTTAGCATTCAACAATTACTTTTATGGGAAATACATCCATTCAACCTTTGAGACAGGCAATGTAAAAGCAAATAGATGCACCCAAAACGACTTGTGCAATATAACTGAGTAGCATTAAAATTAAGCTAAAGAACTTCTGTGAAGCAATGAGCAATAAAAATAAGTGTACAAAAAAACCCGGAAAAGATGGTATTGGGACTGCTGTACATGGAGGTCAAATGCAACTGTCATTTTATAGTGACATGATTAACCTTCATAATAAATGAGACTTATTAGACTAATTAGCACATACATAACTAATTTTATTTTCATCCTTCTTCGTTTATCTTGTGATTTATCTTTCTTTGGTCTCAAACTAATTTATTTTTTGTAGTACAACAACAGCACAGAAAAGACAAAAAACATATCTGTGTATTGACACAGTACTAAGAATTGTGAGACAGAGAGAGAAAAAGTAGACGGAATAGACATATTTTGAGGATTTATATAAGTAAGATATGGAATCTGCATATGCAGAATATGCAGGAATTCTCCAACCACCCAAATCATATATATATATATATATATATATATATATATATATCTCCTGTATGTGTCATTTAAAGCAAGGTCAGCTATTCCCAATACTCATAAAAATTAGATAATCATTTTACCAGATCAATACTGGATATAAATTTGTTCTGGAAAGGGCAAGTATGCCCAATCACCCTGGCAGCCATTTTTGTAAAATTAAACACTCCTCACATCGCAATTTTTTCAATAGTTGTCTGAGACTGCAGTGCAGCCTGCCCTTTGCTCTTCCTTGGCATTTTAGAGGCTAACCTGCTGGTTACTGAAATGCTCTTGTCCTTAGCCACTTCCCATTCCAAAAGAGCAATTCACCCTAGCCTGAATGTGATTTTAACTTTTTTCTGGAATTTATAGTCACAGCAGAACAGATAATTTCACTTGACTGTGACCTAAGCCTACTGAGATCATTTGACTACTAGTAAGGCAATGACTTTTTTCCTGAAAAGCAATACTGTGTCACACAGTCAAACAATCTGGAAATCACAAGTGAAGCTTCCTTAGCTTTTTGGACTGATACATACATTCCAGAAGTAGGATATTTATTCTAAAAAACCCAAAACAAATCTGGGAAACAACAAACAGGCTGATTTTCTGTTGCAGAAAACAAAATTTAGTTTGGTTACACCAACACAATCCTACGGCAACCTTCTCCATTTACAGGGTTGTATTTATTCTTAAGCCATTTTTACACTAGTAAAATAGCTCTGCAGTGCTTGTATTTCATTATTTCTTCTGTTTAAAGCATTCATCCTGAAAAGTGAACAAATTTTTTGTCTGTTTGTAATAAATACCTCTCAAGCAATCATACTAAATCTGTCTTTAATCATCAGCAACTAACATTATAAAGAAGCTTGGAAAACCATAATTTTGTTTTATACAAGTAGATAATGAAAATGCAACACAGAAGATTAACACTGAAAGACAGGATATTTTTTCTTGTTATGAACTGAACAGAATCTTAAACAATTAACAAGAGTCTTGCTGTGCCTGAATCTTTCATGCCAATACTGAACTATAGTACAGAATTTTTATAACTTGCTTTTGGAATCATTCAGGAATAACATGCATAGAGAACAGTATTTTCTACCAAAAAACCATGCCAGACCAAAACATTTCCATGAGAACTCATGAACTACAGCAGCACCAACTTTATTTTCTCCATGTTAATCTGTGTGAAAAACTGAAACTTTTACACTTACTTTGAACATGTAAAACTGAAAAATTTCAGGTGAAAACATTATTAAGAGCACTTCATTTGGAGGTAAGTTTAACATGCCCTACTTACCGGTTTCCTTTTCATTCTTTCCACTTATTCTTTTCATTTTTAATTATAATATCATAGAATCATAGAGTTGTTTGTGTTGGAAAGGACCTTAAAGATCATCTAGTTCCAACCCTCCTGCCATGGGCAGGGACACCTTCCACTAGACCAGCTTGCTCAAAGCCCCATCCAACCCGGCCTTGAACACTTCCAGGGAGGGGGCATCCACAGCCTCTCTGGGCAACCTGTTCCAGTGCCTCACCACCCTCACAGGGAAGAACTTCTTCCTTACGTCTCATCTAAATCTACCCTCTTTCAGTTTAAAGCCATTACCCCTTCTCCCATCACTACATGCCCTTGTAAAAAGTCCCTCTCCAGCTTTCTTGTAGGCCCCCTTTAGGTACTGGAAGGCTGCTAGAAGGTCTCCCCGGAGCCTTCTCTTCTCCAGGCTGAACAACCCCAACTCTCTCAGCCTGTCTTCACAGGAGAGGTGCTCCAGCTCTCTCATCATCTTCGTGGCCCTCCTCTGGACTTGCTCCAACAGGTCCATGTCCTTCTTATGTTGGGGGCCCCAGAGCTGAATGCAGCAGTACGCCAAGTGGGGTTTCACGAGAGCGGAGTAGAGGGAGAGAATCGCCTCCGTCGACCTGCTGGTCACGCTTCTTTTGATGCAGCCCAGGATACGGTTGGCTTTCTGGGCTGCAAGCGCACATTGCTGGGTCATGTTGAGCTTCTTGTCAACCAACACCCCAAAGTCCTTCTCCTCAGGGCTGCTCTCAATTCATTCTCTGCCCAGCCTGTATTTGTGCTTGGGATTGCCCGACCCATGTGCAGGACCTTGTTGAACTTCATAAGGTTCACACAGGCCCACCTCTCAAGCCTGTCAAGGTCCCTCTGGATGGCATCCCTTCCCTCCAGAATGTCCACTGCATCACACAGCTTGGTGTTGTCAGCAAAGTTGTTGAGGGTGCACTCAATCCCACTGTCCATGTCACTAACAAAGATGTTAAACAGCGCCGGTCCCAATACCGACCCCTGAGGAACGCCACTCGTCACTGCTCTCCACTTGGACATTGAGCCGTTGACCGCAACCCATTGAGTGCAACCATCCAGCCAATTCCTTATCCACTGAGTGGTCCATCCGTCAAATGCATGTCTCTCCCATTTAGAGACAAGGATGTTGAGCGGGAGAGCGTCAAATGCTTTGCACAAGTCCAGGTAGATGATGTCAATTGCTCTTCCCTTATCCACTAATGCTGTAACCCTGTCATAAAAGGCCACCAAATTTGTCAGGCACGATTTGCCCTTAGTGAAGCCATGTTGGCTGTCACCAATCACCTCCTTATTTTCCATGTGCCTTAGCATAGTTTCCAGGAGGATCCGCTCCATGATCTTGCTGGGCACAGAGGTGAGACTGACTGGCCTGTAGTTCCCCAGGTCTTCCTTTTTTCCCTTTTTAAAAATGGGGGTTATATTTCCCTTTTTCCAGTCAGTGGGAATTTCCCCAGACTGCCACGACTTCTCAAATATGATGGATAGTGGCTTAGCCACTTCATCCACCAGTTTCCTCAGGATCTGTGGATGAATCTCATCAGGTCCCATGGACTTGTGCACCTTCATGTTCCTTAGACGGTCTCGAACCTGATCTTCTCCTACACTGGGTGGTTCTTCATTCTCCCAGTCCCTCCCTTTGCCTTCTGTGATTTGGGTAGTGTGGCTGGAACACTTGCCGGTGAAGACTGAGGGGAAAAAAGTCATTGAGTACCTCAACCTCCTCCATATCCTGGGTAACCAGGTCAGCTGTTTCCTTCTGGAGAGGGCCCACATTTTCCCTAGTCTTCCTTTTATCACCAACATACCTATAGAAGCTTTTCTTGTTGCCCTTGATGTCCCTGGCCAGATTTAATTCTATCAGGGCTTTAGCTTTCCTAATCTGATCCCTGGCTGCTCAGGCAATTTCTCTGTATTCCTCCCAGGCTACCTGTCCTTGCTTCCACCCTCTGTAGGCTTCCTTTTTGTGTTTGAGTTTGTCCAGGAGCTCCTTCTTCATCCATGCAGGCCTCCTGGCATTTTTGCCTGACTTCCTCTTTGTTGGGATGTATCGCTCCTGAGCTTGGAGGAGGTGATCCTTGAATATTAACCAGCTTTCTTGGGGCCCTCTTCCCTCGAGGGCTTTATCCCATGGTACTGTACCAAGCAGATCCCTGAAGAGGCCAAAGTCTGCTCTCCTGAAGTCCAGGGTAGCGAGCTTGCTGTGCGCCCTCCACACTGCCCTAAGGATCCTGAACTCCACCATTTCCTGGTCACTGCAGCCAAGGCTGCCCTTGAGCTTCACATTCCCCACCAGCCCCTCCTTGTTGGTGAGAACAAGGTCCAGCATAGCACCTCTCTTCATTGGCTCCTCTATCACTTGGAGAAGGAAGTTATCATCAACGCATTCCAGTAACCTCTTGGATTGCTTACGCCCTGCTATGTTGTCCCTCCAACAGATATCAGGATGGTTGAAGTCCCCCATGAGGACCAGGGCTTGTGAACATGAGGCTGCTCCTATCTGTCTACAGCCAGGCTCATCTGCTTGGTCTTCCTAGTCAAGTGGCCTGTAGCAGACCCCCACTATAATGTCACCTGTCCCTGCCCTCCCTTTAATCCTAACCTATAAACTCTCGGTCGGTTCCTCATCCATCCCCAGGTGGAGCTCCATGCACTCCAGCTGGTCATTGACATAGAGGGTGACACCCTCTCCTCATCTCCCCTGCCTGTCCTTCCTAAAGAGCCTGTATCCTTCCATCCCAACACTCCAGTCATAGGAGCTATTCCACCACGTCTCCATGATGCCAATAAGATCACAGCCCTGCAGGCGTGCGCACGTCTCTAACTCCTCTTGTTTATTCCCCATGCTACGTGTGTTTGCACAGAGGCTTTTAAGTTGGGCCCCTGACGAAGCTGACTTACTGGCTGGAGTGGCTGGAATCCCTTTGTGATGCTCTTCAGGTGCTCTCCTGCTGACCTGTGATCCCTCTCCAGGCTCTGGGCATCTGTTGCTGGCACTGGCCTCAAACTGGTAGGAGTGGGATGGATTGAGGTTCCCCTCCTCCGGCAACTTTACTTTAAAGCCCTCTTCACCAGCTTGGTAAGCCTATGACCAAAGATGCTCTTCCCCTTCTCTGACAGATGGACCCCATCAGCCCCCAGTAGACCAGGTTTCTCAAAGTGAGTCCCATGGTCTAAGTAGCCAAACCCCTGGCTGTGGCACCAGTCCCGTAACTATTTGTTGATTCGCCAGATTCGACTGGCCCTTTCAAACCCCTTCCCTTTGACTGGGAGGACTGATGAAAAAACTACCTGCGCTCCAGAGTCCCTTACCACCGCTCCCAGGGCTCTGTAATCCTTCTTGATGCTCCACGGACTGCTCCCGGCTGTATCGCTAGTGCCCACGTGAAACAACAGCAGCGGATAATAGTCAGGGGAGTGTACGAGGCCCACCATTCTGCCTTGAGGGTCAGGTAGGATGAGTGCCCTTGACCTGTGCAGATGGTCACAAAACGGTGCCTGGCTGCTGGGTGATGTGGACTTCAAACCTCTTCACTCGGCCAGCGGAATGTCCTTCCTTCGAAGAGGCGCCCTCCCTGCACGCCCTCCTGCAGGAACTGCCATGCCACGCCCTGGCTGCTGCGCCACGCCCTGGTCGTTAGCGCTCCCTAGGGATGCTCTTTGGGAGTGGGGTGTGGCCGCCGTTACTCCTGGCCCCGCCCACGCCTCATCAGCCGCTCTCTCTCGCGAGACCTGCCGGCTCCTGGCGGGTCTCCGCAATCTCCTGGTGTTTCCCCGGCTCAGGAAAACCCCCTTGCACATCACGACCCCCAGCTCCGCTGCGGAACACGCCTGCACCGGAGCTGACCGCCTCGGTGAGTGATATGTTATTAAGAAATAAAAAGCCTACAAATTTTACCGTGGGTTAAGCTGCAGGTTTTGTGAGTTCAAGTCAAAAACTAAACTCTGTATCTGATGTATAGCACAGTTCTTTAAGCATGCAAACATTTAAAGAGATGTTTCTTTCACATACCTACAAGATTAAAAATATTATTCCTTAAATTACTCTTAGTTTTCTTGCTTGTGAAGAGGTTCTCACACGAAAACATAAGCTAAAATTAGAATTACTTAAAAAAGAAGTAATTTCAGATCTGGCAGACTAAAACTTTTACTAGGTTTAGTAAAAACTAAAACAGTGGGGTTTGTTATTGTTGTTTGGGTTTTTTTAAAGGAAAAACTGATGATTTTGGATGCCTTCATCCTTGAATGTCCAATCTGAGATGTGTTTAAGAAGACTTTTTCAGACACTAAATGCTTAGTACATTTTTTTAAAACTGTCTTTTTAAGTTTTCTTGAAAAAGACAGCAGCTTCTCTACTGGCTATTTTGAAAATTTTGGCCAAAAACCTCCTTTCATCAAAAGGTTGCTATTTTTTTCTCCTCTCTCTAAAGAGAATGTATAACTTCCTAAATTATAACTGAAAAAAATAAATCAAAGATTATTATGTAAGGCAGTATGAAAAGCAAAACAATTTAAAACCACTCAGTAGCTGTTCATAGCGGCTTTAAATGTCAAAAAATAATTCCAAGCTAAGGTGAAAAACAACTGAAATCAACAACTGGTGATTGCAACTATTTGTGTGTATTTGGTCATTCAGAGTAAAAGCCCAAAGAAGAGAAATGCCTTACGCAATTTATCAGACAAAAACGCCACAAAATGTAAAGAAGTCAGCAAATCATTTCCCTGTGTGTTAGCCATTAGGAGGTACAAAATACGACTGATTTTTAATGCATTCAACCGCGAGTGAAGCTTTTTTTTTCCCCTTAAATAACTAATGCGGTCTGCCATTGTAATGTATTAGCATTTACCACTCAGAAAATGAAGGAGGAATCAACTGCAATCAAACAGAAATGCCGTTACAAGAGTTTTTTGAGAATCTTCATTCTACTAGTTGGAAAATGAGTTGCATGATGCCTCAAAAGCTATTTTCTCAACAGCCTGTAGGGGGGTTCCAAGACCCCTTAGGGGGAGGGATGACCATTTCAATGCAAAATGACAACTTCTTGACTCTTCTGTCCTGGTGGCATATTCATGTGTGTAGGAATTCAAACAGGTAACTCCATGGTCTCCTGTTACACTGGGAGGGTCTGTCATACCCCTCTGATTTATGCACAGTCTCTGATCTAATTTAAATTGATGGCTTCATAATCAAATTTAAAGAAAAAAAAAAGAAATTGTTTTAGGCTGTAAAATTGCAGTCAATGATAGAAGATACCATGCCGCGTGTTACATGTTGGACTGACCAGGTGTGAGGAGAGATATTTGTGGGATTTTCCTGCAGAAGGATTACAGACAGAGATGCTGAAATTTGTGACTGACTGCAGATGTCTCTGCATTTAAAACTATGAGAATAATAGGGAAGTTGTGAGTGGTTGCAGTAACAAGAGAGAGAATGAGAGCTTCTCAGCACCTAGAAACATCTAGAAGGGTAGATTCAGAAATTACAAACAAACGAAATGTCTACTTTTTTCTTTATTTCTATCGCATTTGGGACAAGACGACTCTGGCTGTAGTCAAATGCTTATTTGAGGATCAAGTAACAGTGATTTAAGAAAAATGTCATCTTCAGCTTACAACTGCCAACCCTCAATCGGAGGCTAGCATCTTCTCAGCCTAGACATAGCAGCTACGTGAGCTCTTGACATCTCTTTCAACACAAGTAAAATATGTTTGCTTATAAGAAGCAGAAAAAATCACTATATTTCTGGACAGCTGAACGTTTCTAAATCATGCCCTGCCTATCTCCTCTGGTTTGGAAACCAATGACTTCATAAATTTCATTAGGAAGGTGAACATACTGATACACAGCTCAGACAGCACCTCAGAAATACATTTTACAAATATTCCTTATTCCATAAAATAAATTTATAGCATGTAAACCTGAAAAACACAAAAATAAGAACGCACAGCAACTCGTTCATCATTGCCAAAAACTATGTTACACAATAACATGCAGGAGGACTTGATCACCAACATCTGTGAAAGCAATAGAATTGTCATTAATCCTTGCAAAAAGATAAAGTAAGCACAGAGATAAAGGAATATAATATAAATCAAACTGCTGTATCTCTTCAATATCTATAAAAGTAATAAGTGGTGATCAATTAAAGGAGGTCTGAATTCTTAGTTCTCAGGCTAAGATGCTGAATAAGAACAAAATGCCTGCTACTTAAACAGATTAAGATAGCACAAGTTGTTGCTATTTCAGATATTTTTGTTGCATAATAGACCTCAAAAATGTTTAGATTAAGTCTATTAAATATGTAGGATTGATTGTACATTTGTAAAATTTCAGAAATAGGTTTGCCTTCTTTTATTTTTCTTTTTAAAACAGCTACCTTGTTCTCACTCCACTTGCGTAAATTAGAATCAACCTTGCTGAATGAAGTTACATTTATGCAAAGCAACGTACTGTAGCAATCAGGCTTAAGGAACAAAACTATAGTTGCTAAAATTGGTTACTAGACATATAGCTACACAATTACATTGTGTCTGTGCAGGGTGGAAAGAAAACTTTGTTATGCAAGAAAAGATCTTCAAAGGAGTCAAAAAGACACTTCAACTAACCTATTTTGATCACTTTTAAGAGTAATAAAGAGTTTTAATGGTCAGGAACTGCAAGACTGGGTTAAACTTAACTTGCTACCTTCTGATTATGGTGATAATCAAAAAAATATTATGTAATTTGGATGGGAGGGTATGCCACCTTGGACAGCTGACTCAAATTGAGCAAAAGGATATTCCATGCCATATAATGCCACGCTCAGCAATAAAAATTGGGGGGGGGGGTAGTGGTCTGGGAGACAGCCATCACTCGGAGACTAGCTGGGCGTCGGTCCACTTGTAGGAAGGTGGTGAATGACTGCCTTCACTTGGTTTGGTTTTTTCCCCCCTTTTTCCTTCCCTTGTTACACTGTCTTTATCTCAGCTCAGGAGTTTTCTCGCGTTTGCTCTTTCTATTCTCTCCCCATCCCGCTGTGGGGGGGCAGGGAGCAAGCAAGTGGCTGAGTGACGCTTAGCTGCTGGCTGGGGTCAGCCCACCACGCTGTCAGTTAGCAGCTCTGCACACACACCAACTTTTTCAATAGCAATCCTAAGCTGATGCTTGAATCAGTACTTTCCCGTGCTTGCTGTTCCTAAAATCAGACCACTCTGCAAGGAACGCACATATCCTGATTTAGGAAGCAACATCAAATTTAGAGAATCAAGCATTACCTTAAAAAAGTTGTGCTTGACAGGAGGTTTATAAAAGTCTTCTGTATGCAGTCAAGGAATATTATCAAAAAGATTAAATATGCCAAACAGACATCCTGTCAAAACCTTATGAAATCCCAAAGCCACCCAAATAATCCCTCTGGAGGTTAATCGTGAGGATTGTTACATTCAACAGTTTCTTCTTCTTTTTTTCTCCCATAAAATTATAGACGTTTAAACACAGCTTGACAAAGACACTTTCTGTGAAGTATAACTCCAGGTCCTTCACCTAGGATTATTCTGAGTATAAATAGATTATGGAATACAAATGTATCTATTAAAAGGTTCCTACTATTAGGTGAGTTTTTGCTTTTAATTTACAATTAATTATGCTAGAAATTATACTTTATAATACAGGTCTAATCTACAACAAAGCAAAACCAAAATTATCTGTATACACAACAACTGATAGCATACTGAAAAGTTTGCTTAGCACATTTTGCTTGGCAGTCAAAAAATAACTGGAACAGTAGTTTGTTAAAGATGTCTTTTTCCAAGTTCCTCAACGAACTTTTTCTTACGGCAATCCACTTTTCTTCTGCGTTAGTAGCACAGGACTTATTTAGAATACATTCTGATTGGAGTGAATTTAATTTAAATTCATAACTAAGCCCAAGTACATGCATTTTATTCACTTACTATTCAGACTATCTTGAACACTGTTCAATAAACAGCATTCACTAAAGGAAGGAAAATAAATTTTCAAATCACCTTTGGGGAAAAAGGTCTTAAAAAAAAAAAAAGAGTGCTTATTCTAACTATTCTAACAATCTCTCTGCAAAAAGCAATATGAAGCTTCTCTTGAATACCTTATTGTGCTATGATCTCTTTTCTTTACATTTCATATGTACTAAGAAGCCCTCTACCTACTACTAAAAACAAATTCCAGCATTTTAGTTAATATTAAGTGTTTTTATTCTATAATAAGGTATTGTATAAAAATCAGCTATTGGTGTCATTACCTCTATTCAACACTTAAAGAAAAAAAAGAAAAAAAAACAAAAAACCACCACCATTGCCGCAAAATGGGATTTCTTGACAGCCCCCTCATTTGTCAAAACGTTTGGTTATTTTGTTTGTATAGGATAAACAAAATAATGTTTTCTGTTGGAATTTAGCACCACATGTGAGCTTTTCTTTTTCTGAATAATCTTAAGTTACAGCTTCTTATCACAGAGTTTTACTATGAACTTGTAACCCACTGTTTCTTAGAAACCAAGGTACATGACAAACAGTGGAAGTGGATTTTTTTAAAAATCTAGTTCCATTTTCTAGTACCTGAAGACAATATGAAGCATACCGTACTCTTTTTTTCACTGATCTCCAACATTTATCCATTTTTATATAAAATGTCTTTATTCACATAGACTCCTGGGGCCTGTATCATAAACCTCCAATCAACTGAATATCTGTTATTTATGTGAATAACCACGAAGTGCCTGGACTAAAAGATGCTTTTGATTTTTAACTACACAGACTCAGTCACTGTGAAAAGAAGGCTTCTAGAACACAATATTTAACCCAATATAAAATTTCCTGTAAAATTTTAGACATCTAATGATGGAATGCCCAAACCCACGATCTTTAATGCATTGGTGAATTCAACAAATGCAATTCTCTATATGCTAGGCATTAAAACGGCTAAACAGAAAAACTGTAAAAAAACTCTGTATCCCAAATTGCCACGTCATTCTCTAAGACAGCCAAAACTCCCATCAATTCATGTTTATTCCTAATTCTACTTTAGGAAGATGCAGAAGAAAATGCTTTTGCTGCTGTTTATACTGCTAGTCGAGAATACTGTGTTCCTTCATGCTTTCTACATTTGTTAGTTTTTCCTGCAGATGACAGTTAAAAGCTCTTTGTCCTCGTTCTTAGTTCTACCTTACACAGGACACGAGGCCCCCGAACATAAGATATCGGACCAGAAACCTTTTCAAAACAGCATTCCTCTGTAGAAGGTAAAAGACCAAATTTACAGCTGTCTACAACAGGAACAGAATTTACCTGCTTACCTCTTTTCTGATATCAAGTTAAACACTGAATAGCATTCTAATATTTCTATTAAAAACTAATAAACCAAACTCTACATAGTGATAGAGCTTATTTTTTGCCCCTCTGTGTTCCACAACAGTGCCGGTGCAGACCTCTACGGACAACACTGGACAAAAGCATCCAAACTCCAGGCATTGTGGCACAGAGTCAGGATGAAATGTACAGGAACGAACATTTTGAAGAGTAAAATATCATTGCAAACAGGGGTGGAAATTGCCTTCCGGGTAGTGGAGTTGATCCCCACCAGAACTTTCTAGCTCTCAGTATCCTGCTTGTGCTAAATGCAGCCCCAAGCCCATATCCCCATGACACCAGAGGAGGTTAGCTTTGGCTAAGTGCTAAAAACACCAGGTGTAAGAAAGCTACAGGGTTCTGTCTTCCAACTACTACCAACTAAGTATTCTTGGCTTGTTAGTGTTATCTTGACAATATCTTTTACTACTTCTGTATGATAGTTTTCTCTTGGGTCTGTGCTGCATTCTAGGGACATGTGTGCACACACTCTTCTACTGCAAAAATTTCTGCTGATATTACTACCAGCTGAAAAGCATGAGAGACATCAATGATTACAAGATAGCTTAAACTTGATCAAAAACTATGATGTACTAACTGGACTCGTACGGCTGAACACATCACATTCCCCATTTTGAAAATTTAGATATGAGAGAGGAATCATTTAAAAAATGCAGAAAATTGTGGGTTTTTTAACCACCATAACCTATACACCATTTATTACAAAACTAAACGTTATACTCCAGCTTGTTTTTAATTTACCTGACTTCAGTAAGCAATTTTATATGACTGCCAGACTCAATAGGAGGAAAGATTGGTGATTTCTTGAGAGCCAAAACTTAGATGTTCTATGTTAAATTACTACCTTCTTCATATAATCATTTTATATGGACAAGCATTATGTTATATTAATTTGGACTGTGAACATCTGTCTTTTGTTTCTAAATAATACATGATATGAGCAAAACATCAGGTCATTGCTCACTGAAGATAAATAGCTAAGAACAGCAGCTTTTGTGCTATTAAAACCAACTATTACCACAGGCTAATAAAAACATGCTTCTGGACACGTGTCAACACTTCATGGTCATAGCAGCAGAAAAGTTATGTAAATAAAATAAAGAAACGAATACACTAGTTAAACTAGTTCTATATTTTAAATTTTGTTCCAACTACAAGCATATAATCTTCTAGAGGTTATAAAAAATCATCAATTAATTCTCTTTAACATGTACCTTTATGGAGCTCAGGTATTTCTTGTTTCCTTCATTATCACAGCTTACAATAAGCTTCACTAAGAGCAAATTTCGTGGCCTTTTATGACAGGGTTACAGCATTGGTGAATAAGGGAAGAGCAACTGACGTCATCTACATGGACTTGTGCAAAGCATTTGACACTTTCCCGCTTGACATCCTTGTCTCTAAATGGGAGAGACATGGATTTGATGGATGGATCACTCAGTGGATAAGGAATTGGCTGGATGGTCGCACTCAATGGGTTGCGGTCAACGGCTCAATGTCCAAGTGGAGAGCAGTGACAAGTGGCGTTCCTCAGGGGTCGGTATTGGGACCGGCGCTGTTTAACATCTTTGTCAGCAACATGGACAGTGGGATTGAGTGCACCCTCAACAACTTTGCTGACAACACCAAGCTGTGTGGTGCGGTGGACATGCTGGAGGGAAGGGATGCCATCCAGAGGGACCTTGACAGGCTTGAGAGGTGGGCCTGTGTGAACCTTATGAAGTTCAACAAGGTCCTGCACATGGGTCGGGGCAATCCCAAGCACAAATACAGGCTGGGCAGAGAATGAATTGAGAGCAGCCCTGAGAAGGACTTTGGGGTGTTGGTTGACAAGAAGCTCAACATGACCCAGCAACGTGCACTTGCAGCCCAGAAAGCCAACCGTATCCTGGGCTGCATCAAAAGAAGCGTGACCAGCAGTTCAACGGAGGCGATTCTCCCCCTCTACTCTGCTCTCATGAGACCCCACTTGGCGTACTGCTGCATTCAGCTCTGGGGCCGCCAACATAAGAAGGTCATGGACCTGTTGGAGCAAGTTCAGAGGAGGGCCACGAAGATGATGAGAGAGCTGGAGCACCTCTCCTGTGAAGACAGGCTGAGAGAGTGGGGGTTGTTCAGCCTGGAGAAGAGAAGGCTCCGGGGAGACCTTCTAGCAGCCTTCCAGTACCTAAAGGGGGCCTACAAGAAAGCTGGAGAGGGACTTTTTACAAGGGCATGTAGTGATGGGAGAAGGGGTAATGGCTTTAAACTGAAAGAGGGTAGATTTAGATGAGACGTAAG
Source organism: Gymnogyps californianus (assembly GCF_018139145.2). Classification (NCBI taxonomy): domain Eukaryota; kingdom Metazoa; phylum Chordata; class Aves; order Accipitriformes; family Cathartidae; genus Gymnogyps; species Gymnogyps californianus. The sequence goes on from NC_059476.1 coordinate 9,375,137, forward strand.
GAAGAAGTTCTTCACTATGAGGGTGGTGAGGCACTGGAACAGGTTGCCCAGAGAGGTTGTGGATGTCCCCTCGCTGGAAGTGTTCAAGGCCAGGTTGGATGGGGCTTTGAGCAAGCTGGTCTAGTGGAAGGTGTCCCTGCCCATGGCAGGAGCATTGGAACTAGATGATCTTTAAGGTCCCTTCCAACCCAAACGATTCTATGATTCTATGATTCATCAAAATGACAGTCTGTATGACTGTTCCCCACAGAGAACTGCTATTATTAGATGTTGGAAGTGATACCAGTGACGGGTATCAGATGCTGGGAAAGCTTCAAGGGCAGGTTACCAAATGAGATTTCAGTATTAAGGCATTAGGCTTCCAGCTTTGGAAGTTTGACACCTTGGAAGTTTGGGAGTTTGACACCTAAATTCCCCAAAAAGCAAATGATTTTGTCTGCTCTGACTACTGAAGGTTTAGTCTACGCTGACTAAGGAAGTGCAGTTTTGAATCAACTGATTGTCAGGATGGAAATGACCCTACGTGCACTAATCATGAAGTTCTTATGTGAAAGGGGGATGCTCCTTCCAGCACCTTGATTTTAAACAAAATTAACTGTAGTTCATATGCTCTTAGCTGATCCTAGTGCTGGCCTTATATACGGATATAGCCTAAGCATGCTATGCACAGAATTCAGGCAATGTGCACAGAATGCCCCATTTCAGAGTACAAAATCAGTTTAGGCAATAGGTGTTTTGATGGTTAGTTCATCAAGAACAGTAGCTAGGTGCATGCAGGTAAAAACTATTAGATGCCTCAGTCTTCTGGAAAAAGCTTATTTACTCATTGATTCAAAAGCGAGCATTTGGCCTCACTTAGGTCAGGTCTAAAAGCATGTGCAAAAAACAGGGATACAACCATAAAACCTTATTATAAAGGCACAAAAGAAAGATTACAGGGCTATAAAAATTAGCACAAGCATTTATGCTAAGAATTGAAATGAACAATCAGGCAAGGGGTTTTTGTTGTGGGTTGAGGTTTTGGGGGGCTTTTGTTTGGGGGTTTGAGGGGGTTTTTTGGCTCTTCTTGTTCTCTTTGATTTGGCCACATAATGGTTGACAGAGCTGCATGCACATCAGTCATCAAATGCTCTTTTGGATCTCACAGTATGAAGTCAATACTGTAATCCTCTAACAGCTATTAGTTGATAGTCCATCTAGCATTTACAACTTTTCAGCCCACTGAATGTATTTTGGGGAGAAAAGCTTTGCCACATGTCCAGCTGTTTAGCAAATCCAGAACCTAGTAAACAAGAAAAAAAACCAAGAAAAGGCAACTTGAACTCTACACAGAAATGCATTGGTTGCCAGACCTCGAGATAATGGTGTAAATAACTTCCTTAGGAGCATATCGTGTAAATGAGAGAGTACACTTGCTTTAGATTTGGATTTTGAAAGGCCTTAGTGCTAGAGTGCTTCATGCTACAACCCAGAGAAAGCATGGATAACTGTAGTGTAACAAGAAAGGTATGAGGAATCCAAGCACTGGATCAATCCTTCCACAGTATGAGTCAGGGCAAAACTGATGGAGTTGCAGAGCCACTCACAGATAGCAGCATGTCTCCTCCCTGTCCAGCTGTGTTAATTCCACTTTGCAAAGGACACAGAATTAAACATAAAGAGCATCTTACTGAAGCAGAGCAGTAATTATTGTACGAAGCTTCCTAGGCTATTTGTACGACATGTAGTTTTCGCATGCATTTCTAAGGAAATATAGAATCATAAAACGTTATAGTGAACTGAGCCAAAGAAAAGTTACAGCTAGAAAAAAATAGCATGAATACTCATGCCAGTTGAGGTCTACTCGTAAACAATCCTCTAAAAAAAAAATTTACTTGGATCAAAGTATGATGAGACACTATTCCAACTTTGCACACTGAAGATCTTCAACCAGCCAATGAATACGAAGGCAATGAAAAGATCCCTTGTAAAACACTGTTTAAACACATGACAAGACAGGAGCTTAGTGGTAACAAATATAAATTTGAAGAATTCTTACAAGGTTTTCAGAGATAGGCATTATCCTCCCTTAGGACTGGTGTGTGGAACCAAAACGTGATGAGCCTAAAGCTGCTGCACAAATCTATTACAGATGCTGTATTCCTGCAAAATAACAGGACACGAAGAATAGAAGTTTTGGAATGCCTGGTCTTTAAATGCCTCAGTATATGGCACTGTTTTCAAATCACAGAACCGCTGAGGTTGGAAGGGACCCCTGGAGATCATCTGGTCCAGCCTCCCTGCTCAGGTAGGGCCACCTAGAGCCAGTTGTCCAGGACCGTATCCAGAAGGCTTTTGAGTATCTCCAAGGAGGGAGGCTCCACAACCTCTCTGGGCAATCTGCTCCAGTGCTCAGTCACACTCACAGTAAAAACAAAACAAAACAAACAAAAATTTTAGCACGCTAAAATGGCCTTTTCAAAAGCAGACTATAAATTTCATCTAAAAACAATTATCACTTTCCTACTGCTCAGACTGCTGGCACGAACTACCTCCAACAACTAGAAATTACTAGAATACTTAAGGGTGTTGTTAAAGAGAACAAATCCCTCAATTGTACAGCCATTTTGTGACAGCCCTGCAAAGTAAGCAACATGTCTCTCAGACACTGGTCAGCGGTGGGACTTTCCTGACAGACAGAATCTTCAATTCCCATTTTAGCTGAAAACATTTACAAAGGCCAAGATTGCTGCAGAATCTGTTTGTAAAGTTCTGAATCACAACAGAACAAAATGATTTCAGGTTACTGAAAAAAATCCCTTGATGAAGTTTTAAATGTAAGATTTTATTTCTCCTTCCAAAAACTATTTCTCAGACCAACAGCATCTGCCTAGTTTTGCCTGTTTAAAGGAGCATCATACAGTTCCTAATACTATGATATATTAGTCTCCGGGTGTTTTGAGACTAAAACTCAAATATAATGTCATTGTGCTATGATATTTACTAAATAAAATGATTCTTAGGGAAATAATTTTTTCACGTTTAAGTCCACTGCCGTAAATACAGTCATAAAATATTTCTATTCAGAATATTTAGGTTGATGCTTCTCTACACCTGCCCTATGCAATCCCAAACTACAGGTAATTTAAAAGCTACATAGTGATAGCATTGAAGTGAAAAATTAAGACTGCTGCTTTCTGTTCCCTCATTGCTTGTATAACTTTTTGAACCTAGAAACATAAGTCTAAAGGGAAATTACCAGGTACCTTTCTATCAACTAAGTAGACAACAGCATATTTTAATTCAAAAAAGAAACTGAACATTAAATTGTTTTCGTTGTCACGCTATCAACTTTTTCCTTTAAGAAAGACAGGTTGCCTTCTGTGTGAAATTATGTAATTTGCTGTAATACAATTTAATATACAAACACTGTGCACTGTGTATGTATACACATACATACATATGTGTGTGTGTGTGTATTGCAAAAATATGGCTGGGAGCAAACAGAAAGACTGCCTGTTTACATTGTCCTGGGCACTATGGGTTACTTTGTACTCTCTAGATGGGAGAGGAAACTGCTTCTTCCTTGGATGCAAATGAAAATTACAAGCTTTGCAAAAACTATTGGAAGCAGCACTCGGGTTGAGAGAGAAGATGACAAGAAGCAGAAAACCTGAAGCAGGAGTAGAAACCAGGAGATGCTTCAGAAGAGGCCTACCTATATCAAAGAGCAGAATCAAAACAAACTGGAGGAGAGGAAAAAAAGAGACTTTCCTAAGATCTAATGTGGATTGTATGGAGTCTGATTCAGCGTGGACACAGCAAGAAGTTGTCGGATTCGAAAGACAACTGGGAAAGGACACCCACCTTGAAATTATTTGGTAGCAAAAGGTAGATCTGTTTCCAATCGGTTTTCTTTAGTACACTTCCTCTAGTTTTCCATAGATAATCTTGTTCAAGTTGATGTTTGTGTTCTAATAAATCATACTACATATTACTTCAAAGTAATTGTGGGGTTTCTTAGATGTGCTGCCTACAAAAAACCCCACTCTAATGCACATGTGCTCCTTGTAAATGAAACTGAATACTCCCCCCCCCTCCCCCCCCCCAAGTATCTAACACCTTGATTGCCCTTTGTGCTTTGTAGGAACAGGGCTCTGTTCTTGATGGTGCCCATGGTAGCTTTTAACAGTGTTTCTTTTGGAGAGACAGGGAAAGAAGGAAACCAGTATCAGTACCTCCATGGACTGTTACGATGAAAACATGTTACAAAGGTTGCTACTGCTGAATAGGTGAAAGTGTTAGAAACAGTGCCAGAGAAAAATGATCTGTAAATCTACCCAGTAAACATCTTTCAAAGTTAGATAGAACCTGAAAACCAAGGAGACCATTTTCAATTATCTACCATGATGAGTTTAACATCTTTCTCATGTCCCTCTCTCATAGACACTAGAAGTAATGACTTCTGCCATCCTCAGCCTCTTCTCTCAAAATCCCCAAATCTCAGATGTCAGTTACTCAACAGAATAATCACTTTCTTCCAGCAGCAAGACTTTAACACCATGGATTTTCTTCCTGTTACTGAAGATGTATCTTAGGTATCAACAAGTCACTAATAAGTTTTATTTTCTCTTCTTTTAATCAACAGAAATGATCACAAATATATCTAGGCAACTATTCTATCGCTGGGGTCAGTTTCACCTAAGTCAAGGTACCTTAAAGCTAGTCTAACAACTTAGTCTTTTATTGAAGCCTATCTTTTCTTTTTAATCTCAAGGCACTTACTGTAGATATATGTAAGTTGGACGGCTAACGCGTAGATGCCAAAGTTCATGTGGAACGAATTCAGGGAGTAGTATGTGTAAATGTACGGACATACACACATGTATATAAATATAGGTGAAAAGTACTGAGTTACACAATGTGCAAAAGAAGCAGACACTGCAAAAGGCATGCTCGTACAGAGACAGATGCTTTAGAACAGCAGAAAAGCTGAGATTTATTCTTTCCTTCACACTCTACGTACTGGAGGAACAAAAAAGGCACCCAGACCTCTCATCTGGCTGCAGCGGATGCTACTGACTTCATGCCCACATGGTGTACACTCACTAGAAACATGTTCACTTTTGCTAATAGTTTGAAAATCTGGTAGAAAACCCAAATGTTTCCAGTAAACAACTAACTTCACATTTTCAAACAGAATGATTGCAAGTCAAATGTGGGGGGAAGCTCTTGCCTTTAGTATTGAAAATGTCCAACGGTGTGATAGCAGACAAGGGGACAGATCTATAAAGGCAACAGAAATGCTACAGACTTACTTAAAAAACTTCACCCATACAGCCTGTCTGGTAGGAGACTTTTACAGAATGCTCATCAGTGTCTTAAACACCACGCCTTTTAAGCCTGCTTAGAGAGCAAGCGGTGCAAGTTAAAACACAATACTCCCACTGTGCTGATACTCACAGTATTACTCCTACTGCAGAAGCAACAGCAATGGTAGTACAATTACGGGAAAACTGAACGCTGTTTGGGATGTTATCACTTTATGAAAAAAATAGCAATACAGCAAAATGCTTATGTTACCTTATTATTAAATGTATTATACATTCACAGTGTGTGTCATAAGTTACTGTAAAGAATTCTCTCCTGGCATCTCATGAATTTTAAGAATAATTTTTTAAAATACCATGCATAAAGAAAATGACAAGATGATAAGCAGCTAGAGTAAATTTTTTTTTTAACATTGACAACTAAGTAGATGATTAGTAAGTTTGAAAATAATGCTAAAAAATGTTGCCAAGATGACACAAAATTCTTCCAAGCAATCTCCTGTCTCCAGTTAATCTCCTCCTCCTCCAATACTGTCTTCTCCTGTTACCTTATGCCGCAGCCTGTAGATAAGTCTATTTTTTCTAGAATTTCTACAAAAACATCGCATATTTCCCAGACATGCAGTACATGACAGAACAAGACCTTGAAGACAAGATAACACTAAGAGAAACCACCAAGACAACTAGCCAGTATCTGTTCCCATCTACAGTCAGAGCTGTTTTATTTCCAAAATTCATCAATATTTAATGATGAATTTTCTATTACTGAATTTTGATACTCATGCCTTCAAAATTGTACCTCAAATGGGACTTGAGCACAATTTTAAAAAAATGAATCAAAGTGATTTGGAATATCTGTCCTCCAAATCTTCAACATCTCAGACCACAAGGCTTCCTAGGTTTCCTGCATCTGGATAGCTTTACCTGCTCAGAAGCAAATAAGGCTGAGCTGTGCATCTCTCGTCTAAGCTTCGCCACAACAGAGTGTGAGTGTGCCTTATTCTGTTAAATCACTAGAGGGTTTGATTCCTTAAATATTTCTGGCACAGACTGACAGCACTGCATTTAGCACTCCAAGGGCTGCTCATACACTTGCACTCAAGATCAGTCAGATACAAGGGGTAAATGGAACCAGAGCTTGGTCTGGAATCCAAAACCTGTCGCTTGCTAGAGCGCTCTATTCCCTTACATTCAAAATCCACCTCTGGCTTCCCTCTTATTTTCTTGCACATTGAGCCAACTCTTAAAAAGGACGCTGTAACTTTACGTGGTGACTTTGATGATACTATCATTTCACATTTCTTTGCCAGCCAGGGGCTTTAGCTTACAAATCTTAAGCACACACACAGACTTACTAATTTGTGCACTGTGTACACTTATTTCCAACAAAGAATGCAAATCTTTTCGTGTAACTAAAAATATATCATAATGTAACAACTTAATTTCATTTTATATTTTGGCTACCTGTTTCACATCACAAACATAATAACTACCTGAAACCATTTTTAACTAGTATAAGAACAGATAACTAATAAATTACAGTCACAGAACTTCCTTTAACGTAAAATAAAAGGCTTTTGCAATTTATTACTGATTTTTTAATAGAATGCAGCAATGAATCAAATATAAAAATAAATCAAACTAGATATTTGTACAATGAAATGTCATAAAGAATTGAAGGAGTACATACATCTTTACTGCAAGCCACATGTTAGGACTACTGAATATAAAGATCATGTATCCACCAAGAACACAAACTCTAACTCTCAATCTCTGTATAGAAGAGAGACTTCAAGTGACAGAATTTAAATGAATAATTGGTATTAGGCATGGTTTTTTAGGAAGAAAAAGTACAATAATTAATTATAAAAAATATGATCATTGTCAAACTATTGCCCATCAGCAACCGACATACCACACTTCTGACACAAAAATAAACTAGAGCGAGGGTCAATCACAGACTAAACTTGCATTAGATGGAGAGTTTTTTAACACCACAATAACAAAAATGCTATGGATTCCAAAATAAGTAATATGTAAGACTCAGGAACATCTTTATTAAGCACTCATAGTATGGCAAATATCCATAGTCATTTTGCTATACATAGATCATTTTCTTATATAATAGGAATACTTTATCTTTACTCAATACCTCCCTGCATTCTAGATCTCAGACTCCAAGAATCTTTTGAAAATTAGGACTGGAGAAGAACATGTGGGATCAGCTAGTCCATTGCCCTTTTCCAGAGCTAGAGAAGTTTGAAAATTTTAAAAACACAGTGCAGGTGATAATGCAGATTTCATAACGTCTTTAGGCAATCTATTTTACAGTTTAACCAGTAGCAAGTTTTCCTTGTATTCCACCTTAATCTTTCTTGTTGCAAGCTAATCCCATTACTTCTTCCTCAACCAAAATGGGGGCGTGGGGGAAGGCATTTTATCATCATTCTCTCTTTTCAGCTTCCTTTCGCATATTTGAAGCCTGTTATTATGCTTCCATCTTTTCTTTGTCCTTCTTTTTCGGTTTGTCACATCTAAGCCTGCATCATATCAGGATGCAAAGTGAGTCCTTAGATTTATTTTAAAGCTATTGAAATGTCAGCAATTATAGTGAGTGAAAATCCAGAAAAGTCAATTTTTTTTATCCATTCTTTAATCACAACTATTCAAAATCTTCTGAAACATGAATTATATCTTTTTCCTATAACAACTGTTACTCATCCCATAGTAATTTGATAGCATAACACTATGCAATACCACTATGAATGTATCAGTTATCTATCTGATGACAGTTGTAAAGGCATCATTATTCCCAGCGTAGAATAAGGAAAATAGTTATATTTGTACAGAGTTTTCCATCCCTGGACAAAGGTCAGAACAGAATTGATCACTCAGGGGTGGACAGTCAGCTTCTTTCAGAGCTTTTTGAATGAACCCCTAGAAGTATATACAGAAAGGATTTAGACATAGTTAAGGGGAAAAAAAAGTTTTCCAAGGACTGAAAGACTTGCTATTCATCTCCTTCCTTTCAAGATCTTCAGGGATCTAAGGAATAACAAAGGCTAATCCAGCCTATAGAAGAAAAGGAAGTTTTTATTGCAAATCTTTTTAATCTATATCACCCATAGTCAAACTAAGTTGGGAGGCCAGATTTTACCTGTAAGTACATATATCACAACAGCAGAATACATAATACCTGTACTGAATACATAAGTACTTCTGTCAGGACACTGGGAAAAAAAATTATTTTATGTCATGAGTATGTTAAGAGAATAATTCTTAGTTTTTCTCCCAGTGTACACCAGTTTGCCTCTCAACTGCAGAGATCGAGTACAACCTCTTTTCCCAGCTTCAACTGCTCTCCAATTCATAACCAAGTTAAACCCTTGTAGCTATAGCAACTTGTTATATGAAGAATATTATAGTATTACAGATGTACTTTAAGAGTTATAGTAATTATCTTGTCATTTCTTTAAAAAGTTTTCAATCTGGATCCTCAAAGAAATAACTCAGGAGCTCTGAGGAAAAAAAATGCAGCACGTGCTCAGGCAGTCTCAACCCTCATACAGAAGGATGAGTCTTAGTAGAAAAGAAATGTTCGTAGTGTCCAGCCAGAAACTCAGCTGGCCACAGCACAGAAAAGTGACACAAGACAGGACTACGAGGATGATTAGGTTTTTTTCAGTTCTTCACGATTTTTTTTCTTTGATTGGCTATTCCATACCATTTCCTGTCTCATTTTCTAATTATTTCAGTCACACTTAAGTTCAGCTTCTGACCGAGTTGCCCATTCTTCCACTCATATTTTTTCCTTATGCTTTTACTTTAATTATGGTTTTAATTTGCAGCTATTTTCAAAAATTTTTTCTGTGTTACCAAAAGCATTACCAGAATGAAGGAGAAAAAAAAAAAAAAGTGGAACCATCTCTTTCTTTATATTGGCACACTGCCTGATCTCAACTATGGTTCCAAAATCCTCTTAAATCCAAGTAAAATTGATTTCCCTTATCTATGGATCACTGGTATTTTCTCCTGCAGAAATCCCTGGCCCACAATTTGGGCACCTCTATCACAGGAACAAAAATCATGATACCGAAGAAAATCTAACAGTTCATAATGACTACATTCATCAAAATGACTTAAAGACTTAAACAGATTTATGGGCTCTATACTACAAAATATAACATACCAATGCAGATAAAGCCTCAAAATAATGATCATCTTTATTTTTTAAAGCATTCTTTAGTCTAAACAGCTCCTGTTAAAATCATGTCTACCAATAAAAATATGTACTCTTACAGACTAGGGTTGAAAAAACAAGTCATAAAATTTATAATTTTACTGGTCTTATAAATTGATTTTAGCCATTATTACACTACACATAATTCACTAAAGGTGATGGAATGCTTATTTGGTTGATAGCTAATGTATCCCTGAAGAATAAAAGCTATATTAATACATCATTTTGCCATAAAGGTGATATAGACAGCAAAAGAACATTTTGTCAACTTCAGAAAATAAGAGAACTATTAAGAATTATTTAGAGCATCATAAAGCACCAGCAAAATGTGCAATTGTCAATAGAGGTAGACATTAATCTTTCCATCCCCTTAAACACACTTTCTACATATTGTGCTTGAGTTTACCAGATGTGCAGCTTTATGCATTGACTACTTCATGTTAAAGTGCTGAGGAACAAGTGAATCCTTTAAATGAATAAATATTCCTTGAGAAGCGAAGGTCCAGTTAAAGAAACACCAATAATAGAGAAGAAAAAGTCATGGGGCAAAACTTTCTAGATTCAATCTCAACTACCTTAATGACTTTTCATATTGAATATATCCCCCCTTCCCCCATTTAGTTATAAGGGAAGGAGTTACTGTCAACTTTAAAAATCACCCATGCAAGTAAAAAAGTAGCCTTATGGCAATATACAAAAACCATCTGGAATATTGGACTTCATTCTCACTTTCACTTCAAGGAGAATGCTCCAATGCAGCAATTACAAAAGCAAACAGACTGAAGTTAGGGTACCTCACAATCCTCAGTGTACCAGGCTTTTCTGTTTGAACTATACATGAATAAGCCTTATTGGTCTGTTAAATGCATAATTTTCCCACTAGCATCACACATTTATACAAATCAGTGCTATCAGACATTATGGTACGTACTGAACTTCATTTATAAGTACCTTCTCACTGCTTTTAAGAGGATTGTTTACATGGAATGAAATGATGCCTAATATCAGGATTTAAGGTGTTGCTCCCACAAGACAGTTTCTTTCTCCTCCTTTCCCTAACTGGGAGAGCATCTTTAAATTACCATCTTGTTCTTAGAGCATCCAGACCAAACAACAACTGCAAAATGACGACTCTGAATGCAAAGTTTCTCTTAAAAATATTAATCTGATTTTGAATCATTAATTTAGCTGATCAACTCATCTGTATTATTGAATAAACATTTAACCTTTGAAGAAAAGTCAATTTCACGTTACATTAAAAAAATTAAATTCACATTACATAAAATGTCATTTCAATTTTTTTTTTCCTCCCAGCAGAACGACTTACCTGTACACTGTCCTCCATTTGTGGGATCCCCATAATATCCTGGCATGCACGTTTCACATTGTTTTCCTGTTGTTAAGTTTTTACATTGATCACAGACGTTACTGTTGATGCAGGTGCTGTGGCCATTACACTGGCAAGCTAGAATATAACAATTAAAAAGCCATTAGTAAATTACTCCTGGGAACAAAATCATTCCTATGTGATTACAAAACTGCAGCAGAATGTAATTCTGAGGAGTTTAATCCTGACTAATGACCAGCATATATATTTGTACTTTGACACAGAACCTCTTTAAAATAGTATTGTGACAAGACATGAATTCACACAAAAGACCACAGAAGTTGATTATGTGGTGACATGTGAGTTTAGGGTATGTGAGAAAGTCTTTTTTGCCATTGTGAGTGACTGCATCCAGTCCTCATAGCTTTAAAATGCTGCCCAGTCACTTAAGAAACCTGTTAAGAGGCAGTACATCACCAACTGAGACCAAATGAAAACCCCCATACCTACATGCAATCTACGGTGAAGCATTTGAAAGGCTACTGTGATGGAGAATATGAACAACTCACACTCCAACTTATATCTACTGGGGAGAGAGAAGTTACAAAAAAATTAACCAAAGATTGTCTTATTTGTAACAGTTCTGATCCCCACATTAACTTTGGCATACTAAGGGGTTTTAAGGACAACAGGACCACATCAAACAGCTCCAGTCCCTCGCTACAGTTGACTTTGGTGAAAGTAAAAAAACTGGACTCCTGTTGACATAAATTTTTTACGCCTGAACTTAAAAGCATAAAATCGCTTTTTGTCAAATAACAACACTATAAACCACTGATCTTGCACCACACCTCCACTCCAGTGCTCCATGTTTTGGAGAAACTCAGAAAGCACTGATCACTATTGCAGCAAAATCACAATGCGAATTCTGCCAGAATCATTGATCCTGCTGCCAGGACTCAGCTGAATGGCCAAGAGGTTTTGAAGGATGACCTCTCTATAGAGTGGGACCTCAGAGCTCATAGTGCTCAGTAGATTAGCAATCTGTCAATTACAGCAGCTTGTCAAATGTCAGACTATGTCAAACCTGTCAATTCCTTACTGGCGAAGCGTGTGTAAGACTCAGCAGAGGACAGCTATCTCAGTAAGATCAGTTTTTGTTGGTTTTTTTTTTTTAAATTTGGATTTTTAATCTAAATGTCACAGTGACTGGTGTATTGGCTAGCGGAAAAAAAAAAAAAGAGAGATTCTCACTGCATGATTTAAAAGGTTTTAGAGCTGTTTTAGAATTTAGTAACTTAATACATTTATAGCCATTGCCAGGCTTGGCTCATAAACCATTAAACCTCCGAAGTTTACAATCTCTTCCTTCTTCTGTAGCTATGCCTACAGAATCTTGTAAACAAGTATCAGACATTTCTGTACTACTGGAAAAGAAGTTTTCTCACTGTCTTGACTAAATCTCTTTAGAAATCACAAGTTTTATTCTTCCTAAGAATACTTGATTTTTAGACAACTTTGTGGTGCCTTCCTCCAGGCAGTTTGCCATTCTGCAGTTCGTTGCCTTTCTCAGAAAGAGCTACATGAAAATACTATGAATTGCAGCTCCATGTTGGGTTTTGTTTATATGTCTTACACATTGTATTACTTAAAGCAAATGTTAAAAAAAAATGCAGGCCAATAAATCAAAAGCAAAAACAGATAGTGCATTAAATAGGTGTCTTATTAAAGTAAAGTAAGATTACCTAATTAAGATTGTATCATAATGCAGGGAAAATGTTTCATTCTGGTATTCTCTAACTAGTGGGTCACTGATTTATAAATTGTCTATTCTTCCTAATGCTTAGTTTTGTATTTCTTAACTTTTGTGTTATTTAAAGGACAATGAAAACAACCTTAATTAATCAAATTTTTTATTGTGAATTTTAGTTTGCTGCAAGTCATAATATTATCTGGTCATGTATGATAGCTCTTAATTCTTACATTTTGTTATGACAAAGAAAATGGAAGAGATTTTAAATCAAATTTAAAAAAATATATACAATAAGAACCAATACAATCTACGATTGACGTGGCACACCATTTAAAAATTAATTATATATTTGCTGATTTTCCTAAAAATATGTATCTCATTGAGAAAAGCAAAAAGCCAGAATTACACAATTCAACAACTTTCTGTGATACAGACTAGTGCAATCAAACTGGAGACATCAGTATTAAATAATTAAAATAATAATTAAAATAATGAGACACTGTAATGATCATTTAAATAAGAACTAGGAGTTAAATTTTAAAAAGTCATTTTTTCTTTAAGTGATTTTAATGTATATCACTGGCAGCAACAGAATAATTTTCCTCACACATACAAATGTGCTGAATCTTCAGTGAGGCTGCCCTGGAGATAAGCAATTTTATGTCTAATTTGCTTTTGACCTCTGTGTTGAAATGGTTGGTCATGCTGACAATTGTTGATAATTATAGTTTTAAGAAAATACTTAATACTAGGAAAATATATAAAAAGGATGTCTGCATTACAATCTGGATTTAGTGTAAAGATACTTCATCTAGCTTTAAAGGAACTAGTTAGAATCAATTCACACTGCTTTTCAGAGGAGAAATTTGGGCTTTAAAGACAAACTTGGGCTTGCATTCTACCTAAACTGCTCTTCTTGTGAGAAGAAATGCCAACAATATTTATTTTTCTTTTTTTTATATATGATATTTGCCATTTTATTTATAATAATAGTTCAGTTAAAATACAAATCCAATTAAAAAAATTAAAATGTATTTATATCAAAAGAAATATTATGACAGCTGCTTTGAGGACTATTGATTTCAAAATGACCAGTCACAAAAAGAAACATTTTTTATGCTACCTGCTGAATACTAGTTTTAAAGATTTGAACAGACAGAAAATGAGAATGAATTTAAAATACTTATCGCCAACACAATTGCCCAGAGGCACTATAAAGAGCATGGATATGAACTACAAGGAAAACTAAGTGCATACATGAATGAACATGAATGGTTTAGCCAACTATTCATCAGTGTGGTAGAATCATCTTCAAACTACATGATATAACCTATTTATTTTTATTTTCATCCAAGCTACAAACTATTCAGTAGGCTTATATAGACTTAGTATCAATTCTATCTTATTTCAAGTACATCAAATGATTGCTGTGCTAAGAATAATAAGCTGTGTTAGTATAATCCATTACAGATAATATTTTAAGAAAATGAAGACAAAAGCTTAGGAACAAAACCTACAGCCTATACCAATCAAAATGAAATTTCACATCAATTGAAATTTTAATTCTATGACTTCTGTAGGATTTGCCTCAAACTCATAAAACTAGTGGGCTTTTACACTGAAGTGGAACTTCAGTGAATTCTTGTTCAGAACATACAATGAATACAGAATTTTATCCATGAAGACTAAATATTAAACAAATAAGGTAATGAAATCTTCTAACTCAAACATTTTAGACAAGCAATATGTATATATATCCATTACAATTTCACTAGTGGTAGATACTATGTATTGCAGTGAAAGTCTAACAATGCACTTATGATCAACATACCTGTATTTTAACATACAGACTAAGTACTGAAGTTTCCATACAATGTAATGTCATTCTATTGTTTCCAGAAATTTACTACAGGCTTCTTTGTTCAGGAAATGGTATTAGATGGTTGGAGTTTTTTTGGTTTTAACTCAGAACATTTGACAGTGTTCACTTGGTTTTACATTTCACTTCATTATTCTAAAACTTAAAAAATCTACTCTCTACCTACTTATTTAAAATAAGTTTCCAAAATAAAACTTTCTTCAGAGATTCTGCTTTCTAAATAATATAGTGATACACACACTTACATATAAATATATATATATATAAAAACACATATATATGCATACACACACACACACAGAGAAGACACTGATGAAAAAAGTACCCAGGAGAGCAAACATAGCTGCATGTACCATAAAAGTTTTGATCCTAGAGAAGCTCCAGCTTCCAAATTTATCAGCAGTAGGAACACTTGCTGGAAAAATAACTTTAGCACAATTACACCATTTATTCTAAAAAAAGTTTTCAAGCTGTCTTTTAAACTGTATTATATATTGTAAATTACCACTGGAGGTCTGTCAAACTCCCCAGTGTGCTTTTCATTTGCCTGCACTACTAACACGGCTGCTTTCACACACTGCTTTCAGGATTTGAGTACTTCCATTCAGGAGGCTGTACCAGCTCAGCTTCCACGGTCTTAAAGCACCTAATGTCTTGCTTACTTTTCCAATGAACTTAAAACTAAAATACTATAATTAGATTGGTATGGCTTAAATTTAGACTTCAGAGGTTCTCTTTAAGATTACAAAAGCGTACATTTATTTACTCAAAATGTCTAAAAGGTAGGCTGGAGGCACAGCTCAGATATTCGGCAGCCCCCCACTCTCACAGCCAGCTGGACTTCTGCACGAGCAGTGGGGACGCAGGAAGTTCCTGCTCCTGGCCACCAGCAGTTGCCTCTAGAAAATCCTCTCCAACTGCATTCTTCTTTGATGGATACGGAAGCCAGTAGAAAGCAAGGGCTGAAGCAAATTCATAGAGTTGGATTTGAAAAAGTAGAAGGATAGGATGGGTGGGTGAAAACTTATTTACAAATAAATGGCAATTTTGGTTAAGCTATTTGCATCAAATTTCACATGTGAACCTGCATGACAGTGAGCACATTTGTGTTCAGTAGACAGAGACTAACAAACTATACATTTAGGATATATTTTGGAAAAAACAAATCTCTCATGCAAGTGTTATTTGTATTACTCAAAATAATTATGTTAATTTGGCGTGCTTAAATAGAGAAACATCTCTTATTTTATATATAAGAAAGAATGGAAGCAGACCTTACCTGGACACTGGATAAAAGACCACTCATAATTTTTCTCTTTTGGACAAAGACTAGCGTCAAGCACCATTTCATTAGAGTGCATGCCAACAGGCTTCATTGGGCCTCTTGATGATCCTTCCAAACATTGCCCTTTTCCAGTGTTACTGGGATCGTTACACCATCCGCACCCGGGCTGTTCCAAACACTGTCCACAGGTCCTCAGTCCAGAGCAGTTTTGAGCTTTATTACATGGAACACAATATTAATGCAAGAGGTTTTTTTGTTTTGGGTTTTGGTTTGGGGTTTTGGGTGGTTTTTTTTTAAATAAGATGCTAGGATTTTACAACAGTTGATGAAGAAACAATTTTGCATTTCTATTTCCTTGTGCAAATTAAAAAAATTCAGTAACATTAGTAAGAATACCTCCATTTTCTTTAAAAGTTGTACTTCTTCAAAGATCACAAATACACAGCAGGTGTTTGTTACACCACAATGCAACAACAAAGATTTCAAATAAACAAAGATAATGAAGCAGAACAATAATACTACACATCTTCATTAAATCCCATGATAAAATATAAATTCTGTGCTTATTAGTAATATATATTATGGGATGCATATATTACTAATTTTACTGACGTAAACAGCCCTTCCAACAGGAAAACTCTAGAATTCAAGACAAGGTCAATAATCCAAATAAGAGTGATAATAATAATCCAAAAATTGTGATAATTCAAATTCAAACCAAAAATTTATTTGGATACAAAGTATCCCGGGATCGCAACTGAATATTCATCTACAAATATGACTCAGTCTTCTTATATAGAACTTTTGAAACAAGCTAGCATACTACACATCTTTCCAAAAAAAGGATTCTTAAGCTACAAGTCATAATTCAATCCCATTTAATTGAACTATATCTTAAGTCTCATCTGTTAGAGTAAATCAGGTTTCATTTTTTAATTTGCATACTAAAAATCAAATCTCCCTCTAGATCTTTTACACTCTACTTTTTAAAAATAATTTAATTTCTCATGAAATGGTCTTCCTTGTATTTTAAATCTGTTTAGAACCAAATAAAATTCATATTCTGAAGTTACTGCCATTTCTTATTAATAAGAAATTAATAATTTAGTATACTCAGGAACACCATTAGAGTTCACAAGTTTATTTGAGCATTTTCTGCTACATCTTAAATTTTTTAAATTAATGCTGTAACACTGAATCAAATTAACATCACAATCATTTGAACACTGACCACTACGGGTCCCTGTCTCTTCTCACATTAACTTGTAGACACTTAAAAAATAAATTTTAAAAGCATACAGGAACTTTAGGAAGATCCTACCAGGAAGCCAGAAATAGTCTAAGTTTCTTTTTAAAAAGAAAGTATTGTAAAGGTTTGTGGGGGTTTTTTGGAGGACACTCAAATGGCTTCTACATGAGTGTAACCTCTCAATTTGGCTCAGCTGCAGCCAGGATACTATACCCAACTAATACTCATGTTCACAGCTACCTGGGCCACTCTAGTCCATAAAGGCAATACTTGAATCCATGCTATAAAGGGTATACTAAGCAGAACAATTTAATTTCTAATTAAATAAACTGACAGCAGAATAAAGCTAGCTACTCTGACTTCAGCAACTATTGAAATTGTTTAAAAGTAATGAAAGTTGTCAGAGAAGAAATACTCCAGTAGTCTAAAGATACATGCAGGTATCAAGAAAACAGGCAGTTAAGAATCTGAATGAGATCTCAAAAGGACTTTAACAGTGCAGAAAGCTGGAGCATGAGCTCTTGTATCATTAGACTTGGAAGAATCCAAATAGGAGGAAATGTTTCAAGTTTCCCAAATACGGGGAAAAGGGGGGGGAAGGGGGGAAGGAGCACAACTGTTCTTGGAAATCAATGTCAATCATGTAGACAGATCAGTTTTAAACCAGACCTCATCAGATCTGAAGCTGAATGATACAAAATTTGTTTTTTGTATACATTAGAAGATCAGCAGAAAAATAAAGACCACCATTCTGTACTGGCTGGCTTTCCCTTTCAGAGATGCACTGTAAATGATCCAAACAATTCTCATGCTGCTATTTATAAAGCTAGGAGAAAACAGCTCTGAAGTATCAGCTGCATTCTCTTCATGGAAGATAAAACAGAACCAAAAGTGAAAATCCTCAGATATTCTCTGTAGTGGCATTCAGCTGAAAAACTGGAGAGAGCTAACTGAGAAGTTATTGTTTATAAAAGAAAGGGATATTCAAGCAGAATTTTTTTTTCTTTGAAATTCTAGAGGTGGTCCAAGATTGTTCAACTGTCAGCTATTCAATCAAAAGTCATAATGGATGGAAGATGTGGGGAAGAGTGGAATGCAACTTTTTGGCAAGCAGGTATTAAAATGACAAAATGTCACCAATAAAACAGTATTCTTCATTTTAATTCCAAGTTGTGAAAATAAATGTGAAGTTCTCAGTTCTTATATTCTTTTAAATCATACATGCTTCTGTGAATTGTTTTTTGCATTCAGAGCAAAACATCCAAAAACTCAGAAATCAGTCATTCAAATAAAAATAAAATTAAAAAAGAGGATTTTTTTTTTTTTTTTTTTTAAGGTATAGTTACATTCCATTCTTCAGGTAAGTAGAAGCACTACCCCTTGATAAGGGAATCCACTTACTACTTCATTACCTCAGCAGCAATAATGATCTATCTACCTAATAAAATTTTCAAGTCATTTAAACTGAAACAATGTCTGAACCATGTTTCATTCGGACATTCATTTTCTTGTTTAAATGCAAAATATCTAATGCTTTAAAACTCTGAAAAAAAACTGCTTAAGGACACGGAATCTTGTCTTTCTTTACTTTGTTGAATAGAAAATACATTTTCATACAAAACTGCCTTTACATAATGATGAACTGGTATATAGCAAATCCTGTTCGCCTTATTTAATATAAACTTTTACAGACCTGACAAAAATGACAATTAAATTAAAAACAATTTCTTGTGTTTCCCAAACAAATTGAATCTGTGTGATGTGCAAATACTACACAAACATAAAAACAGAATTAAAAGTTCAGGCTGACATAATATATGCTATTTTAAAAAGCTAAGCATCATTCATGTGGCTTTCTGTCAATTTTATCTCCAAATTTTCAATCTACTTATCTTCTGCCACAAATCACTATCAATATTTTATAAGTTGTAAAATTGATTCCTTATAGGAGTGAAAAAAAGTTTAGTGAACTGTTATGAGAGAGAAACCTTTACATAACTACAGTAGTAGTATTCCAAATATACGGGACAAGAGATATGCCTATGCCTTATTTTCCTTTAACCTAGATATATGTAGTGGCCTGGTACATACAGTTATTCTTCTCTCCTAAGATTAGCATGCATCAATGGTTCCTATTACAGATATGGCAGGACCTTACTTTACTTAATATTTTCCCGAGGCTTAGGTGAAAGCAAGTAACTATTTTGTATTTTTTTGTTTTTGTATCCATAATCTATTAAATGGAATCATGATCTAATTATGACTCTGAAGCCAGTTGCTTCTCGTTGTCAACATCATCAATCCTGTCACAACATATCCAGAAATAAAATGTTCCAGAGGTGCTGATATCAAAAGACCCTTATGGAGAGGGAAAGGAAGTCAGAAGTAACTAGAAAAACACTCTTACAGAGAAGAGCAATAATGAGAGTTCAATGGTACACTTCAGAAGTCCTATATATTAAGTTTGGGTCCCACTGGATTGGAGTCCTTTACAGGTAGAAAATATTTTAATCAAATCTTGATGGACAGTAAAAGAACCAGTCTTCTGTAGGATGGTGACTGAGGAATTGTTCTAAATAAACAAGACTGAGACAAGAATCTAAGGCACCAGGCAGCTTGCTCCAGCATCTGCACGAGTTATGGCGCTGATATACACTGGAACTGCATGGTGCTGAACTTAACAAGGTCCAGTCACTACAGTCTTGGGAAAAAGTAGCTTTAGCTGAATGGTATACTGAAAGGCACATTAAGTAGGCTTTTTATTCTCTTAGAGAGGCATTGTATCAATTTCTGATGAAATGTGCTTCCAAAGGAGACATCTGGGGAGTACCTTTGCTGCTTGACAAAGTAAGAAATCACTTGCCTTTTATCTCAAAAGGATGAAATGAGCAACCTTGAATATTAATACAGCCTGACCCAGTCTGATCACACAGGACAAAAGTTTTCTGCACCTCCTTTACCTGCCTGATGGCCTAACAGAATTCCTTCTATTTCCATGGAAAGGGTAAACAATCTGCGAGGGTTAAGAATCAGCATTTGCAAGTGAGAAGAATCTAAGGAAGACCAATACCATTTGTTTTGCATCCATGTTACAATATTCTCAAGACTATCACTATCATTATTATAACATTGTTTTATCTTTGCATGCTAGGAAAATGGACTTCTTTGAATCTGACAAAATAAATCAGAATCTTAAAAACTCTGAATTCAGCTCATCTCCTTTTTTTAATAACTTGATGTTGTATGAGTCTAAATTCTAGGTATTATTCACCTAATTTTAACAGTATTCTGTCCAACTCATGGCCATTGTTTGACACACTAACACTGGCTGTACAAACAATTATGGTATTTTTTCTTTATCTGAAAACAATAAACACTTTTTACTGTTTCAAAAGACTAAATGTTTCATCATAAAAGAACTGCCAGTATTTTATCTGTATCTAGAAAATACATACACAGTATTGACTGCTCATATTAGCAGCTATGTAAGGTTATTCATGTGAAATTATTTTTATCTTCAGTGAATGTGCTGAATCCTATTCATATAGATGCTCTTTTGAGTGGAAAAAAAATACAACAGTATATTTAATAGGATGAACGTTAATTTAGATACTCACGGGAGCATGTGGCAGTTTGCCATTCTAGACACTGTCCATATGGGAAGGAGATTATATAGGCGTTTGAGTCAACACATCGTTTTGTACTGCTACACCACATACATTCCATACCATTACTCGTGCAGTTAGAACACGTTGTTCTCAGGGAGCATGGCTTTTTGCAGGGTCTGGCATTCTGGTTGGGACTGACTGGAAAAGAACCACAAACATTTATGATCTTGAACACAAGTTCAATCTCCTTTTTCTTTAATTGTATGTTCCATTAGAAAAATCCTTGTTAAAGTGAAAGTGGTTGTTGCCTTAATTAGCTATAAATAACTTCATCCAAACTTATGTTGCAGGATATAAATACAATAATATTTAATAAAAATTATTAAGTAATACCCAGCATGAGTCATACTATAGAGTCCATTTAAAATTTTTCACACTGATTTTATTTATATACTGAAATAACAAATTTAATGTTCATTGCCTGGTAATGTCAGCTTAGTTACTTGCACATACATGACATAAAATACATCTCAAACTTCTGTAAGAAATACAGTAGAGTTCTGGGTCTATTGTTCTCACTAGTTTAACAGTGTATAAGCAACAAATATTCTACTTATGACTTATCCCCTAAAATTTTGCCTTACAGTGTACATATGAAAGTCACTAGAATCCAAAGTGAAAGTAACAAAAGGAACACTGTTCAATGTAAATCAGATTTGAGTTTGGGGTTTTTTTGTTAGGTTGGGGTTTTTTGGGTTTGCGGGTTTTTTGTTTGTTTCTTTTTCTCTACTAGAGACCACATTTTGACTAGTTTAATGGTGTATGTTATCTCATAAAGTCGTAACACACAAAAAGAACTTGTATATCCTAACTCCTGGTTTTTGCTTTGATTTCAAATAAAACTGTAAAGTGTACAAGAACAAAAGTATAGTAACTCTTAGGTAGGAACACAAAAGTATACATAGCACTATATTTTCCATACAGAAGTGCCTTGTGAAACATCAGGATTAAGCCCTTCTATGTATTGCCATGTTTTTATATATTATTGGTTCATATTCAATACCAGCCAAGTTCTCAAGCCATTCTTCATCTGCTAATATAGGATGCCAAAACGCTTAACCAAGGGTGTTCCTGGATTTGACCTACTATGCACGTATTCAAGCTGTGGTTTGCAATTAATAAAAAATACAAAGAAAAAACTAAAAAAATTCAGCTGAACTATAAAAGTATTCTCATACCACTGAAATACTTTGACTTCTACAGTCTTTGAAGCACCTCAAGATCAAAAAAAAAAAAAAGCTAAAACAAGACACCAGTAACAGATGCATATAATGTTGATCTAATTGTAAAATACTACATCTTAATAATGTCATTTGTGTTCCACCTAGTGTATCCTTTACATTTTGAGATGTTTCTTCCATTGTGACTATATCTTTTACTATTCTGAGAAACATCTGGTAAATAATTAACTATTAACTCAAAATTAAGAACACTGTGAAAGATGAAACTTTTAGGAAATATAGATAGCAGTAGCAACAAGTGTACAATATATACTTTGCAATTACATTAACATTTGGAACTGCTTAGAAGAGAATTAGAAGAGATTGGTAAGGTCATGCGTTGGTTACGCAAGTTAACAATGCTGAAAATTTCACAGCAAAACCATTAGATTGATAGACGGTGCTCCCAACACACCAACAATGCAGCTATTTTCCAGTTTTGCACAGACAATGCACAAAATAAATCTGAAGGGGAAATCTAAACTTCAAGTGCTCAACCTCACAGATATGAAGAGAAACATAGGAAAATGGGAGCATGAAAATGCTCATTTGAACTGTCAAGTGACTATTTGCCACAGTAATCTTTACACACAAACAAACCTAAAAGACGGAAACAAGACTTTTGGTTTTGTCAGTCTTTTAGACCATTAGAATGCTTATTGATGTTCAGTGAGATTCAGAAAGAAAAGATCAGCCTTGTTGAACACCTCCATAGACACTTCCATGCTACAATCACTGTTGTCACTGACTACTACTGCTTTAGAGGTAATTTATAAGACTTCTGGTGTAATGCAAACTAAGCCATGTAAACTAATTCACAAATAAATATTTGCTGCTTTAGGAATATTATTTGTTTTCTAGATTAAAGCTCCACATTTTTCAAAAAAATAAAAAAGTAATGTTTTTTTGTAATTATTTAATCCAAATTGTCCAAAAATGCCTCTTAGCCAAATGAAAACCCAAACAGCCTGCTAATCATGACAGTAACAGTAACTGAGTATAAGAGATTGCTTACCGACAGGTTTTTCACACACAAGACCATCTGCCATTGCAGTGCATGGATTCGCTTTCAGACCTGCCACCTCTGCTCTTTCTAGATATGCACAGAAGCCAGAGTCATTTGGCTCTCCAGGAAGCCACTGCAGAGTTGTATTTGTAAAAGGAGACATGTCATCCCATCCCCAGTAGGAGATGTTGATCTTGCGTAAACCTACCCAAGGTGAAATTTTCTATGAATCAGAATGAAATAAATGTGAGACAATTAGTTAAATGCCTTTTTTTTGTTAAAACATTTCAAAGAATAGCTCAACAGCAACAATTTCACATTTTGAGAGAATTCACCATGTTCTTCTCTCACTTTATCATCTCATCAATCATTGTCTATATAGTTTTTACCTTAATCATTCTACCTTGCTGACCCCCTCCAAAAACAAACAAATAAACCACACCCACTATATGCTTCTGTTCTACTAAAAATCTGTGTTTGTTCTATTCAAAGTCAATCCTGATTACTACTATTTGATACAGAGTCAGAAACCAGGCCAAATGGTCATAATGTTTTGGGTTTTTTTTTTTCCCCACTGGCTACTATACCAATTACTAATTGCTAGGCCAATGTGGATAATAAAATACACACAAGTTAATAGCAATTCACAGAAATCAAAGTTCAGGAAAAACCAGGATAAATATTCCATCCTCTAAAATCTGTATTGCTGATACTGATCAACATCTTCAGGCAAATCAGAGACAGAGATGAAAGTGGCACATCCACAACTCTAATGCCATTAAATATACATTGAATACACTTTTATTATTGATTTATAAAGCTATAGAAAAACTAGTTTAGAAAACATAAAAAGCATTAATACTTAAAAAATATTTAGAATGTATCAGTAAAATTACATCACACAAGTTCTACCCATTTTTATCATTTTATCTTCTTTATACAATTACCAAGACAAAAAAGCAGATTTTGAGGAAGAAAGGCCTTTGCCTGTTGCAGGATAAATCTGCATACATTTCTTGCTCCTATCACTGTAAAAATCTCAAGATACTGAAAACAAACACTTTTTCTAATGTAATCTCTGTGCACGCAGTTTTCATTAACTCCAGTTTAAACGTAAGGAACAGAGATACAGAGGGACTATGGGCTGTGACAGGTATGTGGTGGTAGGTGAATACCAGAGCGCCAAACACAGCTACCTGCACCAGGCAAAGGACAGATGCTGTCAGCTCCAAAGCAGAGATGTTGATCTGATTGTGAATTAGGTTCTCAACTGATTTAATTTACAGGCCAAGGTAGGTAAAACACTATAATATACCTAAAGGGAACCTGCCGCGATTCCAGATCTATGTGGTATTTCACAAGTGAACCAAGAGTCACTGCCATCATCTCTCAGAGAGATCTTTCATCTTTGATCTCACATCTTTCTTTAGCCACTCAGGTTAATCCATGGCTGAAAATCTTTCAGAGCTCTTAAATCTACACCTGATCAGAGCATTCCTCTTTTTCCCCTGCTTCATTAGATCAAACTGAAATATGAAGGATTATTAATTTTCCTTCAGAAATACCACTGGTAATTACTTTTTTAAAAAAAAATCAGTAGATATTAGGTCAATACTCCTGACCTCTCTAAAATGTACTCCCTATGCTCTCTTCTTCTGTCCTATCAGTTGTGAGCATGATCAAACAAAAATTCCTACAGCATCTAACAGACTTACAGATGCAAGAACAAACACAAATAAATTAGAAAACGACTAAGAAATGTCCATTCCATAAGCAGCGATGCACTCTGGGAGATTATCAAACAGCAACAAGAACATCCAGCAAAAATGCCACCGCCCACTCTTATGTCTTACTTCTGTATTTACTTCATAACTTCTTTGCTATCCCAGGTGACTAAATTTCCAGGCTAGATTTCCTGTGAGAGCTCCCAGGTTCTGGATACTAGAAAGAACATGATGTAAGCAGTAAAAGTGGAACTTGGGCATCTGGAAAGTGGTAGATAATACATCCTTTGTCTTATCTGTTATTCAGTTGCCTAGATTGCTGTATATGTGTGCGGTCCACATCCATCAGAAAACCTTAGCTATTTATGCATGTCTCTAGACATCTTTGTGTAGAATGCTAAGGGTGCACACCAGGCACGTATAAAAAATGTCAGAGGCTTAGGGAGGATAAATTGCTGACAAACACAGACCTAAAACAACCCTAAATGCCTACTTTGGGGCTGAGGAATTCCAGCCAAGAGAAACTTCAACATATTACTGACTGTTTCAACAGCACTGCCAAATAATTTGGCCTCAGCATCAGTATATAGAAGACAGAGAACCTATTCCAGCTATGGTGAAAAGCATGTCAGGCCAATAATGAAAACTGATGGTGCAGCAGTGACATTTGGAGAGAAATTCTTCTATTTGAGTAGGAGTGTCTCAGAACCCTTTTAATGATGACAAAGCCCCAGGGAGGATCATGAAAGCCAGAGCAGCCTCAGGAGATAAAAGCAGCACCCCTGAAATGAAAGACTTCTAGCAAAAGCAACACATATCGTAGTCGTCATCATTCTTAATAGCTGTAATAGCTGGACAACTTTTAGCCATCGCGTCAGATATCTCAAATTCCATATGTACCATCTTTGGCTCTTTGCTAGCGCAACGTATCAAAATACAGACCTGAATGCTGATTAGCATGCTATCAAATACACACCATCAAAGCTACCGCCTTGCAGGCTCACTTATGCTGCTCTGGGCATGTTGTTAGGATGCCAAAAACAGATTATCCAAAACATTTTTTTTAATGTCTGATTAAAATATGGTAAATAGCTGAGAAGTAGGCCACCAAAATGCTCCAAGGACATGCTTAAAGCACATATTCAATTATGTGGCATTAATTCTGTGATGTGGTGGACTACAGCTGAAGACTGCTGGCCATAGCAGAGATCGCGTGTTGATATCATCAAAGCTTATCAGGAAAAATGACTGCCGCTGCACTGCACGAAAGCCAACAGAAAAAAACAAATAGTGAATAGAGAATTCAGGAAGTTCCATCTGTGATACCTGCAGCCACCAATGTGCTATCAAACTAATTTCTTCATAAAAAAAGCATAAATCTAGTCCTTATCTCTCAAACTGATGAAAGGTTCAGTCATAATAGCTGGAAGTCTCCAAGTACTTGAAGCAACTTCAAAGGTGCCGAATGAGAATGCCAATCCAGTTTCTTCTTCAGGCTTAAGAAATAATGAGAGTTGAACACCCTTCACTTGAACTCTATGGTTGTTTCATTTAATGCACAATGAATGTAGGAAACCAATTCCTTTACTTTGAATATCTTGCCAAAGATGCTTCTGAAGAGGATCAGGCAGGAAGGAAACCAGACTGCCTGTTCTCTGTACCCAGAACTCACTGATGTAAGATTCTAGTTTCCAGGCCTCTTGAAAAATATTGTTATCAAACAGGTGGGTGAAAAACACAGTACAAATCAACTCTTCACTTCAGAAAAACACTTGCTGACATGAAATCAGCCCCAAATATGTCTAATTTTTTCTTCTCAAGAATACTAGCTTCTTTATTGGAAGGTCAGATGATCTTTGCTCAACATGTAAGTGGGAAGAAAGTTACTCCTCAGAGAGTTCTGAAGACTTGTTCTTTCTTTCTCAAGGCCTTGATGAATGTATACTTTCAAGATGTCCAAAACCCACAACCGAGAAACCTATCCTATCCTCACCGTATTTGGCACTTAGTAAGTTGTTCAGATTCAGAGTTGAAGATGAACCTGCAACTCAATCAGAATCGGTTTCATTTCTATTTGAGGAAGGAGGAAAAGCTCCAACACACACGTGAATGCATACACATGTGAACATGTACACATGCAAGAACTTGTCAGTAAACAGTGACATGACCTAGTTCAGGAAACCATTCTTATTCAAGACACCTTTGTCTGACCACAGCAGGGCTGTCCTGCTGCTTACCTTATTACTAGGGAGCCGGACAACAGGTCAGTGGAAACGTACTGAAACATTTTCCAAGTGATTTGACTGTGCCTGTCTCAGTTCTTCAAGCTGACTATCATAGTATCTAATGTGTGTCACAATTTTCCTGGGTGCTTTAAAGTAGTCCACACTTGCTGGAGTTGCCAGTCCACTGGGGACAGAAGTGAATGAGAACTCCAACACCCTGTGGTTCCTACCATTACTAGAATTTTCCTTTAACGCCAAATGCATGATCATCGTTGCACTGATAAGGAGGCAACAAGGTCATCTGGAGACCTTCACTGTCTAAAGCTCAGCAGGACCCACTCCAGCTCTTGCCTCCTAGCAGAATCTGTTTGATTTCAGCAAGGCTGATATCTTTTGCTAGAAGCTAAAGATTTTATCAGAGCTACCTCCTCCTTCATTGCTCCGAAATAGAAAAGGAAGGGAGTGATTGCTGTCTCTACAGAAGGTATAAGAATTCTTTAATGCAAAGTACGCTCTGCAATGCTCTAGTTGTCAAGAGAAGAATGGACAATCTAGTCCAACTTGGGACTATAT
This sequence comes from Gymnogyps californianus, assembly GCF_018139145.2. NCBI lineage: Eukaryota > Metazoa > Chordata > Aves > Accipitriformes > Cathartidae > Gymnogyps > Gymnogyps californianus. Next base: position 9,402,595 of record NC_059476.1, read on the forward strand.
CTACCTTCTCTAATTTAGAAGCCAAACAAATGGTACAGCTCCATTTTACAGCTGCTAGTACCTAGAAACTTGGTAAAAATTGTGGTCATTCTGCCCTCTTGTCTCTTGATTAGCAAAGCACTACCGGGCATGCAGTGTAGAAGTAGACACGGCTATTCACAAAGATTTCAGTCTCACAGAGAGGGAGTGTAAAAGGGATGTCCCTTCAGATGTTACATACGCATACGCACAAACATACAGAGACAGACCAGTGAATTTTTAGTGACACAGTGCATACAAAAAGGCCACGAGGAAAATGTATTACTCATGTTCTATTAATATTCAGCTCTACCACTCTTCCATGAATATGGAACAATAAGACAGGCAACATCTCCTACTTCTTTGTTGACATTATAAAGCCTAAAATTATTTCATTTGAAATTATTTTCTAGCAAGCAGAAGTTAACTGTCATGTTTGTTTTAATAAAGTATTTTTTTAATCAAGCAAAAGAAAAGATCTTAACAGTTGGAAAAAATTAGTAATTAAAATAACAGCACTTCATATTTTTATACATTAGCTATCAAAATACTTCTTTATTTGATGTCTTCACTTCCCTAATACTTGAGCCTTATTACCTGCTACTACTGCTATTAATAAGTAATGGAAAAGCTTCTGTTTTGCATAGACATAAGACTAACCATTTGCTTTGAATCATAATCTTAACTTTGAATCTCTTAACCAAGATTCTCAACTCTATCTACGGAATGATCTCCTATTTATGCCTCTAAAATTTTTTAACTTTTAAATGCCATTATCTTTTTAACTAATGATTTATCATTACTTTGGACATCAGCATTGAACATTTTTGTTCCCATTTAAAATCATTAAGAGCTAAAGCTGCATTTCATCTACATCATGATACATCCACAAAAAGTCACCAAAACAAACGATAGCTTTTCGACTAATACAGATAATTATTCTTTATAGGATTTAGGAATTATTTCAATTACATTATAGATTTCTAGGTGAAATGGCGAAGTTCATAAAATGTTGCCTTAATAATTTTTCCTTCATGTGGAAAGAGGAAAGGATAGGGAGGAAACAGTGGCTCATAGGAGCAAATATGAATTCCAATCTACTATTTTTCTATTTTTAATCAACTTGTATAGGCCCAAACTTGTTCAAACATGATTATAGAAACCACTGCTCATATCCTGGCCGTTCAAATTGAGACAATTTTTTCCGGAATGCTATCACTCACCATATTCTGAAAAATTATGTATACTTTCAAATGTTTCAGTGAAGAGTTTTTTAAAAAATCAGGCTCCAAGGTATATCTATGAAAACTCCAGTAATACATTATATACAATTCATTTTAAAACAACATCAACAACAACCAAGCTTACTCAATAGCATGCTAGGTAAGCTATTAGTTTAAAAAAAAAAAAAAGGGGGGGGGGGGGCAGGGGGAAAAAGGAAAATACCCAGAAATTATCAGAGTCAAATTTTACAGTGAAACAAAGCAATGCAATACACAGCAGGTGGCCAAATCCATCTTGGGAAAGCTTGTAATGGGCCTTACTAATGTTGTACTGGAGAATGCAATCAAATATATCTTGAGAACTATTCCATAGTTTTATTCCACTACACTATCTAAAATTTAGAACCGTTCTTTAGAATATGTTTCTCCTCTCATCTATTTCTTTCTAGGCCAGTTTTTAGAACTCACAGCACATCCTAGAAGCCATATTCTTGTGCTTGAGATGCAGCTAGTCACGGTTTATCTGTTTTTATAGAACAATCTTTTATAACACTGATAACAAGTTGCCAAAAACTCTTTTAAGTGAGAAATCAACCTTTATGTTAAAGTTAGAAAAGATTTAGGAATTATTAAAGTCTGAGACAAATTGCTGGACAGGGCTTTATTTTCATCTGACAGAAGAGCAAAATTGCAATCGTACAATGCATACCAATAGAACGTCATTCTGTACTCACATCTACAGCCCTATTTAATTGAACATCAGGCAAGTTTTTAGCCATTACAGGAATTTATTAAACACTGATCACTAATAAGTTCAAAAATGTGCTTTTCTCTTATTCTAAATGACCCAATTTTAATTTTCTTTGAAGTAGTAATTATGGAACTATGTTAGAAAGGAAAATTGTGTAACCTTAAGTAGAGAGCTGATACTTCATGTTAAATCCACTGTTTACTCAGAAAATTTAAGTCAGACTAAGTTGCTTTGAGCTCTACAGTGAATGTGATCATTTATAGTCATGACACATTTTTCAGGCACTACTGCTGCCTCAGCACTAATTTAACGAGGCCTGAATAATTTGCAGATGAGTGAAGTGAGCAAGTCTAGCTTTACTGAATAGCCAATTACTACTGAGGCTCAAAATTCTCCTCCATTTCTTAATTATGGAAATTGCTAAGGAATTATATATCTCTTTCAGAAATTTATCCCCACCTTTATTTAAATTCCTTTCATTTTGGATCTTAAATTGTCCTGAAAGTGTACGATACACTTCTGACTCATTTTTCTAATGTGTGAATCACAATATGTTATTACCGAACTTCAACAAACTTTTCAAGAATCGGTTGAACTCCTTGATTTCTAGGAAAATAGTTGCCCTAGGAAGAAACATACAATTAAACTTTGAAAATACAGTGGCCTCTTAGTGCTCACATTTCCACAACATTCACGGTTTTGAGAAGGGCTTGCAGTTAGTTTGCCTCTTTTCTGCATCATTATGAACAAAAAAACTGCTTACTGAAAATACGAGTCCATTCTATTTACTACCTCATTGCTTGGTTTCTCTTCTTTAACTATGCGTCAATTCTAACTATGCTAGATACCGGCACATTTCATATTTTGTAAATATTTATCCAGTGAATGACACATTGTAAGCAGTGGAAGCAAGCTTCATGATTTTTAAGTGTCTCAGTATCTATTAGACACAAACGATGAACTCTAGATGTAATTAGTAGTAGGAGTCATGCATTAGGTCATAAGAACACTTATTTCTCCCTTTCAAATTTTGCTGTTATGGCATGGGTTAAAAACACATGTAAAATCTGGCAAACTGAAAAGACTACAACTTCCCCAATTTCCATCTACGGAGATTATAGCTAGTATTCCAGTGGGACTTTGGTTTAGATACTCGAGTTTTCTTCTTTATAGGGGGCAATTTTTTTTGGAAATTCAGGTTCTCTTCTCAGGCATGCAAAGTGAGTTGAGCCCCCCACTTCCTGAAAGTAGGAAGACAGTTAAACTAGAGGTGAACTAATGGACAGTCAATGTAACAACTCTAACATGGAGACAAAGTGCTGAAATAATTTATTAGACTTCCAAAACCACAATACTAAAGTGGCACTGCTAGAAACTGTAGTAAAGAGACTAATTCAGAAAAAAAGTCGATGTCAAGCTTCACTACAGCCAAACATATGATAAAACCACAAAAACATACAGCCCTCTGAGAATAGTTTGAGCTAACAAGGAATAACATCGCCGTGCAAAGCTCACTAATTAACTGCAACCTACACTCAAGTGTAATTTATAAAGGATGCTTAGCCCTGAGAACAGTGAGTTAAAGGAAAAGTTGCAAACAGTTTATATAATGAAAGCATTGTTTAATTGTTCTCATCTTTGTTTATGCTTACTACACCAAAACTAAATCTTCTCAGAATTTATTGCATGCTAACAAGAAAATTACTATTTTTAGTTAAATCCCACAGTTGTGAGCAAACTCCCAAGAGAACTAATTGCACTTTTAAATGAATATACAACATTTGAATATTAGCAGGAACAATTCATTAACCTCATATTGCTGTTTAATCTACTTTGCAGAAAAACTCGAATCTTCCCTTTCATAATATTTTGCTTACTAGGTCAATAAAACAGCATATAAGAAAAAATATCAACTGTTATTTTGCTTTAGTACAGGAATCTGCAGTCTATCCATTGTGTTTACTTTGGCATTCTCTTAAAGAATTTCATTTATTTTCAATGAAAAATACAAATTAGACTTTAAATTATTGGTGATAGTTTTAGAATACATCTGCAAATTCAACAGTGTTTTGACTTCATACTACAAAGGTCTTTGTTTTGTCCCTTCCTTTAGTACCAAATGAACCTTATCCTTTAAAAGGAGGCAATCTATTGATTTCCAATTTAGTACTGGAATTAAGAGAAATTATTGATACACAATGAGGTCTGGACAGGGTGTGGAGACAATGGCAGCCTCCTCCCTCTGAATCTTTCCAAAGCATCAATGCTTTGTATTATTCTAAACATGATGAAGAAATTGTCCTAAATTTGTCCTAGAACAAGGACTTTGTGTATTAGAAAACAATCTACCAAGTCCCACATTGTTTCTATGAACAATAAAGAGTTCTTAAGTCCTTCCAGGCTGTAGCATTTACTGACACTATTTTAAAGTTTGTAAAACACACAACAGTTACCAAAGTTGTTTTTCTTTTCTCAGTATATCAAATAAAGCAGACATAAAACCAGATCCATATTATTTCCAACGTTGCTCTGACACATTCACTAATCCTGAAAGCTTTTGTTTCACATAGGCAAAAGATTTTAAAGCCTTTCATATTAACCACACAAGTCAAACTCCGCCATAGGTAATACAGATTAAAGGCACAGTGTTCTCCTTGCAGTTGCTCTGACTACATTTGTGAACTCCACACCACCACCTGTTACAAAAATAAGCCATCTAAAATGAAATCTCACACCTTAAATCATTATGATTGCAGTTTGAGAGGAAAAGGAAGAAAAATCAAGAAGTTTCAGAAAGCCTCTGTCACACCTGATAAGACATTTAGGCTGCCTCACACAGAATAAATGTAACTGGACAGACAGATATGAATGAAAAAAATTTTTTTTTTCCTAAATGCAACTGAAAACACCAGGATAAGTCATGGTAGCATTTCATTAGAGATTCTGATAACTAAATGATTGTTTAAGCCAAGATATACTTTTAAAGTGCATACATTTGTCTACAATTGGATAAACTGTATGTGAGGTATCTCAAATTTACATCGCCACGTTGGCTCAGGACATACTTCATTTAAATAAAGATATGCTCAGGAGGATGTCACCTTGTAGAAGTTCTAAGCTCTGAAACGTAAGAAAAATCTAGCTTCCAAACGCTAAAAAAAAGCATTTTCTCATCTATACCTCAAGCCAGTCAGGTAATATCAGTCATATCAATAATCTATCACACACTATTAGATTTGAAGGCCTCCTGTGCAGTATTTCAATAGGAATCAGGGCGGGGGGGCGGGAAGGCAGCAAAATAAATAACTAGAGCAATCATTGCCGTTTGTGATTTTGTTATTTTGGTTTCAATTACATTTTCAACATTATCTCATATCAAAGAGTGGACAGACAGAATGTGTTTCAAGGCTGCAGTAAGTACAATATCAGGGGAGATCTTCTGACATAGAAGAATTACTTCTCTCTCTCCTTTATTAGCCAATAATAGAAAATACATGTCTTTCTAGTAAAAAAATTTTGCTGTGTCCAGGTCCTACATTTATTGGGAAAAAAACAAAAACCTTAAGTACATAACCTATGTTTGCATCTCCTTCTTGAAATGGAACACTAAAAAGGATAATATAGAATATTTTGATTCATAGTGTATGTCCCTAAACTCTTACATTCAGATTTAGTATAACACAAAGGCAATCCTTAACTGCCGTTTCCTTTGTATGCATCTCAATTCATCTGCAACATAACAACTTTGCAAATCACATACTAGCTTGATATAAGCTTTAATTATTGTTCATAATTATCTTTCATTTTCCTGTAACTGTAAAATCCTAAGCTACTTAAAAATTAGGGGTTTTATACAAAGAAATGCTGCATGTTCTACAAACCAAAATACACACTTCTAAAAATGTCCTTTGCTAAGATGAACTGATTTGCTTGTAATGGAATCTTATTCTGCCTAGACATCCCATCTGAGTGTACACTGTTGAGTTTGACATCTTTTGAGCATTCATATACATGTACCAATGACGTAGGTAGGCTTTCCAACAGTTTAAACACAGCAATCAGCATTTGAACATTTAACTGCTAAAAACTGAACCTGACCACTCGTGGACAGGTAATTAATCTTCAGCTTCCCTTCTCTTGCCCCACAGCTAACAAATTCATATGGATCACTTTCCTAAGGAATATTCTGATGGCAGCTTCCTGTACTTGCCAGAGGCACGTAAGAGTTTTCAGCCCTCTCCCTCCCCCACCATTATCACAGAAAGCTAACTAGCTCCTGGCTCATTCCGATGCTGTAGGGAATTTCCACATGCTTCACATACTAGTACAGCTTCTCTGTGACCCTTTGATCCCACATACCAGTTATATAGGGAGCTAGGGTTTTCTGGAGACGTACACATCTTTAGTACCTCCCTGTTCTCAATTGCTTGCAGCCTAGCTGCTCACCACCCAAAAACACTCCTGCGAGCAGTTTTGTGGATAGTGATGTGAAAGTCAGGATTTTTCTCTCTGTTACAGTGAAAATTATTTTGTCTTGTTTTGATTCCTGCTGTCACAGTGTATTGAAAAGGCTGGGATTTCCCAGATCAGTGTTCCAGCCATTCTCTTGAGTCACATCTTGAAAGTAAACAGTAACCTGTAACAGTTAAATCTGGCAAGGAGAAACACCTGGGTGCTGCTGTGTCATTAGCTTTAAACATGAGATTTCCTTAATATGCTACACACCACTTACATCACTCTTTAGCACCACGCTACATTTCTTTGAAGGCAGAAACTTTCCTCTCTTTGGACAAATCCCTAAAATAGATTTCTCAAAGCACATTTAATTCACAAAAGCATCAATTACATTTACTCAAGTTACCTGAAGTGTATACTTCTGTATTTCATCCAGAACAAATTCCACTTCTTTTGAGGTTGTTAATGAGGCAAGATTCCCACTTAAATTGTAGCAATACAGTTTGGCATTGTCATAGCTTTCACGACTAGAATTTATGCGGAGGCAGGCATCTCCAATATGACTCCATCCTTCCCCACACAGATGAGCTAGTGTAAAAAGCATACGATTAAAGCTGATTTGAAAAAACTTTTAAAAAACCTAAGGGAGTCTGAATTTTATCTTCCTGAGATCATAATTCAAAATACATCCCACACTCAATTTCCCTTTTCACGTCACATAAATTCTATCATATTGAATACTGTATTTTTATGAAAAGAAACTTTTAACAAGTTATAAAATATTTTATAAGGTATATGCTAAGTTTCAGCATAACGATATTGTTATGACACTATTTCTTCCCTGTACTCGGATTTGAGCACAACTAAATATTAAAGATTATGTACATAATTAATAGCACTTTAACCAATCACTCTACCTAAATGTTATGTAAATTTCAAAATCTGAAAACAACTGTCCTAGAATTAAGAGACCACAACTTTACCCTATCTTTGCTTTATCATCCTATCTTTGCATTTATATTCACCTAAATACAAATGCAATCAGAATGACAGGAAATTCAGATAACATCTTAGAAAATATTTCCTCTTCAACATATTTCAGCATTACTCAGATTCAGGTAACTATTAAAAGATGAGTAAGTAATTCAGAGCAACTGTTAATCTTTACAAAGATTACACAAATGCAGTTTTAAACTGCACAGAATAAATTGATTAAAGTTATTTAATGAATAATCTCTGTGAAAAAAAACTGTGTTCATTAACTTCATCTGGACATAAAGATCAAGTGGAAAAGGTTCTGAGATCTAACTGCATATATGCAGTTATGAATATGAATTACAGAATAAATATTATTTCAGAATGTTAACAGTCACCTTCCGAGAATATTTTATATTAGCATTTTAATATTCACTGCTTTCGTAGTATTACCAACTCTAGACAATCAAGAAACTAGATCTTAGGCCCTATCTGCACAGGAAAACTGAAGTATAATTGAAGTATAATTTATAAGAAAAAAAGACTCAGCTAGCAAAAGTAACAGTGTCAGTGAATATGTAACAGTAAAGAACTCAGTATGGCAATTCAGCTCTGCACTCGGTGATCCCCACAGCTAGAACTCGTCACCGGCTTGTGCAGAGGTACATGCCATTATGCCTTCGCTAATATTATTACCTCTCTTAACAAGATTAAAGGTAGCATTGATATACCAATCAGTGATGTAATTACATCTGTGTTCACCTGCACAGGCACAGCCAGGCAGGGAGAGTCAGCACGAGCAAAACAAATCCAGGTCTACTCATTGAATAAATATTCTTTGGCAACAATGGAGGAGATTTACTCAGTTTTGAAATCAACTATAATAAGCAGCATCGCCGCCCCACAGCCCTTACCAGGTAGTGCCTGGCACTCCTGCTGCCGCTGGTCCCACTGGCAGTTCAGGTGTAGCGAGCAGCTCTTGCAGCTGGTCAGTTTATTGCAGATCTGTTCATTCCTCACATGACATTTGGTGTAGTTTTTCACCGACTATAAAAATAAAACAGACGAAACAGCATCTCAAACATACGTCAAATTATTAACAAACCAGAAGTCAAAACTGAAATACACAACAGGGGGATCCCTCCCAGAAAATCAAAGCCACCTAAAAGCGAGGTTGAATTTAAGCTCTTTGTGTAGCTTCCCTTATCAATTGCGGAGAGTACAAAATGCATCTCTAGAGCACAAATCACCCCACCTGTCCTACAGAACTAACTTTGAGTGGGTCAAACAGTACTTTGAAGATGTCACTTCCCTGTGCAGAGCCCAGGAAGAGCTTAAATAACTAAACTAAATCTCTATTTCTTAGCTAGTTAAGGGATATGCTCTCACTAAATTATTTCATCCTATGCAGGTTAAAGCAAGCAAAATAATCAAACAATATAAAAAAAGGCACAAGATACAGGTATAAAATAATTACACATCATTGACTGAAGGTGCAAGAATATGCTCTACTTTGTTTTATCTGGATTAAAAGAAACAAAAATAGGAGCTATAGACCAGTAGTCACAAAACACAGGAAGGATTTGTCAAAAATTTCAGTCATGCTTTTTTACAGATTTAACTGCAAACCTGTATGCAACATAGCTAGCACAAGATTTACAGAATCTACAGGAAACCATTTTGTCAAACAGTGACATAAAACCAGGAATAACATTATTCCTTTGGTACCCTTAGTATACAAGAAAAGGAGTAAACACTGAAGGAATTTTTACTTGGGTTTTTTGTTGGGTTTGGTGGGGTGGGTTTTTTTCCTGAAAACTGAGGTCTTCCTTTCCAAGTGAGGCATTTTGAATACAAATCTTTTCCCCCCTGCATACTACTTTTAATTAAGACATAATATTGATATCTTATTTCATAAACTGCCCTAAATCCTCAGCCAATTCATCAGCTTATCCATAAGGCTGTCTCTACTAACTTAAATTCAAGGTAATAATTAAAGATAAGTCCTAATTCAAGACAGCTTTATACTCACAGAACCACAGAATGGTTGAGGCTGGAAGGGACCTCTGGAGGTTATCTTGTCCAACCCTAACAACTCTTGTCTCTCTCTAACAAGAAAAGATTAATTCATGCATAGTAGCAAAAATGGATTGCACTTAGATAGCAAATGTATGATTTACATGACAATTTTGGTTGCTCTCCTTTCTAATAGTCTCCTAGAGTACGATAAAGCAGATCTAAAGGGGCAATATGACAATAAGTTACACAGTTGTTGGTACTGGAATGATGATGACGATAGGGCATCAACCTACTGTAGTCAGGAGGGAAGACAACCGCCTCTTTTTTTTTTTTTTTTTTTTTTTTTTGAAGTCCTGAAATAATGCAATTGTTAAAATGAATTTTCAATCTCACACAGGACCAGCTTCATTCCTGCTGGAGAACACTGCTGTTTAGGGATTTGTTTGTTGTCTTTATTGGATCAGATGCCCATCAGTGAGCTTATTATAAAAGGTACTCACTATTTTTCTAGTCTATAAGAAAGGCTACTGTGAAGCAAAAAAACCAGAGAAGCAGTTCTAGGAGAAGGCATCTACACCACAGTACGAAACAGAGCCAAAGGCAATGCCATAAAGTAATAGAATGTCTAGCTAGGCCAATAAATGCATACGAACAGTAAAGCACAAAAAACTTTTGGTACAAACCCACATTTAGTTTCACTCAGTCATGAAGCAGATTCACAAAACTGCCTGAGAGATGCTTTAAAGTGAATTTTAGAGTACAAGTAGCCACCATCTGCTCATTTACAATACTGAACTAATACTCACTTTTAACACTTCATGATGACATAGTCAAAATCCTTAAGCATTCAGATTGTTTTTAAAACTATATACTCTTCAGCGATATTACATACAGATTACAATTTTCCAACTAAACCAAGATATTTGTTCTATTACTTTCTAATCATGAAGCTTGTTGTACGCTGGTTATTTAATGATTAAAATAAAATTCAAAGTACTAGTGACTATTCTGTAATAATGTTCTCTGTTGTATTCCCTTATTCCCAGTACTTATCTCCCTTAAATCCAATTTAAACATTGCTTGCCTCAAAATCTTATTAGTTCAATGTAGATTTGAATCCAATAGGTAATTCATATTAACACAATATTAAGGTTATAACTTAAGCTACCAAACCCAATGAAATTCAGCAACATGACAGCCCATCTGTTACTGAAGTTCTAGATTGCTGTAGGATATTTATAATGTTTACACACCAAAGTATGAGTAAATCATGTTATGTATAAAGCATCCCACTTATGTCTGATTTACTTAGATTTTTTTTCAGTACTGATCTTGATCTGGTGGTATATAGACAGACTTACGAACTGCAGTGATTTTCTGAATATCCACTGCAGAACGAAAATATTACAATAGTTTATCTTAGAATTTTGGAAATTGCTATTAAATAATGTACCTTTCTCCTCTTCCTGGATTTTTCAGGTTAACAGTATAATCTTGCCTAGTTCGCCTAGTCTAACTGTAAATTATTAATCTAATAGATTTGCTACTATTTCTCTGAAGCTACTCCCAAATCTTACTGTTGGGTACTCCTTAGTCTTAAATTTTCTTTTTTTCCTCCAAGATAAATTTTATTCTATGCATAATTCCTTCTACTACATTATACATTTCCCTTTGACTATTCTTTAAATTCCTCAAATGTAGGCAGATTGCTATGATTATTATTATTATTGGTATTAGTGTAGCATCCAAGGACTCCCACCATGAAAGAGGACACTAACTTTCTGGAAGCAGTGCAAGCATTAAAAAAAGACAGTGACTGTTGACTTTAAGGCCCTGTGTAAAAATATTTAACAATGTAGGACTATAGCTCTCTTTAAAGCATCCTCTAGTATCCTATATCCGTCAGCAGGATGCTCTTTATCATAGCCTTCATGGGTTCTACAATGTTTAGTTTATGATGCCACACACAGATATAAAATACTTTTAAATCACATACCAATTTGGGCTGTATTTAGGTTACTTACATCAACTGGGGCTTTATCATACTGCATGTGTGGAGACTGACACACAAGAAATTCAGAGACTGCTACTGGAAGTAAGGGTGTAGTTGGTCACAGTTACAGAAGGAACACGTCCCCCTTGCAGCTTATGAAAGCAATGAGGCTTTCAAAAATGCAATACAGACTGGATGCAGGAATACTTCAGCTGTGCCTCGTCCCATCACAGTCTCTCCAAATGAGAAAAATCACATGAACTCCACTTGAAAAGACGCATCAGAAACCATACTTTGACCAAAAAAGTATTACATTCATGTGCTATTGCCTGGTGTTCTTGATCCCAGTTGGTTAAGTGCTCTCAATTTATTCTGCCCTCCCATATGTCTGCTGTTTGTTACAGTAAAAGAGTAGATATTTTAACAGGCTTAATGTGAAGATGTAGAATAAGAGCTGAAATTTTATAGGGAAAGTGGTTTTTTTTCAATTTTTTTCAAGCACTTGTATGGTTTTGAAAAGAAAATATTTTCTCTCAATCAACATTTTTCAAGTAAAGTTTAGTATTATATTACTGCTACATTTCAAGCCTTCAAAATACTTTCCTTAAGTAATATGGGAATAAGTTACTTTATTTGCAAACTTTTAGTGTGGGCAGTTAACGTTTCTATAAACTGAAGGATTATAGGTCAACGTTGTAGACAACAAGTGGAGCATATTATTACAGCTACCCTATCTGCAGTGATTACTTCAGGTTTTACTGTAGAGGAGTAAGACAACGGAAGGGGAGAAGGAAGCCATTTCTTGTTAGTTCCTGAAGCATGCCTTCCAGGACTGCTGTTTGGATCCGAAGTGGAGTTTGGTGTGGAGCCAGGAAATGGGAAGAGTCACTTTGAGGATATAAAGAATCAATACCAATTTGTTTTGGTAACTAGTGCAAGCATTTCCCATTGTTTCCCAAAGAACAGGGTGAGGGAGGAAACAAAGAAGTGGGTTGAAAAAAAAAAAATGGTAAAAAAAGACAGAGAAGGGAAAACCTTCAAATTTTTTCACATTATAAACATCAAAAAGAAGCCAACAGATTGTCCAGTAACAACCTACACGTGCACATAAATATTTTTACACTTTTCAGCCTATAAGTCTATCAGCACTTGAGCCAATCACAAATATAATTGGCATGGTACATGTCCAGACCCAGCTCACCCTCCTCTTTCTCAAGCACATTGCTTAAAGAAGGCTGGCAAGCAGGAGGCATTCCAGTACTTTCAGGGCTTCAATGCAATCACACTTTTTGAATGTGCCTACACATGCCTGCAAAAATAAAACAGCTTTATGGCCACCATGTGGACTTGATATATTGCTATCCTTAAAAATGATTACTCTCTTAAAATATTAAGGCACTCTGCCACTTTATCAACCAATATTTTGCTCCATTTCGAAGAGCAAAAAACCAACTGATAAAGTAAATTTTTTTACTCTAAAATTCCGGCTCTCTCTGGTCTTCCTCAGTGAAGGAAACTTTGCCTTTTGTTGCAACTGGTCGGCCCTCTTCAGTCATTTACCATTTTATTTGTCACAAGGTACAAAAAGATTTTGCTTTCATGGGATGGCTCCTCCCTGAGGAGCAGACCAATTCTTTGTTTACTTTCCATGCTACTACCTCAAGAAAAATGACACCTTGTAAAGTGCAGCAATTTAAAATGAAATTCATCTCTCCCCAAAAACTTTTTTTTTTTTTTTTTTTGTAAAAACTGGTAGGTAAAATTGTAAAATTAACAGCTTTTCCTGAGAATATTTCCATTACAAAATATAAATGTAGTCAATTTTCTGAACAACACAATCAGCAAGGGAGTATCATTCTGACAGGGTGCAAGATAAAGCTTTTTATGTGCAGATGTACAAAGCGAATACAGTTTCATAAACATATTGAGCAGATCCAGATCTGGTGGGTTTCCTCTATCAAGAAATAGGCAAAATGCATCAGAATCAGTGAGGACCAGGAAGACGCTTAGGATATTTTCGAGTACAAATGAAAGTGTCAAAGTGCAAGATTAATATAATAGAGCTAAGGGCAGTGAACTGCTAGCAAAAGTCAATACAATCTACTCCACAAAAATCAGAAATATACCACAAGCAGGACACAACTTTTTTTGAAAAAGTAAAGGGAAGGAAGATGTGAGACAGAGAAGCTAAGGAAAAATGGCAGATATGAGCATGACAGCTGTTTCTCCCAATTTTAGAAGAAGAAAGAGTGATACGTAGTGCTTGGAGGGACACAGACGCAACACTATTAGGTTTTACAAGTCAATCAAAATATTCCTGTTTAAATTTCCATCTTTGATGCAGACAGCCAATGAATGGGAGAAAAAGAATCGGTACATCAATGACGTCGTTTCCTTCTTTGTGACAAGGTCTTATACAATATTCTATGTTTCAAAGCTGAAAACAGCCCTGGACTAGATGAAAGAGGCTCCATGAAAGAGCTTGAAAGAGGAAGTTATACAGATATTAGTATGTCATACTTCATGAAGTCTGTACTTGGCATAAGATAGTATTAATGACAGTATTATAGTTGCTTTTGCCCCTATGGCAAACCAGTATCTGTATTAGCACATTTTATAAAAAAGGTACAGTAGGTGATCTTACCATTTTTAGCATCCATCAATCTCAAAGATAAAAATTAAATAACTTTTTTTTTTATTTTATATATAAGCACTACATTTTATTATGGAATAACTTCAGTATATTATGTAAAACCACTGTAAGCAGTTCGGGGAATTTCAATGGTGTAATTTCTCAAGGCAAACTTCAAAATCCTTATTATAACAGACAAAATCTCTAACAGTTATATTTAATGGTAGAAAACAGACAGCAAGGTACTACTGCTAGCATGCTGTTCAATCCACTCACTAGCCAAATTTCAGTACCATCTTGAACCACTCCACATATTTTAAGTAAACTGTCTCCCAGTTGGGCAAGACAGGATAAGCATTCACCCTTCAACATTTGCATCAGATATCATGGGGTCAACTAAAACCATAGTATGCAGAAGTATCCCACTTACGTGAGTTTTTATGGGAGAAAAACAAACCAGCTTGCTAGTGCTGAAATGAGTCAGATCTCCAGAACGACCTGGCATTGCAAGCCTCTGCTTGCAATTACATCAGATATGAGTATGATATATACCTTGATGATCCATGAGTCTGCACAGTAGTAGAATATAGTGTCCTGTTAATGAGCTGACCCACATCAGATGTTGAGCATAGGCAGGTATATGTGTATCATCAATGCATTAGCACTACTTATGAAGTCCATCTGTCCAAACAGAGTTATTTCAGGGAAATTTCCATATTTTACAGCCCTTCCAATCAGCAGAACAGTCACTGCTTTGCAAATATCCATAACCATGAGGCCAATGCCAAACTGATTGCCAACATATCTTTAGTATGCTGGCCAGTTTCCATGAAGCGAAAGGAACAGATTCTAAAGCATTATTGTCTGTCTCATCTGGATGTTCTATGATCTAAGTGATAAATCAAGGCCTTTGTACAGCTGCAAAAAAATGGGGCTTTCTCCTTGTGATGTTTCTGAGTCTACAGCTTGTTATCCCATACTACCATCACAGTACTGTCACAACATTTTCATTTTGTGGGCCTAGTCCAGAAGTAGCAGTCTATGAAAATGGATAATCAGCCGGATCCATTCCGTTTGCCCACATGGTGTCATTCTGTTGATGCTATTTTGGTGCGTTTATGTTGATAGCTGCAAAACTCGGCCTCCATCATCTCCCAGCCAATACACTAATTTTGTAATAGCCACCTTCCAACTTATGATAGTAACTCTTTTCAGAAATCATTTTGATGAATTTTGGCTATCCCATTCTTTAGTAACTCCACTAACAGCTTTTGCTATCCACTTCAAACCTGAATAAAAAACAGGAAATGATATAGAGAAGACTGGTGCTTCAGTTGCTAATTAAGCTGACAATCTTGGTCATGAAAGGCTGTCAAAGAAGGATACTGAACTGAGAAGCTTGTGCTAAAATACCTAGTGCTCCACATTTATTAGGGATGAAGATGGTCTGCTCCTTAGCAAGCGTTCCTCACTTAAGAGTTGAAAACCATGGTTAGAAAATTGGCATCTAATATAGTACAATGTGTTAGGAAAAGAAGAGCCCTTGAAGATCACAAAGGAAACTAACCATTAGTGCCTGGAATGTGAAATCCCTCTGACAGACTTATAACATGGCTGCTGATGAATTTGTGTCTGCATTGCTTTTATTAGCAGTGACTAGCTACAAATGCCAGTGATTAGAGCTGGCTGTGCTCCCTCTGAATGGGCAAGATTTGAGTCAGAGTCAATCCCACTCACACCTTAATTTGTCTGTCTAGAGAACAAGATTGATTTGCATCAGGTTCAAACCAGAGAGCAAGCTACTTTTACTAATGAAAGAGTGTAAAGAAAGGATTTTGAACTCAAGTACCACCAGGTGTCTGGAGCTAGCTGAAAAATATAAGGAGGCAAAATTTATAAAGCTAGAATACTATTATAAGCTTGTCAGAAATCAAATGAACAAGCAAGAGATGCAGCAGCTAGTGGACAACATAAAGTATAAAACATGGCACTAAGCAATATTAAAAATAGAAAAATATAAACTTGTATGATTCTATATGTTCTTATTGATTATATTTACAAAGATCAGAACAATCTTACCAAATCATCACAAGCCAGTTAATCTCATGGTGACAGAGGCTCATACTCCTTTAATGAGATGACAAGTAACTCCATGACTTAAAGAAAAACATTTCTATGATGATCAATGATCAGAATACCAACACTAATGAGACTGTCCTGGTCCTGTTTGAAAGGGAAAAAAAACGAACTGCCACCCTTCATGGGATTCCATGATTTCCGCCTGCATACTGTACACCGCATATGCACAAAATCCAAGTCGATAATGACTCTGGGACTTTCCAAATGTCATTAATTAGAAGATAATAGTATTTGTCCTGAGAGATATACAGTGGGCTAACACAATCCTAAAGAATACATTAATTTTCTTCCCTGGAATAGATAACTTTGCTACAGTCCAACTCTGCCCTCTGCAACATTTTTACTGCAAAAGTTAGGCAAACAAGTTTATGTTTGTGTTCAAAACAAGCTACTGCTAGTCTCCTATACCCCTTTCATTTGCTGCAACAGGCCTCTGCTTTAGCTAGAAAAGAAACAGTATTAATAACACGATCATAGATTTGCAAAGACTCACCATGCTACAGTTACTATTTGCTGAAATGCACTTCTTGTCATCACACCACTGGCACCCGTTTGTATTGGCAGTACAGCTTGCACAGTCCGCGTAACGGTAACATCTGTCATCTGCAGCAGCTGTAATACAAATGAAAGTCAAAAAGAAACATCCCACAGACGGAGAATAATACCACATTTTAAACACTTGCCTAGAGCATTTTCTGTTACATTCTTCATTGGAACTGTAGCCATTCATAAAGGTTTAAGTTACTGTAGGAAATTAATTCTATTCAGTTAATAAGATTTACTCCTTTAAAAATTCCTTTAGTAACAACTATATTTGAAGGTTCATAAGCCTTATATCAACTAAAGGAATAGTCACTGATTTGCAGCATACAAGCTCTCTTAGCACAGTACATAAAATAAGAGTATCAGAAAGTGTCTTAAACTATTCAATCTTCACTCCTTTAACACAGAAGAAACATTTCCTTCAGATGCAGGTTTCTTGCTATGCAAGAAGGCAATGGTAAAAGTAGTAAATAAAAAAAAAAAATCTAAGATGGATATTAGCAGCACACAAACATTTTAAGTCTTTATAAATTAACTTACAAACTTAACAATGACTGCTAAGTTATAGTTCTGCCCTTTCTCTACAAAAAACATTTGAGGTAGAGTTCATGTTAAATCCTTAGTACAAGCCTTCAGGACTTGGACTAAAATTTACGTTATTTAAAACAGTTTGGGACACAAATGATTGTTTCTGTTTAAAGGAGGCAAAAATTCGAAAAGTCACCATAACCCAAAATAGCAGAATTCCTACCATCTCGTACACCGATTACTGCGTTTAACTCCTGTGCGGTTTGGCTTCTTTAGTCTTGGGACCATGCAAGTTTAAGAGATTCTCTTGCCAGGGAATCCTTGCTATCCAAGAATTGATCTTTTGAAAACCCACTAAAATTTCTGCTTATCCTTTAATATTGACTGTCAGCAGTTTCTCAGATGATATTCCCAACCAGATAACAATTGAGCCAAGTGGTGTAAAAGATATATGAAAAATTGGCTTTTGGCAGAATATTACCACCTGAAACTGGAAGGATTTGACAGCACTGAAGCAGTGCTGTCCACACAACTTCTTCAGAACTAGAATTCTACACACCTCATCTCTTGCAAGTTTAGTTGTAGTTTATTCCCACTGCAGCAGCTGTACTTTAGAAACTGCTCTAACTTTTTTTATTTTCCTTCAGCCTGTCTGTGCTTTGTTTGGTTGGGTTTTTTAAACACCTGTTGATATGATCAGCTTTTTGTAAGATCCACTTTCATCTGTATTACCTTTGAATTTAGTGATTTTTCTTTTTATAAGGAGCTGAAACTTTCTAGACTCTAGATCTCTAAACGTTATGAAACTGTACAAAAGCAGTTCTTCAGAAAGCTTTACCTAGATAACCTTTTTGTTATATAATGCACCTTTTTTCCAAGTTTGGAACTTTATATCCAGTTCGGAAACAAATCAAAGCTAACAGAAAAATAAACTGTCTTGAAGCATTGATTAATAGCAGAGCTAATAATTTTTTAAACAAACATTAAAGGTAGACTGGCAGTTTAATTATATGGTAGTTTGAACATTTAGCACACAGCCAAAGTTTGGTTAGCAATTTTATACTGCGCTACAAGGAAAGATGCGCAGAAAAAATAGCAGGTGTATGTAGCAGGGATGCATATTCTGTTCCTGTGAAGTATAAGAACAACACTTTCACAAGCAATTTATTTGTGACAAGCCAAAATACTTAGGAATAGGGTGAAACAGTTACTCATAACGCTAAATTGCTATTTCAAACAATATAGCTATCACAGTGCCGCACAGAAATTCACGTGACAAACTTGAACCCATTTTGACACGCTGCAGGAAAGGGCTTATTTGCCTCAAGTTTGTTTCCAGCTGTGACTGTACTATATTCTTCTATAGAAATGCTCCTGTTTGACAGGTAATCTGCTTGAAGCAGCGATGCTTTCCCTCTCTCTTACTGGTACATACAGACGTGAGAGTGCCATGTGCCTGTAATGCCAGATACCACTTGCAGTGCTCATCTGTGCTCTGACTGCTGTTATGCCTTCTTGGAACCAGAAAAATATGAAGGTGCTTATATATATCTATATATGTATATAGATATGTGTGTGTGTGTGTGTATCCCAAAACAGGAAAAGGTGTAGAAAGAGGAAAATTAATTCAGTTACAATATTTCAAAGCTCACCCTTTTATAAACGCTTCAAACACAGAGCCAAATCCAATCGAAAGTCATTTTATGCTTTAGCTCCCCAATGAAGTAAATTCTTCTCTTTGAATCCTCTTATGTTAAAAATTCCAAAAAAACTCCAGAATTGAATGATTTTAAAAATTAATCCATAAATCTCTTGCATTGGGTATTCTCAGAGAGGAATAGTCTTAACAGTCCAATCACTAGTTCCACTTGGTTGGCTTTTTGGGGGCAGGGGGGAGTTTTCGCCCCAATCTCCTACATCACATTGCAAATCTGACATTGTAAGACTAGAACTCACTTACCTGTTTTCTTAGGACATTTTGCTCTAAGGATGTTATTAGCATGTCCAGATTCCCAGGATTCACAATGTTTCTTGTTCCACAGACACCTTATCCCTGGACGAGCGTTTTTACACAGCTCTTCATCTCTGAATGCTTCACAGTTTGGAGGCTTGTACACAAGGATGTCATTCAAAAGAACACTCGAAAAACCCCCAAATATATACATGGACCTATTAGGAAAAAGCAAGTAAATGTAACTGTTATTGTAGCTATAGATACATTTTCTTGATTTCTTATCTGTCTTGATATACAATAGAAAAATAACACATAATATTATACAAAACATTCTTCACCTCTATCTAATAAAGACTCTGTCAGTGGTTCCATTATAAAGATCAGTAAGTTTTTCAATGTATTTCTCCATGGAAGTCTAGACTAACAAAAAAATTGCTCAAACTGCACTGTGCTGTATGTATTAGTGAGTGACATATACCAAATGTCTGGAAAGAAGAAAGAGAAGCTATGGAGGAAACTACTCATTTTTGGAGTTAGAGAATGAGAACAGAGTGTGAAACAATGGGCTGCAGGAAATGAGAACATTTTTCTTCAGGAAGATTTCAAAGACAGCCGGTAATAATTGGCAGATGGATATTTCTTTTCGGTAACATTTCCGGTGCAGTAGCTGCCAACATCAGAACCAGAAGACTAGACTTAAGATCTTACCCTTCTCGTTTAAAATTAAGAACAGCCTCAGGTAAAAGATAATAATAAAGAACCTGTATATCTGTTGTATCATACCCTCTTAAAACAGAATTAATCATACAGTTACCAATAGCAGAAATCTTTGGAGAGTATGTCATATTACACTTTTTTTGCACATAAAAACCCTACAAAAAATACCATTAAGTTCAGGGGTAAAAAAAAAAAAAAAAAAAAAATAGGCATTTTTCACCTTGAATCTAATTCATTGAAAGTGTCAGTTCTCGAACTATCAGATATAGCTTAGATGTCTTAAAACAACACAAATCAGAATGAAAAAATACCAGTTGCTGAATTCATTAATTCCAAGCAATTTTCTCTTAATGACGTAATCTGTTCATTGATTAATTTCAAGTGCTCTGTGTACAGAGTTACAACTTACTGCTATTTTTGTTAAAATCAAACTCTTATTTGTAGTATTACTAATCACCTCCATTATTTCTGACCTGTACAATATCCGTATGCAGAGGATCTGTAAGTTGCCTGCATACACTTAAATACTGAGTTTATTAACATGATGAGTAATGTAGAAGAGGAATGATCCATAGTACAATGATCTATAGTACTGCGACTGTCAGATATTAGGCCGTTTAGCAACCAGCAATAGTAAAACAAGCAAACAGTAGAAATTTCTTTAAACCTGACTACAGTTTTCTACAACTTTTCCACTAAAAAGGAGATGTTTGTCCTACAATTTTATCTTTGAGGGCTGGGGTGGAGGAAGCAGAGAGTTCAGCCACCAAATCCAGAAAACTCCAGATCCACTCCATCTCCTGTTTCTAGATGATGAATCTTTACTGAGCTCCTCTACTCAACAAATGACATGAAAGTATGCTACATTTTCTAGAGGATAAGCAATATACTTAATATAATCTAGATGCTGGCAGGCTTTTTTTCCTGCAAGTAGTTAATGATGATAACTATATCAGTATTGTCAAAATCTTGCTTTTTCCAAGCAACTTTTAGTTACAGGTTTTTGATGTATGATTGTAGAAGAACAAGGAATTATAGCATGCTGCAAAGAGAAAAAGATTTCTCCTGTCATATCTAAGTGAGGATTATAGTTGGTACTGAATTTCAAATTCACTGTAGTTCACAATACGGAGGAAACACCTCAGTACACTAGAAGGTTCATATAAAATGCCATTGAACAGATTCCACAGCATGTCAGATAGGTGATCAATAGAGCTAATCATCAAAGACAAGTAAAGGCCCTGATGAGCACTACTTTTCATGTTAATGAATTACATCAGTTGTATGCCATTGAACCATACTTCACACAGATATAATTTCTGCCACAGTTTTTTCATTCAGAAAAACAGCCAGGAAAATTTAAAAGACACTTCATTTACCCATTACTGACAACAGCAGTGTGACCAAATCTGTTGACATCTCGATGTAGGTTAGGTTTTGGTAAAATCTTCCATTCATCACAAGCTGAAAGACAAAACAAAAGCATATGAAAACATATATAAAATAATTGGGAAAGTTTTCAGCAAAATATACGCAAAACAGATTTTATCAGACACTCTTTTGTATTTAAGTATCAACTAACTTTATTGCCTATTTACCCTCCTTTCCCAGAGGAATCAGTGCAGGTAATCCCTGCTGTCTCTATTGTAAAAACAGACCATCTGTACCTCATGACCTTCAAAGGTCCTTAACATGTTTTCATCACCTATTGGTCTCATCAACTCTGAAACAAAATTCGACTGACATATTTAAAACCATCCTTAATATTAGTTTCTAGGGTTTTTTTAAAATTCTTCTGCAAAATCAGCAGGATTTGACAGACTTTTTTTTCTGTTGTCACTAGGTAAAAGCTAAGCTGTTTTTTCCTACTCCTAATAATCTGCTTTATTCTGCTGTTTAAATGTTATTTATTCAGACTTCATAGGGTCCTTCTAGAGTCTTTATTTGCAGTGATATGCGTTTATCAACATATATCACAGATCAGTGAAATACACACTATCAGTCTTTAAACACACTCCATTAATGCCATTTTGTAATTTTTGGTCCTTCTTTTCATTTCTTTTTAAGCAGGCTTTGGGTTTTTAGGTAGATTCCCCTTTTAAATGCATCACTGATGGATTTTCTGGAGAAAGGATTAACATGCATAAAGATTCTTCTACACTTCTAGAAATCGTAGGATTTGAGCACACTGCAGTCACTAGTTCTGAGAAGCTATATTTGCATTGCTCAAGAATAAATCAACAGGTACTCCTTTTAGATGCATTTGTTGAGTAGGTGCTCCAAGAACCTGTCAGCAACACTTATCTATCATGGCATTTATCAAGGCCAGAGGACACTCACAGAAGTGTCCCTTTATTATACAGTTCCCTGTCTTCACAGCCCGTTTCAACACCCACAACGACAACCACTGCCATCATCATCAAGGGACCAGTTATATTGCCCTAACATTACATGCTCTCAAATTAGCCAAAGGATTTCGATTCATATGTATTTCATGGAACATCTATGACAGTGAACTTACTTCTTTTCATAAGTGTTTTAAGATAAACTACCACTCCTCCAGCTGTGCAACCCATCTCATTATCGTCTTACTTTTAGTATCTTAAGTATGCTACTAATTACTTTCACCAAGTATTTGAGATGAATGTTGTATCAGTATCTTCACATCAAATTAGCTATTCAAGCATATTTGGTTTAGTACTGCTACAGGAGCATTTATAAATGTGGTTTTGGTGTGGTTTCATTTTTCTGTCCTGACTGTGATTTCAGTTCTTTAGCACAATTAGTCCTTTCTTCATTATTTCCTACTTGAACTTTACTGACTTCAAATATTCAGTCCCACACTAAGAGAAACAGAGAGCACCTGGAGGTTGAAACTTCAAGGAAATCCCTTTAAAACAGAGCAAAGAAAGTACTTTTCTAAAGAGCAGGCAAAGCATTTCTAGAATTTGTCACCATAACAGGTTTTGGAGACAGGCAGGGTAAACTATCAGGAAAACATTCATATCAGACAGAGGGTTACAGTTTTCTCATTTTTAAAAAAAATCTGCAATACACAGAAAGACAAGGATTAAATCCAAAGTTGAAAAGGAGTTAAAGGGAGAAAGACCTCTCCACTTTAATCCAAATAAAAGTGTGGCTTTATTTATATATGTACATATGTATACACACACACATATATATATATTTAGGTCTTTGATAATTATATTGTCCTTTCAGATATTCTCAGTGAAAACTTACTTTCATTTTGCCTTAACGTGGTTTGAAAACAGAACAACAAGATGACACTTTTTCTTTTAAACCAGTGGCAAAGCTATCAATTTGGACACTAAGACACACAAAAAAGACCTATTTGCTCAGCATACTCTCCGTAACGTACAGAAGTGGATAGAGTACATGCCTGTAGAAGCTGCACAGTCAGAGTTAGTACCACAAAGAAGCAGAAGTGTCCTATAGAGACCAACAGCCAGAAAAGGTCACTGGCATACAGCAAGACTGTGAGGAGCACATCTGAAACCTAACTGTTTCCAGGGTCTTAATGCAATTATTATGCAGGTTGACTGTTACCTAATATTGCTGAGTTCATTTATCTGTAAGATTCCAATGACAGCCACATCTAAATAAGGTATACTTACTTAATTTTAAAATTTGGAATAATTTATGCAAGTTATAGATATGATTAAAAAATAAAGGAATATGACCATCACACCACATATTTCAAGGAAGTCTGCGTAAGGTTAAAAAATAAAAAAAACAAAAAGAAACCCAAACACCCCACCTCCCTCCCTCCTTCCCCAGCTTAAAACAACGAAAATGGATATTAGGAAATCCAAGAGGGACAAATTGTCCTCCAGGCTGGTGCCACACAGAGCCCAAGTCACTCTAACTGCTGGCTACGCTGGTCCTGTTCTCGCTGCCACTGTCAGAACAGTTCATTGCTGCTAGTGCTGCTGTTCTGGCACTTCTACAGCAGAAAATTATTCACAGCAGCACTTTGTCGAGTTAGCGTCCTGTTAGCACACCACGCTGAAACAGCTCAGTGCAAAGTCACACGAGGGCGGGCTCAGCACATCAGAGGGGGCAGGACGGCACGGCTACGGGCAAACTGCAGTAATATGCCGCTAGATTGACTTGGGCTTCCACAGAATCACAGCCTGAGCCCATAAAGAGAGTCAGAGTGAGACTGTGGCTGTGATAGATAAATCAATTACATCTTTTTATAAATTAGAAACAAAAACTAAAAGCACATTATTACCAGAGTAACACAGATGGTCCAAACAGCAATAATTTCAACATCAGATGGTGGACTCGGAATGAATTTGGTAGTTTGAAGAAAAAGAAAGTATAGTAAGTTTAATTCATTGTCTTATAGGACCAATGCATCCTCAAAATCTTGCCTCTTTCTCAACTTCTACCTTCTGTCACCGTCATTGTTAACATATTATCATAAAATTATGGTACTGTTAACACACTTTATCTTTCACAATTGTTCTTTTTTTATTTTCTCTACTTAAACAGAATGGTGAAAGTACATACATGCCAGAGAGATGTTGCTCCTGAAACAGTTTTAACAGAAGAGATCACAGTACTGGGGCATCAATTAATTACTTACGATCACAAGTTTCAGATGAAGGTAGGAGTAGTATTAAATTAAATTAAAGTTATGTATTCCCCATATCCCAGCATAACACTGGCATTTGATGCCTCCATGGTGTTTGAATTATGTAAGAAATTCAGATTAAGAGCAATATTATTTATTGGAAATAAGTGATCAACAATCATGAATTCAATTTCTATTTCAAGAAAATATTTCCATTTTAAAAGCTATAAAAAGCAAACATTTTAGCGCTACAACCAACCAGCAAAATCTTGCTGTTACACTTTAAAATCAAGTTCTTGCTGCTGTAAGTCATTGCGCGTTAACAGAAACAGCATGTTTGAGCTCATATGCCTTTGATGGTAAAGGAAATGATTTAAAAAAACCCACACTAAATTTTCATCTGATCTTGGAAAGTGTTGCACATTATCTTTTATATTTTTACAAACATATATACAAATATCTAGTGTTTCCTGTACTTAGAAATTTGTTTAAGAAAAAGGGGGATTTAATGCCGAAGGAAAACCATAAAACCATAATAAAGGCTGGTTTTGAGATAAGAAACCCTTGAGGGCTGGACATATAATAATTCCTTTCTTGCTGATGGTATTTGTCAAACTGGCAGGTCTTTTCAATAGAGTGCAAGAAAAAAAGGGGGAGGGAAGCACGTTACAAATAGCCTTCCCTATTATCTCCTCCTAGCCTTCTCAATGACTACTGAACACTGAACCAAGCATTGTGCAACATTAATACTTTTGCTCAGCTTTAAATTCCTGATCTGAGTTTCTCTGTACAGGTTGGTTAATACAAAATACAGATAGTTAACTGACTGATTTTTGATGTTTTTTGGTAAAGAATCAAATAGAATTTGTCCCTGCCTGTCACCTTCAAACTTCTTTTGAACATTTCAAAGTACCCAAATTTCCAAACTTACTGTACAGTTCCAAGAAGAAAGTGACAAACAGCAAACACAGTATGATTTTCAACATTGTTTATCAATATTACAGCCTTCTGTGCATTGTATCAGTTGCATTAAGTCTAATAAGGACAGAAAGCTCTACGGAGTAAAGAATAAAATACTTTCCTCCGTAAAATGTCATGCACTCTTAAGGTATTATACAGATAGTAAGTGAAAAGTGCGGTATTGGCTGTATTTACCATTGTCTCTGTATGTATCTGGGTATAATATATAGCACATGGAAGCATATGCTGCTTTTAAAAGAAACAGTTACTAAGCAGATGAAGGAGTGATACGATCCATTCCAAACTGATTAGCAGAATTTTTAGTCACTGAAAAGTACAAGGAGGCTTTTCTTCCTTTTAGTAAGGCTTCTACTTCAAGAACAAGTTGTACCACATTATATCATTATAAGAAAAAGATTCATACTCCTCCCTAGTGTAGATTAAATGGTTACCAGAAGATACAGAAGTGGCTTAGAGAGTGAATTAGCCAGCCACACAAATTCCTTGCATGATGAAACAACGCCACAGAAATGCACCAGATTTGAGGTGATCCAGCTGATGCTGGCAGAGAGAAACCCCAGTTGAACTTTGCACGGGGTAGTGCACTCCAGGGTCCACACTCCAACAGGACAGGCCTCGACACCCTATAATTTGTCCGGTCACCTGTATCCTTCTCATCTACATCCTCCTGGCAATACTGCATTACTGGTATCAGAGAGGATGACCAAGGCATTTTATAGAAAAGCTCTCAATGTTGCAACAGTAAGGAAAATTTCACAGAGCTTGAACTCAGATGGGAATCTAGGCTGCCTACGAGGGACATAGAGACACAGAGAAGTCGTCCCTGAGAATTCACTGGGGACCATTAAGGCTCCATTGCGGAGATCACTAAAAATACAACCAGTTACATCAATACAAAGGTACTATAACAGCATATACAGTAGAGCAAGAGGAATACGCTATAGTATATAGTATACTAGTACATATATACTAGTATAATGTATTCATACATCACTAGAATGTTTCCCAGTATGATTTTATAGAAAAGTAGCAACCACATTTCTAATCAACATTGTCACATCAGTAAAATACTCGAACATAGACTTGCTTTAAAATATTTAACTAAGATCAGATTTACCAAAGTGTGACTGAAGGAAAAATAGGGGAAATATAGCATCCTAGCTCATCCTGTTAGTCCTGCAGGAGTCACGATGAGTGACTTTTGCTCTTCAGACATACAGTTGAAAATACTATTAAAAATCTGTTTAGGAGTGGAGGGCAGTATAAAGTTTGCACTTACCATTCACATCTGATTGTGAACAATGTATTACGTAAATATTAGGGCAGAACTGGAGCAGAAACAAGTTAACACAGCTCCACTGAATTCATGTCTGAATTAAGTTAATAAAGCAGTTTTGAAAATTATACAAGTTGAGCATCCAACTATCTCCAGTTCAAATTTTGATTTATGAAAATCTAAGAGAACTGCACATCTACAAGCTGTTTTAAAGGTGATTACTCTCCCCTTTCTTCATCTGATTTATTAAATGTATTATGGACATCTCAATTATTTTCAACAACTAAAAAGACTATGAGAACGACCCTGAAAATCTTGACAACTCACTCCCAAATCTACAAAATTTTATAAAG
Source organism: Gymnogyps californianus (assembly GCF_018139145.2). Classification (NCBI taxonomy): domain Eukaryota; kingdom Metazoa; phylum Chordata; class Aves; order Accipitriformes; family Cathartidae; genus Gymnogyps; species Gymnogyps californianus. Next base: position 9,429,752 of record NC_059476.1, read on the forward strand.
AATATAGAGAACATCAAGGAACTGAAATATTCCCTTTGCAGAAAACACTATAGAAACTCAGGTGAAAAACTGTAAGCATTGAACGGAAAAGAAGCTTATTTACACCTCATCTTCATTTTCTTCCCCCACCCTGCAATGCCCAATACTGCACTCAAGACTGAACAGAAGCCCCATGCCCACTCAAAACTTGCAGGTGGAACTCTCTCGAAGTGCTGCTCTCACTGTTCCCTTTAAAAATGGAAAGGACTCATACTTCCAAAATATGATAAAAGGAAAAAGACTTATTTTATATAGTTTAATAGTAGTTAGAGTAATGATCCAAGATATAGGAGAAACAGGTTCATTTTCTACCCAATGGGATTTAAACCTACAGCTTTCATCTCTGAGGAAAGTGCCCTAACTGTTCAAGCTAGGTAACTCTTCACTACTCCAGGTTAATGCTGTTCCACTGAATAGAAAAAAAAAAATAAATTGTTAGAAATAGGGAGCAAAAGTTAGGACAGTCTCTAAAAAAAGGGGCGACCAGTGTTCCATACTTTACTTCCAGGATCCCATTTGTATTTCTGCACTGGCAGGCTGGTTTAGTGACAACCTCTTACTACATTTGGAGCTATGTTTTAAGAAAAGGTATACGAAACTACCTACTTTATGTTTACATTATCAAATAATTTCTCAATTTTAAAAGTATTTAAATAGATTTCAAATGCCAATGTATCGATTCTGCTCAATCACACTCTGTAACACCTGCAGTGCAGCCTTATGTACTACATAGAATCCAATATCAGATTATGCTTCTATGTTCTCTCTTTACATATTTCCAATAACTACTCAGTTTTACTCTGGTAAAGGAAGAAATGTTGGTTCACAAAGTATAGACACACATCATACTTCTGTCTGGTTCTCTTTTGTTTTGTGACTCCAGACAACTAAACACCATAAACAGCTAAAACACCATGAAAGTTAGGTATGAACAAAAAACTTATTTTCCATTTCGTTCCACACTGCATAAATATTTTCCTTTATTCAGATAATAAAAATCTCCTTACTCTCAGGAAAACATAGGCAAATATGTTTGAAACAGCATGAATAGAATTTAAAATATAGATCTAACATCTACAACAAAGTCTATATACATAACAGTGACTCCCTAAGCAATATTAAAAAACCCCAACAACCTTGAGCTTTACTATTAAATTGAGCAATTAGTGCATTATATTATTATGGTTTTGCTCTTCTAATAGTACAGTGATACGGAGGTAATTGCTACTACAGACTGCACCAGAACTACATTTATGACTTAAGGGCTCAGGAACGCATAAAATAATCTATCACAGCCGCTGCTTTACATTTTCTTTATGATAGCACATTGAGAACTCTAAAAATAGATGGGTTTGCGGGGGAGGGGGGGGGGGGGCGGAATCTTTACAGACGTTTAAACTTCCTTATTTTGTTGATGACAAAGACTAGAGTTGAAACAACTTCTTTTACAAGCAAACTACTTATGAATAAATAATTCATTTTATTACAAAATACAAGCAATATGTTTGATTACAAGTGAAACTAAAGTTAATCTCATGAGATAATCTTGAAATGTTTTTCCAAACAGGAAGTTTTTAAGCTTTGTTTGAATACCCTAGAAGAAACTTAATATTTCACATGCAATATTGTCTTTCACAAACAATTGAATCTGCATATTATTTAATCCATAATAATAAATTGAAATCCAGACAGTAACAAGACTTACAAAAGAAACATTGCAGAGTATATTATTATCTTAAATGCATGGGTTATTGCACTTCTCCCATAGACACAGACAACGCTGAAATACAACTACCACTAGGACAGGGCATGGAAGCAGCTGCCATGTTCCAGTGATTTCATTTTTTGGCTTTTCTAGAGGTTCCTTGTCAGTCATTCTCTATACATTTCTAGGGTATCCAGATACCTTAGCAATTGGCATACATGAAACAAAAGGACAGAGTTTGAATACTCCTTACACTGAAACTACAGGAACTGCCTTAGGCATACAGAAATATATTTACTAACATTACCATTTGGCCAGGAACTAAAATAAATATCCTTACTCTTAGAAAAAACATTTTTTTTTCCTTTTTTTTAAAAATACTGGTCTCAGTAGTTAGAAACTCTGTTTTAAATTCTGATTCTGTGTGTCCAATTAATCTATTTTTATCTGCAAATTTTGCATCTGAATACTCAAAATATAATCTAAATTACTTTCCTAAGCTCTGATTGGAATAGAAATGCAAGAGTTTTAAGCACAGGGGGGCTTCTGTATCAGGGTTTTACAATTAAAAAAAAAAAAAAAAAAAAAAAAAAAGGAAAAGGGGTCTTATTAATCCCAAACTAATCCTTCAAAAATCTATCCTGAAGTTTTAGAGAACAGCTTTGAAATTTTTTATCTGCAGTTGGGCTGAAAACAAGTTTTCCAAACATGCACATGTGCGCATTTGTGTATATACATACATATAAATATGTATTTAATACACATAGGTATATAAATACATAGTGTGGTGGTTGGGTTATTTTATTTTTAAGTAGTACTTCAACAGGTTCCCCAGGGTTAAAATTGAGCTCTCCTTCAGAAAATTAAAACCCACTACCAACTACCCATCTACACATTTAGAGAGAGAAGCTTTCCAGTAATGCTAATGTCATACGAATTGTAGATCAGATTTACACAATACATTTATTAGCACTGTAACATTAATTATAGGGCAGTAGAAGGAAGAAAGACACATGATGTGTTTTTTAAACCTTCATATCAGATACAAAGATTGAGGATAAAAGTGAAGAAACAAAGCTGTAATGGTGCACCCTTCTTTTCTTCCCAAGCCTACAGGAGAGAACAGAGCAAGGTAGGATTCTTGCTCCAAATCTGGTTACCAGACATAATCTTGTTCCAAAAAGCTGGTTGTTGGTATAGCTCAAAAGATGGAGTGTGACTGAATATTCACAGTGTAACTTCTGGTATTTTTCGGGACAATACCAGAGTTCTCTGGGAGGGCTTTCCATGATTGTTGCATATAGCAGGCCAATAGCAGGAAGAAGAATTCATAATAGTTTTTAGCTCATTTCGATTACACTAGAGCTAATTTGATAGCTGATTCAAGTATGCTATTCTTGCTCAAATTCATGTAAATGTATGTATAAAGCATGTCCTCAAATTTTCCTAACTTGCAACAAATAATCCTTAGTCATGGCCAAAGAATGAGATGTCTTCATGAAGTGGTTTCATTTTGTTTACAAACGTTTAAAAAATTAAGAACTACTTTGCATGGAATGTTATTTATTTCACTACTCTTATCCTTTCACAGAACTTAGCCCAGTTATTGAGATGTGTACTCATTAGACTAACTTCTTCAAAACAATAACACTTTGTTTAGAGCAGGAGTTGGACTAGAACTTTGCATGGTAGACAGATCACCAGGGTTTCTCTCTGAAGTGTATTCTATTCCTTACACAATGTACATAATTAAATTAATCAAGTATTCAGAAAAAAAACTCCCCAGCACACTAGCCTGGTTGAACCACTCTATCACTATGTAGGCAGAAAACACAGTGGTGAACTTGAGGCCAACAGTAACCAACTCATCTGATTTTCTTCCTGAAGAAAAAAAAAAAAGCAGACTGAACTAATGTCAAACTTGGTACCAAGAAGAAAACATAAACAAAACATCAATACTGATGCGTGTCATGCTTCCTCTCTAGTTCTATTACACGTTTATTTAAACTAATCTCTGCAGGATCTAAGCATTTTGTAGAATTTAAAGTCAGTGGTGATTATCTACTTTCTTACCATGTCTCAGTCTCCCAAAGGTATGCAATTTTTATATATTACAGAGTAGTGCTAAGGAACTGGGAGAACTCAGGGTACAGGTCCTAATATATAGTTTTTCAATTACACAGCAAAGACTGAAGAGCAAGATAATAACTTATTTTGAAAGATAAATCCCTATTAATTAATTACAAGTATGCACCCAGATTTTCAGACATGCACATCCCGGTTTGTATTAACTGTCATTATTATGTATGATGACTATACACAAACCATCCTTTGTATATGTAACTCCCTGATTTCCAAAGAGCTGTCACAGAGCACAGATTTTCACAAGGAATGCATATATATTTTTGCTATATACACCTATTCAAATTCCTTTTCTAAATGAGAAAACTGCTACAAGTATCTTTCAAAATACTGTAATGGAACAATTGAATAAACATCCTAGGCTGAACACTGACATTACATCCATAATAGGCAGGATGTCACCAGCTGAGGCCCTTCAGCTTCTTTTTACATACTGACAGGTAACTATGGCACTCCAGAGAACAGTAGATAAAGAAAAGCCATAACCAACATCAGATAGAAAACTGCAGGTCGACCACAGCATCCAAAACTGTGCCCAGTGGCAGCCCTGTCCCCATTGCCAAGGTTCCTCTTTCAGCATAATGTAAGCAATAACAGCACAGTCAGAAAATACCTCACCTCTATGAGGATAATCATTTGTGGATCTTTAAGGAGCTGCCAGAGCAACTTGGTGGCAAGTCTGGTGGTAAAATATCAGAGGAGGACAAAAGTATACCAAAGGCCAGGTTTCTAAAGCTCATTTTATGCAGCAGACTTCTCATCATATGTTTACTGCTATTTAAGTAAATACACCAAACAATATTAAATTTTGAAAATTAGGACATCATAATAGTTTTCATAACATCTCCAGATCTCTGAGTCTTCAGCTTTAACAAATATATTCAGATGCAGTAAGCATTTAAAACTACTGAATTGAGCTCTTGGCTCATGACACTTACATTTAACTGTCCAAAACTTACACATGTAGACTAAGTTCAGTACCTAGAGAGCAATGACTAATTCCAGAAAAGAAGAAAAAAAGAGCAAGTCTGTCCTAAGCTTGCTAAAATTAATTACGCTCTGGAGATACTTATCGCCCTCCATTGACTAGAGGAGGAGTCTGGATTACCAGATTGTATCAGAAACCGACCTTTTAGACAGCTAAACTTAACTGAGATTAATCCACCCAAATAGTTATTTCACATTAATATGAAAAACAGTAAGGGTTTTCATGGATAATAAAAAGCTGAAGCAATCTATCCATAAGACTAGTCACACATAATAAGAGATATAATCAAAAGTACTCTATAGCCCAACTCGAACATAAATAGTATAGGCTCTATCTCAAGGATTCAGCTGGTTTCCAGACAGCACCCATTCTTTACAAGACAGCATAATATTCCATCACTTGCAAGGTATCTAGGAAACCTGAGACTGATAGCATCATATATTTTTTCTTCCAAGCATTGTTCAAAAACTCATGATAAAAAGTAAATAAAATTCTGAAACATACCCATTCCATAATTATTTAATTCTTAGTAAAATAAGTATTTACTGTTTTCTGAAAAAGTATGTCTTTATCTAAGGTGTGCTGTGAAATTGTGTTTTTAATTTGGTGAAATGAATAATACAGAAGATTAAGTCTGAATCAAATCAATCTTCACAGATTTAATTTTTTTTTTAAAGAGTAATTACTACATCCGTTTCTTTAGTACTTCATCAATTTGATAACACATGGAGAATGTGACTTGCAAGAAAATATGAATACCATATTAAATATTGTAATCAACTAGAAAAACCAAAATATTGTTCCACCTTAAAAAAAAAAAAGAAAAAACCAAACCAAAAAACCCAACCGCATACAACATTTTCATGAAGTAGGATAAAAAACTCCTGGTGTGTGAAAGTCAGAAAGTTACACTTATTCAGATCCTGGGACTCATACTATTGATTCTCAAGTGCACATTCTACAAATAAATGTAGACCAATAAGTAATATTATCCTCTAAAATGAGGAGGGAGCTCTGTTTCATTAAAAATTAAAACCTGATGTAAACCAAAGTGAGAACAAAATCAATAGCTCACACCATCAGATGCCTACAAGAAGCTACAGAATATGTAATACAGGGATACAGTCAAAAAAATTCAACTGTTCTGAAAAGACATTATTTGCTCACTCTGTGAAACTGGGAGAAGTAATACATGTATGTTCCATGTACTTAATTTACTAATTATTTTTATATGAAAGGAAACACATTGCGCTGATATCTATACAGAAAGCCACAAAGAGCCATCAACTAGTCCTGTAAGAAGGATCATGTCTCACCCTTTTCTACCACTGTAGTCAGATGATAAACACTTGCCAAAAATAGATCCAGGCACTATCCACAGGCTATTCTCAACAGGATCATGCACAAGTCCATTTCCCAGACTACTCTGACACATTTCCCAATTTTTAGCTCCCAGGACAAGTGGCTGTGCTTTTTGGCCCAAATATGACCTGTGTGTTTATATTTGCAGCCTATGCATAAAATATGGACATGAACATTAGGGAAGGGAAAAACTATTTATGGTAAGAACAGCAGTGGCAATAAACAAGACAGAAAACAGATTATGGACTCATTACATTCCCTTAGATTTACAGCCTCCACAATCCTATAGGGAGGCTTTTCCATAACTGCACAGCTCTAATGGTTGGAATCATTCTACAGACTGAAAGCTTACACCCATCTAGTCTTGTCTCGAGACTGTCTTTTACCTTAAACAGTTTTCCTCCAAAGTGTATTCTTATCATACGTTTATAAACAACGATCTTTTCTGCTCTCAGCCACTCTCTTGCGAAAGTAAACATACCACATCCTTTTATTATCTCCTAAAGGCTCCTCATGCTTCAGTCGGCCTTAATACCACTTGCCATGCACAGCCCCATTTGAGTTAGTCTGTCTTAAATGTGTGTTGCCAAAATTCTATAAAAATACCCAGGGCCTTGAGAATGGCACCGATGCTTCTTTCTTCTTTTCAGTAGGACTGCATAGGCCACTTCCACAGCCACAAGCCACTCCTGACTCGGACACACAAGCCGCTGTAATTTCCTTCAGTTTGTAGCGGAAAATTCTTATCATATCCTAAGTGTATGACTTGCACCTTGTTCCATTAAACTTTCTCTCATGTCAACTGTCATTTCCAATCATCTCATTCTCCCTGAACGACAGTCCAGCCTCCTCCCAAATGGTTGTCAACAAAGTTTTGTGGGGTTCTTTTGTTACTATTCACTTCTACTTTTGAACTCGGGTAACTGGGAATGAATTCTGTATTTTGACATTTGTACTGCATACTAGCAGGCTTTGGTGCTTCAGAAGTAAACTTTTTTTTTAGCACCATCCTCCTAAGACTATCTTCTGTCCCATGAAACTAAGCACAAATAGCTCAGCCATTTTCATTGCGCTGTTGTCTACGGAAACACAGTTTATCTTTAACATAATGATGCAAAAGTATTCCATAGTCTATTATTGCCCTGATTCATTTAATGTAGTTCTCCCATTAGTCTATACGAGGGAGTATCCCCCCGAATTTTCCTCCCACTCGGCAACACCGCTTATGCTCGACTGTGGGTGGGGTATCGCTCCATGTGACACAGACATACCAAGGCAGTTATCCTGATCAAGTAATGTATTTCAGTCTCAAAGGCAGGAATCTTTTAATTAATACTCTAATCTGAAATGCATAGGAAGAAGCAGAGGGAGGGGAAAGCAACTTGTCAGAGGAAAACACTCAGCAAAATCCATGCATCTCAGCAATCACCCCCAGCCTGTGTCTATCCAGCTACAACCAGCTACCTACTACAATCGATCTCCCAAAAGGCTGTTTCTCTCCACTCCGCTCCTTGCAGTGTGGCTTCCTATGTTTCCAGATTGCTCTTCCACTTGTGGCAGCTGACCCTTTCTTAGTTGCCTGAGCATCACCACCTGACTCCCCCTGCCTCACCTTTCAGACTGCTGCCTACCTTGGCTTCTCCACTCCCTGACTTTCCATTCAGACCCATTGCAGTGCCTTGCTATACGCACTGAGCAATGCATTTTCCAAACTGCCACCAATTCCAAACCTGTTTAGGAACCTCTCAAGTGTTACTTGTGGGGAAGTGCTTTGGTTTCGGTTTTGGGGGTTGGTTTTTTTTTTTTAGTTTTTGTTTTTTTAAATGCCAGCATCACATTTTATTAGTACTATGTAGATATTCAGTATGAAAAATAAATCAACACTTGGAGGTAATAACCACTAGGGTCTCTGTTCAACACACTTTCCTAACACCGAAATGCACCAACTCTTGCAATTCATTTAGCAACATATCCACTATTCATATTATAAGACAGTGTTAGCACATTTTTAAAAATTGATCATTTTAGTTACTATGCTTTGTCCCACAAACCAAAAACTTAAGACTATTATGGAACAGAAGCCTGTTTTTAATTTTACAATATAATTTATAAATAACTTGAAGGTGTTTGGGATCAAGACTTTAAAGAATCACATTAGCTGGACTTGAGAAAGCAACCCTGTGGTATTTAAAACTCAACTGAGAAAAATACAATACAATACATACCTATATCATATGCAAGAAAGTCAGCAGAAAAACACTTTGCACCATTACTCAGGGAAGTATCATTATGAGTGTTTCCACCAAAAATGAGCATAGCTCCATTGATTAAGACAGCTGAATGAAGATATCTTGCAAAACCACTCTCTTTCAAAATAGTCCTACAAAATATAAGAACAAATTAACACATACTAATGTGAAAAACTGTATACACAGATCAAGAAAATTTATACATGAAAACAATATAAAACACAAGGAAAACACTAAACTAAAGCTATTACTCAGTAAATATGATGAAATGTATTCAGATTGTTTCTAAGATTATGAATTTTCTCATGTTACAACAAATATATTGAGCATTCTTTTAAAATGTCATGCTTTTTTTTTATTAAAAAATAATTTGCCAAATAACTTATCTGAAGTAAATTGTATCATGTTTATATTCTTCAGAAGTGATTAACGATATGGTAAATTTTACTCAAAACTGAACGAAAACCCATTCATATTATTAATTCCTATTCTTATATATCCTTAGCCATGTTGGTTTTTTGCTCAAGAAATGCAATAAAGCATTCTTTAGAAGGCTAAAACAATCTTTAGACCATCCTAATTATTGGAAAAGGAGAATTTTTTTTTTTTTTTTTATTAATTGAACACTCAGACCTGGAAAAGAAATGGTAGAAGTCATTCTAGGTATGATGAAAACTACTTGCACTGCTTCATAAATATATTCAGGCTGGCAAACTCAAACATACAGAATTTCAGTACCAAAAAAAAAAAAACCACCAGCACACTGAGTCTTTGGTCTCTCTTCATTCATGTTAGCCTGCGTCTGTGTGGTCTGCTTTGTGCCAGAGCAGTAACATGGGCCCAACAGTACCCAAGAGCTATCAATACTACTGTTTTAAAGTGGCAGGTGTGGGGCTAGTAGAAAGAACAGAATACAAACTTGATTCAGTCACAGCAAATAAATCTTACCAAGGGAGAGAGTAACCATTCGTGGGTTTTGCCAGCTTGAATTAGTAAGTAGACCAGCTGTAGACATGTTTGTAAAGAGCTAATTAGATCACCAGTACAGAATATTATTTACATTCCCCTAATAACCTTTTACTTGTCTCAGTAATCTAACAGTTTTCAAGTTTAGACCCTCACTTGTGTTACTGCACGCTGCTCACACCTACAATTAAACTGTTTTGGCATTAGTTTCCTGTAATGAACATACTGACTGACAATCTTTCCTTCTGATTGAATAATACTGTCTCTCTTGAATGACACTGATAACATTTGTTCAATATTTTTATATCATCATAGGGTTTGGGGGAGAGGGTTTAAAGTATGTCTCATTGTTTTGACATAATGATGTAAATCAATCAATAAACTCGAGATATTTTTTAAGTGATAAGAGATCATATGTTTAAACAAACTGAGAGGAAGGCATTAAACCTAAGTTCTCATATTGTCATTTAAATAGATTTCCCTCTACCCTTAGAAAGTAACATCAAAGGAAATACCAAAGACTAAAATGAAAGTAAGGGGGGGGGGGGGGTTATTGCTTAAAAATGCGGTAATTCCTTCAAGCTACCAGCATACCCACCAATGTGCTTCTGGTTTTAACTCCTTTTTTGTTCTGTGTCGTGGTTTAACCCCAGTCAGCAACTCAGCACCACGCAGCCGCGTCCCCCTCCCCCTCCCAGTGGGGTGAGGAGGAGGAAAGGGAAAAAAGTAAAACTCATGGGTTGAGATAAGAACAGTTTAATAACTAAAGTAAAATATAATACTAACAATAGTGATAATGAAAAAGAATATAACAAAAAAAAGGGGGGGGGGGGGGGAACACAGTGATGCACAATGCAATTGCTCACCACCCACTGACCGATGCCAGAGCAGCGATCCACCCCTCCCGGCCAACTCCTCCCAGTTTATATACTGGGCATGATGTTCCATGGTATGGAATACCCCTTTGGCTAGTTCGGGTCAGCTGCCCCGGCTCTGCTCCCTCCCAGCTCTTGCACACCTGCTTGCTGGCAGAGCATGGGAACTGAAAAGTCCTTGGCTTAAGATAAGCGCTACTTAGCAGCAACTAAAACATCAGCGTGTTATCAACATCATTCTCACACTAAATCCAAACCCAGCACTGTACCAGCTACTAAGAAGAAATTAACTCTGTCCCAGCCGAAACCAGGACATTCTGTTAAGTGACTTGCATTTTTGTTGTGTATTTCTGATTAATATAATTTTGAAAATAGAGCACCACGTAAGTGTGTTTTTCTAACCAGGAATTAGCTTGATACAGAATACTTACGGTACCTACCCAGAAAAAAGTGATATTTGGTTTCAACTCATCAGTTAGCAACATACAACATTAGGAATGACAAGGAAATAGAACAAGACTTTATTTTTAACAGTTATTTTCAACTAGTAATGGAGGAATACTGCTGCTATGAGTTGAAAGAATGATAATATAATTAAGAACATGTTGTCCGTATCTATTCGGACTATAGATTTCTTTCTGTCTTTTGCTTTACCAGTTTTCTACAGCTCCTATCTCATAATTTACATTAATGGCTGTACACTAGGCTCTGTCTTGATTATCCTGCCTTGCAGCTGTCTACAAATAGTTGTCTTGATCACTAAAGGCTTAAAGAGCTGTACACTGTTCCAGGGAAAACTAAGGACTCTCTCCTCTCCACAGTGGATGTAACAGCAATCCCCGCAGTTTTTCTTTGGGCTACTCACTTTTCTACTTGTCACCCAACTGCATTGCCCCAGCCCTGGCCCCACATTGTACAGGGGTTATTTTTTTCCCTAATTTTTGCATATTGTGTGCTGAGTTTCATCCCTCCTGGTAACAGTAACTTTTCCCCAAGATTCAGCAGAAGTGGAAGTGTAATACAGACCAAGTTTGTTAATTTGGCCATGATTTTCACTATTCATTAGCATCGCTGATGAGAGCAATCTTCAGAACTCTCCAACACATAGCAACCCCATGCAAATTATGTGAGAGTCTCAGCACACTTTACACTGAATTCATTATTTATGCCCATATACGTGTAGCTGCAAACATTAGTCCATATTAACTATACTGATGCCAAGCGTTGCATACAGCAGCATGATATTATAATGGTAATAGAAATACCCAGGAGCCAGCAGGTGCTTCCACTGTTTCAGGCCATTATCTAAGCCCAGCACCACATTGCCCCCAATTGCCGACTGCAGCAGTACGCAAGTAATACAAAGCAATGCAGGTATTACAAACACTGTAATTCTCCATCATGTATTAGAAATAATGTTCACACTAGGAATTAAAATATCGCCCCCTCACATTCCAAGAAACATAAAGCTTATGCCTAATTGAGGTGAAGAAATGAAAACTCACATGCCACTGAATAAAACAAGTCATCAGCTTTGTATACCAAGACTTAGTGAAGCATATGAACCTCAGCCAGATCAGACAGAGAAACAGAGAGTGAGGGCAAGAGAAAAACAGAGACAGTGAGGACAAGCAAATGCGAGTGTGAAAAAAGCCATGGACATGGGCATGAGAAAGACGTCGTGGTTCCACCTCTTCCTCATACCCCACCTAGCCAGTGGCGCGTTCAGGCTCAGTTGCCTGCCTGACTGCTTTGAATACAGATTATAAGATGTCACAGATACAGTAAACAAAGATTTTATTACTACATAAGTGCCATTACCCCATCCTCTCAGCCAGTTTTCAGTCCCATAGTACAATTGACTTCCAGTGTAATACTCATGAAATGAATAAAAGAGTTAAGTTCTCTACAAGCTGCAGAGAATGCCACATTAGTGTAGAGTAGATACAAGCATTCGTTGTTATTTTTTATATGAATAATGAATAAAAATATTCCAATAATATTTATTATTATATTGGTGAACAGACCATCAAAGGATACAATATCACTTTGTTCCAAGAATAGAGTATAATAAGAGAGCATTAAAATTCCAGCAATTTAAAAATACATTAAACGGGACAAAAAATTCTTGTAATAATGTTTCCAAGTGCCATGAGTTAGTGGCATTCTAAATCAAGAGCCTCAGTGAAATCAAACCCACGTTTCCAACATCTGAGAGCAAGTCTTGTGTGCTTGAAGTTAAGCCATTAGTGCTCAAAACAAATATTAAATTGCAAGAATAAAATGTTCCAAGAAATAGTTCTTGATCTCAAATCATCTCTAAGGTAAGAAAAAACATTTTAAGGTCACTTTCTATACATAACATATAAGTAGCATTCGTAAGTTACAATAAACTTGAGGGACAAGGAACTGACAAAAATAGAAACACCAAGAACATTAATAACTACACATCCCTATACAATACCAGGAATTTTCTCTCTTATTTCTCATAGTTTTGTGAAAAATAACTTTCCACAGTGCTTAGATTTCTCTACTTATTTATATAACAGGTACCTGAATGTGCATCAGCAGTATATTCATACCATGTGGAAATAGTACATGTGTACTATTTCTGCACAGTGGTTATGTCTGGATAGGAGAACCTTTTCTTAATTTGTAGCATTTCCTACAGCAAAGCTTCCTCCCTGCCATTCCTTCAATGTGTAGCTCCATTAATCTGCTGTCTAAAGTCTAATCCCTCACAACAATTCTTCCGTTTTGTTGCAGAGAATGTACTGTTCTGCAACATGCAAAGGATATGGAGGCACCTATGTGACTTTACTAGAACCTTACTCTATGCTTATGTTTTCTTTTTCAGTAACAAATAACTTAGTTTCCTACATTACAAATACCACTTACCATGTCCGAGTATTAACTTCATATCTGTAAAGATCATCCACCAATCCATATTTATTGCCAGGTAACGCTTTGTATCCCCCATGGACGTAAACAGATTTTGTCAGTTCATCATAGACACTAGTATGGCCATATCCACCTTGCACAATTGCTCCTTTTGTTTCTGGTACGAGCCAAGAATTAGACCCTGGAACAGATGTACAAAAGACATGGGTTTAAGGCTTTCTATTGCTAACACACAATACTAGGCGTTTTAAGTATATAAAATCGTTTTCACTATAATTCTAAATACAGCAATAACTAGGGACCTGTTTTAAGAAGTAATTTCATACCAATGTATCAAAATATCTGCAATTGGATAATGTTATTAGACTATTATCTGCTATTCTTGATTAAATCACGAATACGTCGTTACAGGTGCCGGGCAGTATCTCATACTCTCCCATGTGTGAGTTCAGCTCACACACAAAACCAAAAAAAAAAAAAAAAAAAAGCCCAAATCTTTTGGAAAGTACGAAATTAAGAGTTATGATTAATTCTCTCTCAACCTTAACTTTGTCCCACTAAAGATGGCTGATGAGAATTCAGTGCTCCAGCTACTTCAGCTGCATTAGGAACACCTGTACTCAGTGATGGGGAAACTGGAGAAGCCTGGCAGAAACTGAACGGCTGTGAGTTGTGAGAAGCATGTCATGTAAGGTAGCTCCAAGTACACATGGATACAGACAGACACTTTGCTAGTAAACTGTAGAATTATTGAGCTAAAATCAGTTTCCTACTACTGTTTCTTAGTTATTTAACTGCAAATGTATCTACTCAGTTGCTGAAAACTCACAGAAGGATAATTTGATAGCAGCTCATTAAACTGGCACTTAAATCCACATTTTACATCACATCATTAATAACTGCAAAGAGACACCAAATAAAACCATTCACAATAGCTGTTATGACTGAAGAATAAAACACAACTGGAAAATATTTTACCATAGCAATTAAGACAGAGAGGTTAAGTGACTTCTTGTTGCCTGTGGCCCTGAAATTTCCTTTTTTTTCCCCCTCCATCTTCGCAGCTGATGACACAAGTCACAAAAAGAGCAAGCCAGGAGGTAAGTACTTCCTGTAGAAGCCAGCCTATTCAAGAGAGCCTATGATGATTAGGCAGCCAGTTCTACGGATGTGAAATGGAAGAAATAATTCACTTATAGCCTCTTGAAGATCATGTCAGAACAACAGAAAGTGCGGACAAGGACTTCCACAATGGAGCAGTCTCCTAATTCTCAACCTAAATTGGCTGCCATTATAAAGCTATTTATCCAAGGCTAGCACACAACACCTTGCTTCATCTGAAAGTTAGTTTAAATTCCATTTCAATTTTTATCCGATATTATGTAGGTAGTTTAAGATTACCTCTTTTTCCTCCAGATTCTACTGTTCAGTGAAGAGACTCATGACTTTCAGTTATTACTGTTGCTATTCTACTTTCATCAAATGGTTTCCAGGCACTGCCTCTATAAGCAAGTTACATTTTTTCAGTAACAAGTGCTTATAGCAAGTTATAAAGTATAGATTAAACTGGAAGAGTTGTGCTGATTTTTTGTGTGTATGAATGCTGATATTTCTGTAATACACTATTTATATCTGACTCAGTATATTTACATTATTTATATGTAGTGTAATGTAACTAGTATTTTATTGCAATCTCTATGGTGGATATTATCAAGCTATTAAGAACTGCAACTCTGAACAAAAACATCAAATTTCTACCAATAATACTGTATTCTACATACATATTACCTTGCTAACAAATAGATTTACTTGATATAATTTATGTAAGAGGGTTGGTGAGGAGTTAACCTGCAGATACACCTTTCTATCACCAACACCATCCTCATTTTTTCATTTAAATAGTGATCAGTCCTAAAGATTGGCATATATGCTTTTCAGGGAAAAATGACTATTTCTTCACATAAATTTACACAATGATATTGATTATATGCATAACAGAATATTTTGCATTTATTTCTGACTGTCACGGTGTCTGCATATTGCATAGCTTTACATGACTTGCGCAGAACCATGAAGAGCTGTTCCTTCTGGTGTAATAAAAACCATGTGCAATGGATAACTACCTAAATTTGAGAAAAGAGGTCCAGCAACATCTTTCTGAAATAGAAGTCAAAAGCAGTATTACAGTTTCTCCTTCTATTTCCCATTCTAAAATTTAGTTGAGCTGCCTGAATTTTGAATACTGAAATGTATATATGCAGTTTTGATCTTTCACACTTCTTCAGCATCTTGAATATTGCATCATTCAGACAAAAATACACTTCTGTCTGAATTTAAAGACATTACTATGCATATGATCTGCTTTTTTTTAAACAAGTCATTGATATGGATCTTCACCTATCTTTTTTTTTTTTAAACAGAAATCCAATTTTTATTGAAGGTATTTACATAACTCTTCTCATACTCAAAGAGATCCCACTCTTTCTATCATTAGATCAGATGAAGTACTCGATTGACCAAATCAGTCATGCAAAACTCCGCATCTTCAACAGCTTAAAAAGCCAAATACAGAAAGAGCTCTATGAATAAACAAACCAGCAATAAGGAAATAGGATTTTTTTTTTATTTCCAGATTTGCATTTGTAAGTCTAATAGTGTAAAAATAAGGTCAAATGAAAAAAAGAAAAAAAAGAATCATTCCAGTAATAGGGGCTTCTACTTTTCATTTGTAATTTGACATTTTTCATCAATATCTGGGCAATCTTCCAGCGAATTCTACCACAAAGTTTCTCTTGAAATGATTAGGCAACTCACTATGATAACTTCAGATAATTAAATCTGTCAGATACTAAACAGCTGGACACTGTTACAGGCTGCAATATTCTGGTCACCTTTGTCAAATGGAATCACGCACTTCATGTCCAGCTTTACCACAACCATTTCCAGGAGACTGATCAAGTGAAAGAAAAAAAGAAAAAAGGCATCTACAAAAACATGTGAACAGAAAAAGAAACTACAGCTGAGATAGAAGATAAACTCACTAATTTAATGTACAGAAGCTGGGGCTATGACTCCATTCCAAAATTCTGACAGACAGAGCAAGTGAAATTGCAGCATTTTAATCAAAGCTGGCTAGATATTACCAAAGAACAGCAACCATAGTGCTGACATTAAAGACCAGAGGGAGGAGAGACAAGATCTGGACAATTACAGACCTTAATCTCACCTCAGTAATATGCAAAGGGTTAGAACAACGGGTTTTTAAAAAAAACAAATAAAAAATGTTGAAATAATGGGAAACTGTTTCACTGGACAACATAAACGTATCAAACCATTTACATCACATTTACCTAAAAACCATTTATCTACAGAAGGAAGAGTAGGTGTTCTCAGTGTCTGGGCTTCAGTAATGTCCTTACTATAGTGTCACAATGGGAAATTAGTAAATAAGCCATTATAACGGAATGGGATTTGAGCACTGAAGAAGAAGCAGCAATAAACAATGTTGAGAGGTGCTGGGATTACCAGGGAGACTTCTTAAGGATCGGAATGGGGGCATTTTACAACACTGTCACAAATTTAAGGTGTAATAATTGTATAAATTTAGACACTATCAATTCACAGAAGCAGCAGAAAAACATGCAGAATGAACTGGATGATCTTGCCTACCAGAAAAAATGGATCAAAATTCAACAATAACTTAAAAATATCATGCACTGGGGTTAGCAACATGAACTTCTATAAAATGGAAGCTCATCGGCTGAAGAATGAGCAGGAGCACTACTTCATCAGAGAAGTCAAGAAAGTCTATGAGCTATTAATGACGTTCGCATGGATGCAGTACAAATGTCACTTTACTACATACCAAGTGAGATGTTCCCAATAAAGTAGGATTAAAGTTATTTAGTCAGGCACTGGCGAAATCTCACCTAGAATATCCCAAAGGCTTTTCTAATCATCCATGTTCAAGAGAGATTAACTCCTCGTGGAAAAGGTACAGAGATGAACTATTAGAATGAAAGCAGAATAGATGAGGTTGCCTTAATTAGTCTTGCAAAAGGGAGGATTGGTATCTCTAAATATAATTCAAAGAGAATTCCAGGAAGGGAGATGAGCTGCTTACATTAAACAATGTATCACCCAGAAAACAAGTAAATATAAACAGGCCATTGAGAAAGGTAGGCTATGAATTAGAAGATCCCTAGTTACTAAAATTATAACCAATTTTCCAATGACACTGTGAACAAAGCCAATACTGCTTAAGATTAATGCTCATATATTTTTGAAAGGAATTATAAAATAAGGTGTTTACATTTAAAAAACATTTATCTTGATGGCCAAGGTGATAAATTCCAGCCTTCTACTCACAGGAAGTTAATCACATCCAAAGATATAACACCATTCCATCATCAAAGAATGCAGAGCAAGTGAAATAAGAGACAAAACCTTATTCTTTCTTTTTTTCAGTTCATTTCTTTGTATGAAACAGATTAGGATGGCCAAATCAAGAAAAACTGCACATTTGAGCAATAATCATTTTATCATTCAAAATAGAATAATTAAAATAGCTTTTTGAGATAAAGTTGTTTCTAAAAAGATGTTTGAAAAACTTTTTTTTTAAATAAAACCACTAAAAATCCAAGGATAGGTAGATACATTGGCCTGATCTGTCCTTACCACAATACAACCTTCAAACAGATTAGGTAAAAAGAACAAAATGTCCAAGAAGCACCTCAGTGTGCCATCTTCATTTCATTGCAGTGACAAACTTTAAAATTTTTCAAGCAACCATGAAGCTTACGCTAACTTACAAAGATGTTACATCACAGGGCCATTTTTTCAAATGTTATTTCAAAGAAACATTTTTAATCAAAAGCAACCTACAAACTACTTCTAAAGTCATAAAAAAATTTAGCCTAAAACACAAAGTGATATGCTGCTAATCCAAACAAATCTCTGTCTTCTAAAAAAATAAAATAAAATCACAGAAGGCTTATTCAGAAGTTTCTTAATATATAAGAAGCTTTTATAAACCTCAGCTAAAACAAAACACCATTATTATATTCACCTTGAGACTCACATTGAGATTCTTAGAAGGTTTATGAGGTATTGCTAACCTAAAGGGAAATAAATTTCCCTGGGGAGTAACCCAGAAAAGCTTTATGGTTCAAGTTAGTAAAATCATTCACATAATTCCCATATCAGGATTTATTGGTTCCTCAAAAGTCGTAAGTCTAGGTATAGCAAGAAAGGACAACAGGAAGCTCTTTTGTTCCTGCAACCACCACCATACCTTTGGAGTAGAAATGAATTCCCATGCTTTTGCATGGTGAAAATCTGCCTGCAAACCATGTGTGATTTTTCCAGAATTTGATAGAAATTACTTTCTTCACTAATCAGATAATGTGAGAGAAATTTCAGATCATGCACACATTTGATTCACATGTTTTGTTAACAAGAACTACATACCTATGTGAAAAGCTAGGGAATCCACAAATAATTAAAACTTCTTTAGATGTTTCTTGACCCAGACCCCATGGAAATCAGGGTCACAGTAACTAAAGAAGGCTTTAGCACCAGAATTCCACATATTAAGTTCATCAAAGTTCATTAACAGGACTGGATCACTAGAGGTTTCAAATCATATGAACCAAAGGGTAAGTTGCCTCTTTCTATGCCTCTTTCTTTCAGTAGGCGCCTGGTAAATGCTTGAAAAATAGCCTTCATTAGGACTAAAAGCCATGGCTGATAACATTTAGAAAGAATAAAGCAGTACAATTTGAAATGGTAAGGCAATGTATGTTTTAAAAGCGAGCAGAGAGAGAGAAAATTGGACTCTAATTTTTCTTTCCATAACGTCAGAAGCCCTTTTTTATAACAAATTTTCTTTCCTATTCAGGTGGGTTCACAGCAATACTTCTATCACTTCCTATCTCTTTTAAGTTTGGGTTCTGAGCTGCTAAAGTCCCAAAAAACCTAGTCATTCTTAGTTCAAACCACCATCTGGAATTTTATGGTTAAAATTATCCTACAGCTGCAAAACTGTAGATAAATGCTACAGCTGACACAGAATTCAGGAAAATTTGCCACAAAATTCATTTAACTTAGAGGGGAGGGGAAGGAGGGAGATGCAACGAGGTAAAATGAAACATGAGAATTATCCATGGCACAAATGGTTCAGTTACTGCATATAGACCATGTTCTGCAAAGCACTGCATGAACCAATAAACCTTCATCACATGAGTAGACTCACTGAAATCAATGGGTTTCCACAGTAATATCCTGTATTGTTACAAGTCTACTTTATATTGGATGCAAGTGAAGCATATTTTCTCTAACAAAGTAAATTTCTCACTAATGTGCGATACAATTATCATCTCAGAAAGGAGACATAAAAACTTTAGAATAATTCAGACCCATAATAACTGTCAGAGAAATAAGTGCTTTCTCCTACTCAAATCTTATCACCATGGTATGAAAGATTTGGGTTTTTTTTCTTTGTTTGTTTTATATATGCTTAGTTGTAGCCTGTTTTATTAACCCTCCACAAACATAGCTTTAACATTCAAAAAAAAAAATTAAAATAGGAACAAGTTGTACATTTCAACCATAAGGCCAGCAATAAAATCTTCCAGACAGAAAATTTTACACTACAAAGTGAATCGTGTACCCCTCTTCACAATTAAACTAACCACAATAATAGGTGAGAATAATATTGGTACTTCTACCCCAGACTAAATAAGCAGCATGTGAAGAAGCAAATAATTCAAAGTTCCAACAGACATTACAGTGAATGAGCATGCAAAAACTAGAACAACATATTTTGTCTTCAAGAAAAAAAATTTCTCTCCGGTAGAATAAAAAAAAAAAAAAAAAACCCTTTCAGAAATTAAGTTTTTCAAAAACTTGTTAATATTTAACAAATCTTACAATATTGTTGTGAAACATCATTCTAAGACCAGAGTTTTAAAGTAGTTTTATGCAGTTCAATCAAATTTTTCAGTGTGAATAAAGTACATCATGGTGCTCTTCCTCTTCTTCCCATTCTCTTTTATCCTTTTTCAACATTGTTATAAAACTTCAACACTACCATCAGAGATAATGCCAGGAAGCACAGGAATCCTCTGAGTTTTGAAGGGATTTCCCGAGCCCATAAATCTACTTCAACAGTGTTTACATACATATGCATACATGCAAAAAAGTTAAATGGAACAATTAAAAAAAATTATTATGCCTTAACATATAAATATTACTTTGAAATTTTGTATTATGCATTCTGTGATTGCTTAAATAACTGAGGCACTCAGATCAATTCTATAGAAAACAAGGAATAAAAAAAGTAAGAGAATATTAAAATTTGAATTAGTGGGCACATTATTCCTAATAATGTATCAGAAGGTGTAGATTTTCATGTTTATTCTATTGAAATATCATCTTAGATATACCATGTACAAGATAAAAAAATTTCTCTTGGTTTATTTAATTCTAGCACTTAAAATCACCCCTAGGAAAAGCTTGCAGTTCGCAAGGGGAATCCCAGACAGACATGGCAGGTTATTTACAATTAGTGTTCGTTTTCTCTTATTTCCTCTAGTAGCAACATGTATACACTTTAGAGAGAACACTATATACAACGATGAACTAAGTTATTAGATTTTGAAAATCAGAATGAAAGTATTACAGCAACATTAAAGAACATTCAAAATAACTAAATTATTGTAGTAAGCGCTGCTCATTGTATTCTGTTTTGCCCTTTGCTCTACTTCCTCTTTTTTTACTCTATCTACTCTGTGCTAAAAACAGTAAGTCTGTAGTAAAAAGTAAGTTTCATCACAACAATAACCACTGTGTGGCATTTCTGGTTTCAACCTTTACCCCCTTTACAGTACCGTGGCCATGTACACAATAACACATAGCCAAAGCCATTATACTCCAAACACGTACGAAATGCTACTGCTTAACAAGAAATCTGATCTACATAATTTGAAGGAAAAAAGATGAAGTTTTATTTATTTTGCAAAATACATTATTTTTCTTTCTGAAGACAGGAGTGTTCTTCACTTTAAAAAAAAAAGGATTTTTTTTTATCACTACATGATAAGAATTATTTGAAAGTGACTTACGGATGTAGTATTCTTGGACAATGCTTGTGTAACCATATATGGCAGAATATCCAAAAATTATAATCATAACCACATCTCTGCTGTCCAGCTCTACTATGTGTGCTGAATGACCTTCCACAGCATATTGTTGGCCGTGTACAAGTACTGCAGGAGTTCTGGTACTCCACGTTTGACTGTGTATGTTGAAAATCCACAGCTCATCAGTAACATTGCCATTATTTGTTTCGATTTTGCCTCCATACATGTAGATGTCTTCCTGTAAAAATGGGAAGGGAGAGAAGAGAAAGCAAATAATGGATTACAGAAAGATAACATCTGAACTGCATACTTCTGTGCTGCATAATATTTCATAACTGAACAATGATTTAAATCTTCACATTTAATCTTACATTAACCAGCTCAATATCAGACACTAATCCCAGACAATGATATTTAAACTAAACCAACAATGATGATAAGGAGGCTATTTCTCTGAAAAATAAACCCAGCCATGAAAATGACACCAAAATGAATCTCAACCAGATTACTTCAAGCAGAAAAACTTTAATTACATGGCTCCTCTAATTCATACTGCAGCATTCTATTAAAATAAAAACCCTAAACAGAAAGGGTATTATATTGTTTTCTTAAGGAACAGTTCACAGAACTAAAAATGTGATTTTCCACACACTCAGTCTATGGGGATTTCATTCGGCACGTGCACATGAGAGCATATTCTCTCTTAATAGCAAAGTAACTTAAGTCCTGAGAAAATTCACAGTCATCAGAGCCCAAAGAAAAGGGACAACGTGTGTATAACATCCTCTTGGGCACGTTTGCTAAAATCAAATCCCACAGGGGAGCACTTTGAGTTCTTTTAAAGGGATGCAAAATAGATTTTCGAGTCTTCATGAACCACATACCTCAAACAGCAATGCCATCTGTTTTGATAAGTAATGAATGATTTACTTAAATATTGACTGAAAGCAAATCCTACTAAATCTCAGACTTCATCTAGAGTTGCAAACCAACGCATACAAAGTCACAGAACAAATTCCAGCTTGTTGGCTTCACAGACTGGCTCAAGGACAGTTTATCCTGGGTAGAAAAAACTGCCTCTGGTTCTGAGAATGATACTCAGTCTTTGCTAGGACGTACCAGAACCACATATGCTTTGCATCCCATTTGCATGGTGTTTGTACAGTTGGCAGTTGTCTTCTGCATAGTGCAATGTAACATTCTAGGGTTTACGCTAAATTCAATCTTACCTGGTTAAAAAAAAACAAAGCTGCAGGCTTAGCATATTTGGCAGAGTTTTGCTTGGCATGGAATACTGAGCCTCAGAAAAAGAGGCTAGAAGATAAAGAAACTACCTAATATAAGAAGTTTGGATCAACCATGCGGAAATGTCAGACTTCTTGTACAAGGAGCTGATGGGGTCTAAATAGAAATGTAAACTGCATGCTATTATCATCATACACGTCAAGAAAGATGAACTGAAACTGGCAGGCGTGTAAAATATAGCTGATCAGTAGAATGACAATCTATTTAGTCCAGCAAAACAAAGGCTTGAGAGGGTTATAATGCTGTCTATATACCTACGGTTGAAAGTAAACAACAGAGTCCAGGACCGCATGAAAAATTTCATTACTCAGAGATTAGTCAGTAAATGACTGGCCAAACTGTCTGACCTGTCTTCAAGAGTACACTGCAAGATTTTCAACTATTTTTTTCATTTGAGGCAGGTAAACATTTCTTGATTTGGAATTTAAATCAGTCTTATACAGTGATACTCTGTGTTACCAATTAGTTTAGACTGGTGGTGTTAGAACAAAAGATGTTCACATCCTTCAGTAAGATTTTGTGGTAGGATTAGATAGATATATCTGAACCCTTCTTTTCCTATGAGATAAAACAACATTTCAAAGAGCTTGCTGAAGACCCGCAAAAGCTGTAAGGAGGCTGTGCACTGATCCAAAGGAATGGCTTGAACAAATATTCTTCTTAAAAGGATCCTATATGGCTCATTCATTACACTGCCACATAGATCTCAACAGGCAAATCAGCATCGCTAACATAATGGACTAATTATTTATTTATTTAAAAATGCAGATAACAGACTACAGCAGAAAGAGGAAGCTAATTAGGGAGTTGCAGGTGCTTTATAACAGTATTTGAAGAAAAGATTTCTGACACTGAGGAAAGACACTACACAAAAAAAGGTGACCTAAAGAGCTGCATGAACTTTGAAACAATTACTCAGACAGCTGACAGTAAGAGAGTCCTCCTCACAGTTTTGCTTAAATGATTCAAAGTTCAGATAAAAGAACACTTCTGTGAGGAGCAATCTTTATAAATGATACAGCAGATCCTGTACAGAAGACTATTCACAGAGAAAAAGACAAGAAGGTCATGACAACTGCTTTATCAACCACAAAAACAGATTTAACTACACTTTGCTCAGGGCTATTTCTGAGATTAAGAAGCTCGTAGTGCTACTGAAAAACACATTAAAAGTTAGTGATGATCAGCTGAACATGGAGAAAGAAAGGCTCACAGACCAAAGTCAGTAGAAGAAATACACAATGAAAAAAAAAAAAAAAACCAAAGTGTTACATGCATAGTTATACAGGACAAAAACCAACGTCCTAGGCACATAAAGGTGGACATTTATCGGGAAAGCCTAATCAGGAAGAGATTGTAGGAAGGATACAAGTGCAAATGGTCCTAAGTAGCCTAAAGACTGTGAAACAAAAGAAGGAATCCCCTTATAAACTTATACTACCCTTATAACTTACTTATAAACTAAGTATAAATCAAGGTATATGCTAAAGGTGAGGCTTTCTGACAGACACAATACGCAAGATATAGTTTCAAGAGTGCTAGTACACAAAAACTGCTGACCTTTAAATGAATAAAGCACACTAGATATTCGTTTAAATTAAGATAGCATACCACCAACAGGAATGAGATGAAAAATAACAACAACAAAAAAAAGTATAAAACTGAGAGTCCTTGTGAAATTAATACGGAAAAAGTGTCACGAATCTGGCCCAGATGGTAGATGTTAAAAATTGTACTCCTCAGCCTGGAGGAGGGACAAGAGCAAGAGGCAGACTGTCCAAGGAACAGATAACAAAACAACAGGCAGATACGCACCAAGAAGATAGAAGGCCTCCAACACACTCATATTTTAAAGTTTTGATACCACATGTGAAAAGCAACGCTTTGAATCACAGTGGCAGATAGTGAAGGTGAGCATTTACTCAATAAATTAACCTTGGTCATTCACTTCACATTAATAAAATTATCTAAGAAGTTACAGAAACCTTTAAAGACCTTGTGCTTTTTTCAATGAAAATTTCATATAAGTATTACCATACGCAAATCGAGGTATATAAAACTACACTGTATATTGAACTTGGAATTCAGAGTTCCTGCTCAGTAGGGAATTCCAGCAAAAATGAGAAATTTCTTGCTGTAAACCAAGCAGGTAGGCAGCTCACTCAGTCATGACATTCCCACCTACAGATCACATCAGTTGGTTTCTTGGCAACTGTTCAGGTGCAAGCCAACAAAAGAGCCAGTATAGCTCCCATTAGTTTCAATGGAACCAAAACTTTCCAATAGATGTTTCCATTTTCTCAGATCAGCTTTTTTCCCTGAGAAAATTATTTCAGTAGAAAATTTTTATGAACCATAATGATAAAGGAAGATGACAAAAGGTATATGACCTGTAAATAGTTGAGTGTGCATATTGGGCAGAGAGGATGACAGCAGAAGGCAGGAATCAAAAGACCAAAGCCAGGATTTGAACAAAACAGTTAAGTCACATTTCTCAAAAGAAGAAGAAAATATTCGTTTGATCTAGTATTTCTCTTACAGAGTAATGATTGACACACACATTTCAACTAGCCAAAACGGAAACAAGAGAATAACTCAAATACAGGCAAAAAAGTAAACTGTCACAATTTGGAAAGTCCACTGGAGGAATTAAGACAATTTAAGGCAGTAAAATTCCTCTTAATTTCTTCACCTTATTGACATCATCATCATCATCATCTTTGGAGAATGTGTTTTCAAATAACCAAATAATTAAAATAAAATTAAATGCCTGGTGGGAGAGGGTAAAAAAGAGGGAGCCAGACTTTTCTCAGTGTTATCCAGTGAACAGACCAGAGGTGATGGGCACAAATTGGATTATACGAAATCAAATTTAAAAGTAAGAAAAAACATTTCTTTTTACAGTGAGGACGGTCAAAGACTGGAACAGGTTGCTTGGAGATGTTGCGGAACTTAATATCCTTGGAGATATTCAAAACCCAACTGGATAAAGTCTGGAGCAACCTGCTGTAGTTGACCCTGCTTTGAGCAGAGAGGCTGGTCAAGATGATCTCCAGAGGTCCTTTCCAATCTCAACTACTCTGTGAGTCCGTGAAAACAAATTTTTAATACAGGCACACCTCTGGAGAGCCTCCTCCTTATTTAATTTTCTATTATAAACAATAACAAAAATAATCCATTGGATGACCATGAACAATATCCAAATTGTAAAAGTAAAAATACTTTAAAAAAAAAAAACACAGAAACTTTGAAAAGTCACTTATTTTGTGTGACTAAACAGATGACACAGGAAAAAGTTCTGGTCAGCAAATGGCTTAGCAGTCTGAACTTTATAATTTGAGGGCAAAATTCTTTTAGAAGCCCAAAAAAGAATAAAATCTTTCAATGTGCATTTATCCTTAGAGTTACAGTAATAAAGAAAGTCAGGATCTACATGAAAGCACTAATTTCTGTAAACTAATAAAGGCTCCAAATCCAAACATAAATCCTCCTTTAAGGGAGTAATCATAAATTAACATGGTGATTTGTGAATTCCAAGTTTCATAAAAACTGACGAAGTAACCCACAGAATTTGCACAAAATAGGTAAATGAATACTTATTTTTAATAGAGGTAAGAAGATAAAAAATTGCAAAAATGACTGGTGAGCCAGTATGCTTTACTTCAGCTGTCTCGTGTTCCTTACTTCCAAGGCTGTGTACTTGGTAATTCCTGAAAAATCATGCCCCAACAATATCACCTAGCTTTTGCACAGTAGTTTTAACAGGACTTCAAATCCCTTCAGAGAGGAGCATTTTACAGTGAGAAAAAACGGAAACAGAGCAAGGAAGTAACTCAACAAGATCACCAAAAGAGCAAGAGCACCCACTTGTCTGGTAAGTCCCAGTCAATAAACCACAGCAGACGAGAGTAACTCTTCTGCATACTTCACATTGAACCCTGAACAAACAGACGGCCAAAATTGTTAGTTCCTTTGACCTTGGACAGGCTCTCTTCCCTACACCATATCTCAGTGTTAATATTGATTCTATATTTCATATAAATGCAGTAATTCAAGACTTTTCTAAAACTTATCATATTTCTATTCTTTAGACTTTTCAATTTTTCTTTTTTCCTAAAAGAACAATACTTACCAGCTGCTCTGACTGTACCTGGGAACGCTACACTGTTATGCAAATCCTGCCTGCATTCCAAAAGAATCTTATCTGGTAGTTACCACAAAAAAGTGTAAAGGAAATGCAATAAAGGAGTAATTTATAATCCATTTCTAATGAATTGGAAGTAAATTAATAATGTTAAAATAACCATATAATTTTCATTTTGTATTTCTTAACTGTATCATGGCTACACAGAAAAGTTTATCTCTCAGAAACAAGTTTTCTGCCTTAATTCTTATATAAATCCAATCTGTTCCTGAAAATTTGGCCAAAGAAATGCTACTCTCAAACCACATGAAGAACAGTCATTCTCCATTTTCTTGAAACAAGACTATCAATCTGTTTTCCTCCCATAGACTGTACCCATGCATTAGTATATAAATTAACTTTATGTAAAGTAACAGGACTCAGAAATTCATCAGAACTTTTGTTCTTTATACTTACCTGAAATTTTTAAAAGTTTAGTCAAATCTGTACATCATTAAGAAATTTCTGGAATTTTTTTTCAAGCAAAATATAAGTAAGACTCAAAAAAAGTCATCTGGCAATAACTCATCCATCACAGGCCTGTTTTCTGCATTCGGTATGTGCCACCTGGTTTAGGACTGTCTAATACCTCCTCTTCCTTTCCCCAGACCATTACCTCCTTTAATATCGTAACAACATCAAGAACATTCTTTTATGTGTTATATCAAAAGCGAAAAAAAAAAGAATAATCAACATCTCTACTTGATCCCATAATCCTCCCACTAGATCAAGACTGACAGACTGGAAAGCAGTCTTCACTCAACTCTTCCTCCTGCAGTCTGCTTTATTATTGTTAGCTGATTGTGGAACTATAGCCTCACTGAATAAGTTACACGAGGAGCATATTACAACCTAAGCTTCCCAACAGGACCAAATTCAAGTTCAAGACAGTACATGCTGCAGCAATTTGTATGTCAGGAGGTTAGCCTAATCAAGAGCACTGCCACTTTATTTCTTCATTATTTCCACATTGTTGCTGGCTATAGTTAAAGGTACTAATTCATCGAAGGATTCAATTAAGTCGGTTCCTATATATCTTAAAAGCCAATAACTTTTTTCCTGGACTACAGCGGCATTCAAAATATAGGACAGGAAAATAAGGTAGTGTGCTTTTGGAAAAAAAAAAAAAACCAAAACTTGAAATTTACTTCTTTGCATGAACATTCCTACATTTAACAGAAAACTAGGCTGAAGAAAAGCATGCAAATAAAACCATGTGAATAGAGCTTTAAAACTGCTGAAGGTATAAGCTGGAATTTTAGCAGACATGTCAGTCTGATCTTTTGTACATTTAATAGTTGGACTAAACATATTGAAAGGAAGGAATAAGTAATGGAGACTGCATAGAAAAGTATTAACTAAGCATCTGCTTTGAGATCTGCTAGACATAAAAGCTGATCATGCTTAGACTTCAATTTTCAAACCAATTGGGATACAATGTTGAAACAACGAATGAAAAATATCGCTCTTTTACATAAAGGAACCAATCTCTTGATGAGTAAGGTCCACTTAACTGAAGAGGAACTCCGTATAGGCTTTTATCTAGACTACATGCAAAGACTGTATGACAGCTCATCTTACCTACTTCTCATATACTTCTGAGGTCTGCAAATCAGAATTAGAAAGCAAGTTGTGCATAACATGTAATTGAAAGTCATAAAATAATAAAACTACGCAACTTGGTGGCACAACCTGCTAATAATTATTAATAGAATAGTCAGAAAATACTTCTACATTCCTGGTGCTGTTCCAAATTATACTGCAACAGCCAACAAAAATAGGCATTAAAAGAATAACAATAACCAATTGGTGAAAGATTCTGTCTTGCTCATATTAAAGCAGAAAAAGTTTTTACTCTTTTGCTAGCTTTTGATTAGACTAATAAAAAATACCACAAGAGATATACAGACTCAACATCAATACCAATTAATTTGGAAAAGGAATCAAAAAAATTACCCTTTTTTAATAAAGCTTTAAAATTGGAAGTAACATTCATAAAACTCAAATGAGTCAAATTAAATTTGACTATGTATAAAATGGTTCATATACTGGAAAACATCTTTACGATTACTACATCAGCCTGCCTGTTTGCTTCATTCCTGTTGCCAATCTCAAAGGAAACAAATCTCAATGCCCAGTCATCCTTCCACTGTCTTGGGACCACTAGCAACAGTTTAATTACGAGGTCGAATTCTGTGATACAACCACAAGCTCACTACCGAGTAAACTCCCAGCAGTGACCATATACACACCTTGTATGCAACTCCCTTTCTACTTTATTCCAGGGATCTAGTATTTTTCAATTTACTAACTCCCTATCTAGGCACTGTTCAGCAAAGCTATGTGTACCTACTTTAAAAACCTCACAAGCCATTTCCTCCAGTCTCTTTATAATCCTATTTCTTATATGAATTATTTCAAAGTATGTTGACATTTTTCAGTATCAAGATGCGAGGAACTACATACAATCTTTGAGATACAGGAGAACCAATTGCTAACAGATAGGCAGCACCTTTCCAATAATCAGTCCAAAGAGGCACTGAAGGTAATACTACCTAACAGTTTAGTTGGTCTAAAAGCAAGAACACTTTTATACTCTCCTCTATAAATGCATAAAAAGTCTTAGTCACTTGTTATAACTATACATCAGTGGGAGTCTTCTGATCTTCTTTTCTTCAGAATAAAAAGTACAGTACTTCAATTTTAACTAAAGAAGCTTTCTGAGGGAAATGGGCACAGTAACTTATTTCATTCTCCACAGAGTCAATTATACAACTTCAATTTACCTTGCACCACGATCAGGCAATACTAGCTTTGTGCTCTCACTCCAGTCTAGTGCTAGGCTTTGAAATCTCAGGAGCCCAAGTCAAAAACTTAATCTAATTTCTTCTCTGTAGATATTTTTTTCTCTCAACTATAAAGGAAACATTACACAATGACTAGTACACACAGCTCAAAGCTGCCATCTCTAGGTATTATGTTCTACTACTCTTCACACTATATTATTTTTCTGTTTTTTCAAGAGACTGAACATCTGAAAGGAAAAATATCAGAAGTTTTTGAGTTGATGTTGGGGTATGCACAGAATCTAGTTCATATTACTACTGAAAAACACCTCTACAATATTAACCATGCCATGTACAGATTCAACATCTCTGGAAGAGCAACAGATGCCAGGGGAAAAAAAAAAAAAAAAAACAAAAAAACAAACCCGCCACACCAAACACAAAACAGAACAAAAAATCCACCCACACCTACAATTCTGCTTAACTTCAAAAGGAGCGCTATACAAAAGGAAGACCGATCACAAAAGGAAACTAAAAGGCACAACTAAAAGGATAAAATCTTTAACAACAATATGAAGACATTTTAAGGACATGTGCTCAGATCACATGAATGCTTCCTATTTAAAAAAAAAAATTCCCATTACAAATAACAGAATAAAGTTTAACTTAACAGAGGGATAATGGAGACTGTTAGAAGAAAAAGTATACTTTAAAATAAAGGTTCAAAAACTCCAGCAGATTAAAACGCAGAGACACATAAAGGCAAGCCATGAACAGTTTAATGAGCTGCCTGCAAAATTATATATAAAGCACTAATACATCATTTTTCAAATGCATTAGAAATATAGCCAATTAGATAATTTGTGGTGCCAACACACAGTCTGAAGGAGTATTCTGAGAAGATAAAGCCATAGCGATAAAATGAAGTTAATTTTCCCATGTGAGTTCTTCATGGTAGACTTTACAGGTATTTCCATAGCAGAAATTAGTAACAGAAGGTTATAGTAAAAAAAAACCCAAAACTGACAAAACAATCAGCAACAAGTCACCAGGATCAGTTCTGAAGGAATTTAAGAACAAACCAGCTAACCCCTGTCTGCAGTGTGCAAATCCCTCCTTAAAAATGTCAGTACCAGAAGACTGAGAAGCAACAGGCAGAAAGGACAGAATTCAGTGAACACATGGATAAGACAGACAGACTGAGGAAAAGCCTAACAACTTTTGAAAAGGGAAGTCGTATCTTGCAAATCATTGGATTTTCCTGAAGGAATCAAAGGTCTGGTTGACACAGTTACCTGTAATTTCCAAAAGATGCTTGATAATGTTCCTCATGCCTTAGAGAAACTAAGATGCTCTGGGACAAGCAAGGCAGATAACACAAAGCTAAAAAATTCCATGAAGAAAAGTTTGGGGAAAAAAAAAAAAAATGTTCACTTCTTAAATGAATAGAGGTCATCAGTGGTGTCCCACAGAGATCTACAAGTGGGATTTGTTTGTTCAACATACTGAAAAACAATCTGGCACAGGGATGAATGGAAAAATGACAATGTTTTTTGACAATACTATGTTACTCAAAATAGCTGAAACAATGGTCAAAAGCAAAGACTTGCAGAAGAATCTCATAATACTGAATGTGCAATACAAGGACGAATAAAAGGGTAAATAAATGTTCACATAGATAAGCATGAAGTGATGCATACACATGTAAAACAATTTTAAGTCTGTACATATGGTGGTGGGGCTTGAATTGACTAGAATGAGATCTTAAGGTTAACTGACAGTTCTGTGAAAATACCAGTTCAAAGCCAACAGCAGATTTTCAAAAAGCTAAAATACCATTAAGAATTAATAGGAAAAAATTAGACCATTAATTCTATGACATCAGTCTCTGAGGTACCAATACACTAAAGACTGTGATTCCCCCTATCTCAGAAGGGATGTAACAGAACTAGAAGAGGTAGACGCAATAACACAATGTTATCTAAGGTATTCCTTCTAGAGGATTATTAAAAATGCAAGGAATTTTCAGCATGAAAAAGAAATTATAGAGAGAAGATATGATGGACTTACAGAAAATCATGAGTGGTACAGAGAAAATAAATGGAAAATAGTATAAGAAGTAGGGATTATCAAGATTAAACCAGCTAGTACCAGTTTCCCAAAAGGTGGTATTTCTTCACAAAATAGACTGGAATTCTTAGGCACAGGATGGTATTAATGCTAAAATAAATATATGGTCCAAATATTTGGAAAAATAAAAAATGGATTCATAATCTTTCCACCAAAACACTATCCTACCTTGGAAAATCCCAGCTGCAGATTAGGACAGTATTCTGAGGAAGCTTCTATATGTTCTTGTCATTTTTTCTTATATTATTCCCTAGGCATTCGCTGTTACCATTATTCAACACATTAGCTAGATGAATACTCTGGTCTGACTTAATACAATGTTTTTAGTTCTTCCCTACTGGAGGTGTCCTATGCAAACAACTGAAAATTTGTGATACAAATTCTGTATTTCTCTGTCACAGTTAACAAGTTTACCATCATCTGTACAAGGCTAAACTATGCACTGCAGTCACTTTTGGTCCTTTATATTTTGGAGACGTGACTAATACTAGCCAAAAATTAAAAATTAACAAAAGGCAATTTATTTTTTTAATAAAGATCATTTCTGTCTCTATATTCTATCAGTACAAAGAATTTTTTTCTTTTTTTTATAGCGAAATAAGCCTTTAAAAGTGCTTTCAATAAAGCAGCATGCAGACTACATGACACCAGTAGAAGCAAACTGCCAGTAGTTCATATTTATTTGAACTTACAGTAAAATGATACTATAGAACAACAGTTTGTATTTCAATATTGCTCTGGTTCTGTAGTAAGAGGAATAACACAAAAATAAAAATGTATTTCTTACTGTCACAGCCTTTAGTGCATTAAGAGGTCTTAATGGCCCTGACCAGCCTCACCCGGAGCTCAGCCATGGACCTTCAGTCCCTGACTGCTTGTGATCCTGCCTCCTGGATGGACCTGGACCTGCGCTGTAGGTAGCCTGTCTCCTGGATGGAGCCCTCAGGCATACATTGTAGTCTTCTCTCCAGTTCTGACCCTGGCTCTGTCTCCTTGTGCTCCTGATTGGACTCCCTGAACAGTCCCTGGACCTGGGTCATCGCTTGCCATGTCTGGGGCTGTCATAGGACCCTGCTACCAGCACCTGGCTCTGCCTGCTGGGCTCAGCCCCGGGGGATAGAGCCTGGTCAGCAAGGGCACTGCCCACGCTGGAGTCACCCTTGGCTCCCAGCTCGCCTTCCCGTACCACAATTCCAATTATATTAGCCCCCTTTTATTGGCAGGTTTAGCTCTGAGCGTTTGTGGTCAGCTAATAAGTGACTTAGATCTATTGCACAATCTTTTTTCCAAAAATTGTGCAATACGTCTAAGTACTGAAGAAGACACTAATACAAAATGTTTAGGGACTAGAAATTAAATTATCCTCAAAAATCTATGTTCTTGATGAATCATTTTAATATCACTAACAGCACACACAAAGAAATTCATTAAATAGGATGCTGAAGAGTCCAAACCTGATATAAAGCAAGAGTGTGTCCATATCTCTGGAGTGGCCCTTTGGATACAGGTACTACGTTCCATATACTGCTTTCCAAATTGTAGCTAGAAAAGAAACAGAAAAGTAAACATTTTCTCCCTGCAGAGAAATAGAGGGTTTTGTACGTTCAAACTAACTTCTCTTTGGCAGACTTGATCAGTCACTGTTTATCTGAAGTGGTAATTTGTTAGCAGCAGTAACATGATCACTTTTAACCGTTAAAGTTAGTGTACTAACTTGTGATAGCGTACTAAATGTTCATCAAGCAAACCAGGAGCAGCTCTTTCAGGGACCCATCAATAATCTCAGAAAATGGGACTGTAATAAAAATCACCAGACCTACAAGAAAGTTATGAAACTAGGTTGCTAAGCTCACTGTTATTAGCCACATAAAAAACCACCCCACTCAACTGCTTATGTCACAATCTTTTGCGCTACTTTGAAGACTTACTCTTGAGCACCCTCTCAGCTATATGGTTGATTTTAATCTCCATTAAATTTTAATTAACGATTAATCCATTAATGCATTAACACACAACCAGACGGAAAAGAGGTAAAAAATAAACGACAGAGGTAGAAAAGAAAAACACCAAAGATGATGAGACTTGTTTTGGATGATTGCAAACGTGTGGAAGAAAACAAGAGGTAGACAAAACCAGGAGAAATAAACATGCTAATAAGCATATCCTAACACTTGCATTTGCCACATTTAGGACCTCTACATATATACAAGTTACCATCCAAATCATCTAGGTAATATTCACAGCTGCTTCGACTTTGTTTTTAATAGGTGGTCAAATACACATATATAGAAACTGTCATAAATATAAAGAAGTGAAATACGGATGACCTGCCTAACCCTACTGGCATGGCACCAACAGGCTAAGTGCATGCCTTAAATACAAGTCTCCTATAATTATAAATTAACTTCAGTAATGCAGATAGCATTCTAGATGTACTGTCTGAAAATATCAGCACATGGATTTCTTTCACTGTTTTATGACCACATTTTTATGTTTTGCAGCAACGTATAGCAACAGTTTTCACAAAACTGAAGAAATTACATATTAGTATCACATATGGTTTGATGTTACCCATATTTTTACTTGTTTAATCATAAGAAAATTACAAGCAGAAAATAAGACCATTAATAAAGAATCTAAAAACCTATAAACCTTTCCGTTAAATTGCAGGATAGAGGCTACCTCCCTGGTAAGATCTGTTTTCCCTAAGCCACATCAGAAAGGATATGACAAAGGAGAAATCACTTACTTCAACACCATTTGGAATGAACTGTAGTTAAAAGTGTATCCACCAATCACCCACATAAATTTCCCGTGTAGCACCGCCTTATGGGAAGCCCGGCCCACAGAAGGGCTGAATGGCTTTACGTTCGGTAGAATCCAGTACGACTCCGTGGAAGGAACGTTCAAAGAACAATCTGGACCTGTTTTGTAAACAAATGTGCAATTTGTACAATCTGTTAGACAGCATTGTTAAAGCCAATAAAGCAGAAACAGGGGAGGCTTAATTACAGATGTCAAGATTGCTCATTCTGATAAAATACAGTATACACTTTTATGTTTAACAGACGCTCAATGAAAAAAAATTGACAACAAGGGATGTCAGTCAAATTGAAAGCGGTAGATTAGCTCAAATAATAATGATCCATTTCTACATTCTTCTCAGAAAACATACTCTATGAGTCACAAATTAAAAGAAAGGCGTAATGCATCATATTTTTAGACGCTGTATAGGATGAAAATGCGTAGCACAATATACACTGCATGTTACCTCTGGAGAAAAACTATACTGTATTTGAACTAACCACAGCAAGCTTATATCAAAGCAAATAACATTACAGTAAATTAAGTTACACTATAGATTATACTATATTAAATCTCAGGAATAAAAATTTGCCCTTTGCCATTGTCATTCTGCATCGTCTTTCAAGACTAAAATACACTGTAAAGTGCTTTATAAAAAGAATTATTTGAATATTTAAATTTTATAAAAGTTTACAGATCATTTTACAAAGCTACCAAACCCCACAACTATATATTATTTTGGAACGTATTTTAGCCAATAATTTTTGTTAAGTAAGGAAAAGTCAGCAAAATGCATCATTTTTAAGTTACAAGACTATTAAAATCCTGAACAGCAGAAATATTTATTCGTTTTTCATTTGTTCTGTAATAACCAAAATGTGATCTCTTCATCATTAATTTATGCTCCAGATGTTGGAAGAACTTTAAAATCTTGTTATTTAAAACCTGAATATATTCAGAATTTTGCTTAAAGAAAAGACAGCATATGCACTATTTGCCTGTCAGTGACTGTACATCATTATTGATTGGCTTTATTTCTAGATGGGGAACACTGAATTTTTAGGACACCACTGTGTTCCACTTTAAGCATTATCAATCATGGAAGTGAAATTTTGGTCATCAGTGATGGCATACAGGTGTTGTACAACAGCTAAATTATTTCGTAATTTGATGCTGATACTATAAGCAACATTATGTCCCTCTCAGCCTACCTAACTGGGATAAATCCTTCCCTCAAGCTACTGGACATTACTAAAAACCAAAGGTGTTGAAGTCAGACTGGGCATAACCTTCTTTGGAAACTCAGTGATAACATGCTAAAAAAAACCCCACACAAAACAAACAAACCTAAAAAACCAACCCACATCAAAATGCAAACACACAAAAAAAAACCCCACCAGTCTGCATCCCAAATGTCACACCTGACATCAACTTTTTAAAAAGGTTCCAGGGAAGATCTGGAAAACTACTGGCCTACTATTCTTCTGTTTCTACCAGACAAATCAGCAGAAACTATAAGAATGGACAAAACTAGTCAATAGACAGATAATTGCCCTCTACTCTTAAAAATCAGTATAGCTTTCAAAAAGAGAAGGCCTGTCTTCCAAGCCTATTAAAGTTCTTTGAAGAAATCAAGATGCGGTGATCCAATTGATACACTGACATGGATTTTCACACGGCTTTTAACAAAATTCTTCACCAAAGACTTAAGGAAACTTGACTTTTGTAGCAAGAGAATGAAGGCCTTTGCATGGCTAAATAATTGACTGTAAGATATAGCGAGAAATAGTAAGAAATAGTAGACAGGAGGAAATGGCCACTTCTTAAAGGGAGGGAGGTCACCTGTGGAGTCCCACAAGGATTTCTGCTGGTACCCAAGGTATTCAACATACACATTAATGATCCTGAAAGAGGATGAGCAGTGAAGAAAGTTTGCCGATAAAGGCAATTACTGGAGGGCAGAAAGAATAAGATCAGCCTTTGAAGAACCACAGAACAAGTTCTTGTCTGACCATGTAACTGAGCAATAAAATTACACATTAAATTCTACATAGATAAATTTAAAACTAAGCTAGCTATGTTTTAGATTGACTAAAAAGAAGATGATCTCTTAACTAACCATCACTAGTCAGTAGCAAAGTCTCATCTTAGGATAACTCATGAAAATATCACATCAACACTCAGCAATGGTCAAAAACCAAATCATATTAGGAATAGAGAACACTGTTACCCCACTGTATAAATCAGTGGTTTGCCTACACTTGGAAAAACTGTGTGCCCTTCTCAAAAAGAAGATAGGTTAGAGCTGGAGACTGTTTACAGGAGAGTAATAAGGATGTTCAAAGGAACTGAATGGCTTCTGTGATTGGAACTACTGAGTTGGCTATGACTTTTTCACCTGGAAAAAGAAAATCTGCAAGTGAATGATAAATGTCTATAAAATAAGTGATACAGAGAGGGTGGATATGAAGAGTCTACAGCCTCTCTGAATATAAGAACTGAGATTTATCAAATGCAGCTTGAAGAAGCCACATTCAAAACAAACAAGAGGAGGCAGTTCTTCATGCAAAAAGTATCAGATCTCCTTGGCAAGGATGTCTCTCCTGACAAAGGATGCTCTGGATGTAAAGGTTTACACTGAGTCAAGGAGAGACTGGACAAGCATTTAGAAGAGAGAGCTACTGAAGTTTACTAAATAAACTAAGTAATTTGCATCACGTTCATAATTTTAAAACATATTATTGGGGGGGGGGGGGCAATATTACGTTTTTCCAATGTGTATTATCATTTTGGGGGCCACTTGTTACAATTACTTCTTATACACAACAACCAGGCATCTAATCTGTATGTAAGCAGTTGTCAACTTTTCCTAGTACTCTATGGAAGAATTATGTCCACTTGTATCCAAATTACCTTCCATTTGTTAAATGATGGAGACACTCAATTCCCATTGTTCATTATACCTTCTATCCAGAAAAGATTAATGGTATTTGAATGAGGTCTAATGAGAGTATGAACAATTCAGTATATTATTTCTTAAGCATTAATAATAGATACTGTAATAGAATTGTAACCTCAGCAAGATTCTGATTTGGTAAATCACCGGAGGAAACACTTAATTTGAATTTAAAAGTGCTTAAAAATAAACAATTGATTAAGTATTCTTTGATCAGGGAAGAGCTTAGAATTATGAAAACGGTGCCTCCAGTCAGAAAATGAAAACGCATTTATATCTTTTATTATAGCTACCGTTCCCGCACAGACATGCAGTGGTCAACAGTGTCGCCTAGTGGCAAATAGTGAATAAAACACACAAACTACTCGCATGCCAATCGATTGGAGATTTTCGATTCTGGAGACAGGGAACCGCAAGAATTCCTATAGCAAATCCAAAATATATTTAGATGACATTGACTGTATTAAAATGAGGACAGGCAAAAACTTTGTCTACAAAGTTAACAAAAATCTTAACAATACTGTTAACCAGATCAGTGATGGAAAGAATGTCGCAGATAACTTTCTTACAGCCTCGGTGCTTCATTGCTGGTCTACACTGAACGACAGGAAAGGTGAGATAGAGAGGAGAAACACCATGTACCCAGGTCTTGTTCTGGCATGGAGGAAGGACACATTCTAAGGAGACATACCTGCAGCAGGTTTTTTTCAAAGAACACATCAATACTCTGTACATGACGCACACATGTATTAAAGGGACTTCGGTTGACATTGCCACCAGAAGAGGCACCCCTGGCCTTCCCTCACTTCTTACTCTTCAGCTATCATCGCTGCTGGCACCAGTTTTCACACGGCTGCACCATCAACCAGACAAGGGAATGCATCCAGGTTAAAACTTGCTTTTATTTTTAGCCAGGCTAGCTTTTCATCTGGATGCGTTCCCTTACATGCTTCACCTTGCCCACATACACATGGTTGTGCCAACACAAGACTGCATGGCCAGGACTGCCTCTTCAGTGAAAGTGTAAAACATTCATGGAGTTATCACAGTATGTATCAACCAGTACAAAAATGGAATATATAGTTGAAAAAACCCAAAGCCATAAATAATACTGACTTCTACTGAAACATCATTTAAAGAGCAAATGCTTTTGTGTGGTAATTGCCTTACAAATGCAAGGTAAATGTAGGACTTATAAATATCATTTACAGATTTTCCTACTTAAATACCTATACCATGAAATATCACCATTATTTCAGCATAAATACATTTTCTTTTCAGAAACATCACATTCACTAAATACATGCCTTTTGTGCAAGAGAGCGCTACAGCTGCAGAACAAAGATAATGAAAAATATGTTTTATTATTTTCTATGCAAATATGATTTTTCTCCATTTATTTAAAATTTTATTTCTTTCCTATCTTCCTAATGTGTCACTCAATCCACTGGCAGGGGGGGGAACTTTAAAAACAGCAAACAACTTTATAAACTTGAATTGGAAGACAATTACGTTATCCTCAAAGGTAGGAAAAAATTCTATAGGTTTAAAAAAGTGATTTACCCACACAATACAAGAGAAAGAATCTAAATTCTATTTATTGAGGAGTTTCATGAACTGCCAAAGTAACAATCTGTTCCAGTAGTTCCAAGTCACAAGATCAATTTCCACCTAATGAGAAAACATCATCTACTGTCTTCAGCCCTGGTCTTTTCCTTTGGGATCACAGGGAGTAAAAAAAAGTATTGATGTGTTGAATATAAATGTCACAGTCCTGTTTTTCATACAATCTAATCAAAGCATTTAAATAAAGTATTTGTTGTTATTTATTCTGTATTTGTTTGATATCTGATCATCTGAGTTGATAATTATTGCTTTAACATAATTTTTCAACCACCACAAATACAAACCCAATATTACTATTCTCAAGTACTGAATAAAATCTTCTTATGATAATGAATTTGAGATTATGAAAAATATTTTTGAGAAAAGAGAATATATCTGAATATGCTTTCAATAAAAATTCTATTGGAAGTTTTACCAAGCAGTAAATCACCTTTCTTACAGGAAAGTGATGAGATAGTAACTACATAAAATACAAAGTTGCTATCTAAATGAAAAGATAAATGTTACTCAAGAATGGCTCACCGGCATTCTAACATAGTAGGTGTATTCATGTGTCCCTACACCGCCACTGCACAGCTCTGCAACACCCACACAGGATGTAATTATTTCCCCCCTCCTGCAAATAGTCTTGCTCCAAATGAGACTTAATGGTAGGCAGAGAGATCCTGGATAGGTCTCCAGCTAAAGCAGCATGGTAGCAAGCTGTGCCAGGACTCAGCCTCCTCCATGAATGAAACAGTTAGTTAGAAATCCTAATGCACACAAGCTGAAGCAGTTCTTGAAATGCCATCTGGTTGCTATTATTCAGTCCCATTTCTTTCCTCAGCCAGGAAGAGTGGATCATCCAAGGGCGATCTGGCCTTGGGGAATCTGCAGGGTCAGTCTGAGCAGGCAAGCCAAAAGGGCTGCGCTGCCCGCCACTGGCCATTGCTGCCTGCTACTCAACACCGCCCTTCAACTGTTTGACTTCAGGTCTCAAACTCAAGATCAGCTAGGCTGGTACAGAAGAGTAAGGCCTGATGCCACAGAAGTCTTTACTGGAAGCACATTGCATGGAAAGCTTTCTAGTCTTTCATGACTGAGCACAAGCATACTCTTTGGTAGATGCTGCATGAGACTTGTCATCTTAATATTAAACAAAAAAATGTTCTGCTTCTTGCTCTCTAAAAGAAACAGGGACTTTTCAGATTAGCAGTAGCGGACAGTACCCACTGGATTAGAGATTTTGAGATTCCATGCTAATGCCAGCAGGATATCAAGCTCTAATATCTCTGCTAACAACTTTTAGAAAACTTCACAGCTCTAACAGTCAAAAGCCTCCTTCCAACTTTCAAACTAGACATACTGATGGTCAGTTTACCCCCATTGTTCTTCTACCAGTGTTGATATCACTGAACTTAAAGAGCTGGTCTGTCTATACACCCCACAAATGTTTATAAACAGCAACACTATTCCCTCCCAGCCTTCATTTTACTACTGTAAACAAACCATGCTCTGTTAGTATCTTCCATAGGCCTGACCATCCTAATGGTTCTCCCTCTGAGCCTGTTTCAATTTGTATTCGTATAACTGTAGTAACAAAAATGAAGTATAGAACTAACGTTTTTATATATTTAACTGTAGATTCTGTGACTGCTCATCCTACTAGTGCACTTGACACTTCACAGCCTATAGTTTGTAGAGTATGTAAAATTAAGAATATGAATTAGTTCATATTCTAATTGAGATAGACAAGCAGGTTTTGTCCCATGTCACCTTCCACACTTCAAGATTATAAAACAAATTCTTAATACTCTTAGTCCCTAAATGTATGAATTTACAATTTAGACTGAAGTAATTACATCCCACACATTACTCTAACCCTTTTTTGCAGGATATTCTGGTCCTCCTTCATATTTAAAGTAACTCCCACCTTTGTATTACCAGATTTCATTAGCAGTCTTACGAGTAGATTATAAAAATTATGTAACAAGATCAGTCCCAAAATCAGTCTTTAAGTAGTACTGATAACTTTCCATCCTAAGTTATTTGTTCAGCACGCGCACTCACATTGCACAATTAAGAAGCTGTGGTCCCCTTACTGTTCCCTTATGTATTCCCTGACTTCTTCAGTTTCAATGATTTCCTATCATCAAATGCTGAGGTTCAGATAAAATGCATTGCCTTTTCTTGTCACTTTTCTTACAAATTATTTTAGTATGAACTACATTGATAAATCCACATTTCAACTGTTTCACTACTCAATCACACCACATGTTTAATTATTTCTTTCCTCAAGTTATGGTCTAGAACTTTACACACTGCTGAAATCAAGCTAACAACTTTTGAGCTGCCTGAATTGCTTTCTTCCTATTCTTACTCTTAAATAAAGGTGCTACAGATAATGAACTGAATTTAGTATCTTCCCTTATCAGGGAGATCAGCACTATCTATCCCCTTCTTGTGTTCAGGACATAGTATTGCATTTGTTCATGAGTTTAATCAAGTGTTTGCATGTTCTACCTTGCTACATTTATGTGCATGCATTTTAAACAAATATTTAGAAGGTCATAGATTTATTTTAAATGGATTACATTTTTCATTAAAACTCACAAATGGTAGGGGACTCCTTTCCTAAATCTCAGCCTAATTGCACATACACAGCATTATCAAGCACTTTAATGCAGCCAACCATTTATTGAAATGAATCCAATAAATTCTACTAAACTTGCTTTCGCTAATCATCAGAGGACACCACAAAGGTATTTAAAACTGAAGTTGACTCTTCATTTAACTGTGATGTTCTTTCTTTTGCAATAAGGATACTTAATTTTCTCACACAGAATTTTCAGACACTAGATTTCTAATTATGATAGTTATATTTTGTTTACGAATTGCACAAAGTCCTCCAAGGACACTTGACAAATTATTAAATTCAATCTGAACATAAAACTGAAGAACATGTTTCCAGTATATATGAAATAACCATTCATGTTCAGCCAATTCCTTCCTATGAATTCTGTAGATGCAATATTTCCTTAGACAACTCTCATTTCTATGATACACATAATAAAATTTACAAATATGGAGTGCAGAAATTGGATTTTAACTTAAAATTGGGGGAGGAAAGGATTCCTTGGGTTTGTGTTCTTATGTGCATATATAGTATTGATGCACATATATTTAACGGGACGTCTCCCAGACTGTAAAACTGCAGTTTCTTCTGACTGAACTGATATGTGAACAGGAGAAAAACCTGAAAAGGAAAATCTAGACAAAGAGGACATTATCACAGGGCAGAACAGTTATAAGATACCTGCTTCTAATTTTTTTTCCTTCCAAAAACAGGTTTGTCCGAAGCAAATGTTACATCATAGGTCCTCTTCTCTGAAAATACGTACTTGTATGCTTTCTGTTCAAGAACATCCAGGCACAACGGGCCAAAATCTCAGATTTTGGACCTCTCAGCATTTGGCACAAGCTCTTTCCAGTGCTGCATTTCAACTGCCACTGCCTGAGCTCACATCTCAAGCCTTCTCCATCGGTTTCAATAAACCACCACCACACAAGCACAGCTTTGCTAAATCTCAGCATTGAGGAATAAGGCAGGCCAAACAAGAGAGTATGACCTCAAAGCCTTCCACTGAAGCAGTGGGAATGAACTCAACCCTAGTTAGTCCTTTCAGGACAATCTAAGTCAAGTATAGACACACATTGACATAGCAGTTCTGGCCATACTCAAGATGCTGTTAGAATAAATGCCATAGTAATGAGCAGGGCAAAATACTGAATTTTACACTGCAATAGTCATAGCACTCCTTTTATACTTTCCTTGTTTACTTTTCTCCTTACATAAAGGCTCATTTTTCCCTAGAGAGATGTGATAAAATTCAAGCTGCCTGAATTGCTAATAGACATATTTCAAAGTTAATTAGTTTAATTTCAGAATCTGGTCTTCTGCTACATCTCTATCTGCTAGGAGCAGATCTGCAGGGAGAAACAACTAACCATACACATTCCAGAATTTTTATTGGTGTTTTAACTTTGGACTAGATCTGATCCCTAGGATTGAATGCCTGTTTGTGGCTGGTGTGCATTATGTGCAACTCTGGAGCTCATCTTCTGGTGTAGTTTCATCTAAAAGAAATGCAGTTCCTGTGTTTTCAAACCACCTCACGATGCAATCCAAAACACAGTGCACGTGGAGGATCAGATTTGCTTCGAAGGTACCCTACTCATCCTCTTAAAGATTAATGTAAACGCACCTGTAATTCCTCCCTAGTAGATCCCCTTTTTGCTTGCAGTACTGATGTTCAATGATCCAAGTACCAATAAAGTTTCTCTTAAATTCAACAGAGTTTTCAACTCTTTCTTTTCCTGTCTGCACCCAGTACGAAAGGTACTGGCACCAAGAGCGTCCCCACATCACACTGGACAAGGGAGAGGAAGTACACTGTGCCTGTGCAGGACCCCCCAGCGAGGACTCCCGCTAAGCATTAGTCACCACTAACTCCTTAATATCCCCATCACAAGATTGTTTCCTAGTGAGCATATCAACTTAGTGGCGACTTGAGTTCTTGCTGGTATTTACACCCCTCCCTGAAGTGCTGATCCCCAAACTGGGCACTATAATCCAACGTTCTCTCTCAAATGGCTATCATCACAGAGAAAGGGTCACTTCCTCTCTACTCAAAATTCCTCATGGGAAGATTATGACCTACAGTGATCTGCAAGTCTTCGAACAATCGCTGCTTTCTAAGACAGCCTTTCTTCTGCTGACACAGCTTGCAGTCTTTGTTCCCAGATCACTCTACGTTAAGTGATATTAAGAGAATTTTCTACATTATGACTTTGAACTGGATGATTTATAGCTCTAAAATGAAACTATCTTCCTTTATTTACCACAGAGTGAATCTTATTATCTTACCTGAAAATTTTATCAGGAAAAATTATATGTAATAATAGAGAACTTTTACAAAAATGTTGTTTAACATCAGACAAAAACTGGTCACGGGAAAATTCTCCAATTAAGCACTTGGCTACTACATATTTTACAGGTAGCTATATTTTGAATTCCTTCTGTAAAACAGTTTTTAACCTATTTAATATGTGGCAGGCTAGTTATTTCCTTTACGTGGTATTAAATCAAGCTCCTTGAAGAAATCAAAGAACATCTCTATCAACAAGACCTGTAACAGTACTTTTAAAAAGCATACAACACATTCATAGTAGTTAGCAATATTTTCAGCATGTCCAAAGATAGTCCCCTTAACCCTTTTAAAAATGTGGAACTGTTTACAATCCTTCCAGTCGTCCTGAATTTTTAAACCTGTTACAGAAGTTAACTGTTTTGAAATCTCCTGTGCTCATCTACAGCCTGAGAGAATCTAAGACACAGCGTATCAAAGAGAATTTGCTGGCTGTAAACACATATTTGGCAAAAGGTAACATCTTTCCATAAACTATCTTTTTCAACTTTTTAAACAGGTCAAATAGTGCAAGAGCCACCACTTTTGTCTCAGCCAAGTCCCCATTTCTTTTTTACCTGTGCCTAGAAAAGAAAAACAGAACAAGTCGGTAGTTTTAAGGCATCTTTTTTTCCTCCCTGAGTTACATCCACAGCCTGTACAGCAGGCATCGATACATTCTGCTTTAGAATATCAAGACAGATTAGTCAGTAATGGGACAGCATAATATGATGTCGTACTCATAAAAGGAATCACTTCAGGAAAAACTTCAGCCTCCTTTATGTTGCTCGAATATTTTAAATTAACCAGATTTCAAGTAAATACTAAATTTTCTTCCTGTATGTACTTTTGAGACCAACCAT
This sequence comes from Gymnogyps californianus, assembly GCF_018139145.2. Taxonomy (NCBI): domain Eukaryota; kingdom Metazoa; phylum Chordata; class Aves; order Accipitriformes; family Cathartidae; genus Gymnogyps; species Gymnogyps californianus. The sequence continues at coordinate 9,474,720 of NC_059476.1, forward strand.
CTCAGAACCATTTAACATTATTAAACATCATTAGCATTATTAAAAATAATACTTTTATTTTTAACAAAAAGTACATTGAACAAGTACATTTTTGTTAAATGTACTTTTTGTTAAAAATAAAATTATTACTATTAAATTATTTGCTTTCCAAGTCTGAAAGTTTTTATCGTCACGGTTTTATCCCATATTTGTATGATTATCAGCTAACTGCAAATATCTACAAGATCCTTCTTCCACAAAATGTATCTAATAACAAGAGGACTCTACTTTTTACTCAAAACAATTATTCTGTCCCAAAGAATACAGCGTTCCCTTTTCTCAGAATACTTGTTTTAAATGTAAAATTTTCTCCAGAGATGCTCCTTCCACAGCATCCACAAGATGTCACCATTGTAAAAGAAAGAAACCCCATGCGTTGTAAAATATGAAATACCTTTATGTTCTGAATCATGGATTTTATTTATTGTACATCTCAATCAATGCAGTCCAATCAATTTTTTTCTAATATAGGGACTAAACATACTCAAAAAAACCCAAAATGTGAAAAAACCAAAACATAAAATTCTCTTCAAAAAATTGGAAATCAAGATCCTACTTTAGCCGCTTGGTTTGAATTACCAAACACAAGAAAAATTTGGCAGACAGCAAGAGTAGTAAGATAAGTAGAAACATTTATGATTCCAGCATTGCACATAACCTACATAAAAGATCCTGTCAGTTTAGAAACTACAGAGTATATCGATGCAGATAAATAAATAAATAAATAAATAGCTAGAACGGAGAAGCAAGTAGTCTCCACAGAGCTTAAGGGAAGTTTGGTATTGTTTTGTATTTAATAAGGAAAAACAATTATGTATCCAAGCCAGCTCATCTGTTACAGAATAAAAAAAATAAATTCATTGAAATCTATGTAGGTTCAGTGAAAATCCAAGGAACAACAAAGCAAATTAACTCTATATAATCCTACTCACTGCAGGAAAGAATAGGAAGCTAGTATGCACAGAAATGCTAGATGAAAAGAAGGTACTAACAGTGGAAGTTAGACTTCTAATTTTATTTTGTGCTCAAAACTTTTAATGAAGATTATGGCACTGTAAATGAAGGTATAGCCTAAAAAGTGTTTCCAAAGATCTGTGACTTTTCCCCATTTTGTACACAGCGATCTGAAATTGCAGGGAATCAATGCACAAATAAAAGGGTGACCTTCTTTCTGCAAGTTCTATTCACAACTTCCTTACAGAAATTAAGCTGTCAGGATCTTTTTTTGGCCACTACAATCATGGAAGGTTCTAAAGGACTCAGTAACAAGTCTGCACTGTTTCCATTCAATGACCATATTGCTAACCCACTTCTTTCGGTGGGTACACTGACTGCCTTTTAATGAACAATTTCATTAATTATTAAGAAGAGAAATGTATTAAATCTCATGGTATCTTTGGTCTAATAGGTGTGATAGCTAATAGGAGTAAAAAAGTAATTTCCTTTGACAAGCAAAAAGAAACAGCAATAAAACAAGAGTAGAGGCAGGAAGTAAAGGGAAGAAGGCATATCAGCTAAGTAATCTGGAGGTATTTTAATATTTCTTTTAAGAGAAGAATGGCAATTTCAATTCATAGCAAGCTAAGCCAATTGAGACTTCTAATAAGAGTGGTAAAGGATAAAAAGAAAAAATTCACAAGCATCTAGCATAATTATAGTAAGTGAATTAAACATTTAGAATCTTAAATAATTGATTTTTAATAACAGACAATTATTTATGGTACTGGGAGTAAAACTAAAGCACATGCTTACAGTACATCCATTACTCCACAGTACATGTCCACACAGACATTCTTGTACTACCATCATAACAAAACAGCTTACCTTCCTTTTTCATTGAGAGGCTATACAAATAATACACAACGAAAAACCAGACAGTGAATACTTACTTCAGGAAGCACTAAAAATATGATGTGATGATGTGACATTAAGAAAGGGAGGAAGAAAAATCAAATCTATCTAGACATTAAAGAAATTAATACAATAGGAAATTAGGCTACGGAGGAATTTAGTCTTCGGAAGTGCTCACAACTCTTGAGTAACTACTGCCATTATTTTTTCAAATTAATGAAAAAGAAGAATGCCCACCACAAGGAAGTTTAGGTCAGATATTTCCGCAGTATCTTCAGACAGAAAATATCAAAGCTGTGAGCCTTTTATGGCATTAAAGTATACATACCTAGGTTTGTATACTTAAAATTTACTCCAGAAATTATTTTTTCATTTATGTTCATTCTTTAAAGATGCTAATATGCATACTAGATAGGATGCATTAAAAGCAGAGTTTCTTTAAAGATTAACTTGATTCCAAATAACAAAACCTTACCTTGCCAGCTATCATTGCAAACACACAGCTTCTCGCCTGTCAAATCACAGTACCCATGATCTGGACTGCCACAGTTGGCTTTACAGTATGGAATATCACAGGCTTCTCCTTTCCAATACTTGTCACACTCACAGTATACCCGGCTTGGTACGGACACACTGGTCGTACACTTTCCATGTTCTGAGCAGTTATTAGGACAAGAATTAATTCTGAAAAAAATATGTAAAATAAGGGAAATTATAAGCCAAGAGTTGATGACAGTGGTTTTATCCGACAGTACTCCAACAGTATTTGTTAGATAAAGTACTTTTTTTCCTGAAAAATTTCTATGTACTGATAAAACACAAGTTTAATGATGATTTTACAGGCAAGTAGGCTGAAAAGGTGTTCATCCAGGCTTACATACAAACTCTGTGATGCAGTCAGGATCACAAACACCTCGTACTTCAACAAGAAGTATTGCCATTAAGCAGAAGGACAGGCCCTGCCTGGACAGATCACCATCTATTTTTTCCTATGTTCCAGTATCAGCACTCTAGTCAGTCCCTTCAAATGGCATACAGGCATACAATTAAAGGGTTTTCCTGAGTGGCTTTGGTCAATGCTATGAAACAGTATGTCTAACATCCAAGGGGAATAAAACTGAAAAAACAGAGTAAGGAAAAATACAAGATGGCTGAATATCCTGAAACTACTTACAGGTAGCACTTCATGCTTTGAATCCTTAATTATAGAGCCACCTTAACCTTGCCTCCTTAACTCCGCAGTCAGAGATGCAAAAAGAGGAAAGATTAGGCTGAAAGAAGTCTGTGACTGTTATGGGAGTTAGCATTTCTGTGATACGCCCTAGCAAACACTGAGATCACAGGCAACTGGACTGCAAAATTATGCAAACTCGTTCCAGAAATGCAGGCAATTCCTCAGAGATGAGGAGAGATGGAGGACATTGAAGTATATGGGTCCAAGAGTTTCCATGAACAGAATCTCAGGCAGTTTGCGCCTGATGAAGTCCAAAAACGATTTGAAACCTTTTTTGATGACTCACAGCAAAGGGTTGGGTTGAAACTCAGAATAAACTGTTACTACAACCCCCTGATGATAACACAGACTGCTCCCTGTAGATGTGAGAGCTGGAAACTGTTCATAACCTTCCTTGCTCTTACCAAAGGAAGAAAGAACTGAAAAAGTTAGTGAGGAATTGTTCGAAGCTGGCCTTTGGCCAAAGGTAGTTTTGGTAGGACAGTCAGGAGATGTGTTTTCATTTTCTAGAGACTCACACCTCAGAGGACTGACTCTATTACACTACCGAAAAAGAAAATTCCACGGCTGAACTGCAAATGTCCTGGGGGTTTTGCCTAGTAACACACATGGCATTAAAACCCTTGATGGCATAAACTGCTGTATACCACAGCTGTGAGGAACCTCTCCCCCTGACTTCACAGAGAGTGTGTTCTGCAGGAAGGTGAACAGTTAAGTCTTTCCAGCAATAGAGATACCAGTTTAAAAGTAGACATATTCCCACTCCAACAGGTTTGTTAAGGATTCAAACAGAATGAGAAAAACTGGATCAGCCAAGTTGGAAGCAGGTTGCATGACTCCAAGGAACACAAAATTTACCCAGAGAGTTCTGGAGTAACTATTGTTGTTTGCAACTGGCATGGCATTTTACTCTTCCCCAAAGTAAAGGAATACGAGTGGTCCATCAAGATGAAGTCAAAAACTGCTTTGGGGTTACTAAACCAAGGAAGAAAGAGGGTAACAGAAGCAGAGAGCAACAGATCAGTGACAGAAAAAAAAGTTAATGCAGCCATAAAAAGCAATCATAGGTACTTCTTTTATCATAAAAAGAGTTACTGTTGTCTCATTAAAAAAAAAAAAAAAATTTAAAAGTATCCATTGCAACAGAAGAAACAGAAGAACAGAGTACATAAAGTTTCGTGAGTTATACATGTAATGGAATGAAAAACTGGCAGTTTTTTTCATTTATTTTAAATCTTCCAAAAAATTAGGCAATGATATGTAGCATGCACCACATTACCAAGTCATAAAAGAATGCAGAGCACATACACTCATTTCTTAAGAATGCCATGTCATATTGCCATTTGCTCCCAAGACAAACAAAAAAAGTGCAATAAAAGCTTCAGGGATAACTGAAAAATATATCTAATTACAGTAGAAAAGTCTGCCAGGTGATTGCATTTTACTGATGTCAACTGACAAAAATTAAAAATACCCAGTCTTCTAGACTGCCATTTCCAATACAACATATTTAGTGACGTTTCCCAAACTCTGAATAGCTATTTATTATCTCGTAAAAGGTAGACAAACTGCTGCAAATTACAGAAACAATCTTTCCATAGACAATTTAACAAAGACTTCTGCCAAGAGTAAAGCTATGGTCAGAAGCATAAACAGAAATTTTAAATTAATAAAGAATATGACAAAAATATTACAGGTACTTCCATGTTTGAAGTGCAGTGCTGGCCACCACATCCCAAAAATTGGTATTTCAGAATCTGAAGGAATTAAAAGAAAGGAACAAGAATATCTTCAATCATGGGAAAACTATCCCACAAAGGACCAAGCAATCCCTTCTCGAACTAAAGCATCCAGTATAAAGAGACACCGCATTATGTGTCACAACCATGTCCCAAATGAGACAGAAGTTGCAATCAACAGCTGGTGCCTATAAGAAGGAAGAGGCTCAGGTCCATTGGATGCATCTTTAGAGCTGCTGACACAGAAAAGCAGGCTGGAGGAAAGCAAGCATAGTTATATCAGGTTAGACTTTGCCATCAGAGAAACTAAAATATGGATAGTGCAGATAAGAACTATGAAGGCAGAATGCAGACTGAGATGGGCAATAGGAGGGGAAAGTACCCGAGAAGTAGAGAAGAAATGGAATAAACCCCTTGCGGCTGTCACAAAAATAAAAGTAGGACTTCAGTGAAGGTTTCAAAAGCCATAGAAGTACATTCAGCAAGAAAAAAATCAAGCAACAGATGATCCTAGTTCAAAAGAAGGGAATTGACATGACAGCAGATATAATCTCCCTTCTATTCCATATGACAGCTACACGTGTTGGATAAATACTGGAAGGGATACATTCTAGTTCCATATGGCATAGGAAAAACATGTTCTTGGAATGACCATGTGGCTTCACTCAGAACAACATTCTTTGTCTCGTGGTTTTTTGTTTGGGTTTTTTTGGGTTTTTTGTTTTTGTTTTAAAACTAGTACCTTAATGACAACTCATTACAACCCCAGCTCCCTAGTTTTAGAAACATACCACAAAGTATAAATCTTACACTATTAATAAAAATCAATAGATAAACACTTTCCCTGGGTTTGTCACTCTCCTGAAAGAAATGATAGGCTAATTAACAAAAGTAATTACTTATTAAAAATACTTACGAGTAAAAAATGTTAAATCCAGTTAGGTTGTAAGCAGCATCACTAAAAAAGTGTAGCAATGCATAGCCAGATGTAGTAACTACTTCAGGAACAGTTTCATTTCCACGCACTTCAGGGACTATTAGACCACTGGAAAAGAAATGAGAATAATGTTTTTAATCAGTCTTTGGGAGAGGAGAAGAAAAAAAAAAAAATGAAAGAGGGAGTTAGTTATTATGGTTGTTAATTATATAGACAAGATAACTCATAAATCTCATTTAAAAATTTATTTTAAAAAAACAAATAATAAAATGCGTATAAAACTCATGCACGCCTCTGCAAGGTAAGGTAGGGTTTTCCAGGAAAACAAAGCAAAAACCTCCTCCCTCACACAGTAATGCAAAATTTCACATCAGATTATTCTGAGGGTGCAGAATGCACTGTCAGTATAATTTTTAAAACTTATTTTAACTTTGAAAAAAATATATATCCTTCAGACAGCTGCTTAACACCCACTGTCTTTCAGCACAAATTCCATTTCCACATAACATTTGCACCTTTAGAAGTTTATCTTACTAGAGAATTTCAAACCTGGAAAGTACGATAATTATGTAATTTCCATGAAAATGCAATTTTCAATAGAAAATAAAATACTTTTTAAAACTTCAGAAAGATGTTAAGATGTCAGTCTTAAATAAAGACTGAAGTAGGAAAAACAAGCAATATACTAAAATACTGAGAAAAAGGATCACCTGCATAAAACAGAGCCACATCACAAATATCAATTAAATGTTATAGGAATCCTAAAGAAAACACTACCAATCAATAAACTGAAAGACACTTCAAGTAAAGAACACAGGAAGAGGAACCTCCTCTTTCCTTCCATCCATGCTACAAGTCAGGCTCCTGAATAATAGCTAGACACATTTAACAACTACAACTTTGAGAAGGAACAAGAAAACCCAAGCAATTATGTAACAATTCAGGAGAATTAGGAGAGAAGAAGGGTGTAGATTGCTATAGTTGGGCAGGAAAGAGGGATGACCTGAGCTTTGTTCCCTTAGGAGAAAGCACTATCATTTATGCAATTCATATTTCTTAAACTTCAGCAGCATAATCAGTATCTCATAACACAAAATGAAGTACAATTTCCACCCCACAGAGCATGTGTGTATACAAACAGTTTCTCTTTTGTTGGTTTGGTTTTTTTTTTATATAGCTTTGCACTTAATGGATATTCCAAGATAAAACTTTTACTGACTTCAAAGGATTAGGATCCTGTGCCTTCTCTCTAATAAACTATAGGCCACTTGCATAGAATATTCTTTCTGGAATGTTTCCCAACATTTTAACGGAAGCGTAGGAATAAACCAACTGAAACATTTCAGTAAAGTCCAGGAATGGAGGAAACAAGTGTTAAAATTCATATGCCCTGCTTTTTCTCTCTTGGACACATAGGAAATGCAGTGCATGGACCTAATTCTTTACCTCAATGGTTTATTGTCATTTGAAAGGCAAATAATTAGTCTTTATTCAGTATTAGTTGCTATGCTCGTTGTTTAGTGTTGTTGATTTTATGTTTATTTCTAAACCTTGCTACAAAGTAATACTATGATTCTAGACAACAAATACTAACCTGAAAAAAGATTTAGTTGTTTAGCAATTCTCATAAGCTAACAATAACATAATAAAAAGGAAAGAAAATCCATCATTTCAGTTGATAGCAAATTTGAGCTCTCCTCCAGGACTTTGGAGGATTTGATAATTTTATCCACTATGACTTAGTCACAATGATGTCCAGTTTAGTAATTTAAGGCAACATTACAAAATTAGCGCTTAAGATAGCCTTTGTATCAAATGCCCTGAACAAGTCTCTTCTTTCTTCACACAGAAATGTAGAAGGCATTTAGCAGCCATTTTTTATAACTTACACATAGTGCAACATTGCCTGAGTCACAGAGTGCAATTCTCCCTGAAGTAGGATCAGCTGCTATTGGCCAGTGCCACATTTAATGCATATTAAAACTCAGGAGTCACTATAGGAAGCCTACTGGAAAATACATTTCTGTATTGCCTGTCCATGAGTATTAACACTCCATGCAATGTCAGCAGTAAGTACAAGCCACGTAATGGATTTATGCTATGATCATCTAACCAAAAAAAGTAGTTTTGCAATTTATTCTAATATAACTTTACATACATGCTCCCACAATATTAACAAAACAAAGCAAACTATTTAACAAATTAGAGCCTCTAATGTTATTTTTTTTCCCCACAAACTAAAAATGTCCATACATGACTACTTGCACTAAAAGGCTAATAAATACACTCACCTAAATACAGCTATTAAAGGTGCATATATTGAATCTCCATCATATACATACATATGGTCCCAACTACATTCTGTGGCAAAGTGATTAAATCTTAATCTTAGTATTGCATTTGGGCTGGGAAAAAAAAAAAAAAAAAAAAGAACATTGATGTAAAACATTATTTACAGAAGTATTGAGCTCATAAGATAAAGAACTTACAGCAAAATTGATCATGCCAGCATAACTCTATTAAAACATTTTGAGTACTAACTAAACATTTCAAAGAGTTAAATAACAAAATTCACGGCAAGCAAATATTTCACTTTATCTTAGAAAACTTTAAAAATAACACCTTCAGTCCAAGTCTAATAATGCCTAAAGTTAACAGGAGACTTAAGTTCACCAGGTTTTATCAGTATTCAGAACCACGGATTTAGAGTAATTAAAATATTCCATTTTAATATATTAGCTTTACTTTACAATGTCAGGACTATGAGGTTTAAAGAGTCTTTCAAGACAAAATCACCTACACATCCTCCTTCCAGTATTATACTAGCTATTGAAAATAAAAATCTTAAAACACAAATTTAAAATAGCAAGCAATATTAGTGCAAGGTATTTTTTCTTCTTCCTCCTCCACCCCATCTGACACCTGCGAGTCAGATTTCATCAGTTTTTGGTAGAGATCTAGATCAGGACTGTAAGATTTCTGAAAGGGGAATTTTCTCATATGACAAAATTAGCAGACTCCTAAATATACTCCATGCAACATACTGATTATTTTCTTTTATTTCTTTTTTTTTTTTCTCCCTCCTCCTACTGACAGGAGTGCAGTTTGTCAGTTTGGAAAACATATGGGGGGCGGGGTTGTGAGAGATCATTTTGAGAGAGCTCTTTGTTCATTTTTTAAGAGAGAGTATTTTATACATGTGTGACTTCCTTGTGTGTTGACATCTTGCACTGTGTTACTGGGTTGCATTACTCTTCCACATACTGTGCAGCATATTGTGTCCTCCAGCTACCCACTCTACCACCTCCTGCAAAGAGGAGGAACAGAGTGAAGACCAACTTCAAAGCAGAGTTTGCATACAGTCCTGAGGCATGTTTCCACTTTAGCGTAGTGTAGTGCAGTGCAAATGTTCCTGAGCTAGCTTGGGTAAAAATAGAAGTCTAGCTATATCAGAAAGATATTCAGCTATAGCCTAGTCACCTAGATATTGAAGCTGCTGCTTAAATGATTTTGCAAACTACCCATAACTTCACTGCTGTTGCGTTCAAATTACTACCTGCATATAAGCAGACCAAAATTAGACCAGATAGATTATTACCGAACTGCAGCGACAGAGCAGACATCTAAGGTAACTGAGATTATGACAATATGGAAATACAGAAGGGGGTAATTTTCTTCTAGAACATTAGTAGAACTCAGACCTAGCTAAATTCTTCAGCAAAATCCTGACCCATAGCCTGGGGAGAAAAAAGTCTCACTGAAATTTAACAAATTTGTGCCTTTAACAGTTAGCCATACTAGTCCATATGTCTCATTATTTCTTTGTGCATGTCTGTGTGTTTCTGTGCTGCATAAACTGAAAAATCAGCAACAGACATGAGACATCTAAACTATATGAACTGTGGGCACAATATGATTTTAAAATTAAGTACATGAGGAAAACTAGAATGCAAACAAAACACTTTACAGAAACACTAACTTTTGAGCAACATGTAACTAAATAATTATCACTAGACTGGAAGCATTCTGTACATGAAGCCATTCCTGATTTATCACTGGAGAGTAAGATAATGAGTTAAATAACAGGACTCTGTAACCACATTTGGAACTTATGTAAAGGTAGTCAAACAGGCAACAAATTTATCATAGGGTTTTGAGAGCTTCCAGCACTGGCCACATTCCAATGTCAGCCTAACTTTTGCCAGCAATTTGAATGGGAATGGAATTTGGCCAACTCTGAGCAATCCTGAAAATCCTACTTCAACTTTTTTTTTTTTTTTTAAATCCTTATAACATTTAAACAAAAGCAAAACAAACAAAAAACCTAAAACTGTTTATATTGTATCCAGATGCAGTTTCTACTTGAGGAGTTCTTTAGAACTCTAGAATACACAGTACCAAACTGTCAGAAAATTTAAGCTATGAAAATAAATACTTACTATCCTTCAATTAACCATGTACATTTAGTTTTATATTTATAATTTATTGGTCCATCTGTTAAATATCCAGAAGGTTCTGTTAACCTACAAGAGAAAAAACAGTGCTGTAATAATCCAGAGACAACACAACAGAACACACATCATCAACATGCCAATAGATTCTTTCTGGATGGAAAGAAAATTGGGGATGGGGGAAAGAGTTATGTCTCTCTCCTTATTTCTTGTCACACTATTTTTGCTCATAAAAACTAGAATTCTGATTATTCTATATCATTGATTTGCTTTCTTCCTCTAGGCAATTGCAAGACTTCTAAGTTTTCTAGTTCAGCAGCAAGAAAATAATACATATAATTTAAATTATCCATCACACGAAATGGATCCAAGCCAATGTAAAGGGTTTTTTGTTTAAGAGTATTTTGGTTTGGTTTGCTTGTTTCTTTTGCTATTGCCTTACATCTTACTTCTGAAGTTAGACCACAGCAGCAGTGGGAAAACTGTTCCAGATCAAGAGAAATTAAGGCATAAATTATAATTTTAAATAAGCATATCTGCCAGCCTGTCCCTCTCTCATTCCTGCAGTGATGAGACATGGGAAAGCAGAACAACACTGAACTACGCAGAAACTAAATAAAATGCATACGAACAGCTATAAAAGGTCAGACCAAAATGCTGATGTAGTCCAGTGCCCTGTCTCTGACAGTGGCCTACAGTGGATACCTAGGAAAGCATTTAAATCCCTACAGATACTCCTCACAGCATTACACCACCTTCAATAACTTGCAGCTAAGGGACATTCTCAGCCAGAGGTTGTGTCTTTGTATTGGTTTTGGGTTAATGTTTCTCCTAGAAGTTTGCCCGTCTAAACTCATGTAAACTTGCAGCATCTAGAACATCCTGCAGGAATGATTTCCACACATATATAAAGAGACATCTCAACTGGTTTTGTCCTGAGCCTACCTCTTGGCAATGTCATCTGACATCCTTAGGTCTGGTATTGGATGAGATGATGAACAACAGTACCCTGTTCACATGCTTTATCCCACTCAAAATGTAATGATCTGGGTTGTTTCCCTCCCTTCTTTTTACTGTCCCTTTTCCATCCTGAGAAATCCTTGCTCATTTAGTTGTTTCTCATATGAAATAATTACATTTGATCATCCCCACTGCTGGTATTTAACATATCTTTTCTATTCTTCTATACCCTTTCTGAGATGCAACACAGATATCAGCAAATGATATTCAAGATGCAAGTGAACCATGAATCTGTATAGTAGTATAATAATAATTTTCACTTTGTTCTCTATCCCCATCCTACCATTTTATTTGCTCTTTCAACAACTACTATGCTGACATTTTAAACACAACTAGCTGCTATAACTTTTTTCTGAGTGATAATAGATAGTTCAAGACTCATTACATACAGAAATTCATTTAATGTAGAAACAGAACCTTTTTCCTCCGTTCATATATATTACTTCACATTAATCTATACAGAGTGATAAAATAGCAGACGAAATTCAATAATCTATTACCATAAAAGCTTTCTGAAAGAGCTTAGTATCTTCAGCACACTGTAACTTCACTATTTACCCCATTTTCTACATCCGTTATGATTATGTTCTATAGTTCAGGCCTTAACATACATCTCTGGTGGCCTTAGTCCACCAGGAAAACTGACGATCCTACTCCTTAAAATGTTACAACAATGATAACAAATATAAATACATACTCAGAAATGCTCTTTTTTTTCACTATGGTGTGGAAAGATAATCGTTAAGAATAAGTATCATTGAATAAGAAAGAAGCAGCAGTTGGGTTTTTCTGTTTTGCTTCAGTTTTTTTAATAAATCAATAGACTAGATCTAAGTCCAGAGGCAATGTCGAACAAGCTGACCAAGTCACAGCTAAATTTTCTCACCAGAAATCTATCTGAACTTGAATTCAGTATCTGCTATCCTACTATCTTTGAAGCTGTATACACCAATTTTAAAAATATTCAGTACCACATCTACTGCAAGTTATTTACATTTGAATTCACAAACATTAATTGCATACTTATTAACAGAGGTCTGTAATTCCAAACATAAAACGATAAACATGTGGAAAGGAAATAAAAACAAGGGAGCAAGAAAGAAGAATTTATGAGACAAGGCCCATGCAAACTTTTAGGTTTTTAAACAAGTTCCTTCACCTGTCCTGTAAGAACTAGCTTCAGTTTGTTAGGCACACTGTAAGCCACTCTGTTCAAATCGCTAGTGGTTTGAATGAAGATCTTTTTTTACCCACGCTTTCCTTTTGATGAAATGGGACAAAGCTCTCTAATATGGGGAGCTGTCCAAATAATTGTACTTCAAAAAGTTTTCAAGGCATAAAAGCAGTATCAATAATGTATTTTACGTTTCTGAATAAAAAGAAGAAAAGCAGATAAACAGCTGGTAACATGAGCAACAGACTGGGAGGAAAAAAAAAATAAAACCAAACAACAACTATATACTTCAGTCAGCTGACAGCTGAGAGAAAATTTCCCTAATAAAACCCAATACACTAAGCTGGTCTGAATGCTGCAGTACACCGCTCCCCAAAAGCAATGGTTCCTGGTAAGCGCTATACAAACGTCGGTGTAGCTCATAAGCAAAGCAATGAATGATGAGCCATGGCTTGTAACTCCCACTCCTCCCTTGCTGCACACTGGAGAAGCTGCAGCGATGGCCACGGGGAAAGGCTAACCATGCTCCTGCCAGGTGCTCTCGTGTGAATCAGTGCCTGGCCACAGAACACGCTTGCTTGAAGAAAGCAAGAGACACATACAGTTTATAATATTTCTTTCTGTTGAGACATATCAACTTTACCTAAAGGTATACTTTCATGTTTATATACACAAGAAACAGGTCTTTCAGGGTTATTTCTGGCTTCTTTACATATTAATTACGTTGTTTGGACAATGCTGAACATAATATCAACCTATAACTTAGCGGTCTAAGTTGTACATAACTGACTTTGAAATCAAGCTGATATTGATGCTTGGGCCCCTAGCAGAACCTTAGTAAAGCTGATTACAGGAGCAGATCCTATGTTTGAGTGTGCTAGATTGAGTCATTAATTTTTTTTTTAAAAAGGCAATAATGCATAAAATTCCAATCAAAATAATTTTAGTGCTGTCATCTGGTTTATATACAGATGTAAAGTCTTATATAGCAAGCCACAGAACATTTCTTTTGCTGCAAGAAGTGTGAAATATCGCAAGTATTCATTTGCAGTCATGACCATTGCCGCCTTAGTAGCTGTATAATGCAATGGAGGTGACTTACAAGAGTTGTTTTTATTAGATCAGCCCTTTGGCATTAGTAAAGTGCAAACAATTTCCCTTGTCACCTAGGCTGATAATTTTTTGATAAATAGTTTCTTTCGGAAGAGTAGATAGCCTTTGAAGCAGCTATTGCACTTTGCTGAAAAAAGTAAAGAATAAATAAGAGCATGACATTGCTTTGTAATAATGGTTGTGGAAAATGGTAAGATAAAGGGGCTATTCTATTTAAAATAAATACATAGCAAGACAGAGGGTTATTACTTTAAGTTTCTTGAGTCATACCAAGAACTTTTCTGTATAATTTTTCTTTCCAAACCTTATCAAATACCAAATCCCATAAATAACACATAGGTAAGTGGTACTACTTCCACATAACCTCTTACCAAATCAAGGGCAATATTCTCTATCATATAAAGCCAGGTATTCATGGGCATAGTTCTCCTCTGTGACTAACAGTGATCCTGCCAAATAACCAAAATCCAGATGAGCCAACATGACTACACGCTCTTTAGTCACAGAAGTGGAATAGCCAGAACGATGCCTGCATGCTGCACCCCGCTCCCTGCTCATTGCTGAGAAAGCTTCAGGGATGAAGGGACAGCCAGAACAATTTGTGTGGCCTGCTTAAGCACCACAGGTTTATCACACCTAGACGCCAGCTTTCTAAACAGAATGCACAGGGGAGCAGCTGACGTTGTATATTGTCATTTTAAATTGCATGCCAACTTTCATAAATACAACAATATTTTTTTAGTTGGCAGGGTTATAATCAAAACCTATAAAGAATTAGAGGTGCATGCCAAGAGAACATTTCCCTTCTCTGTATACTGCAAAACAGATCTACCAAATTATAGAAAGAAGTCAGAATGCTGCACAGCAGAGTTAAAGACATTCAGAAGCATCAGTGACAGATTAGTCAGTCACTCACCAAGCTAATCAGTCAGTAATAGCTTACGTGAAAGATACATGGCACTATAGGTTGTTTCATCTAGCAGAGACACACATACCAGAAATGCAAGGCCTAAAGGCTGAAGTCAACACAGGGCAACCGAAACATGCAACAAAGGGATATCTATATTCCCCTAGAATATTATCACTGTTATAATGGCAAATATAACCGAGTTGGAATTTATAGTGGTAACATTTATATTTACCACTGCAGAGACTTTAAATCAAGACTGATGTATTTCAAGAAAAGAGAAAAGTATGTTCTAGTTCAGTCAGAAATTATTGGTTCAAAATGAAGGAGCAGTCAGATGAAATCTATGGCCTGCAAGACATAAGACGTCAGAGCAGGTTATTAAAATGGCCCTTCCTGGCTGTAATATTTATAGATCTGTGAAAAATGCAGTCATGTCATCTGTATCTTCTTGGAAAAGAATAGTATCGTCAAATCTTTCAGAAAGGGGCACTAATTTAAACCAGAGAAGTCACTGGGTATTTTCTGTCATCAGTAGAACACGAAGATCCACAAAACTGCTGGTAGATGGACAGACAGACATCTGATTTATAATACAGGCACATTAGGAGAAAAAGCATAAGGCACATTCATAATATTACAAATATTCACTGTTAAATAAAAGAAGGGGTTATGAAGAGGTTCATTTATCTCTATATACTTAGTGTCACATTTCTATTCAGAATTTTATGAAATGTTGGATTACTTTGCAATTCCTACTTCAGATATATCTGAATATAAGATAGAGAGCATATTTTGCTATATGGATTCATCTCAATATCAGTATCTGTGTGTCAGTCAAGCACTATTCTCTCCATTGTTGCAAAATTTTGTTCCATCTCCTTTTCATCTTTTATGAAAATATTTTATTAAAAAAATAAAAATCAATAACTGTGCTTCAAAGTTATAAGATCAAATCCTTCATAAATACAAGTCGGGGCAATCTTTCTAGCTCGAGATCTTGTGCCTAACCTTTACAGCAGGGAAAGAGGCTCTTCACGTATCCCAGATGAGATCAGCTGAATACGTTAAGAAAGAAGGAAAAAAAATTTGAACCACCTTACAGAACAAACCAGAATCAGTGAGCACTATGATATCAGAAAGAAATACAGAAGATATCAAGAGGCCATTTCTCATACCAAAATTTTAAGTGATAGACTAAGAAGGTTTTTTAATATTTTTTTCAAAGGAAGATCTGAACAACAACATGTTCTGAAAAACCCACAAAGCCAGATTTTTATTTTCCAGGCATAAAGCACTGATTGGCACCTGACAAAAATCCTAAGAATTTGCATTTGATTTTCCTGCATTTTTACATTTATTGTAGAACCTTGCTGTTGGTTAATTTTTTTTTCACAACTTATATTAAAACAGAATATACTGAACATACTGTAGTTCTAATTTTTCTTCAATGACTAATCAAGAGGAATAAACACTGAATATAGGAAGAAAATATTTGCATATGCCAATCACACTCCTGTACGTGTTACATACTGCTTTGCATTAATAGAAGAACGTATGTTTAGAAACAGTAAGGACATTCATGACAACTTTTCACATGCCAACCAATTGAAGGCATGCTCTAAAATAGGCCCCACTTTATCCACTGACAAGTAAGTTTCTTTTGTAAAATGTCCCTACTGCTTAATTCAAGTATTCAGTTTCTCCCTCTAACTTATTTTAAAGAAAACCAGGCTCCAAAACAATCCAAAAATCCCAGAAAAGTAAAATGAAGACTACAATACAACATTTTTTCCCCGTAAGAATATATTCTGTATTTCAAGAAGCTTAACACTTATGTGTGGCACAAATCTATTTTTTTCTTGAGTTTTTGGGGAATTTTTTGTTTGTTTCTTTTTTTAATAAAGTTAGCAGGGATATAATCTTTGATTGGTGCAAAACATTAATTTAAGGTTTAACTCCAGCAGGTGTTTTGTTTCCTTATTTACTGTTTCTGAAAAAGGCTGTTATTCTATAGTACATTTTTGTAATAGTCCCAAAAACTACTGAAAGAATATTGCATAGAAGTAGATGTTCCTTTCAAAGTACTAACTTACATGGCATCTTACTTAAGCAATGTATTTTCACTTACACAAAAGTTTCAAAAACATCTGTTCCCTTCCTTCGGCTGCATGATATTACATAAATTCACAGAACATAGACCATGACAGGTCATTTAGAATAGGATACCTGAATGTGTGACTGTGAGACTTGAAAGGGAATTTATAAAGTGACTAGAAATAAGCAAATGTGGGTACAGTCTTATGAGGACTTGGTAGACAAACTAGATGCAGAAAATAAAAGTAATATAGTAACATTAAAGGTAATCCAAATATTTATTCTAATGGAAATTAAAATTACTGTGGAAATACTGTATGAGAGTACCTAAGGATTTTCTTCTACCTCCTCACAGTGTTAGGTGGTACTTGACTATTTTTCTCTAAAAACCTTAAATTGCCATTCAGTTACAACATGCCCTAATGCCTATCCCAAGGCAGGATCAACCATACTGAAATCTTTCTTCACAGTTATTTGTCTAATCTGTTCTTAATAATTCCAATGACAGAAGTCTACAATCTTCTTAAGCAATCTATTTTAGTACTGACTTATCCTTATTATTAGAAAGTTTTTCTAAATGTCTAACAATTCTTTTTCTTACTTCAACTTAAACATATTATTTCCTGTCCTACTCAGAGCGGACCTGAAAAACAGGTAATTCCCTTCATCTTTCTGCTTACCTTTTACAAATATCTACCTTCAGGCTTTTCCTCTCTGAATTAAGCAATTTAATCTAGCATTCCTTGTGCGTCATTTTCTAGACTACCCTCCTCTAGAACTTCTGCAATTCATCTGCATCTCAAAATGGTACCTACTACTCCAGCTGTAGTCTGACCAGCATAGCAACCAGAGAAGAAGAATTATTTAATGTCCTTAATATAGCCAGATCTCCTGAATGTAAGTAGCAGAATAACTGCCTTTATGCATGCTGATTTGCATACAACCTGTAATTCCCTGTGACTGCTAACTTCCTCCACAGAAGGAACTAAACGATATTACTCTAGTTCATCTTACTGGGGTTCATTATGCCTACTGAAGTATAGAAATTCAAATTCAGTTCTGTCAGTATGACTTTTTTCAGGCAGTATTATATGGGATCAATGCAGCTCGCATGATCTGGAACTTGCTGCATGGAAAGTTTCATTTATAATCACTTTCTCAGTAGGAAAATCTATTTTTGTTTCTGTGATATAAGCATTCACTTAAAAGATGGTAACCCCTGGCCACACTGCATAGTGAGAAATCCTACTTAAAAATCAATGGACTCCACAAGAAAAGATGAAATTCCATTTGTGTATATTTATCTTACATTTTCCATAACAGCCATTTTACTATTATTCAATTATGTCAACAGTTTTTGAATTATTATTCACATTCATTATTCATTCACCTTACGAAGCACTAACATAAAGTCAGTACTAACAAAATTTAAACCTCAAGTGCACATATGTAAAGGTCCCCATCACGACAGTTGCATTAATTTTGTATACTATAATGTAAGTCATTCAACCAATTACAACACGGTGCTATTTTTTGCATTGGTTAAAACTAGGCAGTTGCCAGACATCAGCATTGCAAACTAGAGGTGTAAAAACACAAGGTTTTCCTATTCCTCACAGTTCTAATATTAAGTCTGAGGAAAAATATTGACATGCATATAGAAATGAGATTTCTATTTTTTCTGCATGTAGAGAAATTTTCCCATTAATTTCCAGCTACAGCATATGTCAAAATGCTCTACTTTAAATTTTTTTGACAAAATGAATAACAGAAGTTTGGATGAACAGAGGCCAAGAGATGAGATGAAGAGCAGGCACAGTAATCTCTCTCACTGCACAAATGATTGGACTATTTTCATTTAACAGCTTGATACATAGATGGAGCAAACAACACTACTGAAAGCGTAGCTTCATAGCATGGGTCTTGAAAAAGCCAGGATGGCTTCTATCTTCAGATTGTTCTTCAGAGTACATACATATACTCTTTAAAATATGTGAGTATAAGCTATAACTATCTAAAAAAACAATCCAAATGCTGATTGCCTTGAATCTAAGCAAAGAAACACACCATTTTCTCTCCTGGTATCGATTATTTGTTTATTTTTATAAATATGTAAATGAACCCAGATTTTGGAATAACAGAACGTCTCCAAAAAGAGAAGCAATTTTTTGAGACAGCTCAAATCTTTAAAAAAAAAAAAAAAAAAAAAAGTTTAAGAAAAACAGCAAAGCCTAACAAAATCTGGTCTGCCAAGACACTAATAGAGTATGAGGGAGAATAGCAGAGTGCAGCCAGCATGATAAACACTTTAGGAAGCTGACTGGAGAGAGGCAGCAAGGAAAAATAGATCAGCGCTCAGAAATCTGTCATTAAATGCATTATTACCCTTCAGTGGATTCTTAGCCTTTTTGAATAGTGATATTCACATAATGTAACAAGAAGAAAATCACATACAAAGATTTTTAACAAATTACTTGGATTATCTTCAGAAAAACTGCTCCTTACCTATAGCTCTCATTGTGCCACTATTCCTCCTCTAATAAATATAGTAGATATCCATCAGGAAATATTTTTTTTCATTTTTAATACTACTTCAAAAGCACCTGGTTCTGTATCTGTGAGATGAACAAAAACAGATTCTTAGAGATTACAGCTTAATTGTTTAACACAGTTATCCAACTACACACATTTTACTGAAAAATGGTTGACCTGTTTTGCCAAGGTTTAACCTGAAGTGAGAAAATACTTTCTAAATGCAAACCTTTCCATTTGGGGGAGAGGGAGGAGGGCTGTTACGCTACATTTTAAGAAACCCAAGCCACTAAATACTGTATCACCCCCAATCATTTAGAAGTTATCAACAACTAAAAAAGTTTTTATGCTATTTAGTTTCACACAGATGGATTTACATCTAATATTTATGGAAAGTTTCTACAAAACTGAGTGGAGTTGAGTCAATCTACAGAGTTCAACAGTGAACTGCATACTTTCTATAGAACTGCTACACCAATTAACAGTTCAAGTCTTGCCAATATTTTCCAGGTGGCAGTGGTCCTCTTCGTCTCAACTCATAAATCAGTGCCTTTTAAAAGATACTGCAAATAGCACAATATCCTCCACTGACCTGGAAAAACTTCAAGAAATGTAGTTTCATCTTTCTTATCTGGAATAACACACACATTTGGTATTTCCTATTTTAATATCATGATTGGACAAAATCATATGAGACAGACATCTACTCTATTAGAAATGCCCAGGCTAAGTTCATAGATGTCATCCAAAATTCTGCCTATAAATAGGCCTGCCACTATGCTTAAAATTAAGAATTGACAGCAAATCAAGTCGGCATTTGATACAAACACAAGACATCATATATTTCCCTGTATCATTATCTCATTTAATTATGGCTGCAAATGCTACTTTAGATATAAAATCCAAAAGGTTAAGAAGCTGTATATAAATAATTCCTGTTTTGAGTAAGAGGCAGACCATCTATCCGATTCATTGACTGAACTTCTTGCACTCACAGTTTCGTGTCGTGGTTACTTATTTTGTCAGAAAAAGAGTAAGGTTTGAAATATTCAAAATTCTGACTATTCAGTCTTGATTCAGAAGAATATTAACAGCAGTCCCAAAGTTTTCTCATGTATCCCTCCAGATAGCTACTATTAGAAGCAAATAGGAATTACAAAAGAATCTGCCAGGAAGCAAGGAGACACCTCATTGCTCTAACATTTTACAATGTTCATTTCAGCCAAGAGTTATTTTTATGGCCAAACATTGCCAAGATAATGAAGAAATAAATGACAGAAGCAAAAACCCCCCATACTCTGCCAGACTGAAGTGGTCCTATTACTTACTTTTTTCCTACCACATTAATATTGTTATTATTTCATTTAGAAGAGTTCTGTACCTGAATAGATTGTTACTTTAACATTACCCAGAAGTAACACATTATCTCTTATGTTATCCCTAGCGTTTTTTTTTTTAAAAAAAGTTATAGTTTAGGTTTCTTTAATTGCTACAGCTCTATTCTCTAGGCTTTCTTTTCTACAAGGCAGCCCTCCATTTCCAAAAGTAACATGGTTAAGTGTATTTTCTAACATATTTACATTGTTCTGTTAAGGTCTTCCACTTCATCTCTACTGCCTAAAATAGATTTCAATCCAAGTAGATTCTACGTTAAAGTAAGATCGTCTACAGGTTTTGATTTAATCACAAGATTAACATGAGTGAAGGATAAAGTTACTTGTGAATTTTTATGTATTTGTATATACTTTAAACATATGTATGCATATGTTTATATACTGAGCCATATATATGCATTTTATAAGACTTCTATAATTAATCAAAACATGCTACAGTATTTTAAAATGTGGGGCACAAAGCATACAGACAATGCAGACTGAGGTACTTGGCAAAAAGGTAATGCACTGTGCCAATTTTTCACTCTACATCACTATAAATCTCATTTTCATTTGTGACCTAGTTCAGGGTTTTAACTTAAGCTTCCTGAGGTAACAGCCAAATGTCCTAAATCCAGTGTGTCACCTACTTCTAAGTTTCTCATTGTCTATTTAAGACAAGTTTCTAATAAACATCTGTGCTCAACCAGAAGCAGCTATTCCTACCTTTCATTCATTTAGATTAATAGCTAACCATCAAATGGTATGTTTGTTAAGGACAGAGTTCTCCTGGCAGGAAACTACCTCCCACCATAAGGCTGCAAGCACCAGCTCCCACTAGCTATATTGATTCTGAAATTATCCAAACGCAGTAAACTTTGACACACACTCCAAACAAAAACAGAGACATTAAGTATCTCTTAGCATCCCTAAGACTACACTAATGAAAGTTTGTTTCATTTTATATTATTTATGATTTGTTTGGTTTTCAACACTTTTTTTTAATTCAGCATCCTCATTCTATTTTTATTTATATACATAAACAGCAACTCCTTCTTCCTCTCTTCCACCTCCCATCAGCACACATGCTGCTTCACAAGAGGTTCCCAGTCCCTGAACACAACCTCAGACAGTACAAATGTTGAGATAAGAAGAGATAATAGTTCTTTTGAAAACTTAATTGATTAATAAATTCAAAGGGCTGGTTGCTGACTAGGTTTCAAGTACTGTCTTTTAGATAATTATATAGATAATCACTTACTTCCTGACTTCTGTGGCTATAGCAATTATCTGGACATTACACATTTGCCTTAAATAGAAAGCACATCCCTCTTTTTGCTATAAAGAACTGGAATAATGGCATTCAGGTCTCTAGGGTATTACAAGGCATTCCTGTTTGGGGATATGAAAGATTCTTACTAGTAATAAAAAAAGCATCATTTTAGAACACATCATTTGTGGCAGGTGTCATTTCACTCATTTTTTCTGCCCGACTTTTTAATTCATGGATAAGTCATAACACTGTTAGCAACTTCCAATACTCCCTTCTAGAAGTGGATGAAGAGATATCAGAAAGGAAAGACTACGATATTTTGAGTCCTAACTATTCCAGCTGCCAGCTTCACAGAATCAAACATTTCACACATCGGCAGAGGGGGTTTGGGGTTGTTTGTTTGGGTGGGTTTTTTGGGTTTGGGGTTTCTTGGGGGGGAGAGGGAGGATATCTTTAGCCTGTAATTTGTTCTGTATTTAAATGCAAAACCTCCAGAATTAATGACACACCGGAGTCAAGTTTAAAATTACAAACAAAACTTGTTAGCAATTTTAGCTTTGAGCTCCTAAGCTCTCAACTGAAATGAAACACCAAGAACAATTTGCAGATAGTGATGAGAAATGTTAGAAGACAGGGGGACACAGAACTGTGTCTTATATCCATCAGTTACCAAGCTAAATACAGCTTACCATTTACTGAACTGCTAACAGAAGACCTGCTAATGCAATGATTTTGCATCTCCAAAGCTGGTGTTGTGAAATACCCTGACAACTTCAAAACTATACAAGCCTTAGACTCTTCTGAAACAAGTCTTAGTCTGCATTACATACATTCAGAGCAATTTTGTTTGGGTTCTGGGAGAAGGTATTGCTGTTATTTTTACTGTCCACAGAAACACAAAAGAATACAAGACAAAAATTAATCATGCTATTTAAATGATAATAGCTTCATTTTTCCAATATTTTCCCTCTTATCTCACTTTTTTTTTTTTTTTTTTTGCAATGAAGCACAAAATAGTGAAAAACTACCAATATACAACACAAAACTAATGGGAATCTCTGAAAGGTAGCATACACATTTTTAAAGCTTTACAGCAAAGAAGACATCCCAGGAAAATGAACAGGTTGCATCCCGCAAACTGACCCATGTACGTGCATTCCTGTAGTTCTAATGAGAAAACTCAACTGAGACTGCACATTCAGAGTCTTATACGGGCTTAAGATTTAAATGAGGCACCATATTAGTATAATTATGAAAGATACAACAGAAGTTTCTCAATGTAACACTCCATGGGTTTATTCACCACGCAAGCACTGAACCAAAAAGCTTTGTTTTAGAATTTCTTTCTGCTAAGCAGAAAAATTACAACAGAAAACTTGGTCCCTTCAAATCCCGTCTTGATAAGGACACTGCCAATTCAATGAACAAACACACAAAAGTTTCTGCTGAGATTTCCAAAACCCTTCTGTTCTAGCTTGCCAAGGCTCTCATCAGTATCAGCCAGTTGCTCAAAAGACATAGCTGGAGCTAGGAATGGGGAAAGAGGACATACAGGAATTTGTCACAGGGGCTGTTGCCCCCAGTCTCCCACGAAAGAATACAGGTCAGGGGAACATTGCTTGGAATGCCCCACTTTCCCTTTAACGGAGTGTCGTGGTTTAACCCCAGCCAGCAGCTAAGCACCACGCAGCCGCTCGCTCACTGCCCCCCCACCCCTGGGATGGGGGAGAGAATCAGGAAAAAAACTCGTGAGTTGAGATAAAGACAGTTTAATAGGACAGAAAGGAATGAAAAAACAATGATAATGATAATAATAATAATATGACAATAGCAATACTAAAAGAATTAAACTATACAAAGCAAGTGGTGCACAATGCAATTGCTCACCACTCGTTGACCGATGCCCAGTTAGTTCCCGAGCCGCGATCCCCCCCCCAGTTAAGTCCCCCCAGTTTATATACTGGGTATGATGTCATATGGTATGGAATAGCTCTTTGGCCAGTTTGGGTCAGCTGTCCTGATGGTGTCCCCTCCCAGCTTCTTGTGCCCCTCCAGCCTTCTTGCTGGCTGGGCATGAGAAGCTGAAAAATCCTTGACTTAGTATAAACACTACTTAGCAACAACTAAAACCATCAGTGTGTTATCAACATTCTTCTCCTACTAAATCCAAAACACAGCACTATACCAGCTACTAGGAAGAAAATTAACTCTGTCCTAGCCGAAACCAGGACACAGAGTACAACAGAAAGATACACACCTACAAGACCAGAGCTCTTATAAGCCTATTCATGCTATTCTTACAGGGATATAGCACAGCATGTGGGACACGCAGCCAGCGTGTCTCGTCTTATCAGTGAGAGGACATAGAAAGTGTAGGACCATCTTTCATGAGCAGAAATTCTCAGGATTGCTCCTAGGGCAACAGGCTGCACCCGCTTCCCTCTCGGAGACTGACGATCTAACTTCTGCTATGAAAAGCTCTCAGAGCTGATCTTTTCGCACTCAGTTCAAACACGAAGCAGAATAGATTAGAAACAAGGACTCACTCTTCATCAAGACAGTATAAACAGCAGCTATACCTGTCCACAGAGAGGAGCTTCTGATACACAGCATGGTACCCGAAAGCCAGCAGGAATCAACGAAGCCAGACACTGAAGTCTACAGCCAGTAAATCAGGCTGTTGGAAACAAGTAGAGGAAAAGAAACGAGAAGGCAAGCAATCACTCTGAAATAGGGTCAGAAAAAAGCAGTGACCCTAAGGCTTAGAGAAGAAGTGATGATTCAGGTAGCAAAACGGACTAGAGCAGAGAATTGCTTCAATGCAGCTGAATGGTTAGGGAGAACGAGAAGGATGGGTTGACACTGCCCCTTCTTGGATTTCATGATCGTATGCCAAAGGAGAAGTGCTAGCAGCACACCCTCAATGGGTCATGCTGTGGGAGAAGCTTCCCCAACTCTCAGCAACTGTAGACTGAAACAGAATCATTCAAAAGAGATATTTTTGTTATTTAACATACCGACTTACAAACAGGCCAAAACGTGTGCATTTAACTGCTTCAACTGTCATTTAGTTGTTTCCTGCAATGCATCAAACCAGAAATCTAAATTGCCCTGGTCACCTCACTCAATAAGTCATCTAACAGTCAAGTGCAGAGTACATTTCCTGGCATTGATGGAATTTCTACAAAAAGGCCTTTGAAAGATACATCAAAAAGAGAGTAACTACTGCTTTATTTGATTGGCTTAAACAAAACTGGAATACATAGCAAATTCAGAAAGAAGTGCACTGGTTTGCATAAAGAAGACAGAGATATCTGAAAGGAAAGTATTTAGCTGAAGGAAGATTATTATTGCAGCAAGGATGACAACTGAAACCAATCCTGTTTAAATAAAATTGACTTTCCTTGCCTACATGACCTTACCTGCTCTACTAGATGGTTTCTTGAGTACCTTTCCAGTCCATGATTCCAAACAACAGGCATGCACTGACATAAGCAGTACCTTCTATATAATGAGTAATTCAAATATAACAAACATATTTTGTTTGTTTGTTTTTAATTAGGAGTAAAGATAGTTTATTTTTAAATGTTCTGGATGCTTGGTTTTGCTTTTCAGAAAGTTTCACTACAGGGAAAAAATAAGTGAGCAGATATGACAAACTACAAAAACCAATTCTCCTTCTACATCCTAAAAAAACCACACAAACTGCAATAAATGTTCTTAATTTTTATTGGACAAAAGAAAACTCATCAAATATTCCTTGAAAGGTTCTGTGTTACCAACATGGTCTGAAAGCAGTATTCATCCAGAATTTCAAAACTGGTTTAGAATCCAGATCAAAAGAAACCCCTCACACCAACAAAAGCAAGTCTTAATATTGCTTTTATTCAGTTCTCAGTTTGCGGACTAGAATTTGGCATTTGTGCTACTGTCTCAAATAACTCAAGACTCTAAAGTTCCTATTGATCAGCTAACATTGACACAAAACTGATTCAATGTTTATCAATACAAAAATAAATTTCTCTTTTAAAGAAAATAATTCCAAGGATGAATTCACACAAGCTTAGCTTAATACCAGCAACAAGTCACAGGAAAGGAAACTTAACTTTCCTTAAACTTTCAGTTGACCTTAAACCTTTTCAATACTTCTGTAATATAACATAGTCTTCTTTCAACCTGTGACTGTTTCCAAACCAAAGTGTTGCCAGAACCAAAACGCTACAAATCGAAACAGGTGCAAGTGGAGTTCTGGACAAAAGAACATTCAGTGCTGTTTCAGGAAAAAAGCTACATCGCCTAAGACCACAGCTGAACCTCAATTTCCGACAGAGTTTCTGGTTATTGCTACTCTTCTGTTAGATCTTATCTAGCATAAGCATCTGTTCAGCAATGCTTACAAACAACAGAAGAGATTAAGAGCTGGGGAGTAGGGGGGGGGAAGAGGTTCTAGAGCAGAAAGGCTAAAAAGAAAACTATATCCTAGTATATTCTCCTGTACAAAACATATCAAACCTGCTTTCAGGATATACTTCTGGATATGTTTCTAAACGTGCACCCCACAGTCAAAACAAGCATTTTTTTGGCCTTTGATTAGTCACCAGAAAGTGCTCTTACATCATTAATCTGAGCTTCAATCACTCCTGACCTCAACTCTCGAGGACAGCATTGTGCACAGGACTGTTAGCAGGTCATTAAACTGGAACATATCATAGTTAAAGCAAAACTCAAACTAATTCTAGCATGGCTTGTTTTTCAGTAAGGAAGCTGAAGGGTTATCATCAGCCTAAAAAGAGCCAGAGGGCTTGTTGAGTCATCCCCAAAATAAGCTTTTATTCAAAACTGCAAAAAAACTAAAAAAACACTTCTATGGATGCATACTCTTTATTAAAAAGAAAAAATAGCCACAGGAAATTCCAGAGAGGAAAATTGCTCCAAGACTAGACATATTTTACAGCATCTTAAACTATATAATTAGGAAGCTGATACTTCATTCGTTGCTTTAAGAGAGAAAAGTTTAAGACTTGGGATTTAAAAATATAGCTATTTTGATAAACAACTTATTTAGGGGAAGAAATGAAAGGAAAAAAAAGTGTTCATCAAAACATGTGGTAGCTTAATTCCAATGACTATATAAATTAAGGCCAATAAAGTATATTGCGTAAATAAGTTACATACTTGTAGAAAGAGTTTTATTTTGACCTGTGAATTTGCTCACTTTTGTCCACTGTTCATAAAATTCACACCTGCATTTATACTTTAACATGTGTATTCCCCAAA
Source organism: Gymnogyps californianus (assembly GCF_018139145.2). Lineage (NCBI taxonomy): Eukaryota > Metazoa > Chordata > Aves > Accipitriformes > Cathartidae > Gymnogyps > Gymnogyps californianus. The sequence goes on from NC_059476.1 coordinate 9,501,737, forward strand.
ACCAGGTGCCAGATATGGACCAGGCTGTATAAAACACTACCAGCCAGCAGAGGCAGAACAAGGCACAACCTTCTACAGAGGTTATTCTGCTCCATCTCTGCTTCCCTTCTAACCAAAAATGAAGCAGAGTCCCTTTTCCCTTGATTTCTCTGTCCAGGATGGGGGCCAGACACAAGCTGCAATGTGAACCCATTGACCCGGTCAGCTGCAAGCAGCCAGCATGGCACAGGCTGCACCTCCCCATCAAGTAGCACTCAACCACCCTGGGGAGTTTGGAGTCTGATCCAGAGTGACAGTAGACTAGGTTCATCTCCTGACCAAGGGAGACACTCTAGTTCAGTTTGATTTTGTCTCATTTTCTCCCCCTCAAATAACTAGCTTAATAAAATAGCTACTTTTTAAACACCAAGTCTAAAAGTTATCTGTATATACAAGATTGAGATGGCTTCTTCGGCCTGGATTTTGGGAATTGCCAGCCTAATGTCAGCTTTTGCATTTAGTTAGAAAATAAGCTAAATCTTTGCTTACAAAGTCACTGGGAATACAAGTTTTTAATCTCTTTACATTTTAAAATGCTTTTTCTTGAATCAGCCTAAGGATCCAAGTGTTCTGATTCACAGAAGTTCTTAGGCTGCAAATCCATTTACTAAGGATAGGATTATACAGCACATGGAGATCATTTCACATATGATACTTATAGGGAATTTAAACTGCCAGGGCTGCTTTAAAAAGCTTTCAGTTGGTAAGTTAGCTTTATGGAAGTATTTACTCATATTTCATGAAGTTCAATACATACCCTGTACTATCTCAAAAACTTGAAGAGATCTAAAAGTTTTCCTAAGCTTAAAAATGGACATAGACCTTGTCTCAGTTACTTTGGTATAAATCTGCAAGAGTTACCTGTTGTTACAAAGAAGATGCAAATGCTGTATTGTTGTTTCAATCATATACCAATGATGAAAAAATCATTCACAGCAGAATGTATCCACTCTTCGCATAATAAAATCTCACTTTAGATTCATATTTAGGCTGAGATCACTGTGTGGAAGAGGACCAAGACTGGCAGGTACTTGCAAAAGCGAGCTTTTCCTGTCCAGACAATCTACAGAACACCAGCCTCAATATATATTCTCTGTAAATTCACCATGCACACACACAGCCATCCTTCCTTCTCTTCATCCCTAGCAATGCCCTGAGCATGTTACCTCCGGCATGGGTTTGCAGGCATACAGGATTGGGTCTTACAGGCAAGAGAGGGCAAAGCCCAGCTTCAGAAACCTGTTGGAAGGCTCTCAACGCTTTTGAGCTGTAGTTCTGAACATTCTTCTCATTAGTGCTTCTCCCACTCATTAGAGAAGAGTGGTATAAACACATAAGAAACTTTGCACATGCCAAAACAGGAAAGAGGGATCTTTCAGGTAGCAACTGAGAAAACTGGAGGAAGTTAGGCCAAATGACTTCTCTCTTAACTGGGTGGCTAAATTGCAAATAAAAATATTTAAGACAGAAAGCATCGATCTTCAGAAGTAGATTTAAGCTACTAAGCAGACAATATGTAACTGCAGGGGGGGGAAACATGGTTTTAGTAAGCTTTCAGAGTAATTATGCATTTGTATAGACTAGTAGTTTCCCATATTCTTCCTTTTTTTTTTTTTGCATGCTATGCACAGCCATTCAGTTCTGTGCTACTCACCTCTAAGTGTCTGGATTTCCTCAGCACCACACCACAGCTTTGTCTGCATAAAGGATTGATACATTTGCTGTATATACTAGATAAGGTAACAGCCCAAATGAGGTCAGTAACATCTGCCTGCTTCAAAATAGGAAAGAACCCTCTTTAGTAATGCATTTAATACGTTGACACAAGTGAATACTGGGACATATGAATAAGTCATAAGGAAGCTCTGAGTAGCCACCTGCTATTCCATCAGAAAATAGGGTAGCTACATATTGTTAGGTCACAGGTTACCTTGCATAAATGTCTGCATAAAAAGAATTTAACACTTCTAAGCAGCCCCTGATGATGGACAAGACCAGAATGCAGAGCCATGTCTCTTATTCATAAGGTTGAAGTATTCTTCCACACATTGATCTTAAAATAAAAGTTATACATGAATTCCAAGTCTGCCACATTCGTATTTTAAAGTCTTGGAAAGATCTTTAAATGCTCAGCGCTGATGTGAGCATTCTAAAACATTGCAACAACTCAGCTGTCCAACATGCTTCATTAGAGAAAGAAAAGAAAGAAAAATAAATAACAGTGTTGAATTCAGAAATAATTTTACCTGAACATTCAGGACTATATGATAATATAAACAAAAAAAAAACTATGGCAAGAATTGTGGACTAAAACACTCAAAATCCTGAAAACATATGTAGCTTACAGATAAATCCTCCATACAAAGTATAGTCCATCTAGAATAAAGTTCAAATAATCCTGAATGCCATGACATGTTCTGAAAGTACTTTTTCATTGATACATTGATAAATGATTGTGTTAAATATGGAACATGATCCAATTGTGACATGAAACTTAAGCTATGAGAAAAAAATAGAAATTATTTTAGAATCAGTTACAAAAAACAGGAAACACTCTAACACATGCCAGATGTTCAAACATTATGTTCTGCAAAAATTATGCTGTACTACAATGGTAGGTACTCAACAGAACCTATTAGGTCACATTCTTGTTCTCAGTAGACATGCTGTTGAGAATATGTTTATTAATCAATAGGATATATAGTACCACAGTTTTTTAGGCATATGAGGTTTTGGAAATTCATTAAAATTCAGACATTCAAAAATTCAGTAACAGCTAGTCCACAGAAGCACTGCAAAACTGTATCAGCACATTCTATTCTTTGAGGCAGCCAGAATACACAACTCATTTGCCATAGCCACTTTTAAATTTAATAATTATGTTAACACAAACTGCTCAGAATAATTTTGGTTACATGGCTTATAATTTCTGTGAAAAACACCATGACAACTGGTTAACACAGCTCTTGAAGGCTTTCTTTTAAAAAAAAAAAAAGAGTATCTGAAAGACTAATTTTTCCTACGTCTACTTGCAGATTTTTGACTCTTGAACTGTGGATTTGCTCATAAGAGCTTAATAAGACAATAAACTAATTTTCTTATCTTAAAGGTGTGAGAGTTGCATTAATTTACAGGTAAAACAATATACTAAGACTCTATCTTAATGCCAACTGAGAGATTTGCAAGAAATGCTAAGTACACTAGCGAATCGTTGGACATTTAGAGTTCCAGACACTTTTAAAACCATTTGATTACCTCAGTAGATGAATGGACATGATTATTTAAAGAAATAAAACAGGCTGAGTTGGAAGAACATATTTTAAAATCAGCAGCAAGAGACAGAGTGTGCAGACAAGCAATCAAGTGGAGAATGACGGCTAAAAAAGGATGAAGAGTAGTTGTTTCAATAGTTTTTGTAAGCCTTGGTAAGGCAAATAATTCAACAAGACACTGAAGGAGCAGTAACAGTAGTTGAGAGTCTCAAGTCAAGAGAGACCTCTATCATGAAAGTCGAGAGAAAAACAAATTTCAAGGAAACCGCACAATCAACAGTGAAGGCACAAGATAAAAAAAACCAGCCTGAAGGAGACTTCTTTTCAAAAAGCAACAATGTCAAAGACAAATTAAATAAAAAGTCAGATTGATAGAGGATGGATGGCATAATTTAGGTCAACATTGAAAAGTCCCAGTTGCTCCCCTGTCGCATAGACAAAGAGGCCAAAAAGTTCCCATCTCCAAGTTCTGCAGGGGTCAACATGGAAAGAAGTGCAAAATACAGCACAGAGTACATGTTGACTCATCTAACCATATGTCTGCATAGTCTTTGCTTTTCTCATTTCAAAACCAGAGCCTTCCTAAAAAATTACAAGGTCAAAATAATTATAAAATTAACTTACTATAAAATAAGGTTACAGAGATCTTCAAGTATTACCTCTTTGGGGCTGTTTTTACATGTGGATTATGTCACAGATCACTTAGAGGCTGCAAGCTTTGCAAGAGCTGTTGATTCCAGCTTAATATGGCAGTATTTAACAAGGATAGTGTGCATTCTCTATATATCACTGGTATTGCAAACAGGGATTTCTGCATGGGAAGCATGTTGTAAAGGGGAAAAAAACATCATATAATCAGGCAAATGGGTCTCCTAAGGATCCAGAAAGGGAAGTCACTCTGCTTAATTAAAGCAAAAAGGTACAGTCAGCCTAGCCCTCTCGTCTCAGGACAAAGATGGACATTCCTGTTAATATTTCATTAAATTGATCATGAAGGGTTACTCGATCAAATCAGAGATTTGATGAGAATAAATCCAGATGTTTTCAGATAGCCCTCTATTGAAAAAGATATCACGGCTCAAAATTTTAAGTTCCCAGTGGATGCTCAGCTGCTGTACTTATTTCACAGTTATCAGGAACAGCTATTCCCTGGCTCATGCAACCAGTAGAAGTAGTAAACTTTCACAAATAGACGAACAGCATAATATCCTAGTCTTCTCTGTATTGCTTGGGTTTTTCCCCCTTTAAAAATGAGGTAAAAATATCAGGATGACAGACATCTTAGGACTCATCATGACATTGCCAGTGAACCAAACACACAGAAGTCATCATCATCCAGAAAGCTGCCTGCTACGCACCACTCTAAATGACACACAACTTACTCAATCTCACAAATGAGTGGCGGGGGGGAAACCCAACACAAAACCCAGAAGATTTACAGTGTTTATACTGGGTTTATCTGCTATGTTTGCCAACTTTTTCTAGTTAGGTGTTTCCATTCCCTTTAAAATTCCTTTAATTCACTGATCTTAGTGTCACAGTTAATGAGCATATAAAATACATCAACAGCAAATTTTAAAAACTCTCCAAAGCTGATTTATTTTCTTCTTACAAGTGTGGGTGGAGGGTTCCTTCTGTAGTAATAAGCTGTATCTCTTTGCTTTTGACAAGAAATAAAGATTGAAATATAAACCAACAGAAACGCACAAAAAGAGTGATAAGTTAATTTATATTTCAGATATACACTGACATAAAAAATTCCATTTTCTTTGGATCGCAGAGCAGATTGGCTTGTTGGGGGGTTTTAAAGATCTGTGCGTAAACACAAAAGAACCTGTCTTGAAAAACTGTACAGTTTACCATCTAAAACTGAGGTGTGGATAGATTATGCAAGGGTTTGGTTTTTTTTTTTCATTCATACATTTTCAGGATAATGACGTTCATGAAAATCAGGTATTTGTGAACAGTACTGTTGGATACACCTACACTTTAATACCTTCTCCTGTATAAACATTATCGTTGCTCAGGGAGGGATTTGGTAAAAATTTTATAATTTATTATAAATCTTTCCTCCACCACACAATTCCAATACAAATACTTATTTTGACAACATATCAAGCAGCAACACTAAATCAGATGTAACAGGTGCATAAGTACCTAACAATAGGGCCGTTACTGGAGCATATAAAAGCACCAAAGCTTTTCATATTGGGCAAATTGCATAATTACTTTTTAAGTACCAAGTGTAACTAATTAGCACTTTTTAAGCCAGTATGTACGATCCTTAAATCTTAGATATTTCCATTTAAATTTTCCATCAGCGACTACTTTTCTAGTCCAGGGAAAAAATATGGAAGAGTGTTATATACATACATGATGTACCAGTATCAATTTGAGTATCCGTATGGACATAACAGAAAAGCCAAAGCAGCTGTACATACTCATTAGCACTCCAGCTGTAATCCAAGATGAAGATTAGTCAAATACACTGATTAAATTGTTACCTTTAATAACTAGGCAAGCACAGAAATAATTCATCTTTACAAACTACTTTGCAAAATACATGCCATGGGATCATAAACGTGTTATAAGTGGTATTATTTCTTTGTTATTGCCAGTTAGAACTTGCTCTCCAAGTGACAGCTAGTGTTTGTTCACTTCATAGCATCTTATGAAGTATTTCATAGTTTCATTTACGCGATTAATAATTAAGATAATTGATAGAAAGCAAATAGGGAAGCAACATGGAATGTGTGTATTTCTAGTAGTATTCAGCACAATTAATTTTCCATTCTAAATAATTAAAATTTATGGAGCAACGGAATGAACCTTGTGCTATTTACCTTATAGCCAACATGAAAATTACTCTATGAGGTGGAAATTCAAGTCAGAATTAAAATACTGCCCAAATTCCAAGTGAGACTAAAATCATCATATCTAATGAAGAACTCTAAACAAGCCTTGACTTACTTAATATCTAATTACATCTTAAAAGATAAACTGAGATGCTGTGATTATAATCTGTAACTTTGTCAGCATTACCTTCTGTTCTAATTCCACTTTTTTTTTTATTAAGGAATGTATACATGACCAGGCAATCAACCAAAAAACCAAAACATCTGGGCTTTAATGTGTAACACTAATAATCCTAGAACCACCAATTCTTGTCCAAATTTTTAAAAATAACGTTCTCAGCTAAGGAAAGTTTGTTAGATCATGTGTTTGTATGAATGTGTGTATATATACGTGATTGCAAACTTGTCAAACAATTAGCAAAAACATCAGGAAGCATGAGGCAACAGAAATTAAAGATAACACAAAACAAAATAAATAGTAGACAGTTTTCACTCAGGATGATGATGTAAAGTATTACCTTACAAAAGCAAGACAGCTCATGGAAATAAGTGTATAGAATTGGATAATATCACTATTTTAGGAGTAACAAAGAACTTACTGTCCTACCAGAACAGAGACAAGAATACACAAGAACACTGGAAAACAAAAAGACCCAAGACATTAACTTGCAAGTTAAGCAGTAGGCACTTTATTAAATATATTAAATTATACCATTTGTCATATTCTAGCAAATATTGTACCTAGATTTAATGCAAAAAGGGAAGGAATTCCTCAGAATTAATAGAACCTATTAGTCTAGCTTCTCATTATTCTATATTTATAGTTTAATCTAAAAATATGGATGTGAGGGGAAAGTCGAACAAAATGCATCATAAATTTATTACCATCACACACTTTATCTTTGATAAAGCAACTACAAAGAAAATTACCATTATACGAAAACTCAATAATAAGATACACAATTAGTTAAACCTGGAGACCAAGTTAATATGAGAACCATAATGCAAGTAACAAGCCGGATAGAAACGGGACCAACAGGTTGCCCATAAAAAAAAAAATCTCAGACTATATGGGGATTAATACTGGACAGTGGAGGTAGTCAAAAGCTGACCTTAAAAAGATACTTAACAATGATGGCACAAGTGTGCTAGTGCAATTTACTGATGGCATGAAGTTGTTCATACTGTTAGAGATTAATATACCCCATGCAAAGAACTAGGTGATGTTGATGCTTGACTAACAGAAAAGAGATTAAATTTAGTAATTCAGTCTGTAAAATCATGCACTTAGAAGTGAGGGGAATAATTTTAACTAGTCCACTGGAGAAGAAAGAAGATAATTAAAACAGCAGCAGAATGAGTATATGCCACCAATGGTATACAGTCAGAAAAAAAGAGAAATGATCCTACAGTGTGGGATTTCCAGAGATCAGGCAGTGATCCAGATGTGGGATTTCCAGAAGCGGTCAGGCAGAAATAGCATCACAGCATCACATCACAGCACAGGCAAAGCCATATCCAGGAAACAGAATAGGAAAGATTAAACTGGAACATGAACAGAGAATGCTATTTGAATGACTAGAAGAAATAAGAGCCTAGTAAGAAGACACTTGCTTATCCTAGCATAATGAAGTCCAAGGTAAAAATATGACACTCTCTGTACGTACAAAGAGGACAAAAGAAAAAGCAAATGGAGAGAGAACAGCTCTTTTGGCTAAGTGACTATATGCACACAAAAATAGGCATGTATCAAGGAGATTGCATGAACAAATTTAGAGTAACAGTCTGAATTCAGACAGTCAGAAATGTGATATTCAAGAACCTGTGAACATGTTTATGGCATATTTAGTTACAAAATACTGCCATTTCACTCCACAGAGTTTGAGACTATGGCATAAGATAATGAGTTTACTAAAGATTCTTTTATCTAAATCATATATACAAAGTCATTAAGGCATGCTTTTAAAAAATACCTGTTCAAGTTTCAAATTTTTCTGCTGGAGTTGTTTGCAGGGTTTGGGGGTGGTTTATTGTTCTTTTATTTATTTTTTTTAAACACATCACAACCCCTCCATATGAAATGTCCCTGAGTATAATAATGGGGAACTATGTGTTTGCCACATATAGGTAGCCAAGGCTTTATTTTACTGCAATAATTAAAAAACTAGAAGCATTACATTATGTTTTCACACAGCTTTTAGGTCCCTGCAAACAACCGATGCCTTTGCCCCTAAAATAGTGTACATGGACTAGTGTAGTAAACCTGCAAGGGTGGGGGAACAGAGAAAGAAAAAAGGAAAAAAAAAAAAAAAAAAAAAGAAGAAAGAGATGAACCCTTTGCAGAGACCTCAACAGCCAGCAATTTCAATCACTCTGGCTGGTAACATCAAACAGAAATCAGGTGGGAAAGGAGGAACAGAGTTGCTTGTAGACTGAAGTAGGATAAAAGCAGTATTCAAGCCTAAATTGCAACTCAAAATGCTTAGCCTTGCTGTCCAGTCCTGCAGACAGATATTAACAGTCACCTTATTTTTTTTCCACGTTGCAGCTTGTGAACTCTTCAACAGCTATGCTTCCAGGCACTCATAAAAGGATGTAATTGGTTGGATGAGGTTGGATGTCATGTCTACCCTGACATACGAATCTACCTACCTACCTCCTCAGAGATCTTGATAGGCAATCTCGGAACACAGCTCACAGAATTGCAGTGGCAGTGATTTTATTTTAAAATATGAGCACATAAGGAGAAGATTAAACTCTTCCTCCTTCTCCTTCCCACCCTCATTCAGCAGCACAATGATTAGAGGCACTAACCCCAGATAAGGGAAGGTTTGCAGTACTCGCGTAGCTGCTTCAAGTCAAAGAACCAACAGCATGGAATCTGGACCTTCATGTAGACTCTAGAAAATTCTATTTTCAAGTATATTTGTATATACATACACAGATATACAAGTAGACACATACACTCACACATATACAGATCTATCTGTTTTAGAAATATTTTGCTTTTATATGCAAGACTTCACCTTTGAACTCATACAAATCCCTGCTGCTTTACAGACAAGCCTTTTTAATTAATCCCAACTTGCCCGCCTTCTTAATTAATCCCAACTTGCCAGAATGTTGAGAAGGCAGGCAAGTCATTAGAAAAATCAAAGCACTTGAAAAGAGGAAAAAAAGAAAAAAAAAAAAGAAAAAAAAAAAGAGACTACGATACTTCAGGAACCAGGCATCATCAAGAAGCTGTATGTTGAAATAAAAATTCACAAGTTAAGGCAAAAGCACCTAGCAATTTTAAAAGCTTACATTTAAATAACAGAAAATTACAATATTCTACAAATGACAACTATAAATTAACATACCACAAGGACCAAATATTTTTCATTTATCCCAAAACAAATAAAACAATAATTGCTATTTGTAATTTCTAATGCAAGGCCCAATAATGTCCTAGGAAGGCTGAACCATAACAGAAATAAAGAAACTTCAACATTCAGAGTTCATTCAAACTTAACAGCTCTAATATTTAATTTTCGTTCTCAATGTTGGTCACATTTTTATTTTTTGGTAAATTAAAACTCCCTGCTGCCCTGTTCTCTCCTCCATAAGGCTCAGTTACCTCTTTACCCCACTGTTTGGGGTTATACCTTTTTAGCAGTTTCAGACAACTGCAACATGCATCTAGAAAAGAAAAGAAATTTAAAAAAAGAAAGTAACAGAGCTTTGATGATAACTGGAGAATTATAAATTAAAAACACACTTTACAAATCCTACTTACTTTCTCCCATTAATAATTTAAGTCACTAATTTTATCTTAAACTTACAACAGTAGTTCAGTCATTACTTAAATATATCATTTTAGCGCAGTAATTGTGCACTGGTGGTGAAAGACCACCATCAGTGAGGTGCCGGTTCATACTTGCAGACTTGTATCCAGAGTGAGCATCCTCCAGTATCTCTGAACACCCTTCATAAAAAAACACACAAGACTTGTAGCTCCGGAATTAGAGGTTAGAAACAATCTAATGATTATTATCAGTCTCCTAAATTGTGAGGAAGTAAAATTAAAATACAGCTCTAGTGGGGCTGCATAGTTTCTTTTCCTCCCATTTAGTAGAGAACTGAGGTGAGCAGGAGTCCTTCTAAGAGATTCACAAGTGGCTGATAGAAATCTAAGTCATAAACAAAGCAAAGTATTTTATTTCAGCACTTATACACACTGGAGAGGAGCCAGCTCAAAAGAAAACAAAACTTCAGTAGTTGAGACGGGAAATAACAAAGCATAGGTAAAGTTTTAGCAATGCTATGAAGGGTGCTATGAAGTCTTCTGTCATTTAGACATTTTTTTCTTTATATGTGAATTGTCTTTTACAATTATTATTTCAGTTAAAGGAAAAACAAAATAACTATTTGGTTCTGCATTTCATAAGTACTGCATTGCTTGTATAGCTTCGTAACAAAACTTCCTCTCCTTTTATCTGTTAATTTCTAATGCTATTTATGTTTCTTCCCCCTCTTCAGTCCACCTCCCCTCCTCCATTAGATTATGCAATTAAATCTATTTATGACATAATAAGCAGTTTCATCGCAACACAGCAATATGAAACAAATTCATAATTTCTCTGCAGATTTATACAGCAGTAAAAGATATAGGAAAAGAAAGCATATAATTTATTGTAAAGGCAATAAGAAAACCTCTAAAGCATTTTTCGTAGAAATGAAATCCTCAAACTCACTAGCACATGGCAGTTTTTAAAATAGGGACAAACCTTAAGTACTCATTTCAGAGCTTTAAAAAAAAAAATATGTATTTGATTACCATTTTGCAAGGGAGTTTGATTCATTTACATTTTTTCCCCTCAAAATTCCATGATGATCTTACATTTATTGATTGTTGGGCATTTATTTGCTTTCAAATTGCTTTTCCTTAAGATTTGATATCTCAGAAAGAAACAAAACCAGACTCTAGCATCAAATACTGAGCTTCAATTCATCCAGATCACCCCACTCTCTCAGGCTCCACTTCAAAAAATTCGATTATAATGTAATCTGACTATTAACAGTTCATAGTAGTTTGACACACTTGTTTGTGTATCCAGCCAAACAAACAGGAAAAGCTATACGAAAAAACACTTGAAAATAAGCAAGCTTCTCAGTTTTTCTGAGAAAGTTAGCATTTATCCACAGGAATGTTAGATAACAAATAAAGCTCTACATGTAAATTACCTGAACGTTACATAGACTAAAAGCTATTCTTCTAAGAATAATAACTGGGACCAGGCAACTCATGCAGAGTCACAACCGAGTGTTAGTCATTGCAACCTGGTCTATACGATGCTTAAAGAGTAATACAGTTGCATATGGGAACGATATACAACTAGCATACAGAAGGCCCTGCCTGAGGCTTTTTGTCCAGAAAAAAATAAGAAACTATAGCTTCTTCTGAGGCACAGACAGGAAAAGTCTATGACTCTGAAAGGCTGACTGAAGTGGTGTTAGAGTACTCACAGGACTGTTGCAAAGACCTTCCTCTGTCTTTGAATCGGACAGAGCAACCCCCTCAATGGAATTTTTCCAAACAGAATGAGACCCCTTGGAGTGGAGAGCCCTTCTGCTAAAAATAGTAGTTCCAGAACACAGCAGGATCTCCACTATCCAAAGCATAGATTTATATATGAAAAAGGAAAGCTGATCAAATCTATTGGTCTTCATAAATTTCACTTCTTTTCTACCTGTTTTTTTTTTCCCCCAATGCAGAAAAATTGAAACCTTTGGAAGATGTTCAGTTACCACACATTTCAATTAGAAATGGACTTCTAGATATAATTAAAAACTTTCTGGTTTAATGCTTTAACTGCTGATACTTGTTCATCAGATGCCTTTGTCAACTTATATAATACAGAAGGCCGTTCTATTCATACAATCCTGCAAATTCAGTCCATCAGACACATAAACAGCAGAATTCTGCTTCAGATATGGTCCTGGCATCACTAAATCAGACAACTAAATGCACTTTGATAACATTTTTGGACACCTACAAAAGACTGTTGCTTGATTCCTAGAACAAGTTATGTCTAGTACCAACAACAGAAAAGATTAGTTGAGAAATAAGTGTCTCCCATGACACCGATAACTTCAGACATTCCTGACAAATATATATACCACTACTGAGTAACGCAGACACTGCCATTTTATTGCAAACAGAAGCAGAATTAATAAAATAAGATGTTGCGTTAGTTCGATGAAGCAACAGAAACAGGCTTAAAAAGATTGTCATGGTTTAACCCCAGCCAGCAACTAAGCACCACACAGCTGCTTGCTCACTCCCCCCACCCAGTGGGATGGGGGAGAGAATCAGAAAAAAAAAAGTAAAACTTGTGGGTTGAGATAAAGACAGTTTAAGAGGACAGAAAGGAAGAAAATAATAATAATTATAGTAATAATAATAAAATGACAATAATAATTATAATAAAAGAATTAGAATATACAAAGCAAGTGATGCACAATCCAATTGCTCATCACTCACCAACTGATGCCCAGTTAGTTCCTGAGCAGCGATCCGCCCCTCCCGGCCAGCTCCCCCCAGTTTATATACTGGGCACGACGTCATATGGTATGGAATATTCCTTCGGCCAGTTTGGGTCAGCTGTTCTGGCTGTGTCCCCTCCCAGCTTCTTGTGCCCCTCCAGCCTTCTCGCTGGCAGGGCATGAGAAGCTCAGAAGTCCTTGACACAGTATAAACGCTACTTAGCAACAACTAAAAACATCAGTGTGTTATCAACATCATTCTCATCCTAAATCCAAACCATAACACTATACCAGCTAGTAGGAAGAAAATTAACTCTATCCCAGCTGAAATCAGGACACAGAGTTAAATATTCATTTTTCATATTAGTTGTACAAAAAAAATCCACACTTTTTCAAGGATTTTTTACTCCTACCCTTCAGCATATAACCCTACATCAAAAAACAGCATTCATCCTGAATGCTTCTCCTTCTGTGCTCTTTAGCATAAATTCAAAAACCAACTACTCCAAAATAATGGTCACACACCACAGTCCAGTTATTGCTTTGCTTTTCAAGTACCCATTCTGTTCCATGGTAAGATTCTAATTTCTTTTCTGCATCCAAACAGCTCCCAGAGATTTCATAATAGCAATTGTTCTTATTTTTCTCAAGAAGCTTCTGACAAGGATATGTTAAGAGAGGACAGGGAATTCTGCTTGAACAGAAGCTAGCATTTCCCTTTTTTCACATGCATAAAATATGCTTAAGGAGAACGTTCCCTTAGACATCTCTAACTCATGGAAAATATTTGGAACCACAATCCTAACTAAAAGCAGACAGTTAATAATTATTTTTCCTTCTGTGTGCAACACTAATGTAATTAAATCACACCTACAAGAACTGTCTGTATAATAAAGACATTCTTAGCATAGGACAACACCTTAACAGCTTGATTCTAAAAGTACCAGGAAGATAAATACAGTCCCCAACAGTTCATTAGGGGAAAAGATTATTTCACCAACTTACCACTTATTTGTATCATTTAAAAATCCCTCTAAAAAGGACTGATTGAATCCAGCCACACAAACTTTAAAAGCATATGGCACAAAGTATCACAAACACTGATTGTCAGTGTCATTCTTCCCTATTATTATCCTGACATTCTTTTATTGGGAAATTTCCTTTTTCTTCATTTTGCTGTAATTTAAAAAAATGAAGACAAGCACAACAGGTAAAGTAACTCAATATTCTACAACATTACAAGGTGATGCATATGTACATACATACACATTATATATTAAAAAAATTGCAGGATAACAAATATTTCACCACCTATACATGAAAGATGCACTACTGTCATACACACATAATTTTAAGAGTCTGATTCTCCATTCCATTATACGAGTTTCCTGAAGTTTACCTTCAAATTAAAGAACAAACCCTAAAGAGATTAATTACAGTATCTTAAGACTATAGCAATTGAGAGTCAGGCCTGCAGTCTAATTGCAAGTGCAAAATTATGAACACTCTTATTATTCCTTGTTATACCATAACTATTAATTTAATAGGAATTAAACAAATTTAATACCATTTTATTTCTTAATATTTTTATTAAATATTAATATTAAATTATTAAATGAAATACATTAAATTTTTATCCTACAACTATCGCTAAGTCCATGAATGCTTTCTGATGGTGTATACCTTCATAAAAGTTAACCTGTCCCCAAAACCAAGAAATGCTTCCCATCCTGAATCAATTACAAGCCCAAAATCCTATTTTGTGGACATGCTCAAATTTCACCTGTTTCTACAACACTCCTTACTTTGCATAGAGTGACCTCCTTAGAGAGAGTTTCTTTCAAATCCTGCCTCAAGCAAATACTTTTGCAAGTACGTGGAACCTCTGAACTGAGTTCATTATCCACACAGCTTCTGAAAATTACTTTCTGAAGAAGTCTATTTCCCACTCCCAAAACTTCAACATGATTAATTAAATGAGCAAATTTCTGATATGCAGACACCACATGTATCCACACGGCTATGCAATTTTCTCTTTGCTGCCTGAGTGAATAACTTAGGAGTCATAAAGCATACATGCACACAAAACCCTAAAGAACTGCACAAGTGAATCTGGACTAAGCAAAATTCAACATTAGGGGAAAAAAAACCAACCTAAAAATCTTTCTGATACTCTTAAGCACAGACAATATCCTTCGAAACCCTTATACCTCTTATGAAAAAATCCACCCTTAAGATTCACAGCAGCAAGCAGGCCAGATTCATGCAGCCTGTAACCCAAGTTACCACTGAAATCTAGTACAGAGATGCCTTGAACAATATGACTAGCTTATGCTGCTGAGCACATGCACAAATAGAAACATGTAATGCTAGTATGTATTGACCAGAATATGCAACTTTTTCTGCACAGCAACATCCTTACACACAAACCTGCTAACCTCAGTTCCATAATTCCCTTCAGAGCCATGGTTTGCAGGCTCCCAGACATTTCTATCCAGATTTTTAACAGCATTTTCCACTTTTCTATGAAAGCGATGACAAGATCTTTTAGACTGGAACGTCTTCTTAACTATAAGGCAAGTATATCCTACCAAGAGGAATGCAATGAGCAAAGAACAGAGAATTCAACAAGGATGATCAGCTGTCCTCAAAAACAGAAACAACCACAAAATAAAGCATCCTATCATTTAAACTGTATCATCAGAACATGTATAATTCATAAACACATGATATACTGAAGATGAGCTTGCATAACTTGTTGACATCACCTCAGTGTTAAAAGCCAAAAAAAAAAAAAAAAAAGAAATTGAAAAAGAGAAAGACTCAAAAACATAATAAGAACGTTCTCAACAAGGAGGAAAAACCCAAAAGTTGCTGCTTCTTAAAGATTTTTAGATTTTTAAACATAGGATACCTGAGAATTTCCTTCATCAAATAGTGTTGTTTTATTCAAAAAAAGTATGCCTTCAAGTAGCGCCAGAATAAGTGATATGATACACTGAAGTCTAAGCCTGCAATGGCATAACTATGAGAACAACAGAGAATATTTCTTCTACTAAAGATCTTGTGCGGCTATGCTCACACTCATCAAAATTAGCATATGTTAGTTTTGTCATTCTCCCAGCCTTGAAGCACAATGATTTACCTCCATACCCAGTGAATTACATAAAGATAATAAGGAAACTTGTAGATTAGAAAGTTACAACATAAATTAGAATATCACACATTGCACAGTGCTTTCCTTGATCATCACAGAAAAACAGACTACATTTTAATTGCCGTATTTAAAATTAGTAAGATTAAGCATGTCCTTCATCTGCTTTGGTTTTCATTAGCAGATGGAAATAAAAAGTCAAATTTATCAGGATGCTAAAAAAATGGTGACTGAAGAGCAACAGGTGATGTGTCAAAGAACTGCATAAGACTCTTTAAAAGGAACGTCCTTTGTAGGCAAGAACTTTAACCACAGGGTTTTTTTAATAATAGTAGGCAAGGCTGTTTAAGATCTTTACTGAGCATGACCTCAAAACTATCAAGACAATGCAAAGGAAAAATTCAGAGGAAGATGTTCTCAAATTCCATTTCAGTGCAACACTGCAAGCCTCCATCGTTCCAACAGAATCCAACATACACTGGCTCTGCTTTCCAGTCCAATTGCTACTTACAAATGCAGTCAATCTAAATTAGAAAACCTAAGTCTAACTTTAAAGGAATAGTCTGCTTACATTCAGCTGCCTATCACCTCAGAGTTTTATGTCAGAGAACAGATTTCAGAATGCATACAAACCCCAAAAGCAGTAAGTGCACTTCAAGGACGTATATGAAATTGAAAATAAAATAATCCAGCAATGTTCCTGTTAATGAACAGCTTTTGTGAATTCAATATATTAAGCTGTGGTTTTCTTGTTCCCCGTCTCCCCCCCACCCTTTTTAAAAACAAGAAGATAGACCAACTACAAACTCAGTCCAACTTTGATGTCCTGGCTCATTTGAATGGAGGACACCTTTCAAGATCAATTCTCTAAGTATTCATCAACCTCTAACCTATATTGACATTTACACCTGCATTAACAGAGGCCCCCCGTGCACTCATTGAATGACATACAGTATGTGTTTGGAACAGTCAGTCTAAAATATCATCACAAAACTCCTCAGCTGTGGAGCCATACCTGAATAATAAGCTTCATATCCTCTCCTATATCTGATTACGTTACACAGTAAACGCCTCTGAGAAAACAAAGCACTTCAATCTATATTGTATATTTGCAGAAAAAGAATGCACAATTTGAAAACAATTCAGTCTTCCTAAAACGAGGACTGGGACAGAATTACAGAAAATTGTATAAACTCCCAAGCTTCCACTTCAATTTAGTCACTTACTTGTTATGTTACCTTAGACAATCACACCAGTTCAGGTTTCCTACATTTAAAACAGCTCAAAAAATAAGTGTCTATTTCTCAAGGCCATTGTGATGACTAGCTACCTAGTGCTTAAATAAGATACCCAGATACAAAGTATGATACAGATGTGTAGAGGTAAGTACTTCCTTGAATATAGGTAGGGGTTTTTTTCCCCATGAAAGCTAAAATAGTACAAGCAATTTGGAACTTAAAAACTCTAGAAAAATTTGTCATTTTGATCTTAAAATAGATGCTCACAGATTATTCCTACAAAGTGCTACACTATTAAAAATACCCAGGAAAAAAACGCAAAGTTTTAAATACAAGTGTTCTGGATTTAATACTTATATCAGCATTAGGTTTTAGAAAACATCTGCAAAAATATTTTCTAACACAGTTGTCTTAACATGATATTACAGCTGTGCACACAAGCACAAATTTGTGTGTTTTCAAAAGCAGCCGTTTGTCCAGTATTTGTCATTTTTCAAGAACACCTTCCAGCTCCTGTTCAATGTTTTAAGTTACCCTTTAGAAAAGCCTCAGTTGACTCAGGAAGCAAACAAAACCGATCTGCTGATATGAGAGCTACAGAAGAACGCAGCTTAATTACAGCAGCTCTATGATACTTCCTATGAAAACACACAGTTCATTTCCTTCTTCCCCATAACTGCTTTGGTACATCTTGCACATACCACATATACATTTGTTTAACAAGTATCCTCCAAAGTACATTCATCAACTGGGCTTGCACACACAAACGCGAACGTGAGCTATTTTGTGTTTGTTTTAGTTTATTGGTTTGGGTTTTCTTTGTGAGAAATACATCTACATACACACACTCTTACTCTATAGATTCAAAAAAGAACAATTAAAGGTGCAAATTATCCTACAGTTGGATTAATCAGCATTTCAGTTTTACTAATAAAGCTGGAACTATCAATTATTCCTTTATACAAGTCAGAGTGTATCAAAGTTTTCTTGAGTTTTGAAAGCTAGGATGCATTATCAAGAAAATTAAGCTTAGCATATTTCATTCACCTATCTATTATCATATTTCATATCACCTATCACCATACTATCCATTACAAAAAGTATTTTAAACTGCAGCATGACTAGCAAGATATTTTTCTGGTTACTTTGTCTCTGTCCTTGGATTGGGGGAGGCAATCAATGAAGCCCAGTTGTCTTCTTGTTTCACAGTGCCTCATGGTTTACTTACACCTTGAATAGAAAGTTTCTGCAAAGCTCACCAGAGTATTTAAAGACATCACTAACCCCAGCTCTCCTCGTAGGCTTTGGACCAAAATCATTGCTGCTCACACCTTACTGCCAGAACTAGTAACGTACATAGTTAAAATCTGGTCCTTTTGTGATACACTTCTGATTGTTCTTCAGTCCCAGCTCCTGCATCCCGATAGTTACATGACATACTCAACATGATCCACTTTTTCATTGAAGGCAAGTTATTAGGCGTCAAGGTAACAGACACCAAGCTGAAAACTCAAAAACATGGGAAAAAACCATGTACCTATGCATAAAAGTGCATGTCTATAATAAAAAAAAAGAAAATCTACATTTAGAGACTGTGAATCCAGACTCACAATTCTGTAATAACATAATGGAATCATCCTACAAATTAGGAATGCATGGTTCTTTTATACTGATATAGGAATGTAATAACTAATATAGAACTTTGTATTCATACAAGTAGAGCAGTAACTCTTCAAAATATCTGTTAAGTACTACAGCGTATCACAATATTTTGTGTGTAAGACTTAATTCAAGGTTGGGTGTTAGGTCTTTGGGGGTCTTACCTTCTCAAATAAAATCTTACCAGTGATGGCCAACGTACAATTTTTTCCAAGGATTCTCTCAAATAAGAGAACAATTTATTCTTCAAATATTCTGCAATAATACAGACTGCTTGCAAGTTTTAGGTCCATCTGACCTAATGAGGAAGAAATTTTACTCATTTGTTTGAGAGATACAGCACAGTTTGGACAACAGTACTTCATGCCATAGTATCTACCACATTCTAGAAAGAAATGCATTCTCTAAAATTGTACCTAGCTTATTAGCTGTCCCTCATCATTACAGTCGTGGGTCACCTCAAGTCTTTAACCTTACAGGAAGTGTTATTTCCTTTTTACAGATGAGACACTGAAGCACATAAATTATGGAAGAAATCCCTAAGAAAATGTAGATGCTGAGTGTCATTTTATGTGTCTGCATCCAATCTTTAAGTACTTCAGTACTTGTTCCATTGCCAGGTAATCCTAGAATATCTTGGCTTCAAAATTCCCTACCCAGATCATGGTTCTCAGGCACGTGCTGCTTAAAACTTGGAAATATTCTACGGCTAGCTTGTTTCTAAACATCATTAGCATGAACGAACTAGATATTTTGCCATCATACGATGGTAGTAGCACATTTCCATCCTTAGCTAAGAAATATAAAATACTGATTCAAACAGATCCTGGAATCCATTTTTTCCAGATGAGTGACATAAGCTCTAAATTTTGGGAGAGATTTTAAAGTGAATTAATTTTTTGCAAAATGCTGTTGCATTAACAGAGAGTTCAGGACGTTTACCGTAGAATATTCTATAGAGCTGGTGGCTAAATTACTTTTCAGAGGTCCACAAGCTTTAGGTTTTTCTGTCTGCAGAAGACTTCAAAGCCGAACGCAGTTCTTGGCACCTTGTGAATGAACACTAAGTAATAGATAGTGTTGAGCTCAGGTCCATCATTTCTCAATAGGGTCTTACTCCACATGGAGCTCTGAAATCAACGCAGCTCTTACGTGCACTCATTAGGCTTTTAAGAATATATAGGGCAACCTATAATACTAGTTTGAAAATTCCCACTGCTCACCCACCTCACATGAAAACATACACTTTGCTTATAGTTTACTATTGTTCCTTTATTACTGTTAACAGCTTCAGTTCACTGGAGTGCCCATGTTTTCAGGTATCATCATCATTTATTCCCCCTTACATCAACTTTGTAGCGTGTTTTGCAAGACTAGACTATACAGCTAATAATAATAAGTTCCATGGACACTGACAGATAATTATTCTTCAATACTGCATGACTTCTCCAATGCATTTTTTTTTACTGTCTATGTAGTAGTGTTTTAAAGTAAGTTTTTTTCACCAGCACTTCAGTTAGTATGTGTAAGAATATCCCAAGGATATTCCTGTAGCATCTCATATTACCTCCTACCTTTTCTGCCTACATTTTGAAACAATTAAATCAGTTTCTAGTGCAGTGTGATAGACTGATCTCTGAAAAACTACTCATTTTAAAAAGATGGCATGGACTATGGTAATGCCTCCCAAAATATGATCATCATGCCCTCTTTTTGGTTAAAGGAAGTAAGAGATACACCGTGTGAGACTATTTATTTGCCAAATTAAATTTAAAACATAATAAACATTAAATGCTATAACCAGTACAGGCATTTATGTATCATTTACGGATAGACTTAAGTACACATTTGATACAACTGAGCTTTTTACACACCCATAGCAATGGCAACCAGCCTTTGGTGCTACCTGAAGGCCTGACAGGGTCATCAGCCATCTGTTCCCACACTTACTTGCTTAAGTAAGGAACGGCTTAGTCTGCAAACAAACTAGACTCCAGAATCCACGAGCCCTTTGCTGAACTTGCATTTGGATTCAATCCTATAGATGGTCTCAGACTTACACACAGGAAGGGACTCTGTACATTGTTAATTATCTACTGCCTGGGGGCTAAAAGGGGTGTTTTTAAAAGAGCATAGCTCCATCCCAAACACATACATGTTTGTAGCCCCACAATTAAATATCACTCCAAATAGAGGAGGCTGTGTTCAGTTCACAGACTAGTTTGAGAAAAGCAGGGCCACGTATCCATCACTTGGTACTGAGGATGCAGCAACTCTGAGAAGGCTTGTGAGACAGAAAATAATGGACTGAGCTGCCAGCACAGTGATAAGCTTAGAAGCATTCTCTGCAGCTGCATGCAGCAGGACATCAAGCAGCAGAAGAGAGGTTACTCTGCTTCTACTTTTCACCAGTACAACCATAACCAACATACAAGCATCTAGTTCTGCCATTCATAGCTCAAGAACGCTGATAAAATAGGGAAGGCTAAAAACCAAGAGAGCAATCAAGGATGGAAAAACTTGGTTTATGTTGAGACGACTCAAGGAACACTCCTCCTCCATTCTCAGTGAGGAAAAGGTGACCATATTTTCACCTACACAGGGAATATAGACCTGACATACTGAAGGCTCTGCAATGAAGGCCTGACTCAAACCGTGAGAAAACAGGGCAACTCGAAGAGACAAAACATGAGGTGGGGTAGATTTTCTGGATTAGGGGGATTATGCATTTGTTTTTGCTAATTATAGAAAGTGGTGAGGATAACTAACCAATGGAAGAATTTTGAAAGTCAGTAATGGGCTTTCAGTCAGTGGAAGTGTTTTCAGACATGTACAGATGCTTTTCTAAAGCATGTGTTCAAGTCAAACAGGAATTAATTCAGAGTTACTCCACAGCCTGCATAAGGCAAGCTTTAAGAACAGGTAATCAGAGAGTTCATTTCTGGTCTTGTCTATAAAACCCATAAAAACATTAAAATGATCTAGTGGTAGTGGTAGGACTGGACTTGGTAGTGTTAGGTTAATGGTTGGACCCTGTGACCTTAAGGGTCTTTTCCAACCTAAATGATTCTATATAGGAAGTATTAAATAACAACAAAAAATACACTCTAATAAAAACCATTTTTTAAATTTTTCAAAAAGATCGCTTTCCTTTCAAAAAACACTTTTCAGTGCGGATTGTTTAGCTTGTAGGAGGAGTTTAGTATGGTCATATGGCTTATGCTTCTACATGTTTTAAAACAAGATTTGAATAAAAAAATTTATTCCTTACAAATTGAAGATATCTTTATCATACGAACTATGATTGTATTTTAAAATTTTAATACAGAGAGAATAACTCACATATTGGAAGAAATCACCACACAATCAGAGCATCACCACTAAAATCAATTTAAATAACGATCACATTTTTATAAGGATAAAATCATAATCACTGATGTTTCCACTAGTTTAATTATATTAACATTCACGTTGACTTATAAAAAGGCAATTTGCAGGTGTAAAATCTCACACACAATTCCACTGATGTCAATAAGAATAATTATGCATATGTCTTGAATCAGATACATGCCATGCTGATGACAAAGGCAGTTTTGCAACCGATAGCCTGACTCAGGATTTCACCCTATATAATAGAAGTTGCACCAGTTTAGTGGTGATGTTGTTTCACATTAAAGTTAAGGCAAACTAAGTCTGTACCACTTGTAAGAGGGACAATTTTCTTTTCCCATCTACACCTGCTCATTCCTGCTACCTCCTTTGGGTTAGCAAGAGACTTATGCAAGTGAAGTAACATGAGGAAACTGAGCTGGCTTAAAAAAAGTTGGCTGGGAGGTGGGGAGATACATTCCTGTTGGTACTTTTCAACTCTCAGCAGGAATATTAATGCTTAAATAAGAAGCAGAAAGATGTAATCAAAGAGAAGCGTGAAGGATAAAATCATCCCTTTTCACAGCAGCATGAACTTCAACTGGCTGCAGCTAAAACTAACTTTGTTCTAAAGATCATTTCTCATACAACATTATTGTTCATTTACAATCTGCAATTTAAGGACACTTTCCTTATGTGAGTCATTCTGCAGACAGCAGAATTCAGAGTTTTAGACAGAAATAAGGATTTGGCCTGGAATAATAAAATTTGATAACCTTTTAACATTTCAGTTGTGAAGGTTCTTGTACTTGGAAATTGTTTTGTCTATGAGGAACACAGAATCTTTTATAGGAGCTCTAGAAATCAAGGAGAACATGCAAAAGGTAATTTAGAAGTGCAATAAGAACATCTGGAGACAAGGTTTAATAATCAAACAGATCAATTTGCTCTTGCTCTCTCCATAACAACTAGATATCTAGGACCAGCCAAAGCAGATTAACTGAAGCGTAGGTACGCAAAGGTGCTCACCTATCCTGTACAGTCTGCTTCGTTACATATGCCAATTGGGACTCACCAGTTATCAAATAAACAACGATAACCATCTGAAGACATGATCTACTTTTTTAAAGATAGCATTTTAGAAGACTGGATATTACCAGTCATTCAGGCACTCAAAAACTTAAGAACAGCAGTTTCATGCACAATTTTTTTCCTCTAATGCTCTTCCACACACCAGTGTAGAAACCAGAGCTAGAGAAAGGGGTAACTTTTTGCTCCAACCTGAAGGACACTTTTTTTTTCTTCTTCTAAGAATTCATACTGTGAGTAGCAAAACTAATGAAACCTGTTTTCCTGTAGTGCTGCATCTCAAGATTGATTGACTTTGACATCTAAATACGTAGAAGCTGTGACTGCAGCTTTTCCTGCAGCTGGGCCATTTATAATGTTTGTCTCCTTGAATTCCCTGGGTCTCATAACACAACTGATTTGGGCAGCCTTTCCCTCTCCCTTCTGCCCAAACTCATATCATCATGAAAACTGTAACTGACCAACAAATTCAAAGGTGTAAGACAGGGGAAGAAAGAGTGGCGGATGCAGCATTAAAAGCTTCATTTCCTTAATAAATCGATATATCAGAATAACACTGGACACTGTGCTTTTATGCTTGTGGTTTTGTTTACACCTTGGGAACTGCACTGTTTGAAGCTCCTTGCTATAAAAACAGAACCCGCTAACCCTTTGGCTTTCTTATCTTTCACCTGTCTGCCGTAGGCAGGCAGGCAGAATTCTTTTCCCCTCTCTTTTTATAGCTAAATTTCCTTTTCTTATTTTGGTACAAAAAAAAAAAAAAAAAAAAAAAAAAAAGAAGTTTTTGCATTCTGTCAGAGCTGGGGGGGGAGTTCAAGAGAGCAGGAAGTAAGTCAGAATTGCATTCAGATATCTGTCCTGAACAGAGTAAAATAATTTACTGCCAAGCAGAGACGAGGCCTAGATCATTCTGAAGAGTGACTGACATGGATGTGAATGCAATGCAGTAAGAATAATAACACTTCCATTTATATAGTGAGTTACCGCATGCTTCACAATACAAGGAGTAAATACAAAAGTTGATAAATAAGAGTAATAAAATAGTGCTAGAGAATCTTTTTGCCCATTTTTTTCCCCCATCCACCCTTCTTTCATCCAGTCCAAAGCAACATTTGCCAAGTAGTCTACTTACTTGGTAGTTCTCCTACGGGGAAAAGGCAAGGTTACCATAGCATTGTCAATTAATTTTGACACCTGCTTACTAAGATTGATCAATTATTTTTGATGTCTCTCTGCTATGTTGTTATTTCTCAGTCTAGAAAAGAAATAAAACAAAGCCAAAAATACTATACATCTCTCACCAAAGAATTAATGGTCCCAAGTTACCCCTAGGTAGAGCATTTCTCTTACGATAATGTTTCTGATGCTTGCTAATGCAAGTCACTCATTCCCAGAAGAGCAAAAATAACCATACTTCACTTACATGTACAAAAATAAAGACCCTTTTATTTTCAAGTGTTTTAAGCCTACTCTTAAAAATCTGTTTCGTCAAATAATCTAGTGTCAGAAAATAGGTTTTACACATGTCTAATTTAGGTCATTACAAGTTCAATTTTAATCTTGCATAACAGAGACACACCCAGGCACTTCAAACTGCTGAAACTTTGTAACAACGGAAATGTTTAGAATAATACACAAGGTTTATTAACATTTGTATAGATCATATCTACAACCCATAAATTAATTGTTAATGCAGTTATAATAGCCAAACACACTTTTCAATCTTTATGTCATTCTGAAACAGTCTTCATAATTCTTACTGACAGAAGCAACTGCTACAAAAGTGATACACACCCAACATAACTTGTCAAATGAAAGTACCACTGCTGCAAAAGCCCAACCATGGCTACCTGTGTATAAAGCAGATACTCGCGCTTCACAGACAAAAAGGCAACAATATGCAAAGGTTCCACGATAATAAGTGAAACCATCAATTGCCACAGAAGTCAGAAAGGTCTTCAATCACCCGGCCATAAGGCAGACTAATATTCTTTTCCAGTTCTTCAGCTGGAAATACATAGACCTGACTCATCACCCATTCAACGCCCATCTGAATTTTCAGGATTCAAAATACAACCCTCGGAGTTGCTGCTTGTGTTGTAATACACGTTAACATATTTCATGCCATCCCCAAGTCACAGGACTTGAAAAGCTTTAAATCTTAGAATGCTTATTTTCATTGCAGAGTATATTTTGCTTCTAAGAATAAAGATTAAAGATGAGCTGTCAAAGATACCACTATGAAAGTGTCCTCAGTAAAAAAAAATAGGTCTCCAACATAATAGAAACAGCTTACTTCTACCATAAAAATCACAACGCAAGCATCACTGTCATTTCTAAAGCTAATCATGAAAGAATATAGACGAGTTAATGAGAAATCTATTCCAATTTCACCAAAACTCCTAATGGCACAGCGATTAACCACTGTGTTAGCTTAGCTCAGAAGAGGTGCCCTTTCAGCATTCAGGCAGAACTTCCTCTAGGTGGGGATGGATTATTAACTTTCTACCAGAAGTGAAAACATAACCACTGTGCCTCCTCACTCAATAAGTACAACCAATGTAAGGAAACATAAATGTTTTAACAGATAATCAAGGAAATACCTGTAAGGATTGGAGAAAGGCTCCAGTAACCATTCGGAGAATATACTAATTCACAACAAGCTTCGAGATTTAAGAAATGAAAATTTGCTTCAGCCCTTGCACTATTAGGGTCTGTTGTGAGTGGCACCAAGACAAAGGATACAAGTAATCTCTTTAAAGCAAGGAAATAATAGCTCTGCAAGCCTGTCTCCTGCAGATCCTCCCACACAAAGAAGATTCACCTGGGCCTCCTCTCCTCACTCTCAATCCCTACGCAATTAGCCCATTGTTCCATAGCACAGAGCAGGACAAACCCCAAATCCTCAATACACACAGGCAACAAATGACCAACTTTAAAATCTGATTACCAAGTTCACATGCAGATAAGATGTATTATATTTGCCTTATATTACCTTTACAACTCAGTTATAATCTCACTGATGGAATAATCCACCAGATACTATCAGTGAATTGTTTCTTCCTCTGCAGCACGTACACTACTTCAGCCAACATGTCTGACTCCCTCCCAGATACTCAACTTCCCAAGCTAACAAGTTACTGGATTTACTTTTTGTTTATTTAGTGATGAGTGACCTCAGATTAAATGTTTAAAAGATGTAAATTATATAGCTTAATTTTAGTACTCCAAAGAGAAAACTGAACTTAAGCACAATTTAAAATAGACAATTATTGATACTTTTACCTATTAAAGTACTTTCCAAAGACAGAATTTGAGTTCTGTAAGACACAGCCTCACCAATATATTGTTATCAGCTAGATATTAGACCACTTTCCAGCTGTATATGTCAATATACTTAATAAATAGAGTTCCAGCTTTTAAGGGGTGTTTTACAAGGGAACGAAATGAGATGTCCTGTCCAAGGTTATATAGCGAAATAACAGCAAACAGTATTCTTCACAGCCAGTCTTTATACTGATACCAAAGGGGGCAGGGGGAAAGTGACAGCCCTATAAATTAAGTCTTCTTTTCCACTACATACAGAAAAGCAACTGTCAGGGTGCGCTTCCTTCTCACTGATCAATGACTTGGTATCACATCCACTTTTAAGAATGAGAAGGTAGTTCTAGCTTCACTGACCACTCCTTTGCAAAAATATGTTATTGTTATACATTTACCACTCTCTCCTCTCCTGCAAACCTTGTCATGAGTGATGTACATTTCACTAAGTTATACTTCTGTTATCCTGAATGTGCCTGACTAATGCCCACTTAGCTAAAACACTAGAAAGAAAGGGAGAAAGACTGGAATGAGCAAAACACTTTCACTCTCCATAAGGAAAAAGTAATTCAAATCCACTAGTAATTTTTGCTTCCTGGGCAGCCCCATGAAGTGCACATGCCACTTCCATGACGCTTCCAGAAGGGACAGCAGTGACACAGCTTTAGGGTGATTTCTCCTTGTCCCTCAGTTCCCATCAAGTGGAGCAGCCTATTTTCAGCAGTAAGTTAGCAGGTACAATTTTCCATCGGAGGACTGTGTTCTTAGAGGGAGGGACCATGAGGTGGAGGAGCCTATTTCATCCTTAACTTCTGTCACATACTTCCACCACACATGAACAAAATCATAGCAGACACAAGCAAAAAAACAGGCAAGTGAAAGTGACAGGAAAAGGGTGTAGGGAGGAGAAAAAGGGAACCGTAATAAGCAGTGACTTACTTAAACCTGCCCTGGCAATGTTGGCACTGGTCTCCCACCCAGCCCTGGTCGCAGACACAGGTGGAGTTGACACAATGACCCGAGAAGCAGGAGATTTTGTCGCAGGACTTGGACTGGGACACCTGGGCATAGAGGGCCAGGTACAAGAAGCTGTAGAAGAGCAGCCAGCTGTTCACATCCAGGAGCGAGGAGAAGCAGCAGCAGCAGGATGAGGGGAACGGTCTCCAGACGCCCAGGGGCGCGGGGGCAGCCCCCGCTCTCCTGGCAGCGCTGCCCAGGTCCATCTTCGCCGCGGGGGCCATGGGCCGAGGCGCGGCCGGCGGCGGGCAGCGACGGCAGCGCCGCCCGCGCACCCCGGGCAGGGGCAGCCTCCCCTGAGGGGAGATAATCCAGCCAGGGAGATTCAAACCCCCCGCTTCCTTCTCGCCTTCCTCTCCTCCCTCCCTCCCTCCCGACCCCAGCGCTGCCTCCTCCGGCCCCTTCAGCCCTCCGCGCCCCGTCACTCCCGAGGGGAAGCCCGGCAGCGGCAGCCCTCAGCCATCCGCCCCTTCTCTTCGTCGTCCTCCTCAGGGCTCATCGCTCCCGTCTTCTTCCATGGAGGAGGAGAACTGCCTCTTGACCTTGTGTTTTCTCCTCGCCAGATATGCCCCCCACCGGCGTGCGCGCACACACACACACCACCCTCGACCATGTAGCCCCCCGACTCCCCCTTCTCCTTTGTAGTCCCGCTGCCCGCGGCACACACGCAGGCGGCAGCGAGGAGGAGCGCGGGGAGGCGGGAGCCGCCGCTGCCGTCCTCTCGCCAGTCAGTCAGATGGGAAGTGAGGGCGGCCGGCCCCCGGAGCCGCTACGGCATCCCGCACCGGCGCGGGGGAGGGGGGAAGCTCAGCGGCGAGGAAAGGGCTGAGGAGCTCTTATCGCCTCTCCGTTATTAGCCCCTGCAGGGAGGAGGGTGGGAGAGGAGGGTTAACAGCCCCTCCGTGTCCCAGCTGACAGCTTCCAAGCAGCCATTTTTAAAGACTAATTGTCATCTCCTCTCAGAGCCGCCTGCTCGCTCTAACGCCCCCCGCCCCTCGGTCCGCTTGGATCCGTCCCTCCGCCGATCCCTCAGCGGCGCAGGGAGGGGGGGCCCGGCCCGGCCGGCGGCGCGGGGAGGGCGGGAGACCACCGTCCCCTCCGTCCGGAGCGGGGAAGGCGCAGCCGGGGTAATCGCACACCGGCAGCTCCCGCACGCCGCTGCCGCCCCCTCCCCTGCGCCCAGCGACGGCAACCTGCGCTCTGTGCTTCAACAGACACCCCTCCCGCCCACGCTTAAAAAAAAAAAAACAACAAGGCGGGGGGAGATGAAGGGGCACCGGGTCCGGCCGGCGCACCCCGCTGCGGGCACGCAGGCCACCCGCCGCACAAAGCCGGCCGAGCGCTGCCGCCGCCGCCACCCACACCTCGGAGGCCGTAGGGCCCCGCGGGAGGGGACGCTGGAGGGGGGGCGCAGCCGGCGGGGGCGGACCCGCCCCGCCTCCGCCCCGGCGCGCGGGCGTCCGTTAGCGGCGGGGGGGGCGCGGCCGGTGGGACCCCCCCCCGGCTCGGCGCTTCGCCTGGCCGCCGCCTGGCCCCCGGTCCGCGGGGAGAGCCGCCGGCGGGCACGGGCGCCGATGTCTGCCGGCCCGCTGCCTTGATCCCTTCTCCACGGGAGCCGGGCCGGGCCGCTCCGGTATTTGCCTCAGGTCCTGCAAAGTTCAGAGGCGGTGTTCTTTTAATTCGTCACGGTTGATACTGGAGGAGATGTTAGAGCTTGTTTTGAAATCCTTACCTTCCTACGATTTACTCCAACTTCCCATTTTACGGCTGAAATCAAGATGTTGCCTTCTGCTTACAGCCTGATGAGCGGTAACCAAAGTTCCTAGCTTTGTAAACAGGGCTGTACAAAAGTAATCATTGTAATAAAGTTGCCTAAAATGTCCTTTTTTCTGCAAAGTGTGCCGTACACAGCTCGTCTTTTTCAACTTTTCTATAACCTGCTTTCATTTTACATTTTTTTTTACAAGAAAAAAATAATGAGCCTTGCTGTCAAGCAATGAAGAAAATAACAGCAATCAAACCCTCTGAAACTTTCTCCTAACGCTGAAATTAAGAATTTATGACATGAAGTCTCTATTCAAAGAAGATAAAGAAAAGGTATTTAATTTAATCTCCTGGTACCATCTCAAAACAGATAGGTCCAAAGTGACCCGTGTGAGAGTCTGAAATCAGATCCGAATCAACCCTTCTTCATATTCTACAGTTCTTACTCTTGGAGTGTGGAGGAATTGTTTCGGTTTTGGCTTAGCCTGTTTTCCCAGGCATACCATTAAACCCTCACCTGAATTTCCAAAAAATCAAAGTACATCAGTACTACAGTGAGGAGCGCAATAACATCCAGCAGTATCTATTTGTACTTTGTGTGACGTAAGAGTCCCGCCAAGATCAGGATGTCAGAGCTAAGCACAAGACAAACGTCGCAGAGGAACTGCCTGTGCCTTAAGGAGTTCAGAGTCCTGACGGAGGGAATACCTGAAAGTGTGTGGGGAAAACAGAGATGAAAAGCGTTTTGCCCAGTTTCATTCCAGAGGATGTCAGGAGGCCCACAAGCCGCTCTCAGTCCAGGAGCCGGTACATTGTCCTCCTAACAGAGCTGAGATAGATCATTTCATTGTTCTGGATCAGACACATTTCTGAGCTCTTAGACATCTCTTTGTATGTATTTTGTAATGAATTGGTGAGTTCATGCAAAGAGAGGAAATGGAAATTGTGTTGCTGCTTTATATTTTATGAAAAAAAGCTGAGGCTGAAGCCTTTGTCGAACAGTCTGCTAATTGTACAATATTACATGTGATTAAGGCTGCTGAACAACTCTCCTCTGTTAAATAACATTATGAGACCAGAAATGCAGTTAATAGGAGATTATAGTCCAAGACACAAAGACGGTTCAAGACTACTCTGTAATCCAGAAACACTTTAAGCAATAGTTTTTCTTGCCATGGCAGGGAGATACATTCCTCCTCCACTTTCTCAATTCCTTTATAGCAACCAAAAAAGTTCTAAAGCCAGCACCATCTTTTTCTCAGACTGAAGGAAGATTTTGCTTCAGATCTACAGAAGTCAGCCAAATTTTTGAAATTAACATTCACAGCGAAGCTAAGATCTCAACCATCCTTTGCCAGGCAAGTGATCTATTCAAAAGCACAATGATCAGTGTGCGTTTGTCCATTAAATGCCAACTTTCTTCTTCAGTAATGAATGCAAAAAAAAAAAAAAAAGAAAAGAGAAATACAAATTTACATTGGGCAAGCTTAAACAGCTTTTTAGGGAATTCTGCAAAGCTGGAGAAAAAACACAAGTAGGCCATCAGAAAAGGACTAGGGTGGTTGTAAGAGGTGCAGAGAACAGCATGACAGTACTTCTTCTGCATAAACAATCGTAACTAAAAATCGAAACACAGCTATAAAGATTTCTAGATTTAAAACAGCAAGGAAGAAACACTGGACAGCTATCTCCTGGCTAAAAAGTAACACACTACGAAAATGAAGGAATGCAAAGCTTTTGGCTGCTGTATGTCACATCAATGCAGTAGATATTTCATAACCCTAGGAAACGAATGATGTGCAAATGCCAATATTGGTTCGCTTCTGTGCTGATTTGATGGGATTTTTTTGGTGTCAGATGAAGTTAACAGATCTGGCTGAGAGAAGTCAGATCTGTCAATCCTTTCATCGTTACATGCATATCTGTAAGTTCCACTTTTCTTGGAAGTGTAACATTTTACACCTTTCATCCTTCCGGTTCTTGACACAGAAATCATTTACACTTTTAAAGGACTAATGTACTAAAAAGTCTTGGGTAGAATTTACAACTTAAAAGCATTTGAATAACTTATCAAAAGTTTTAAGTTACTGAATAAAACTAGATAATGAGATTACAGACTAGAGTAGTGATGTAGAAGGTTATGTGAACAAAACCTTCCAAGAATATAGCCATCGTAGTAGGAAAGCAAAATAAAATGAACAAGTATAAAGTATAAAGGTTTCTCAGCTGTTAGTACCAAAACCTAAGCACTAGTATACAAGGAGAAAAATACTGATACATTTGTGTTCATTGAGCAAAACAGCTTAAAGTATATTTAAAGATCTATATGGTTGCTGTTGTGAGGCAGGGTGGAATGGATAAAGGGAAATAGCCCTCAAACGCAGACTTCTTCAGTTGTTCAGAATTTCTGCAAGACCCTGAGGACAAGAACATAGCAGAATCCACCCTCTCCTCCATCCCCCCCACCGCCCCCACCCCTCCCTGCTCTGCTGGCCCTCTCCCACAGGCTGATACCAATCAAGCCTTGCTGCAGACAACATCTTTCCTTAAGGATGCTTAGTCCTAGTTACAGTATCTAGTGCAGACGTATTTTGGCAGTGATGTTGAGAAGAACAAACATAACCGGCTGAATAGAAGAGGGAGAAAAAAAGATTGCCTTTGTGGTTGACATCTTTTGCAAGGATATTAAGAGAAAGAAATGTTTTCTGTGCTCTTTCCCTTCTCCTTAGGACAGACATTATCAGACTCATGAAGCAGAAGGGGCCAAGCTCCGCACTGCTTCTGGGCAGGGATATATAGATCTGAGTTGGCCTTATGACATATTGGTAAAACTAGCATGTAGATTGCTGTAGTGGAGGTAATAGCTGCAGAGTGATGTGATACAGTTTCAAGAGCTGTTCTAGCTTAACGCATCAGAGCAGCGTACAGGCTTTATGGTGCGCAGTGTACAGGCTTCTTGCTGAACCTTACAAGTATAACTTGAGTATAGGCTTCCCCTTTTCTTTCCAAATATGCAGACAACGCTTTGGATGGAGGACAACATAAGGCTTTTTTTCCTAAATCCCATGCTAATCTTTCATTGACTGACACGGAGTCACCTGAGCCATTCCACATAACCCTTTCTGATATTATGAAAACCATCAGTTTCTTCCATGAGGTAAAAAAAAATTATCCCTCCTCAGCAGATTCTAGTGCTAACAGAATAATGCGCATTATAATTTTCTGTTCCTATTTGTCGTATCCGGTAAGTCAACTCTTGGGAGGCATCAATTTTATAAGATTAAAAATATAAGCCTTCCCTTGCCTACTCTTCTTTTTTAAATTTAGAAAGAAAAAAAGTTCACAGAAGATTCACTGGCACCCTTCTAAAATGAAACCTTGATAGAAAATCTTACCTTTCTTAACAGCCGTGCATGTATTTTGCTACAGCAGTAAGTCATGTTTGTTACCATCATCTCCAATAAGTATTGGCAAGCAAACTGCTGTACAATAAAGACTGTGAAAGCTGTAGGAAACTTACCAACTCAGAAAAAGCTACAAAACAAAGGAGGGGAAAATTAATGTTTATGTTATTTTATCAAAAGGCAATATCTGGAGAAAAAAATTTTAGGGTCAGTTCTATAGTTTTTATGCATGTGCATAAGCCGAGGTGTAGTATCTATTCTACAAAGAAAGAGTCAGACTTTTACGGAAATGTTTGTTCCTTTGCAGAATTTTTTCATCAGGAAAAAAAGTAATTACATTTTTACGCACTTACTTTAAAATTGTGGACTTTGGATCAAGAATAACAGGGTAAATTACAAGTTGGCTTCAGGTCCATTTAAAGATGAAAGAGACTTCAGAAAAACAGAGAGACCAGGCAAAACCAAGTTCTATCAATCAGCACTGACAATACATATTGTTATTATTTGAAACACCTGTCTGCTTTCAAATAAAAGTCTACTGAACCAGGAAATAAAATCGTATTATGTTTTTTTATCTACTTTCTGTACACATGCTAAAAATTAAACGGCCAAGCTATACCTGATAGCCTTTCCATCTCTGACTGAATGAATCTGCTGACATTGATCTTGACTCTTTGGGTTTTTTTAAATAAAAAGTTTTTAGATGTCTTTCTACTGAATAGATGTGTAATTGTATGCCATGCTGAAACCTTGATGCATCCTGCAATATATTACAAATTATCTGGAAAACACTGACATTTTCCACTGCAAATATCCCTTCTGCTGAGTATTTGTCTGCATCCATTCTGCTGCATTTCATTTTCACTGCTATTCCTTCTGGAGTTTTTCACAATCCTGCTTAATCTTGACTAAGCTAGGGCATTTTTTTCCTTGTCAGCAAAGCTCCATCTCACAATTCAACCTTTCTTACACATCATTAGTAGGTATACCGAATTTATCCAATACCCTTAATGATCCCAAAGGGACACAGCTATTAGACTTTTTCTAGCTGAGAAAGCATTTACTTTGGGTTATTTTCTCTCATTCTTTTCTAAATCAGGAAATGATCTTCAGGATTCATACCACTGCTCCCTTTATTTCTGTATTTGTTCCTTTTATTAATAAGTTTCAGCAAAATGCTGAAAAATTTATTTGATGGTAATGAAATTCCATTGACCTTACTGGGATTTACACCCCTCCTTCAGAATTTAGCAGAGGTTTCCACAGTTTTCTGAATAAGGCTAGTTTGCTGAATGATGTCAAAAAAAGCCTTACTAAAAGATTTTGAAAATCAAAATAAACCATATGCTCCAATTTTCTTTTATCCACTATTTTTTCTTTGCAAGACTTAGGAAGACTGCACTTATTAGTGGCTTACTGGTTTTTCCTCATCACATTATACTTTACCCAAGAGCTTTGTCAGTCCTACACCAATTTCTTCTAAGGCTACTAAAGCATGACTTCTCAGTCCATATTTTCAGGCTGACAAATTTCATTTCTTTGGGGGGAAAAAAAAAAAAAAGTGTTGGGTAACTTAAATCAACAGTACAACAGTACAATCAGTATTTTGATTAATAAAATTTCCATCTTTATATCACAGTTCAGCTCCTTTGGAGTGATATTGCCTAGTCTTAGTTATTCTATTTGAATATAATTTCATGTTGATTTCTTAATCTTCTTTTAAAAAAATTTTAACAATGGCTACTGTAGTAGCCTCTATAATACTTAATTTCTCAATATTTTGTTTGAACACTGTAAGGAAATAATTTGCTTTTCCTAAAATCACATTTTCCTTTCCAGTTACTACTTTTGGAGCCTAGTGAATTTTCCTGTTAGTTTCCTCTTATGTATTTAAAAAAATTACTTCTTTCTTTTCTCAGTTAATACTTCAGTAGTTGTGCCATTAAACTTTGGAAAGTGATACTTGCAAAAAATGGAAAAACAAGTACTTCAAATAGGCTGCAACAAGGATAATGAAACAATAATTGTACTAGGCATAATGGAATAATGGAATAAAATGATGCTCTTTTTTGCCCTTTGATTTGCATAAAATTGGCAAAAATGAGAGGCTATGCATGCGTTGATCCCTGCCTTGTCTACCATAGAGATGTCAAAAAAGGATTGAGTAGATTAAATTTTCCCTCAGTATTAATGTTGAAACAGACATTATATGCCAGGAATCTAACTAGCATATTGTATTAATTCAATGAAATTATTTTCAGTAATTTGAAGAAATAATTCTCATGTATAAATATAACATTTTGTCAAGCACAGAGGCAGTTATTTAATTAGCTTAAGACATTAATTTCCATATCTGCAGATTGAAATAATGGTAGAAGTAATCATCATCATTAAGAATTACCTTATTTCCCTGAAGTAACAAGTTTTACACATACCTAGCCATACAGATATTGCCACAAAAGAGCAAAACACCTTCCCATGTGGCATCTCCTGTTTGTGTACTTGGGCACTGGTGTTACTGCAGGTATGATATGAGTGAGGCTGAAGAAGCTAAGAGTAGAGATGCTGACCTTATCCGTGCCCTCAGCTAGGGATAAAGGCTCGGTCCGTGCCGGGGGGAGGTCTGGCTGCACAGGCGGTGTGAAGGTGGGCGTGCAGGATGGCTGGCTGTAAGATTAACTGCTGAGGAAAACCTTCTTACCAGCCTGGCAAGTTGCTCTTCATGAGCAAGGCTTTGAACTAGTTTTAAAAGGTGCCAGTGAAAAAATTCTGCAGGCTTTACCTCCCCCCCTTTTCAGGTTATAGATTCAGAATACGTATGGTCAAAACCAAGGTGGGGAGGAGAGAGAGGAGAGAAGGGAAAAAATTGCAAGAAGAAAGGGAGAATGCGAAGTGAGCCATCAAGCATCTGAAGTATAGATCCACAAACACTGCAGTCGGAGATATAAGTGCTAGACTTTATGGTCTTAATACCCTAGTGTGACCTAACTGGCATTGCAGAGCTGTGGCTGGGTAAACAGCAATACTGGAATGTAGTTATGGAAGGGCATAGCATATTCTAGAAGAACAGAGATAGGAAAAGTCAGGTGGTGTGGCTTGTGAAGGGCATATTTACTTCTCCTGAAGCCTAGGAAAAAGTGACAGGAAGATTTGTTGAATACCAATTGAAATATGGGAGAGAATAAGAGTAAAGTGCACATAATGACAGGTTTAAACCAAAGATTTTCTGATCAGGAGGCTTTTTCAATATAGCAACTATTGGAGGTATCCAAGGGGCAGAAACTGGAAAGACCTACATGGCAGGACCTAGTGGTTAGATGGAATACAACTATCTGAGGATCTGTTTGAAAAAGCAGTAAGGCAGGACATAGATTGTCTATTCAATTCTTCAAATGTGCTAGGGACCGCTTTTTTCTTTCATGAAGTGGAGGAAATTACACAGAAAGTAGCTATTTTAGATTTAATTCAAATTCTTCAGGAGGAAGTGGTTGAGAATCTTAAAGTGGAAGTTAATTCAAGTGAAAAAGATCATAAAAATGATAAGTCTTCCATTCTTCCTTTAAATTGCAAATAACAAAATAAGGGTAATGGACTTCAAATAGCTCAGGGAAATGCAAGTATCTGAGAAGTGATAAGGAAAAAAGGAATGCAAGAGATAAAGGCACAACAGCAAATTATCCTAACATGGAGGAAAGATTAGAAGTACATCAAAAATTAACATGATTGCATCAAGCACTCTTTAACAATCTGAAAATCTAAAAGAAAATCATAAAATATAGAAAAAAGGACACATATATAATGATAAGTATAAAGAAATAGCACAAGCAAGCCAGAATAAAATAACAAATGCTGAAGCACAGAATGAGTCACAAATGGCATGATAATATTCATATTCAGTTCAAATGGGACAGATTTGTGCTTGAAATAGTAATACCTCCTATACTGCTTTGTATCAGAAGACTGCTGTTTTCCACAAGGATTATACCACATTACAATGGCTTGCCAATCGTTTTTGACCCATTTTCCTCTCCCAAGTCTCCACCTCATACTGATGCTGTACTTCTTTAAGTCCTCTGAAAGCGATTTCACACGCTTGAAGCAGAGAGATGGTGGAGTTTCATTTTCTCAGGTGCCTTTCCCAGCCATGTTGACTTTAACTGTCCACTGTCATTACAAGACAAGGCATGCATCTGGCCCACTGAAATTAATTCCATGTATCACAGTTTACTTCTGTCAGAGTTGCACATGGTCATACTAAATATTAAAATGGTGTTCAAAACAAGATTATGAAATACAATTTTTGACTACATCTCATGGAGCAGATCTGTGGCTTCATCATTGCCAAGAAAAGTTATTAGCTGTGCATCAGTATCAGGATCGAGAACCCGTAATCAAAGGTAACACTCTGGATGGGTTATACCACTAACTACAAATAATTTTGTTATGCCGTGAAGACAAATAGCTTCAGGCTATAAGAAAGTCTGAGAATAAGAAGGCTTAATAAAATCTCATTGAAAAAAATTTGAAGCGGAGTATTCATACTTCACAACACTTTTTTACACAGCAGTATAAATAAGCTTACTGTATTTAGTGCTTCTGTATTTTCTCCCATTCCCTCATTTTTCCAGACTATGGGAAGATTGCTTTGTCGTTTATCAAAAAACAAAGTGAGAAAAATCATATTTTGGTCTGAGCTACTTTCCATCTGTTGAAGTAATTCAAATATCTAATTTCACTGCCAAAAATAATTTGTAATAAACTTTGTCTAGATAATTTACTGACTGAAGAGCTACCATAATGTCAGACAAGTTATAAAGTTTTCACTTAATTTTTCATTCTGACTTTATCTGTTCACTTTCTTTGTTGATTATATCAACTTGAATACTCTTTTTCCATGATTTCCAAATTTGGCCTTTTATCTACCTTCCATGTCAACCCTAGAAAAATACAGAGGTTTTTTTATCAATCTGAGAGCAGTTGGAATTAATTCTAGACTAAAGAAAATGGTACAAAATACTCCTCACTTTTACATGAGGAGAATTTTAGAGTGCACCCTCTTAAAGCAAAATGTAGCATAGTAAAACAGAGCTTATAGAACTCTCTTGACAATAATTAGAGACCAAAATACTGTTTATGATGTTTGAAAGAGGAGTTTCTCTTGGCTTCATGAGGTTTTGTTTAACAGACCAGTCTACCTTTATTTTTAAATTGGATTTTAAAATAAATATTCTTCAGCGTGTTTCACCTATCTACCTATTGCACTCTCATTTTGCATTATCTGAATTACTTTAAAAAAAAAAAAAACAAACACCCAGAAAATAACCTGTATTGTTAGCATTCATGGTTCTATCAAAGCAGCATAGTACAGAGATCTCATGTAAAGAATAGGGCTAGTGTTTATGCCTTACAAAAGGACACTGTATTGTCACCTACACCACCCATCAGTCTGTGTTAGTCTGACATGGTCCTGTCAGAATATATACATGAACATGCATGTGCACACACACACACATAGTAGCACACTTTTAAAATTTTGTAATTGTTCCAGGCTTTTTTTTTTTATTATTATTTCACATAGCCTCACCTACATACATACCTTATTCTAGAAGCTGCCCATATGAAGAAGAAAGATCCTGGTGTTACTTCCCCAGCTGAAAGGGACCATCATCAGTAATGCCCCAAAAATGCCTCGAATAAAAAGGCTGTTTGATGTCCAGGGTTGTGTATGAACACCTGCCAAATATAAAATGAATACCAATTTTATAAATAGCAGACAGTATGGATGTTTCCTGTAAGTATTTTGGGCAAAAATGAATGCCCACATCTCTCTGAAGAATGTCAGAAAACTATACCAGCAGAACGACAGCATATCATGTGAAGGGTAGGTTTAGACCCTGAGCTTTCACAGGTTTGTACAGTCTACAATTAAAGAGAATAAAGTCAGGAATTACAGTCTGGGCCTCAAGGGAAAAGCATTTCATGTGCCTTTGATGCCTGTTTGCCTCTTAAATGGAAGAAAACACTGGTAGTACAGTTAGCTGCCTATAGCAAAGAAGGCAGAAACGTCTCAGTGGGATGGTGGTAGCAGTTCACACCTGTGGACTTCTAAAAGCAGCAAAGCACGGTGTGGTTCAGCACTGGTTAAATCCTGAGCAGCTGTTGTTGTCCTGACCTTCAGGGGTAGCATAAAAACAGAGGTGATGAAATGAACGCTGGAGAAAAAATTTATCTTCAAGTTTAGTGACCTCAAAAGGAAGATGAACATTAAAAAGACAGACCTTATCTGAGCATGGAAATGTCATGACATTCATTTTAGCATGCCTTCACCCAAATCTGTGAAATGCTTGAGCTTGGTTGGGGTACCTCTAAGAGAAGACCTTTCATACATGAAACTAATTTGTAAAGTCTAACAGAAAAACTTTAATTTAAGAAACTACTATCTAATATTTCTGTCTTGATTATCCATTTGGGATCAAGAATCAGATCAGAGAATCCTCTTCTGTGTTCACAGATTTGTGTCTAAAGTTAAGATCTGCTTATATGCTGGATAGCAAGGGAATAGCTCTGGAAAAAGAAAATAAAAGGAGTCTTCATGCAAAACAATTATGAAGGGGAGAAAGTATGTAAACAGATCAGTACGCTATTTGAACTCTGGGCAAAAATAGAGCCCACACTCCCCAAACCTCCAAAATACACTGTTTGTGCATACTTGATCCCGTTCTTGCCTGATGACTGCTCTCTGGCCTTACTTCCAAACCTTTTGACATTGTGTCTGCGCAGAAGTACCACATTATATTTTCATACAAGGGCTGTCTTTCATGTGCCTGTGTCAGAGGACATCTGCATTATGGAGCAAGACCAGAACAGTCTCTAAATTAAGGGGGAAAGAGGGAGGGAAGGCAAAAGTGTCTGTCACGCTCTCTATTATGGTAGCTGATTTTCACATCTGCAGAGAAATATAAGCGTAATTCAGATGACTTGTCAAGGGAAATATGATTGAATTATCTCTATAGCCCAGCTGAA
This sequence comes from Gymnogyps californianus, assembly GCF_018139145.2. NCBI lineage: Eukaryota > Metazoa > Chordata > Aves > Accipitriformes > Cathartidae > Gymnogyps > Gymnogyps californianus. Next base: position 9,541,469 of record NC_059476.1, read on the forward strand.
AGGTGAAATGATGAGCAACCTGGAATTAAATTAAAAACCTAAACCCATTAAAGTATTCAGATTTCCCAGTCTAAGATAAAAGTGAAAACCTTTGAAATTAAGAAGTCTTCCTACTCTTATCTCAAGCTGAAGACGCTGCTGCTTTGGATAACACAAAGGAAGCCAGACTGGATTATTGCTCATTTGAACACTGGTTTTCAAATGCACCATATTTTCCTCAAGAAATGAACATTATTCATTTCAGCTTATGCTGGATATCAAAGTAGCTGTAGAAAAGGACACAAAATAAATTACCGGCCATCCTTTGATCCCAACACACTCCCAGTGCTCCTCTTCCCCACTCCAGAGAACAATGTGAAGGGACCAAATCTCTTCCTTATTCTCAGCACAGTGCTGCACATCCTGAGTCTTTCAAAGCTCATTCCTTTTCTGAAGAATGTCTTTATTCTTAATAAATTTGAAACTCTGCATAAGATTTCCTCAAATGCCAGTTTTCTCACATGATCTCTCTCTTGCCTTCAAAGTGATTCCTCTTAAAGTGTAATTCATGAGTCCCACCTTGTCTGGCTTGAAGAGACAAACAAATAGTTCTCTTTGAGGAATCAAAGTCTATTCATCCATCCCATCACAAGGAAGTACATTTCTGTACAGAAGTATTCCATTCTTATGTGCAATATAAACAAGAAAACAAACATGTTTTTCTCTTTAAACTGGTTTTCATGTTGGGGCAGTTACACTTTTGTGGCATGTGAAATGAAGCCTTGCCTGCTTTCATAAAGGCATTTAGATAATAATAATGATAAAACAACACCATCTCACCTTTATTCTCGAGAGTTCAGTTAAAGGCTGAATCACAGCCTGACAACTTATATTACTGTAAAACCGTACAATAAACTATATCATCTCACAAAGCTATAGTTCAAATAGAGCCAGGAGGGATCAAAATCAAACTTACTTCATGTATAACGAAGTGAGACTCCTTCTTCTGTGTATTTATTTGTTCAGGTGATGCACCCACATCCCTTTCCTTATGTCTGTTTACAAAGACTTCAGGCCAGGCATTTTTTCTTTGAAACTTTCATGGCATCAGAATAATGAAGCCCCAGTCCCAACAAGGGTCAATGGAAAGAACAGGAATAGAAATATTTACTAATAGTACTACTGTTATTGTTATTGAAAAAACAGACTTTTCAGCTGCATTTTGAACACAAGGAAAATCGAAGGCAAGACTGTTTCATACCTCCTGATCCCTTCTACCTCCACAATGGAACCAACTCCATCGTTCAGTGACTGAGGAGCAACAGCAAACTTCCCCTGATATGAGCTGTATCAAAGGGCACAAAATTATCAGGAGGAAGCTAAGGAAAGAAATAATTATTATGATCAGGCTTCTACAATCAGAATTTTCCAATAGTATTTCTACAGCCCTTAGAAACTCTTCAGTGGAGGAAAGTTATTACTGTGCTTTAGTATTATTCCTCAGGCATTTGCCTATATGCCAGATAACAATGTAGATATCAATGGAGATTCCCTCAATAAACATTTTTTAAAATTAAACATTAAACATAAAACCTTTAAAATGGTATTACTTCTTCCATCATCAAAATATTATGCTGGTGTAGTTAAATTTCCCTTTAGCCTTGGGTTTGGATTCTACAGAATTAAATATTCCATTTCAAACCCACATATGGTAGTTCAGTGATTTACACCTCATCTAATTTTGCTAGACGTCAGAAGCCCTTTTAATGAGTGCTTGGAGGGTTTCATTCCATTATAGTTTCAGAGAAGCTGATGCTGCATTTTCTTTCAAATTCAAAAATTTAGTTGGCTGACATCCAACTTGCAATCAAATAATAATGAATTTTTAAAACAACTCCTTCCCAAGCAGAATCTCAAGAATAAAATTAAATAAATACAAGAACAAATGTGCCAGATTTATACAAGTCTCTGCAGCAATTGTCCGAAAGATGAAGCACATTGTTATAATTTCTCAGAACCAGTAACTTTTGGAATGTTTCTTTGTCTAATCAACTGAAAATATTAACAATTTCACATGTTCAGTGTTCCTGCTATATTAAAGAAAAATAAGCTAAATGCAAACACCATCAGAAAAAGCATCTATTTAAAACCTTCTCTACTGTTAACTCTCCATTGCATTGGAGAGGTTGAAAGTGCAGAGGCAGAGTAGCAACCTACATATGTAGGCACAGTCAAGGAAGATAAACAGGCTTGGTTTTGAGAAACTATGGCAGGGAGTAATCACTAAACAAAGCATCAAGAGGCTTGAGTCCTAGACTTGATTCTACCACTGATTTTCTATATGGGCAGGCCACAGCATTCCATTTATCTCCCTTTAATTTCTAAACCTGGAGCAGCCTTTGTAATGTACCCTTTCTTTCATCCATCTTCTCCCTCCTCTGTCTACCTGTTCTCACAACATCATGTATGCAATACTCCCCACCACCCAAAAAGAAAAGGCATCTGCACTCCTGTAAGCAAAGCAAAAAAAGGACCCATGAATGTTATCACAGACTATTTGGAGAACAGTGAACAGAGAATTTCCCAATTAGTTTATACCAGTTTTGAACGGGTTCATTTTCCTCCACCTTTTATCTGATTGTTGGCAAGAGTCATTTCCATTTTATAAAGATGATTTTCATAAGCTAAAATACCATCTATTATCCCAGTGAAAAGTATATGGCCATATGGCATATACTTCATGTATATTATTGATTAGGAGTCTTGCTAGAAAGTTATGTTGTCAAGATCTGCTGAGGTGGCCAGGTGCTCCTTGTGAAGATATTTGTAAACACATTTATCACCCCCAGTTAACAAACAGTTATTTATTTACTGGTTTAGTACCACATAGTTCCAAGCATCATCTGATCTATTAGCTAAATATTTGTATAATAAACATTAATAAAATAATAAAACAATAGACAAAGAGCACTCTAGCAAGAGCAAGAATTTAATCAACACCCCACTCTCCTCCATATAAACAAAATCTTGCCATCCCATGCAAGATGCCTTCCTGCCTATTCTGGGAGTAAAAGGACACTGATGTCCCCTTATTTCTTTATATAAGTCTGTAGGATAGGTGACAGTTCAACTTTTATACAGAAGTAATTTTCACTTCCTGAAAGGTAGGATTATGTCTTTGGATGCAGTGATCCTCCTTCAGTTCCTTTTATTACCATAGAAATATCAAGCTGGAAGGGAGGTCACCTAGCCCTAGCTTTCTCTTTTTTAATCTACAAGAGCCCCAGTTCACACAGTCTTTCTTCAGAGATCATATTTTCTAGACCTCTGACTGGTCTCTACCATCTCTCACATCTCTGTTCCAAAAGCACTTTCACAGTTATTCCATTGTACTGAAAGGGAATTGATTCTAAGGCAAAAATAAATTTAACTTTCCTTTTCTCTTTATCTTTTTCTTTTTTTGTTTCATCAATGGAAAATGCAACCATGGTAAAGATTCTTTTCCAGTTATAACATGTCCTAAGTGTCATAACAACTTCTTTCTCAATGTTAAGCATGCTCTCTATTTATATGTCTGCATAATTTACTAGCACATAGCTGAGTAACAGACTTAGAGTTTAGCATTCATAAACACACTAATTATTTCTTTTGTGAATAGCCCCAAATTACATTTTTCATTATTTTGATGCACTCCTTTACTGTGGCCTGGAATTCCCTTCACATAAAGCACTTTGCAAAGTGATTTTTCTGTGGTACCACATGCACTATAGATGAAGAAATTGAGCAATGCAATTTTTACCATTGAATAACTGAGATAAATCTTTTCTTATGACTGGTTTAAGAGAGTAATGCACTGAATCAGTACATTTCTATTATTTTCATAAAATTAATATAGTAATCAGCCCTGGAATCTTCATAAACATCCTAAGACATAGGCACAAATTAGGACATCATGAATGACTGTGATCATTTCTATGCAAATGCTTTTCAGTTCTTTCTGATGTTGCATTTTTTTAGAATGCCATCTTGAAATGTTCTTGAAAATCTTATGAAGATATTCAGGATGTAGTGACCCTGTAGACTTCTTGTTTTAGTGACGATTGAAATCTACAGTCCTGCAAAGTAAGGATTGGTCTTGGTTTCAACTATATGGCTAAGTAGATATGAAATCAATAAATGTTACTAAACATCTCAACAGAAGTCATTATTTCCTTACTATTCTCAACATCACTCCCTTAGCTCAATTGCACTGTTCCTTTATTGTAGGTCTTATAGGCAAGTTCGGAAATACAAACTATGCAACTACACATTTTAGTGCTCATTTGGAATGAAAACAGCTGGCAAGATGGTATCACAAATTACTCCACAAAGCTTATTGCAAGTCTAGGTTGAGGTCAGTAACATTCTTGCATTTTCTAGCTCTGTTGCATTACCAGAGACTCAGTTCTTCTCAAGTATAAAAGTTCTCTTCAAGAGAGAGATGGAGAGTGCAACAAAGTACAGGCATAGACATTGAAAATCCCTCACACTGCATCACAGCAGGAAAGGAAGTACTTTCCTTGTAGATTTTCAAAAGCCAATGACATTCTGGAAGCACAAGTAATGAAAACTGGGGTTCTGCCTTCTAAAAAGACAGCACAACGTCTCATTCTTCTGGTTTTTTATCCTCAACTCATCAGGCTGGTAACTGCACATGGAGTTAACCTCTGTTACACGCACAGATTTTACCAGTTAATAGCTAGTTGGCCACTGAATTTAGCATTCAGTTTAATTTGTGCTGGACATCAGTTTGCAAGAAAAGAAGGCAAAAGATAACAGTTAAGTTAAGCTCTTGGGTTTAAGGAGTGTTTGCAGACAAATGCCCTTACATCTAGAAACGGTTCTTCCAGAGCAGCACATTTTTGAGACCATGTAGAAGTTCATAGTGCTACCTGATCCTCTTTTCATTCTCTGGCTCACTGAAAGAATTTTGTCTCTAAAGCTCTCAAACTAGAGTCAGATTTTTCACTTTTAGTTTTAATCAAAAGGCATTGGTGCATTTTGCAAATAGCAGAACAATTTTTTCCAACATCACTGTAGAAAATTCCTCTTTTTCCTCTTCTTCAAAGTCATTTTTTAGCCTGAAAATATGTATTTATTGAGATATTTCACCCCAAAAAATTAATTACGATGAAAAATGGGTTGCAACCCCAATGATAGTGATTATTTTCTTACAAAAATGCCAAAGGTTTCATCAGGTGGAAAACACCATTTTTTTAAAAGAAAAAAGCATCTCAGAAGAACCTCTGTAATTAAATTATTCCTGGACATCTGAAGCGTTCAGCTGTTTGTATAGCGGGTTTTCAACATCTGAGGTCTGTCAATTTTTCTTAGATTAAAAGGTATGAATTTGTTATATACCTGTTTCTGATGGCAAAGGAAAAAATACCAAGGTGGGATATTAAAAATGCAACGTATTGGTTTAAAAATGAAAACTGGATCTTCTGGAGACTTCTTTTTCCCTTCCAAACTGCTTTTCTTCTCTGTTTCCAAGAACACTGAAGCCAGTGACCTTCCATCCTCTGGAATCAGGGCTGCGGTATCTAACATGACATCATATTAGGTACAGGTATTGAAAATGGGTGCCTGCTTTCTTTGGATTTGAAACGAAAATTATAATGCTCTGAGTTTTAAGTAATATTATAAAATATCCACTTTCAATGCAGTTTACAAGAAATTCATTTTAACAAAGTACCTGTATAGTTGGGCTTCTCCTTTCTAACTACCAGAGAATAAATGCTTAGCACAAGGAACTCCGCAATCAGAAGCATTGAGCAAATTTGCCCATTTACCCCTTCGTGATTCTCTGAACCTGTATTCCTGCATCTGCTGCATCGACAGTTTCAGAACCAGTAGTGTGGAACAAAACCTGGCTCAATCACTCGGCTCAGAACTATCCTACCAGGAAAAAAAAAAACAACAAAAAACAAAAAAACCCCAACCAAACCAAAACCCCCTATGTAATTCAGAAGATGGTTGAACTATCTTCAGTAACAGAGTTGCTAGAATCATTCAGTTAATCAGAATCTTAAAGACTGTCAGTCATGCTAGGTAGCCTTGTTTTGTAAATATCCCATATTCTCACTTTGGCCCTGGACAAACTCGTTTCAGATACAAAAACAGTCACACATTTTCTAAGTTTTTGGCAAATAACCAAGTGAGATTATAAACGATGGAATCTGAGAAACTTGTTTGATGCCTTCGCAAAGGCTTTGATATGGACTGTTGGCTCACTCCAGCATTTTGAAAATTGTTAAAGATATTTTACCGGTAGCAATGTTTTTCCATTGTTCTGCTATCCCGGCGTGGAATCATAATAGAAAGTGTCTCTTGCTAGGCATAAAATAGAGACTGACCAACCAGAAACTGGGTATAAGAGTGACAGGAGTCTGCGATGTACAGAAGAGGGGAAGAGGGCAAGTGTCAACCTCTGAGCATGATCAGAGGTAGAGACCTACACAGAGAAGGTTTAGTATCTTCTCCAGCACTGGATTTTTCTTGAACTGGTAGAGTAAGAAATCACTATTTTGAACAGTGGTAAAATTACCTGCTTAAATTACTACATGCCTTTGGAGTGAGAAATAAACTGTAAATTAAAGAGAGCAGAAGGCTGGAACTTTGGAAAGGAAAGTGGCTACACACTATGGGTGTCTTTAAGAAGAAGACTGCTTTGTGTCTGGGAGAAAAGTGGAATTTTCTGGATTATAGACCCAAAAAATACCTTAACAATTCAGGGGATTAAGGCTCCAATTCAGAGGAATGGAGACTTCAATGAAATCTGAACCTGGGCTATAAGCAGATACTTAAATTGCTCCTTATTAAGCAAAGGACTTAGCAATTTGTTTAATTTATATCCAGTTAAAATGAAAGAAAGTTCATCATATGCTTAAATGCTTTTCTAAATTGGAACTTCACAACTTTTTTCTGTAAAATGATAAGGAATATCTACAACAGTGTAGACTTGCTGTAGCATTCTTCCATATTTCAGTATAGCCACAGTTATACAGCTACTAAATGCAGTCTTTGTCTGCTTTTAAAAATTAATGCTCCCTGTGGGAGCTTTGTTAATAGTCAGAACTTAATTGCTTTACAATGCCTTTTCATTCCAATCAAGACCATTTCTAGCAACTACTGGATTGTAGTAGTAACAAATCATTCATCCCAGCAGTGAGAGTGATTATCCAAAACTGTTACATAGAACTGGGGAAGGTTTCCCTCCAACAGAGTCTAAATTGTGGATTTTGTTCCTATGTTTGTTTCTACTGCACATCACCTTCAGAAAAACTGAAGTAAGTCAATGTTTTCGCTGGTTTGGATTTCTGAATTTAACTAGTGCTTGACCTTTCTTGTCCTTGTCGGATCCATTCTGCTCAGTAAGACGGGAGTTCACTTAATTCTTGAGCATGTGAAGGTAAAATTTTTAACTAGCTGAATAAACAAAATACACCAGGCATTTTTTTTTCCCCTCTAGATAGCCAGTTCTTTTTAAAACAGTCTGTCCCGGGTTTTACATAGTGAAATACTTGAAAAATCTGACCTACCGCTCACTGCAGTAACTAAGAACCTTTTATTGACTTCAGTGGCCTTTGGATCAGGATCTACATGAAACGGTGGCTTTGTGTTTTAAGACAAATAAGAAAACAGAATTTAAAGGGACACATTGTTTCAAACAGACTCATTCAATTCCTTAGCAACAATTTAAGAAGTCACAAGGGAAATGAGTTTTTATGGTCTCATCATTTCTTTGATGTAAAAGTGCGCACTCCATCTTTTTGGCATTTCATTCAACAGCGGAGCACATGAAAAAAGAGCCCCACTGTGCATAAAGAGAATAAAATATGTTCAAGAAGAAAGACGAAAAGAGATTCAGGTTAATACGAAGGTCAACCTCTTTCTGTGTTTCAAATCTGCACTTTGCTGAGATCTTAAAGAGAAGTAAAAAAAGCTTTAATCTTCAATGCTGTCATCCCTTAGCTGGAGAAGAATTAAAATCCAAACAGACATGTTTTGGCTGATGTTAGAGTGGTAAATTGCTGTTAGATTTTAAATTATCTGTCCCTGAAATACCAGACCTTATATGACACACATGGCACTTTACATTAAATAAAGCTAATTCTTCATTAAGGGTATTAAAAAACTCCCAGACCATTTTTACGTTCCCCTCACCTCTTTCTGCACAGGAGGGCAGGGCACTAGCCTAGCCCAGGGAGCCTCAACCTGCGACACAGCCACAGATCTGGACCAGTTTGGACAACCCAGCCCATCTCCCTGGCTGCTTCCACACCATATCTGAACTGAACCCCAAGAACCAGCTGCAGTCTGATGGGGTCCCACAACTTAGAGATTTCAGTGCCCTTCCCCTCCCCAGTGTGCGCTGGCCAGAGGTGACTGTGCACCTTCAAGTAGGCAGCAGGTAAGGACATCGAGTCTGGACTGAAGACCACTCTACGAGCGCAGTGTCCAGGCAGCCCAAGCTTTCTACCTGCAGAAGGGGAACGCAGCACGCCGCTGCCTCGCTGACTCGTTGAAGAACAAGCAGGCTGTACTGTGAGGTGTTCAGGTACTATGAGATTGGAGATGGACATTAAAGAGCAAAGCACCTCAACAGGATCTGTGTGAATGGCAGGTCTGGAAAAGTTTTCATCTCAGGTAGCTTGAAGAAGTCTCTCTGGGGACAGACTTTTTAGTAGGGCCTGTAATGATAGGACAAGGGGTCATGGTTTTCAACTAAAAGAAGGTAGATTCAGACTAGATACAAGGAAGAACTTTTTTACGATGAGGGTGGTGAAACACTGGAACAGGTTGCCCAGAGAGGTGGTAGATGCCCCATCCCTGGAAACATTCAAGGTCAGGTTGGATGGGGCTCTGAGAAACCTGATCTAGTTGAAGATGTCCCTGCTCATTGCAGGGGGGTTGGACTAGATGACCTTTAAAGGTCCCTTCCAACCCAAACCATTCTATGATTCTATGATTCTAAGTTTGGGACACTCTCACACTCTTCCCAAGCTCAGGTATTTTGGTTTTGGGGTGGTTTTTTTACTTCTTAAAAAAAAAACAAAAAAAAAAAACAAAAACCCCAAGAAAAAGAGGTTACTACTTGGAGCATGAGCTGACAGGACTGCTATAGAAATATTTCATCAGCTACTTCGAGATTTAACTTAAAATGATTTTTTAATGCCAATATTTTATTCATCTACTCAGTTACCTCTCCTTTGCAGGAGAACTGCTAGACAGTGACAATGCCTTCTATTTATAATCTAACAAGGCTGAAAGTCAATTCTTTCAATCATATAATGTAAATATGTTTTACCAGTAGTGGTGGAAAGAGTGAAAATTGTCTCTTCTGCCTAGCTGTATTTTTTTCCTCCTTAAAAGTGAAAAATTGATGTAAAAAAGAGAGTGACCAATTTAAAGAAAAAACGCCACCGAAATCTGTCTTCCAAGTATTGTACTATCTGGGCCATATTATATTAGACAAAAAAAAAGCAGGCAAGAATCTGTATTTGTAGTAACACAAGGATGAGGAAAAGGTTTTCACACAGACATAAGAATTTCTCTGTTATTTAAAACTATGAACACGTAACTTGGCCATGATAATTGCAAGTGTGGGGAAAAAAAGAATAAATGTTACCTGCAATACTGTTTAATGGCTAAATGTTAATAAATGTAATAAATCAGAGGAAGCTGTTTGTTTGACAGTTTCTTAGAGAGATAATAAAAATAGTATATTTTGCTATTGTCTTTGCATATTTACTTTAAGTAGTGTTCCCTAGGAATAGACTACTGAACTGGGAAGCTGAGTTTCCATGTTTTCCTTCTGCTGTATGTCCACAGCTGTTATTTTTCTTTTCCCTTTTCGTGTAGTCAACTTGGAGAGAGTTCATATTTCAAAAATAAAGAGCTTCCAATTTTGGTCTTTTTCCTGCACTACAGTCTTCCATTATAGTTCACTAGAGGACAAAATGGTCTATTTTTCCATTTATTTTTAGTGTGGGGGTTCCATAATTAACAAAATTTTTGAAATGTAACTACTAGTGAAAGCACAGCTTAGGGCATCCCCAGGAAGAAAAAAAGACAGAGTTCATAGATGCTTCTATTTTCCAGCTCATAGAAATAGCTGCTTCAGCTCCTAGTCATGGAGTAGGAACCACTTTAAATGGATCTGGAGAGGTGGCAAGAACACCTGTGTCTGCTTCTACCCCATAACTGGCTGCTATTGTGCCCCAAACAGCCCATCAGCAGTTAATTGAAAAAGATGATCGTGAATATCACTATCTGAATGCTGAATACCAAGTGAATAGGAGTGAGAAAACACAGCCATTCTCTTTTATGAAATCCATACTATAGCAATAGTGGCTGCTATATTCTTTGCCATTTTTTCAGGACAAAAAAAATCCCAAGAAATAGTAGCAGTATTATATTTTTTTCTAACTCTGATCCAGATGTAAAACACGTCTCATTTAGCATGCCTAAAGCCAACAGCTCTCTGCATGAGTACAGAGCTCAGCGCTGTGTTACGTTAGCCTTGAGTATCTTTGAAATTTAGTTCTTTTCCCTTTGATTTTTTTGTTGTGTTAATCCTCCTTGTTCAAAATGGCGGTGTTTAACCGGGGGAATTCACCAGTTCAAGTGTTTGACGGGAAGATGCTCCCTATTTGGCATCATCTAGGAAAGAGGCTGATTAAATGCACCACTAGCTGCAATGATTTTTAGAAGAAAAGAGGGAATAAGCAAAGTCACAGGTTGAGATTAGCAGCAGCATGAGATTACAGCATCAGAAAGAAATTTATTTGGAATAGAAAACAAGGAATAAATATTTTTCTCTCCACCGTGAACAAACTTTACATTTCAATCCTCTGGCTTAGTGCCTTTAGCTCTCATTTTAGGCTTCTTGTTCTACTGAATATTTTTGCATCAGAATTCTGCAGTCTAATGTCTTTTCAGTATCAATTTAAAGTTTTTCTTCACCCTTTCATCCTTCAGTAACAAGCGTAGACACAAACATACCTGTTCTACTTTTTGTTCCTCAGTAGCTCAAGTGCAATTTATACTTTTGCTTGTTCAATCTTCAGTCCCTCAAGCATATTTAAATGATGTAGCTGATGGGATTCTTTATGAAGAATTTTGAAACTATTTCTGAGCAGAATATTTACTCAATGACTAGAGAAAACCTTTCCAATATTTGTATACAAAATATTTGCATGTGAAGGTGACACATTTAAACTACGAAGAGATCATATCCCTCTAGTTAAAAAATTCATGGGTGCTCTACAAAAATACCAACTAGTATTTCGCTGTAGCTGTGTTACTTCTTTAATTAAATGCATCTTGTAAGGGTGTGTAGGGGGTATGAAGAATATGCCCTTTATAATGCAGGCAGTACCCTGCAAACCATGGACACCAGAACGGATGTGAATAATGGAGTTATAAGTGGCTGCAGAATCTGCTGCCTCATCCTGGGAATTGCACCGTTATTGATTTCCTGCCCATGAACCCTTCTCCGTTGCCCTTCAACCCGCCTCCACAGTGGCTGCACTCGTCAAGTATATCCAATTGAGAGTGCCTAAAGATCAGACTGAAACTGCAGAGCAACACTAGTATGCAGATATCTGCTTTTTTTTTTTCCTAAGGAAAAATGCTTTTTAGGATAGGTCTTTTCCATACTCTCACTTTCCTCTGCCTTTGGACATTGCAGGGAAGGTACACGTGCATTAAGCATCCTGACAGGTTGTTGTTCTACTGCAGAGGGCATGTTTCATGGACATTTTTGGCATTGATTCCTGGCCAAGTTTTGGGGAAGGTCACTGCAAACTACCCCTTTGCTATTACATCACCACAAACTATGCTGGTTTTGGCTTTGGGTGGAAGGCAGTAGTGTGCCAAGTGTCAGAGAAAGTGTATTTATTTAGAGATGACACTTATCAGCAACATAGTGAGTGCCAGAATTCCTTCTCTATAAAAATAAAGAAGATATCCTGCAAGTGACTGGCTACAGTCAACAATGCACAAGCAGCAACCACTGAAAAGAATTCCCCAAACATCCCAATTATAGTACATGGATGTTGGTTTTGCAAAGCAGATAATAGCTTTTCTGATACTTGTTAAGAAGAAAAATTGTCAAGAACCTATGTAACAGTTCCTAATATATAAACTGTAATTCTACAATGTTTTAATAATGTTGATGAAAAATAGAGACACAATTGGCAGAGGAGAAAGAAAGAAAACCATTATCTTAAAAGTGAAATTGGTACAAAGCCAAAGAACAATATTATTTTAATAATAATGCTGAGGTATATCACCCTTTTAGAATTCTGTACAAATTATCTACCAGACTGTTTAGGAATAGAAGTCTTGTCTTAGCTAGAAATATGCATTCAGGGAAAAACAAACTAACCAGCTGCCAATCCCCTGGCTTATTGTCAATCAAACTGCACTATAAACGAGACAGAGATGATTGTCAGGCCAGTTACAATGAGGAGTTCAAATTGCAGTCCCCTGACTTATTGTCAGTCAAATTGTATTATAAACAAGAAAGATATGACTGTCAAACCACTTACAATAGGATGGCCTTTAATGTATAGTACAAGACAAAGGAAAAAATTGTATCTAACCTATTATAAGAGAAACAGGAGATCATGTGAAGTGAAGAAAATATTGACTATCATATACAGCTTGATTCCTCCAGTCTTTTTGCTTTTTATGTGTCCCCCCTATCCGCCATTTAATAGGTGAAGAAAAAGGGGAACTACCATTCTTACCACTCACACCTGGAGCAGGCATCTTGTCCACATTAAGCTCTGTGGCGAAGAGTTAGTTGCATCTGTTGCAACAGTAAATAGCATCACTAATCTGTCTGCACCCCAGGAGTCCTTGACAGGTGGTTCTTAGCCATCTGCATTACTTTTCTCTCTTTTAAGTTCTTCCCCTTTTGGTAGCATGCTGGCCAAATTCTTTCTCGCGTGTGTGCACAGGCTGTCTGGAGAGGAACAGAACACTGATGGGGAGGTCAAGGGAGGGAAACAAATGAGAATCTCGTGCTTCGGTAATTAGTTCTGATCCTTGCAATGCTAAGCAGAAATTTGGCGAGCAGGGGAGGGGAATGAGTGTGGACCCAGACTGATGAAGTCTAATTTGGGACTGAAAGAGAAAGAAGCAGCAAAAGCAGGATCACAACCAATATATCCATTCACAATCCAGTCCATTCAATCCTTCTGCTGTTGTCTTTTTTTCCTGTACTTACATATGGTCTAGATTCCTGTGTGTCACTGTTTCCCCCTCCCTCAATCCTTGTTTTTTTCTAAGATGTTATTTGGCTTGAATTATATGACAGTAATGCTGTCTTTAAAACATTAGTGTAATGGAACAAAAATGCTACATCCTTTCATTCGTACTTAACCTTTAAAGGACACATTTATTTAAAAATACTCAGCAGGGCCCTCCTTTTGACTCTCTGGCTGAATGCACCTGTAGGACTCTCCAAATTTATCATGAACATAATAATGCAGGAATGAAAAATGTGATAATGCTTTTTTTATTTATTTATTTTTAGCTGAAAATGCAATGTTCATTTGTGGAAAATGTCAGGATATTTTTTAGGGTTTCTATGTTCAATGTCACAGTTTTCCCAGTTTCCTATATACTATTTATACAAAAGGAGATACAGTTTAACCTGGTTTTCACCCAGAAAAAGAATGTTAAGGACCCAAGACTGGCCTGTGAAACAAGAGGAATCTTAGACTTCTTGGGCAAGGAGACTGAGACGAATTTCTGCACAGGGAAAGTAGGAGCCATGTGGCTTTGGGAAGGGACATTTTTGATAAAAAAAAATTGAGTCATAGAAAGAAATTAATTTTGAGGCTGACTGGGCAAAAGGACTGGAATTTTAAACTTATGTTTATGGTGATGCCATGGCTGCAGCGGCTTCAGTATCATATTATCAGCAGTAAAGTAATTCATGAGTTTCTGAAGCAAAAGGAGATTGCTGGGACTAAGGGAAAACCTCTCTTACTGTAGTTGTCGCAGTCCTGAATATTCTGTCTCCCAATCAGTGTCAAACACTATCTTGCACGTAGGTCTGAATGACCATCCAGTCAGAGGCACTGGCTGCTTTTTTTTTCCTGCTAAAGGCAGACTGACTAATGTTCATAAACTCTTTACAATCTGCTGGTGTCATTGCTACATATCAGCGGTTTAAATATTCAATATTTTAAGTAAATAGAGGGCTGCGATGCTGCCAGCCTGATAAATATCAGAGGATTAAATTTGCTTAGAAAACTGAAGTAGTTGCAAATTAATTTAGTATATTTAATCTGTGTTTAGGAGAAGGAAAACCCATTCATTTTAATATTGAAGCTCAGTGTAATTTTTATGTGCATACTGTTCCACCCTGTTCCTAAGTACATAAGAGGCAAATAATGCTGTTTCTTTGGGCAGATAGATACATTACTAAAAATGACAAGCCCATTAGATCAACAAGGACTATATAATTATCATGGGGAAATAAAGCCAATAAATCTATCTGGTATAAATTATAGGCTTATGAAGTCATACATAATGAAATAAATATTTAATTTTTCTAAAATCCAAACCCTCGCTTTAGAAACGGGAATATTAAAAATTAATTTCCATTTCTTATGACGGGTACAGTGTGGCTGAGTGGTTTCAGCATGGGCGTGTACTCCCAAGCACTTCTTGATCCTATTCCTTGTTCTGACATTGATTCACACCGTGGTCCAAGACAAATCATTCAACCTCTCTGTACTCCTTTGCCCATCTGTAAAGCTGGGATAATGCTCACCTGCTTCACAGAACCATTAGGAGAATTAAGAAGCATCTGTTCTGCATCCTGAAGACATGAAATGCTCTAAAAATGCAAAATAGTATTATTCAAGAGATGGATAAAACCTTCTAGGGTTTGGAGATATTTGCGTTGTCACCAAATTTCTTCGTACCTGGCAGGAGTGATTTCTCCTTCAATAATTTGGTCAGCTCCCTCTTTCTATAAGATTTATTATTTCACTCTCCTAGCTAAGTCTGTCATCATTAAAAGAGAGATGTTTACTGTAAGTCGACTCTTCCCTAAAAATAATTGGCAGCATGTTCCTTGCGGAGGCACAGCAGAGAGCTCATCCTCTGCAAAAGACTCAACCCCTGACAACGTAGGTCCTGCCCTACGAACAAAGATTCAAACAGTGTCTACTTCCTAATTATGGAGAAAAGGTGAAGGAAAATGGCTATCGAGAGATATAAAATTATGCAATGGGAGCACAAACTAAGAGAAGAAAGGTTCAGTAATTAGAACTTTTGCTATGTATCTGAATAGAAACAGCTTCTCTACAATAAATGAAGAAAATATTTCTTTTGATCAAGAATTTTGCAAACAGCATGGAATAGTGGGTAGCAACTCTATGAATAAGATTGCAAGATTTGTATTTCAAAACATAAGTACAATTGGTTTCCTTTTTAAAATAATCATATTTTATGCTGTACGAAATATTATATCTACCCATTCTATGCAGCATAGTTCCAAAATTATTTGATTTTTTTGTCTGCCTGCCTGCCTACTCAGGCAGTATTTCTTTATCTCACTTCAGTATTTACTTACTTTTCTGAAGTAAAAGATAAATTAACTTAGTGATACCATTTTTTTTTCATTGATACAATTTCAAGTAAATTCTATTTGTACACCTGAAATTCCAGTAAAATATTTTAGATATGTAGGAATGGGTCTTGTATTCTAAAGTAGTCACTCTTAAAAAATCTGTACAGCTTACAAAAAAAAACCCCCAAAAACCAAAACCACTTCTTAACTGACTAGGGAGAAAGATAAGATTTGCACCCTGTTTTTGTCAGAGGTGGTTTAGAGGTGGTTTTACATGTTCTGCTGTGCTTGAGTGGCATTAATAATGACCTTTGCATGATTAACTCAAAAGCCTAACCTGGAAAGATAGCCAGCTATGCTTTAATTGCCATTATTATGGAATTCACTTTGGCCTTGAAGTCTTTAGTAGGCTGTAAAATAGTGTCTATTCCAAATAAGCTCTGTTCTCTACTACCTATCTATCTCCCTTATACATAGTCACAGATTACAAGGGCAGAAAGAATTGTTATCATCATACCTCCTCCTTCAGACTGAGCTTTTGGATATCCTTGGTGGTGAATGTCCTTTAGGCCTGATCAAGCTGTGGTTGAGACAAGTTCCTCCTTCTAGGAAGTCAATGGTCTTGATTTAAAGATTTCAAGTGTCCGTTCTGCTTTTGGCCAGTTATCTATCTATCTAATTAGAAATATTGTTTCTTATTTTTAGGCACGGAGTAGTTTGGCTGGATCTTGTTATGCTTTTGTGTGAGAGAGAAAGGAGCTGTCACTAGTAACAACAAAATAAGTATTTGTAGGCTGATCATATCACTTCTTAATTTTCTTTTAAAGAAGAGTGAGCTAATTAAGCTTCTAAATACATGGCAGGTTTTCCAAACCTTGAATCATTTTTGTAGCCCTGTAGTGAACCCTCTCCATTTTGTCAGCTTACTTTCTAAAAAAACCTATTTTAAAATGAATTTAATCATTTCACTGCGGTCTCAGCTATAAGGTGAACATTTCTAGAAATCTTAATTCTTCACTACTCTTTCTGTAGATATGTAAATCCATGCTCACCGGAGAAAGATAAAATGACAATACTTGAAATAATCAGTTTACCGCCCAGCCACCAAACTAATTCCCTTCCACGTACGTCATATGCAGCACTATTTCCAGCAACCGGAGCCAAATCATTGAAAATACATGGGTTAAGCTTTGACCGCTCATAACCACAACAACTGTCCTGAAGCTACACGGGCCAGAAAAAGACCTCACAAGTAGCTGTGTCTATTGCAGTAACATCTTTCTTTCTGAGGCAATTCACAGCATGTCACAAACACCACCTCAGGATTCACGTACCTGGGTCACTTTAAATGGGCATATAGACGTTGTGCTTCGGATTTGGATGAAGGATTGTGCTGACGTGGCCTAGGGAGCTCAGTGTTGAGCATTATGCTCAGCAGCGTTTGCAGAACAAGGTCACAGGGCAGCTGGAATCCAGCAGCATCTGTAAAGGATGGGGGCAACCCACTGGAGCACAAGTGTTAGGCTGTCAAAATTAAAGGCAAGGATACATGGTACTACAACAGTGTTTTCCTTCTATACATTGAACCTTTCGTATGCTAGTGTACATATCCATTCCTCTATAACTATTTATCTATATATTTTGCTCATCCACAATGCCAATATAATGCCCTAAATATGTCATCATTTCTAAAATATGTAAAAGTGCTCCAGCTGACCTTATGAAGAGCTATAAAATTGTAATGTGAGGGTTTGAAATCATACATGAAATAACAATTTCTGAGAAGTCCTCCTTTTGTTGTTTGTTTCCATTTAAATTTAAACAAAACAAATAAAGGTAAAATCTATTTTCTGTCCAGAAAAGAAAAAAAAAAAAAGGCAAGAATATGTTCATTCCCCAGAACAAATTTCAAAGCCCAGAGAAACTGGAGTTCATATGGTAGCCATTCCCAAATGCACCATGAATGCTACCTACAAAATATGCTTTAGATAAATTTTGCAATTTCCTTTTGCTACATTCTCTGGGAGTATTTTACTTTCTGCCTTGGGCATAGATCTCAACACAAAGGACTGGATAATGCAGCCCCAATTCATGTCGGAGTGTACCTATGCCGCGAAAAATCTCGCTGCCTTCAATGAGATATTGGTATATCTAAGGCATACTAATATGAGCAAGAGTTGATGACTAACATGAGCATCTGCTTCAAAAATACCACAGCTAGAGCTGAGATATTATTATAGACAGTCTATTGTACTTGCAAAAGACAAGTAAAGAGTTCTTGCTTGAGAATACATGTCAGAAAAATGACATGTTTTCATCACTTCCAGCCATAGTTAAAAGACTCTGAATACATTAACCAGCTGAAGGAAAAATACTTTCAGCTTTTGTATCACAGTGGGAATCTGTAAATGCAAGTTACAATGTAACAGACAATTACTGTGAATTCAACCGTTCATCATTTCTAAAAACTTAATATTTTTTTTTTTTAATGTACACAGAGAAATGTAGTATTTTTCAGCAAGTTTACAATGCTCCAGTTTTGGGGATCCAAGCTAGTGAAAGGAGTTTAGGGTGGGCAGGACTGACTCAGTAACTGTAGCTGAGTAGTTATTTAATACAAAGCTTTAGATCATTAGTTATTTCAACCCAAGTATACGTTCCTGCATCCCACTTCAAAATGATCCAAATCCTTTTGATGAAAATCTGGTTGATAATTCGGTGTGCCAACTGGCATGGGACCCTGGGCTTTGCTTTCAATAACTTCTTATCAGTGGTAGCAATTTCTTCTGGTTTCTTTCCTAAATCAGACTTGTTATTTCCTTTATGCAGAAGACTTCAGCCATACTCCAGGGACTGAATTCCAAGAATGTATACGAATGGCTGTGTTACCTCTAGGAATGCACGGCATTGTTTCTGAAAGGGATCGCTTGTGCGGGCACTGGCAAGCATCTGAGGATAGCTGTTTTGAATAAAGTTTTCCTCTTGTAATCATGTACTGACTCAGAATCATCCTTTTGTGAAATGAGTGTGCCCAGGTGGATGGACAGCACTGGTCCTCAATTCCCAACTCTGCATTTCTTAAGCTGGCTTGGACATCTCTGAATCCAGACTGCCAGCACGAGTCTGTTACACTCTTTGATAAGAGTGTGCTACCATTTCACTGGATGAGGGAATGGAAATATAGGGTCCAGCCCTTAGTCAAATTAGACTTTCAAAGAAAATCATGACAGATTTAAGAACTGAGGGCAAAAATAATGGGCTGGTTGCAAATAACACAGTTTAAAAAAAGGAAAATGTCTTTTTGATTACTTGTAGGAAGCAAAGCAGGAAAAAAAGATAAGAGTTGCTAGGAAAGATGTGGCCATGTAAGCAAAAGGTGTGTGTACCCCTCAGGCTTCTGTCAGAGACATATCTACAGCCATGAGCATTACTGAAATGGCTAAAATGAAGCACAAGGGGATTTGTGCTACAAAAAGTCTGGAAACACGAGTATATATATCATCTTTACCCAGAAAGAAAACCAGCAATTTTCAAATGTATATATAAGAAGAGAGAAAGTAAATTGAAACCTTTACACAGCCAGGTTTGTCACTTCCATTTAAAATATGTCGCTAAAAATGGGGACCCAGATCCCTGAAAATGTTCCTGTACCTGTGCAGATTCTTATCCAGCTCATCCGTGTTGGTACAATCCTCCACTGAACTTTACCTTCCTGTCACAAATCTCATTTTTTCTCATGCATTTATAGCAGCACCAATTTCACTATGACATACGAGAAGAAGAGTGTTAATGTAAATATGGGACGATGAAGCAAGAGACCTGGTTATTATTCTCTGCTCCTCTGGTGCTCCAGCAGAACAGCACTTTCTGCCCCGCAGGCTCTGGGAAGGCTGTACTCCTTGGCATCTGTGAAATCTTCAGACAATGTCATACTGAAAGAAACTAAAAAATATGCAAAGAATTAATATTAATTCTCACCGATAATCTTCAGCATATTTTATCACTGTATTTAGTTAGATTTTTTCTCCTTGCTTGAATTGTTATAAGCAGACCTTTATCATTTCCTCCATCAGCCAGCCTTTTCCCCTCTTTTACTTTATCCCTGCAACTCCCCTAAAAAGGAGACAAAATTTAGTATAAAATTTGTAATGGACAAATTAACTGGCATTTCCAGGCTGCCTCAGCTGTCAATGTCTGTGATGGCAGGAGATGTTTTGCCAGCACCACTTTCATGAAAAGATATATATACATGTATATATAGCCAAGAACAGTGTGGGAGCTGTTTCCCCAAAAAATGTTGAAAGTCACTAGTGACATGAGAGTTATTAGTATATATCATTTCTACAGTGTCAAATAAAAGAAATAATGACAAATAAAAGAAAAGGTGCTTTCCCGGAAAGTAAATGTTACGAAGCTGTTTTTAATTAATATGATGGCTTAGTAGGTGCCATTAAGCATCTCTTTAGGTTAATTTTAGTCTCAGCAGGGGTGTGGATAAGTAGAAAGTAATTTTACACCTTCTTCCGGATAAAGTATCATTTTATTAGATCAGAAGGGACTAGGCTCTCCCAGTCCTTGCATTTATCTGACTGCACTATAAGGGGACAAATTCTCTCTTTGTTTCAAGCCTTACAATAGCAATAAGCCCACTATTAAAAAAAAAAACAACACCTACCAACCAATAAATAACAGTTTAAGCCTACACTGTCCTCTTACTCACACACTAAGAAATGTGAGAATTTGAGGCCAAACTTGAAGCTGAAGGGCACTGTCCATTTCTGGAGTAGAATTATATTTTTGACCACTCTTCCACTCTTAGCCAAAGCCAGATCAGCTCAATTTTATTTAAGTCCATAGCATACAAGAAGGACACAAGAAAATACAACAATTCATCCAAACATTGTGTTTCCATGGAAGAGCTCTATCACAGCTAGTTGTCTCCAAAGACAACTGTCTATGTATGAAACACAAAGCCACATCTACGGTAATGCTTCTACAGTTATGCTCTCAGCGTTTCCTAAGTAAGCAAGCTTGATGTATTCCTGCCATTTCACAGTTAAAATCATATCTTTTAATAAATCCTACAGACTTTTCTTGTTCAAGCATTTCTTAAATATGCAGAAACTAAGAGCGCACTTGCTTTTCTTACAGATTGCCTTTCTAGTGAGGAGACCTATTTTATATGAATTTGCATCAGTAACTGAGACAATTAAATAAACACATTTAAAAGGCTCAGCAATTGATTTTGACAGCAGTAAAATACTGCACTGAAAGTGCAGAGGAAATGCTATGGTATCACTATGTTACCTTACCTTACACACAGGCTGACAAACAGATTTCCAGGGCTTCAAATTTACACATTAATGTTCAGATACTTAAAAGTTTAAATATTTAAATCTGGATTTACTTGTTATCCTAAGCAGCCTCCTGCAGGTTTACAGGCCTAAGTTCTTTAGATTTGTCTAATTCTAGGCTGTCTTTGCATGACACATTGGAGCAGGTTTTAGCAAACGCACTTGTTCCTGAGTTGTTGGAGCAACCTCAGCCTGTTCTGAAATCAGGTGCGTAGCTTGGACACTGCTCGTCCTGGGCAATGCTAAGTAACCTGTAGGGTCCAAACCTCAGTTGCCCTAAGGCTTTTTGATATGCAAGATAAAACATGAATTGGGAAATATGTCCTGTAGGACCTATGGCTTGGCATCTGCCTGCTCTCATCCCCAGCACCACAAGGAAGTGAAAGAGAAAAGTAAAAAAAAAACACCATCAACAACAAAAAAACACCTTTTAAAGAGGAATTCATTTTTTTTTATACCTCCAGCATCTCAAGATTGGAGTATAACAGTATGTCAAGCCATCTTAATACATCAGAGAGAATAAAGGGTGTATGAGACCAGTTTAATAAGACATTCACTGTAAGACACAATGAAGTGATAGGAATTTGTTAATAGCAATCAAAATAAAAAGAGGACAGAGATGAGAGCACAACCTAATACACATTATTAGCATTATCTACAGTCCATGCCAGGCTCAGTTTCACTGAAGGGTTTCTCTGCTCACTTATTATCAGGCATTTTTGTGGTATTTAATTGTTGAAGCTACAGAGAACTTGTATTCCTTTCCCCACCACAGTGGGAGACTTTAATATAGAAGATATCAGTGTTTAAAGCTCTGATACCCTCTCTCTGAAGGTGTACCTGCTGTGATAGGATGCTGGTTTCCAATTCTGAGAGAAGACGCTTCATCAGACCCATTCCCAGGACTTCTTTACTCATTCTCATTATAAATAGTGCACATCATTGATAAAGTAGCCCCTCCTTACATTCATACACCTTATGACTGACCCTGAGCAAGAAAATCCTGCTTTGTTCTAACCGCCTCTTTGAACTATGCACTGGTTTTCAATTTGATGGTGTACTTGTTTATATTCATACACTTCATTGTGTCTCATGACATGGCAATATTTGGGGGAAAAAGGGGAGAGGCTAATTCCACACTCCATCCTAAAGGGCCTTACAAATGCCTCTTTCTAAACACAATAAAATCTTATTTTTTATCCTGAAACCATGGTTGTCTGCAAGCCCATGCAATCAATACAGCAGTCAAAGATGCTATTGTCAAGCCACCCCTTCAGTGCAGCTTCATTCTTCAAATTCTTGAGCACCATTAAAAGAAACACTGAACTTACACCTGAACATGTATCATTCAGGTGTCTCTCTTCTTAGACTTAAATCTATTTTCATCCCACATCAACATAGTGCTGCTTACCAGCAGGGTTACTGGGGATAGCTTATTTGTATTGGAGGGAAATGGCAGCTGAGGAAATGAAGATACGATGCAGAAAGTTATAAATGATTTTAGCATCATTTCAAACTTCTTGTGTTGGCACTTCTGAAAAAACAAGTCTTTTCCTTCTTTCCCCCTTTATTCTGTAAGACAGCAGACAGTTTGTGACAGAACCTGAACTCTGCAAATACCACGTTGTCGAAATTCAGGATCTGCCTCCTCCAGCACAAAGCTTTGCTTTTGACATTTGCATGAGATCCAAAGGCTGAAAGCTTCTGGGAACCTAGGACTGAACAGGGCTTCTGGGTTCCTGAGCCTAAGTTGTCTGCAATTGCAAGGGAAATGCCATAACATTCCCAATGCAAATTCATCATTAGCCAGTCTAACATCTGTTAGGTAGTTTGCTCTTGCTACTGCCATTATAAAACCATTTGCAAAGCCAAAGTCTTTTAATCATTAAAAAATGTCTAATTTCCAACCTAAATGTACTTGGGGCAAGTGGCTATTTATCTGCACTAGAGCCAGTGTTACAATCTGTTCTACCTCAAATCCTTTCTGTCGTTCTCTGGCGTTTACTCCTCTCCCCCACAATTTCTTCATGGCTATCAATATTAACATTTCTCTGAATTGACTTCACTAAGATGGACAATCCAAGCTCTCAGGTTTTTATTTTCTGGGTCCAGGTTTTATAAGCCAAAGACAGATATCTATGTCATGAATTTTTGAGGTGGAATCAATTCCAGCTTTTCGACCTAAAAGCTTGCAGGCCAATTTACTGAAGTGCAGCACTATCTGGATGTCTCCTTGAAGCCCTCAAGTTCAATAGAATTGGAGAAAAGCAATACTCTCCCCCCGCCAAAAAAAATTAATGTTAAGCAAATATTTCTAACAATTTATTGAAACAAGTCCTTGAAAATTAGCTTTAACCCCAAGGGGAACCCAAAACCTTAGGGAGTTACTTTAAAAATATTAATGGAGGAAAATAAGGAATTTTAATGAATATATGCTAAATATCTTATGACTTGAAGCACTTAAGATGCAATCAATCTCACCACAGTGGTGACAAGTTAGGGAGCAGTGAGCACAGAGACTTATCAGATAAAAAGCTCAAAACAGAATTACATTCTTTGCTTGTCACCAAAGCACTAATAGTGAGAGGGTGTGGGAAGGCAATTTACATACAAAATTGGAGCCACAGAGCTAATGTACTCTGATTTTTCCCTCAAACTACATTTCACTGACAGAAGGGTCTTTTTCTGTAGCCACATGCTTAGGAAGACTGAGTGATTGCGTTCTTCATCCACTATCCCTTTCTCTATAGCGCTGGAGAATTATTTCGTGTTCTGCTGAAAATTGTAAGGTAGTCTAATGAAAACTGGCCAGCCCCTGTCTTCTCATCATTTCAAAACCCCTAAAAATACTATTTACAAAGTATGCAACTGGAAAGCTACACTGAATAATGTATAAAGAACACATTTCTTTGAATTTCATAGCCTTTTGATGGCAAAAAATTGACAGACTGAAGGATGTTATTCTGCCATGTAGCAAGCTAGATGAAGAGCTCTGTAAAGTTTTCTTTCTTGCAAGTGCATCCATCTCCTGGAATTGGATACCTGGGAGTGCAATTATGCTACTTTTTTTTTTTTTATATACATACATTTGGTGGTAAATTTTTTTCAGAAATCTCCTCCTGAATGTTAAACTGACTGCCTAGAATCAGCTCTTTCTTCTCCGTCACGTGCAATCATTTTCTTGATGACTCTTAGCCATTCATACCTGACAGGACAACTGGGTGATCTTCTAAATTCAAAGGGACACTGCTGACTTCCTCTTGGTGACTGCAATGCTCCACTGCAACAACTCACCTGCACCTCCTGGATCCCGGTCCCCGTAGCAAAGGGATTTCCCACTGCCGAGGGCAAGGCCATGCCCAGGAACACACATGGGGCTGATGTGCTGGATTTCCCCTGCCTCTGAGAAGAACATGCAACCATCAGGCGTGCGAAGGGACAAGGAGTGTTTGTCCCAGTGCAACACCTGCACTGGTTAAACAACTTCACTTTCTCATCGATTCAGCTGCCTTCCTCCCCTTCCGTCCCCTCCCAGCCAGGAGGCAGGAAAATCAGTTCAGAATGAGCATGTATTACTGCACATTTCATTCCACAATTTCAGGAAACTCCTCAACAGTCCTCTCTGTTAATAGGCGTATTATTACCTGTGTTTTATTCCCACTGTAAAAATTAATCATAATATACCGTCTGTTTTCCCCCTTAGTCAGCAGCTAGTATATAGCACTATGTGCAAGAGCATCAGTGGATTATTTCAGGGTGCAGATATATTTTTAGTGATCATTTTGAATTTTTCATTTGTAGAAAAGTAGATTTCTCCCTTTTCAAGGATGATTGTTATATTGTGCTTTTTCTGAGAAAGCGGAATTATTAATTTAACCCTGCAGCAGTCTCGGTTACAAAATGCACATTGCATATGAGATATTTAATGTGCACAGCTGGTGTGACCATTTAAAAAAATTAGGGAGAAAATAGCTTCTTGGTTTTCAATTTCCTCCCCAAAAGAAAAAAAAAAGGCATATTTTGTTCTGCTCTAATTAGTATGTGTGCCAGTGCATGACTTCCAAAGCAGGCAGATGCTTTGAATGAAGTGTAATGTAGATTTTCATTAATCTTCTTTGGCACAAGACTTTTCTTCTGCTGTGTGTGTGCAGGAAGTAACAACTAGAAAAGATGAGCAATCACAGGCAGTTCTAACCAACTTAAGCTGGCTTTTGTAAAGGGCAAGACAGGGTCATAAAAGAGTATGGTTACCTCAGTGTCTGACATCTCTCGGTTTCTGGTTTTTCATTATAATGAAGGGTTTGGGGTAATTCCTTTTTAATACAAAATATCAAATTCAGATATGGGAACTCTAAAGAAATTAAATATCAATCTACTGAAAAATGCATGCATTTCAATCAGTTATGTGACTAATCCAAGAGAAAACTACAGATACATTTTCCTTACAGCAGGCAGAGAATTAAAATTTGTACTTCCTGAAACCACTTTCCTGTTTAAAAGGGAATAAGGAGAGTTTTCCCATCTTGCTGGAGATGAAAGCCTATCAATGAACAGTTTTAGAATAAAGTTGGAATTACTTTCATCTTTTCCCATCATCCCTACCTCAATTTAGGGATATTCTAGGTTGCTTTGGCTATGGCTAAGGAAGAAAAAAGCTTGGCGCAGAGACTGTGCGTGTTTCCTCTTATTAATAGCCTAGCTGGGTTATTCTACCAAAGAAGCAGATGCCATGTTTGGTGAAAGTCCACGTGCCACAATAAGAACTAAAGATGCTGCAGGCTTATTTGCCAGCAGCAGAAAGCGCTCTCTTGTCAGGAAAAGATTGACACACAGAGTGAAAGTTGAATATAAACTACCCTTCAGAGATACTCTCTTAATTATAAACACGTACTGAGGATGGGAATTTTCTACTGTTGTGTTCTCTCGTTCAGCATAATGCAACTTTTTCAAAAAATCTGCTCCTTTTTGGGATCACTGCTATTATTACCTTTTGCTTTTCTGTAATCTCCTCCATGTCTTTTCTTCTTCTTCCACGAGGCAGTTGCTGATTCCCTCTGCACTCCTTCCCTTCATTTGTGAGCTTTGCATCTTACGCTTTCCTACACTTGTAAGAAGAGAGTTAACAGATTGCTGGTCTATACTTTAGATTTGGGGATCAACTCCTACATAGGAGTAATGCGACTGGGAAGTTCATGCTCCCTCAGAGACATTGACTTGGGCAAATGCTGTTGCTCAGCTGTTTTATTTCCACTTTCAGAAGAATCTTTCTCACCAGTATGAGGTAAAAAATGTAGCTTCTTGCCTGAAAGCCTCAACTTTGTCTTCAATAAGAAGCAGACCCCTAAACACATTATGTGGGATAGTTCTAGGCTAAAGAAGGCATGTCTGACATCTATGCATAAGAGAAACTAAAGAAAAAAAAAAGTTCCTGTAATAACAAAATCGTTAATTACACAAATGGATTTCTATTTACAGTGCAAGTGAAATGATGACTTAAGAAGATTACAGAGCAACGTGCAGAACAGAACATTGCTTTCAGGAAGAGCACAAGCCAAAAACAGAATGAAAAGTGTATGCCATCATTTGAGATAATACACAGGGGATGCAAAAATAAGTTCTAAAAATTGAGCAGAAGGAAATATATTTCTTTCTGACCTCTTTAGAAACAGACAAAACCATTAAGCAATGGTACAGGAGCGTTAATGTTTCCTGACAAAGCATTAAAATAAAAAAAGGAGAAAAAAGTGGATTTAATCTACTGTAAATATTACCTTTTCCGAAAGCCGTGAAGAATAAAACAACACTTTTTCCCAAAAACAACAAGCGTCTTAAATGGTGAATACTTCCAAGAAAAAGAAATGAAAGCTATTCTATTTGGGAAACGTACCTGCTTTAGAATATAGGTTATGATGGTGGAACTAGGCGAAATGTTAGGTTTCCTAGAAGTAGCAGAATTCAGAGATTTTATAATATACCTTTCATTTTCTCTTTGCAGAGTAGAATCATTACAGCTTAGTTGTCAGGTATTAGTTAATAAGTACAACTACCTTACTGAAGACATAGGGTCCCATTCTGCTCTCAGGTTTCCAGCCTTCTGCATAGGAACCCCCTACGTATGGCTGACAAAACTGTCAGAGCTTCCTGTGAACACTTGGCTGAATGCACATTTCTCAACTACAAAATATAGCGGGGCTCTTCAGTGTTTGCTTTTTCTTCAGCATGAAACTTTAGAGACTGGGGATAGGCAAGCTGATAAAGGAGAGAAAACTGGCAAGCTGTCAGGCCTCAGATGTCATCTAGTTCTGTATCCATTGGTCTAAAATCTTAAATAGATGCTACCTCTCTCCACTGGCTTTTTTTGGGGGGACCCTTAAAAGAACGAGCTACCACAGCAATGCTGCTACAGGAGCTGAAACATCACTTACCACCCAGATTTTGTAAACACACTACAACCTGCATTTTGTGTTAACTCCACTGTCTTGTCAAACAGTTTCGGTAATGTAAGCTGAAGCTGGCCATGATACCTGTGTGCTTTATCAAATAAAGGATTTAAATTCTAAAAAAAAATGTATTCACAAGTTAAAACAAAGTCCATTGAAGCTAGTGTTTCTCTTGCTCATGGAAACAGTAAAAATGATCACATTGCACCTTGTACTGATTTGCAGCAGTGTTATTGCATTAGTTACTGTAAATCTGGCCTTGTTGGCATCAGGACACCATGGCAGAGCAGACACCGGTTTTGATCTCTGCCCTTAAATGTTTTGTTAAGGGGCTCCCAGGGTTTTTGTGATAACTTTTCAGTATGTGACATTATGTAAATCTATTAGTGGTTCATTTTCATGTGTATATCTGTATCTATTCATCTATGTGTGTAAAGTCATGATAAATTTGTCAGTTCCATGGACACAAAGTTAACATTACATTTAGATACACAAATCAGCATAAACTCACCTGATTCTATCAAAATAAATTGACTACTCAAGCTCAGACAATTCCTTTAGTATTTGAAGACCAAAAAAAAAAGAATCCTCTGCAGAAACAGCTCACAACTTTCCTGCACCTTCACTGAGATCAGTCGCTCTACTCAAAAAAGCACTGTAAGTGAGACCCATTTCATAATTTAGGCATTGAAAACCACTGGTTAATGACAGTAGATCCATGAATGTGTACTTTAGCTTTAAAACTATTTATAGAACCTATTGATTCAGTACATTATGCTGAAACAGAACACACTGAGGCTGGATTTCCTCTCTATGTGTCTTACCACAATAAAAATGTTCTAACAAACTAATCAAAGCAACAACAAATGATTCAGTTTAGTTAGATGTTTGAGCCTCCTATGCTGTTATAATTCATAAATAAATACAAAAGTGGATGGACATACGCTACTGTATATCTAAGAAGATGTAGTTATAAGGGAAAAATCCTGCTTTTAAGGCTAACACTATAAATGTGGAGTGCTTCATTGGCTCAGGTAAATAATAATTCTTTAGCTGTAGAAAAAAAAACACCCTACAAATAACCTTTGTTTCATAAAAAAAAATTATATGAAACCTTACAGGCAAGAGAGAGATTCATATGAGTTAAAAGCTTCAAGGCAGATAAATCAAGAAAGAAGCAGGGGGATGGGCAGGTGAAGGAGAAAGCAATACTCGAAAGCAGACCGTCAGTCTGACAGCTTACCTCTTGCAGGAATATTTTTAATGATTTCAGTTGTCATTACCTTAAGGAAGTTTTCACTTTGATAGCATAAACATTAAATATTTTTAAAGATGAAAGTGCCAAAGAATCTGTTTGGAATTCTTTTTTTTCTTCCATACAAAAGCAGCAGTCATTAAATAGACTGCTCATGGGCTACAAAGAGATAAGTAAACCTGCCACGATGTGACCTTAGAAATGACTAACTATGGATGTCATTAATGTAACTCTAAACTGAGCCTTTAGAATGGCAGCTTTGACCCTTTGTGACTTCAAATATTTTGGCTATGAAGCCTCCTTAGGGTGCTCCATATATAAATATCGTTAATGTGCCAAGAAAAAGAACCAGTCATAACTAAGCCAACAATTAAGATTAACCAAACCTCAACAACAAAAAAAAAAGCCTTAGCGTGTCATATGTTCATTTATCTATATTTAAAATTCCATTAGGGAAAATTCTTTTAAAGACTCAATATTAGCTTCAATGTTAAAGTGGTATTTAGACTATGCAATAACATTCAGAGAGGCAAATGGTGCACACTTAAGGATGACATTGTAAGAATAACGTACAGTATAAATAAATATTCTTCTCTGAAGAGCTCAGTATTTCAGCATCTCAGGGCTTTTTGCAAACAAGTGGGAGATTTAGCACTTGTATGCTATTTGAATATTATTTTCCACCTGAAAGCTGAAGAAAAGAAAGAGTTAAGGTATTTCTTAGGCTCCTAAACTGAAGCTGGGGCAGAACTTAAAATAAACAGTAGATAAAATAGCTCTCCTGAGAAGGAGAAATGTGTGATTCATTCGCTGAGTCCAGATCCTTCTGGACAGGAGGATCCTTCTCTGCACGCCTTATGCAAGCTCAGCTCCTTTCTGCTGGGCTAAACTGATGTTACAGCTCAGCTCTAACAAAGAGGAGAGTTCCTGAGGAGGACTATCCCCGTAAAAAATAAAGAAGAGAGTGTGGAAAGCAGAGGACAGCAAAACAAATGAAGCTGCCAACGTCACGACTGGGGGTAGGGCAGGCATAAGGAAGCAGCTTGGAAGGGAATCCTTGTCCTATGGGGGAAAAGAAAGCCCAGACAGGACATGGGATGACCTTAAATACAACTTTAGTAGGATCAGCTCCTATAGCCTCGATCTACCTTCCCTAACAAATGCTGAGCACCACCTTAAAAGCTGGTCCTGTTGCTCTTAGTGGTGGAGGGGACTGTGTCTGGGGCAGAATTCAACCCAGCACAGACAAGGCATTCCCCAGAAATACCCCAGGGAAGGGTGAGATGGGAAATGGAGACTGGTGCTGGCGTCGGACCACTTGATGACAGGAGGTGGAAAGGATTCATTCCCGTGGCTGCCAGTCACCACCTGAGTTTTGTTCCCCTGAAGAAAAGCCAAGGCTACTTTGCACCCGCCAGAAGAATGGCCCTAGTTTGAGTACAGCAATGAGAGGTCTGAGAAAACTCTTCCACCAGAAAACTAAGCACAGAAATTAAAGAAATAGAGGAGCAGTAAGAAATCACACACATCCCACAGATTTATAGTCTTGTTTCCACAGCCAGATCAACTAGTAGAAACCCACTGATTTCAACAAAATCTTGATTTCGCAAACATTGAAAATGAACAGAAATTTGTGCTGTAAAATTGTAAAAAAAAAAAAAAGCAAACTGACAGTTTTTATTACTCAGAGGTAATAAAGTTACGTTTCAAGCATACGAAATGACAATTTATCAAAGCCCCAGCCCCAGCTGGAGAATTCATGACTTCTGGAATACAAACAGTAAAATTCTTAATGAGACAAGTACCACAGATAAAACTGCTGCTTCAGAAATACCCTAAGCATCCGCAGTTACCCAATTAGTGATCTGGCAGGAATGTGAGCACATTTCCCCATTCAGCTCTACAGAAGCAAAATAAATATTTAATGTATGTAAATTCAGTCACTGACTGATCATTAAACATTACCCTAAAGAAACAGGAATATCTTACTCACCTACATTTTCTCAGCCTTTCTCCACATCTTTGTGAAGATCAAGGAACAAAAGTAGGATTCAAATTAAGGCCTCCAAGTTTTCATAAAATAGCTTTGTGTCTTTATTGTCTACACCAGAGTACTGCAAATAACTATGCCTAAAATATAGTTTATGACTGAGAAAAAAATGCACATGATGCTGAACACCCCTACATCTCCTGCAGGGTTTTCTGGGGAGCTAGGGAAAAACATTCTTCACTTCTCTCCCTGAAGTGCAATTTTGCTTCTCAGAGGAAAAGGACCATTTCATTTTCATTGCCTTTGTCCCACACCTAAGCAAGAAGACATCATGAGCAATGGTGGGTCAAGAAAGTGTGGAGTCAGGTCACGCACTGGTGGGCAGCTCTGCCTACTCCCACCCAGCAAACCACTGCAAACAACTGGCTAGCCAACACGGGCTCGGTGACCTGCCCCGTCCCCATGAGCTGTCAGCATGGCAGGCTGCAGTCGGTTCAGCCAAATGACTAGCTGTGGTACATCTCATTACATGTTCCCGCAGCTTCTCAGAATTGCTGATCTGTGTGTCAGCTCTGCTCCTCAGCAAGGGAGCTGCTGTATCGTTAGTAGCTTTCTGCTACGAAAAAAAAAAAAAAGAAGACTAACACCCCTTCAGCACGTACGTGACTCAAAATGCTGAAGTTTTCAGGACACTGGCTTCTCACATCAAGAATAATAAATTGATTCCTGGTGGAACAATAGGAAGCACAAAGAAATGGTATCAGGAGGTCACCACGTACTCCTGAAGGTGCTCCTGCAACCACAAGCTACTTTCACCGTACCTCACCATTCACTTTCAGAGCCTTCCTCCTGCCAGCTTCGCAGGACTCGAGTTGCATGAACGCTCTCTGCCAGCAGATCCTGTCATACTAAAACCTAAAGAAACAAAATTTTGTGCAGGTGAAATTAAAATAGAGCTTGATCTTTTATTGATAATTTTGAATGGATATTAACTTCAAAGATCCCTCAGTTTTAATGCCCTCCTATATCAGGGCATCCACATTAAGCAAAAAACCATCTGCTCCTACAAGCAGCATTGTAAGCCGGAGCAGCCATCCACCTCTTCTCATCAGCAGCATCACTGTTCTTCACGTTGCAGCAGCTAGAATAACTTCCTTACAACCCCAAAGGAATTTGCTACTTAAGGCACTTTTTGTTTCATGCATAACATCCAGAGCACGATGAGCTTTTGATTAATCATACGGTGATTAATTACTTGCACTCTTTATGGTTTGAGTTCAGCATAGCAATCAGCTTCTCACAGCAGCATATTCCCAAGTTCTGAAGTTGGCCAATTATCTGTCACTAGATGTATACATACCATATTCCTGTGTACATTCCTCATATGTTTAGATTATGTTCTCAGAGCACTTGCATGAAAGTGGCCAAAGTTAGCCCGTTAATACATCAATACGCTGCAGTCAGCAGCATGCAAGAAGAGATATTTTTAACATGTATTAAAATGTAACTGTACTTTCCACAAATGTTATTGAATCAAGAGGCTGATCCAACAACATTTGTTATCAGATAATAAATATATGTGGCTTACCTGGCCAGACAGTATATTTTGAAAGCAAAGTTGCCTTATATACACAAACATCTGTTCTAGTTAATAATGTGAAATACACACATTTCTCCTTAGTATAGCTCATATTTTAAAGCAGAGACTTGTATGAGTGAAGACAACAGTAAAATATGCGCAACTTAGACATGTAATATGTGGGAAATGCTATTTGTGCCTCAAGTCCAGCCATGGACAAATTCCCCTTAGGCCGGTAGGTACACAAGCACGGGATAACAGGCCAGTCCTTCCAAGGAGCAGTGGCCTGACAGCTTCAGGAAGGACAGACCTTTGTCCCTATATAAGCCCAGCTGTGTCAGGTCAGACCCAAGACCATCGAACCCGATAAATGACCTTTGACCATGCTCTGACAACAATGAAGAGCCAAAAAAGAGAATCAGGATAGGGAAAATATGTAGTGATTAAAATATTATCCCAATCTGCAGTAGCTTGTGGCTCAGACCTATTCAGCAAGAAGGTATTACAGTATTTAGGTAAAGAGCCTGTTCAAGTGCAATTGGAACTCTCCCTTTTACAGGTTTCTGACATTTGCTTTAATCCCAAATGTTCTTTCTGATTAGTATGTATTTAAATATGCATGAACACTTGTCTATACTCTTACCTTGTTTGGGGGGCTCAGGGGTGGCAGAGTCCAGGCTATCTTCTCCCATTAGTTTCTAGGAACAAGTTACAATTTTTGTGAATTACCCATTAGAAGCAACTCTTCTTTTCTTAGTATTGAAAAACAAAACCCAAAATGGAGGTTAACAAATATAATTCTGTTAAAGCTATTGTCTGTAAGAGATTTTAACAGAACCAATGCTTTTTACTTCATTCATGCTGTTTTCCTGGTTTATGATTGCAGGCCAGAGACCCTGTATTGTCCTGAAGCTTTAGGGATTTTTATTTTACTTGTACGTAAAGCATTCCTGAGTCTTACACAGCGCCGCTTTCCCAATCTATGCCTGTTCACTTGGTGCCATTTCCCAAAGATCTGATATAGTATTTCAGCAGAGGCATTGCCAGCGCAAAGAAGTTTCCCTGGTAACCGCTGCTGACATCTCTAACTCAAAATTTAAGACTACAGCTCTCTGTAACACCCTTACATGGCAAACTGCCTTGCATCAGTTGAGCTAAGGAACCTCACAAACGACAATTCGACTTTGCCAGCTTTTCAGAGAGTTAAGGTACGTGCTCAGAGACATTTCTTTCACTTAAAGAAAGCTGCCCCCACCTTCCCCAGTCTGCAAGTAGGGAAAAGGCACAGATAAAACTCTCAGAAAGTGATTCAAAGATGGAAAAGTGAGACTGGAAAGAGGTAAATGCTGGAGAGAGAGCAGGTAAGAGACACAAGGAAAGGGAAGAGCTAGAAGCGACAGCATTTAGAAGGCAACAGGAACCCCTGGAACAAGTGGTGAGTTGGCAAGGAAGAACTGAAAACAAATTAATTCAAAGCAATGAAGAAAACAAGGAGAAAGGGGGAAATAGTATTCCTTTAATCTTTAATTGCTCTTTCAGTACATTTTTTGGAGGATGCTCTTCTCCCTCTCCAGGTCTGAGAGGGAGGTAAAGTGAAAAGAGGGTCACCGTGAGATGTATTATTGGTCCCCTATGTCCCTCAGTGCTTTATCTCTGTGCAATCTTTTGTCTGCAAAACCCACAAACTCTTCAGCCGTTTCTGTTGATGACTCAGGTCTAAACTAGAGAGGCGAATCTACCTCCCTTATTCAAGCAAAGTCACAGCCCAGCAGTGCATCACACATATCTAGCAATCCCTTCTAACTAAAACAGAGTTCAGCATTTCCCATTCACACCCTTCACACAAGTTCCTCTCCTCTTCCCAGTGCCCACCACCACCTTCCTGGTAGTCATTCATCATCGAGTTGGTTTCCCTCCTTTTTTTTTGTTCTTATAGACAGCCAGGTCACATCTATATCTTGAAAATTATTTCAGAAGTAATACCTTTAAGAAACAGTTCTCCCATGCCCATCTAAACCCTGCAGTCCATTACTGTGAGCTTTCCCCACTCCTGCTCACCCCAAAGGCTCACCCTGTTCTTATGCCCCTGGCTGTTGCCCAGCGGCGGCATGGCCCTGTGAGCTCTCTGGGGCAGGGACTGCATTTTCGGTCCGGGTTTATCCAGCATCTAGTACTTTGGCATCCTGGCCCACAGCGGGCTTTTACTGGTATATGACCATAGGTAATGGTGAGACAAAGCGAAGAATGGATACCGAGAGACATTAATAAACAATCAGGAAAAAAAATCACTTTGAATAGTGAATATTGCCTTGTCTTCATTCTCCCATTTTTCCAGGTACGTGAGTGCGTATTGGAAGACACCTCTAAGAATATATTTTCCTCCTCAACACATATTATCACTTTTATTTTAACTCCTCAGGGACTGGAGTGCTATGTATCAGCATACAGTGTTAAAAGGCACCAGATCAGGTGTCAGGAAATTTCCTAGGCACCACCCACCACTCTGGGCCCCATCCTTCCTCCCATCCCTCAGCAGTCAAGTTCCAGCTTCTTTGACATAGAATCTCTCTCTCTGTTTGTGCAATGCTTATCACAACTGAAGCCCTGTTTTTCTTTTTCGAGCCAATGATAAGGAGAAAGAAAAAGCAGTAAATAATAACAATAATATAGCTAAGGGCAGTATAATTTAAGAAAAGGATGGAGAATCCCTGTCAAGTACCCTACCTTGTACAGGAAAACCTTTGGAGTGTGGTGCTCATTAAGGTGAAAGGCAAAATAGGCAATACAAAGAGACAGAGGAAAAGAGAAATCCAGCTGTTTGGGCCCTTACTACAGGAGCAACAAAAAAACCAGAGGCAAACCATAGTGCCAAGCAAAGGCAGGAAAAAAAGAAAAAAAAGATTGTGTATAGAAACAGTAGAGCAGGGTGAAGTAGAGAACCAGAGAGCTATAAACCATTATGAACAGAAAGTGCTGAGGTAGGGAAATAACACTGCCACTACAGAGGTCACAAGGAAATGTGCTCGGGGGCACCCCTGGTGCAGAATTCACCCCAGACAGGGTCAAAGATAGTTACTGCCAAAACAGGTTAGCTATAATTAGTGCATGGGAACAGTTAGTGAAAGGATTGTGATGGTTAATGTTTGGGATTTTCAAAAGTATTCAGAAAGCTTTTTGTCCTTGACCACTTGAAGCCCTTCGTTGTCTTTGCATCCCAGGTTATTGATGTTTTCATCTATAATTCCAAATACAGAAGGAGAATAGAACTGATTATGTTTTGCTGCTGTAGCTGAGCTCACCAGCTCTTCTGACTGAGAAGCAGGCAATGTCTGCATGGACAAACAGTCCCCCCCTAAAATTTCCGAGCTATGTACTACAGCAGCAAGCTTTCAGCACTCTTTCAGAATCTTTTAACACATTTTTTCTTAGACGACTAGAAGGGAAAATGTGCTTTCCACTATTATTACTACATTACTGCGCCTTCTTCCCATACGCTTCTTTATTTTCTAACTGCTTTAACATGTTTGAGAACAAGCAGTGCATAAGAGTGCAACTCGCACTTTAACAGACATTCATAAATTTTGATTTGAATTATACTGCTGGTGCCATGCTGTGCAGCTGCTGGGAGGAAACTAGGCCAGTATATAGTAGTTACTGACAGAAAAGAAGAGATTTTTCTGTAACGGTACTGTCAGGTACAATTGACGGGTCAGCATCTCCACTTTCTGAGTATCTATGAAGAGACACAAAACCCCTCAGCCTAGCTGCATTCCCATATTACATAAAATGAAAACCAAACAATTTATCTCTTCCAGAAAATCTAGTCTCATCACCTGAACTTCATGTGATATAACTCCCATGGCTGCAAAATCAGAATCACACTCATGAGCATACGAAAAATGCAAGTTTTACATTCTGCGATTCATTTGCTATTGGACTTCCCTCCCTTTCCTCCTGCACTGGCCTAACACCAAGTGTAACCTTGCAACAGCCTCCAGCCCCAGGCATCCAACAGCAGGCTAAGGGAGCTGCAGGTTAGGACCTGAACTAAAAGAGATCTAAGCCAGACTGACCTTTGAACTCTGCTTGCAGACGTCATCTGTAGAGTCTAAATTTAATCTTCCTAACAGAAGGCACAATCCTGCAACCTGGCAGTGAACCTAGGAGGACTTTTGGCTTTTCCCTCAGGATAGCGCATAAACTTGTTACAGGTCTTAAATCTCTGTCTGTGGTAGGGAGAAGGCAGGAGAAGGTCCTCGGGGCATCCAGGTCAGACCCCATCAGAAACGATCCATGAGGATGTTAAGGACCAAAGAACAAGTTTCCAGCCATGAAGTTTTTGCTCCATATTCTGCTGGGTGAAAGCTGTAGCTGTTGATGGAACAGCTCTGAAGTTTACACTTCATCACCTGCACATTTCCAGAGTTCTTCAACCTTTTCTTACTGAGCCTGATGCTCCAGGGCATCACAGCTCCTATGGGTCATAAGTGTCTTCTTCCACATTTTGTACAATGCAGGTGACCGCAGGGATGTGGACAAGCAGCCAGTCTGACAGGGTAGCAAGGGCTGGGTCATAGAGCTCTTCCCTGTTTCCTCCTCAGAGCTGGGAACTGCTCACTGCTCCCATCCTAGGAGCCTGACACCCCAGGAACTTACAGCTTTGAGTTTCTCTTGCCTTTGGCCTCTGCTAATGTAGCCCATGCTGCAGTGGTGTCACTGCAGAGCTGTTACGTGCAGGTACAAGAGACCTTTCTTTTAAATAGCACAGTCCCTCACTATTCTTCCTCACTGCTCAGAAAAATTCAGTACCTGCTAATCACAAGCTGATTATAAGCTTTTCCTTCGACTACTGATAAACAGAGCAGCGTAAACGGGCCGTTTCTCAGTGCTCATTAGGCATGATAACAATTGAGCACCATGCCAGAACACAAACCAGAGTCAGGACTGCAGGCGCTGAATTTGCAGCCAGCTGAAGACTCTTCCCCAGTTTCTGCAGCGGCAGAGCGGAGCGCACCTCACCCCGGCCGCTCACAGCAGCACGCGCGTGACGTAAAGGTGTTCTCACCCCTGCCTGACACACAGCTCACCTTCAAAAGTAGAGAAGTAGGCTGTGTGGGCACCCAAGAACCAAGCATGGCCAACCTCACTGCCGCAGAGAGGGAGTTAAGGCGCAGCGCCATCGTGCCCTGCCGTCGCCTGCCTTCCAGTTTGCACAGTAAACATGACATAAAGCTCAGCCTAAGCCTTGCTGGCCCAAGAGTTGCTCCTTCTCATAGATCCACCAGCAGCTACACCATGGCGAATCCACAAGCAAAAATCCATTTATGTTACGGTGTACCTAAAACCCAAAATGAAACAGGGGCTTTCTTGTCCACATTGGGAAGCTATTTTTGCCATAAATCACTTCAGACTAAAGAGGCAGGTAAAGGGAGGGCAAAGACACAGAACGGTAAGGTGAGGTTAAGTAGGTCGGTAAGACAGTACCCAGCCTTATGGCTAGGACCCTGTACTGCTCATCTGCCAGCCATCTCCTAACTCATTTTTTCCCCAGGGAAAATCTGCTGATGTCTTACCACTTGACTGGGGTGGAATCCTTAATTAACATTTGCAAATTATTTTTATATCCCCAAGTAAGAGGTGCAACACAAACATGTGACATTATAAAAGAATAGCCCTTGTGTCTGAACTCCTTCAGTAGTACAGAGAACAAGGAATTGCTTATGGAATAATTTGCTCCTTAGCAAGTCCCTTCTTTAAAGAAAATAATAAAAGACAGACAAATGACATTCAACTTCAACATCTTCTTTTTATTATTTAAAAAAAGGGGTTTAGTGAATGCCTTTGGGGTTCCATGTTCTCTGGGGCAGCTTTCTGCTCTACATCACACCAATATACATCTGGAATAATGTCAGTGAAGCTCAACTAAGTGATCTGTTGATCTTAGTTGCTGTTCAGAGTTCACATCCATAAACATGGATGTTTATTTCCTCTCCTCATGATATGCCTGGCTTTTTTTTTTAAACTGGGAAACATACGGAGAGGTAAAACTTATCGTCTGCTGAGGTACACACATTGTCTGGGAAGAAACACTAATGTTTCACATTAATGCTGTCTCACATTCACATGCCAGATCCTATTCTATGTGAACCAAATGCCTCAATAATTGCTTTAAAGCCCTGCTTGACACCCTTGTGACCACGAGTCAACAGTCCTGACTCTACTGTTTGCTTCTAAAATTAAAGCATAATAATATCTTCATTTCCAGGGCTCGCCCTTTATGATATGTACCTGGGCAGATGAAGAACATTCAGGTGTGAAAGAAGATGAGCAGATAAGTATTAAGTAATACTCAAAAGTGCCTTTACATGATGCACACTTACAACACTGACGGTTCTTCAATTAACCATCATAGTTTTGACCTGGAGAACTTCTGTGAATTTACAGTTCCTTTTCATTCTGCCTTCAGCCTGCAATAGACTGCACAGACTAGTGCAAGTTTGATCAACCAAAACCAGAAAAATGACAATAAAATCGATTTTTAAAGCAAAAATTTTTTCCTTCTCCTCACACATTTTTTTTTCCGAGTACCCTTATGCCTAGTACATCTTGTGCTCTTTGATAAGATGCATCTTTCCCGCAGAGTTAATTTTGATCACCTACATTCAGCCAGCCGTGTGGCAGCTTTCAAGCTTTGATACATCAGGCTGTAACCCTGACAGACCGGCCAGCATACTGACCAACTCAGCATGACAGAAACACGAAACTCGAATTAAGTATTAGTGACTTAACAGGACCCCAGTTAGGAACAACCCCTGAGCTGGCAGTCAGGCCCACAGAGCAGTAGTTCATTCAACCAAATGACCAGAATATTCAATGGCATGTCTAATAATCCTCCTCTCTAAATAGAAATTAACCCATGCTTTGGAAAAGTTCCCTGCTAACCCTGGGAGATTACTGGCAGATTTATTTCCCAAAGCAAAGGTTTCAAAATACAAATCATTCTTCTTTCAAATCATTCTTCGATATTCACTTTCTTTCTAAGGCTTTCCATACTCACCAAAATAAAAAAAAGAAGCTGTGCTTGGTTGCAGCTTACCATTCAGCTCATCAGGTCAGATGCTTATGCTGGAGTCAGTACAGATTGTACATTTGAGAGGCAAGAACTGAGTCTCTCTCTACAGTCATACACTGTGATGCACATAGCAATGGGGTTAAATTATAATTACGACAGCCAAGCAACTCCCCTTAATGAGAAAAAGTTCTGGGAAATGAAATAAGCTGACACATCAGAAAGTTTCTGAAATTTCTTTCATCATGGGCACACATCCGGTATTTTATCAGTTTTGTGGAACACAAAGTGTTTTCCTCCCTTGACAACAGCTCCTCACTGGTCTCTCTGGGTCAAATAAATCTCCAGGAAGAAGCATGCTGCTTGGCTTATATATAATTAAGAAGTCACTGGGTTGACCTTACCTCAAAATGAACACTGAAAAAACCATTTTCCTCACTGACGGATTAAACATACTAACATGGAGTCTGAAGATTTCTTTTTCCTCACAGCCACCCCCCCTTCCTTAAAATGCCCGTGCCATCCTGCGCGATTACGCTGCACCCCATAAGAAGGAGCTGCAGGGGACCCACAGGGTACTCACTCCTCTTGGAGCTGAGGTCCTTGGAAAGTGCACTGGAAAAGGGGCATGTGCACGTTTGAATTTCAACTTTGCTGACTACCTATTGCATCTTATTTAAGGATTTATAAATACATAAAAGTTTGCCAGAAAATAAACAAATGCTGTATCAATTGAGCTTCCCAAAACCTGCGACTGGATTTGACTTGATACCAATAAAATCACTTTTCTGAGAGCGTTGTAACATTGTTAACAAAGAACAAAGCTAAGTGCTATAAAAACACCTCAGAAAACCGAAGCACGCTTTTTTCCAGCCTTGTAGCACACCAGTGTTTTCAGACACCAGCCGTTTTTCTTCATTTACCAAGAATTCCCAATTGTTTCTGCCACTCAACAATGACTTGCTCTTGGCCAATTTTTCTTCTCTCTTCTGGACCACAGTCAGCAACATCCCTAGACTGTAACTTTGCTTCATAGCCTGGGGCCAGTTATGAAACCATTGGATTGTTGCAGTGAGAGATAAATGATTCTTGGGTACCGAGGAGCAGAAGGGCTTGGGGAAGGCTGTCCAACTCCGAAAAAAACAAGCATGCGCATGTTCCAGAAGTGACGGGAGAAAGGTTGTGCTTTTCTTACACAGGGAGAGTAGAAAGGCAGTCCAGGAGAGATTCAGCCGTTGAGTGCCCTCTCCCATTGCCAGGTTTATCTTACACAAGAACAGGCACAAAGCAGAAAGTCTGTGCCTGTAACAAAAGAGGCTGCCAGGTGCTCCCTCTTATTTTTTTCCAAACTAAATGAGCTAAGAAAACCAAAAGGGAGTGTCAGAGGAGCTCTCCCAACCACATCTGGTGTGTATACCAGTCACCAAAACCAGTGGAAATTCCAAGAGCTGATTGAAGGGCTTGAAAAACAGCCTTGCAATGCAAGAGTAAAACAGCATCGGTGAGCTCCTTTAGCAAAGGAGAGGTGGAAAGTTTACTCAATTATTTTGGCACACAGAGAAATGGTGGGAGCTTCACTCCTGTGATCCAACGGCTGGACACTCTTCTAAAAGATGCACTTCCTTGGAAAAGCTCTCTGGTTTGGTGTGTTCAGGATCAGATTGCACAGGCAGGGGAAAGGCTATCCTGCTGGACTTTCGTCGTTCTTTGCAGCCGTAAAACATGCTCTGCCTTCAGATAAATTTCATCTCCTCAAATCCTAATTATGTACTGCCTTCTCTGTGGCACAATGGCTTATTTCTGGGTTGTTTCTGTACAATTCTGAAGGACCAGCTTGGATTCGTTAACACAGGGGGGCAGAGTGGGGATGAGTACTTCATATTTCCATTGATCGAAAGGAATGGCTGAATACCAGCTCAGATTGTAGGACTACGCTTTTTCCAGTCATAAATATCTATAACACAACAGAGGAGAACAGATAAAAGTGGTGCAGGGAAATGGTATACAATTCAATAGAAGTTACACGTTCCTAACTCTAGAAACAGATCGCCAACACACTCAAATAGGTTTATCCATTCTGCACAGCCTTTAATGGCGCTCTCTAGAGAAATGCATTTCCTAGATAAACACATTTTAAAAAAAATAACACTAATTCTATTCTGACAATTTTTGTGTGTTTTTAAGTAGAAAATAGAACTGTTACATATTCATTAGACATGGAACAACTCTAAGTGTTGTGCCACACCATTAATATTTATTTTACTCTTTTTTTTTTTTCTCCTGTAAAAAGAACTACAACTTCTCAATCCATCAGTTTGCATTACTAAAATAAAAAAAGGACAAAAAACATGATAGGTGAAAATGAAATACATAAGGCATTAATTCAGTGAGTAATAATTTACATAATTTAGTAAAACAAGGCAGGAGTCCTCTAACTGAGGTCAAGAGAAATAATCACATGGTTTAAGTTAGCTATGTACCCATACACCTTGCTGATATTTTCCACTGACTCTTGCTTGGAGGGAGGATTACTGGAACATTACTGTTCCCTGTTGCCCACTCTATCTTTTGCTGGAGGTTAACAGAGCAACACGATGAGACATACGGTCTTCTCCTAACACAGTCTAGTTTATTTGCACAAACTTTGCACCATCGACACTTTACGTGCCAGTCGGTGAATGGGACAGATGAGGCGGACATGCACTTCTTTCTGCTAGCGCTGCTGGGGGTAGTCTCTGGCAGAGGTGCAGAGCACAGTACTAGGAAATCATAACTGATAAATACAGAAGTTAAAGCCAGTGATCTCTCTGTGTACGAGCAGCAGCAGGGTGGAATTAATCACCTGGACAAGAAATCAACACTCTGCCAGTGCCCTCTGTCAAATTAGAGTATAAAAGTAAGAAGAAACTGTATACAAAGCAATGCGGCAAAGCAGCAGCTAGGTTTAATGCAGCCTGGATAACATTTTACTGAAAGAGCAATCTGCATAGCAAAGATTACAGAGAATTAATCTTGTTTTCTAAATACATTTAGTGTTTGTACACAATGTTCCATTTGCACTGGGAATGCGTACTATGTACCCGCAGAACTTGAAACAGTTTTGTTGACCCCTAGGAAAGCCAGCTGCATAAAATGGTTTAATATGAACGTACCACTCACAAAAGAATAAGTTATGCTAAGGATTTACGGCAATTCAATATAGGCAAAACAAAACACTGCCTTTTGAAGGGCATCATAGAAGACTATCTTTTCAACTGCTGAAATGAAAATAAATGCCTTTTTTCACATCAGCATACAGTAACAACCTCTCATGCATTTCCACATAAAAGCTTCTTAAGCTTTGAAATGGTGTATTTAAGCTAATTGTTTTATGTGCTAAAAAAACAGAAAAGGTAGTAAAAATTGTGTCCTTTCTCTTTACCTTTTCTCCACTAGAATACTTAATGTATTTTCTTATATGATTATCTGAGTTCATGTATTTCAAAAATTTAACTGAAATACGCATTTACCTCTTGCCATTCCTTTTCTACCCCCCTCCTTTTAAGCTGTAAAATCATATTCTGAAGCCACTAAAAGTAGTGCGACATCTGTGAAATGATGTATTTTGTTTTTAATGCATGTACTCAGCTGCAGATCTGACTTTGAAGTACTTAATTCGGAAATATCTAAAATAATCCTGTGTCCCAGAGAAATGGCACTAAAGCATTCAGGACTACGTCTTTCTTATGAAAAGGGCAGGGTAAGAAACGGACCAGACACACCTCATCCTTTTCAGTTCTACTTTGTTACCGGCTTTGCCGTCCCCCCAGAAACTACACAGCGTTTTTGCTCCATGCTTTCCTGAGGCCCACATGTACCTAGAAAGGAATTCAAAAGAGAGAATGAGAGTTTTAGGATGAACTGTCTCAAACAGTAGATAAGTTAATGGGATGCAAAGTGGAAAGGCTATTTTGTAGGCTGTGAAGACGTTTCTGTGTTTGTACCACAAATTTCATTGCCTCATTTCTCATCCTACTCATTCCCAGTTACTGTTAACTTCTGGGATAAGCTACATAAGCCCTTTTACAGCCTAGAGTTTGAGCACAGGATTGTTTCAGCATCCACAACACATGCACAGCGATGTGACATGGAAAAGTCAGGGAGAGGCTGCTGCTCTGATTTAACCGCACTTCCTTGAGCTAGAGGTGAGGAGGGAAGAGGATTGAAGTCCAAGACATTCGCACCCAGAACAAAAACGTTAGGCTTGTCTCGGGCAGCCATGCTAATGCTTTCTCTGAGCCACGGCAGTGTCTCCAACACTTCCCCAAAAACAGAACTGGAAAAAAATAT
The DNA here is from genome assembly GCF_018139145.2 of Gymnogyps californianus. Classification (NCBI taxonomy): domain Eukaryota; kingdom Metazoa; phylum Chordata; class Aves; order Accipitriformes; family Cathartidae; genus Gymnogyps; species Gymnogyps californianus. Next base: position 9,585,104 of record NC_059476.1, read on the forward strand.
GGTTTTCTTCTTGCAATATAGTCCATTTTTTGTCCTGAGCACTGAAAGCATCCGCTCCCAATTACCACCTTCTTGCTTTGCCTGTTTAACACCCATATGATCTTAGCAGTTGATCTCAGAGACAGTAAGAAAGGATGTGCCATCTCATCACCCAGAGTGGAGACGTGAGCATCCAGATGACAAACCTGCTTGACTGACATGCTCTTAAGTATTGGTGATTTACTTAATCAGGTCTCACAAAGAAGCAAATTAAACCCATGGCTATTAGAAACAATGACTGCTTTTTAATAGGGACAGTAATTTCGCCCAGGCTGGCTGAATCCATTCACTGTCTCCATGACTTCCCTCTGGTTGTATACTGTAGTCACACTCTCATGTACACACACGTGCACTCTCGCTTTGTCTCTCTAAGGCCTTTTTAATAAAATTAATACTGTTGCCAACTGATTCCTTGACTCTGCCAAGCAAACAGAATGACCCTAGCCATTAAAGTCTCAGAGCCTTTCATGCTCAGAATAGCAACTTCACCATCTATTACACTAAAAAATAAAATCCTAAGGTATCCCAAAATTTGGGGAGCTATTAAAAGTTTTACTTTTTTTTCTTCTAATAAACATATAAATCAAAACCAGAACTGCCGGGTAAGATGCTACATGCTTAGTTATTGATGAAGGCACTCCTAGAGTATTTCACTAATGGCTCAGACTTGATTAATATAAAAAAAAAGATCTTATTGATTTTGCTTAAAAAACATTAAAAAAGTGCTCAACACGCTGGCAGCAGAAATATATTATGAAGCACAGAAAAACTACCATTTAAGTAAGGAAGACAGAGAGCCAGCCAGGCAGAGACATTAGAAGGAGATAGATTATGAAGCCATTGTCAATCTCATTGAAGCAGCACCAGCACTGGAGGCAGAGTCCGGGCCAGACTACAGTAGCATACTACTATGGTCTAAAGATCACAAGTCCAAATTCAAGACAGACAATATTCAGCTCAAAAAGCAGGACACGCTTTTCTACCAGGACTTTCCCCATGAACAATGCTCATTAAAATGAGACATCTTTCAGTCTGTGTCACGGATATATTTTAAATAGTAAATCACAGAGACACGCATATTTTCTGGCCAGAGTACCATCAAACTCCTATTAACTACCGTTTGTCTCAGCTGGGCACTTGGTACTAACTCTTTTACTAGCCTCAGAAATACTGTATACACACTTCTCCTCTCACTGTAAATAGCCTTTAATGCTGAGATATCATGACTGTCAGTAATCAAGATCCACGATCACAGGATATTTTGTTCTGGAAAAAACTACGTTTTTCTGTGGATGTAGCACAATTCTGAAGTCTGGTATCTGAGGGACATGCATGTTAATAAGAAAAAGAAGTTAAAATGAGTATTTCCCTAGGTTCCCATGGGAACACAACACTTACTTCCAGATCTGGATAGTTTCAAGATACTGGGTTAAACACTTATTAAAACATATCTAAAAAAGCTATTCCTAGATCTTCAGTAGCTTTCCAGTTACTATTCATTGGGACTAATGGCTCAAGGGGCAGAGACCCATTAAAGCACAGGGGTACTGAGGAAAGAGCATGCAAGTGGGGCCAGGCACCTAGGAAAGACACTGGGAAGTAGCCGGAGGAGTCTGAGTGTTCGAAAACGTAGCTCAACTGTTTAGGGCTGGAACGGGGCTGACACTCATCAGTGGTCATAAAACAAGCTGTTATTGCGTAATTTGTTCATGACTTTATGCACTCTTTACATTGTGTCTTCTAAGAACACCTATCTGCTGTCTGCCATAGTTTTGTGTGCTATCCAGCCATTTACAACTACAACCAAACATACTTGCTACCCATCTTGTAAGTGAAATAGCTTCTGTAGTTCAATACAAGTTATGTGGGGAGAAGTTCATAATTAATTTGAGATAAAGAAGTTCTGCCTTTATTTCTTAAGGTGACAGAACCTAGGTTGGGGAAGATGAGAGGAATCCCAGGGAAAAAAAAAAAATCTAGCTGGAGCTGGTGATGCTACAGAGGAATAAAAACATTGAGGGAAGTTGCATTCGTAAATTGAAAGATACCTCCAGTCTTTAGAAACACATTATCTAGAAAGATTATGCAGATTCCTGAACATGTACAACTGCATTCCTTCTCTCCCTATGCTTTCCCTACGCATTAGGACTTGCAGCCTAACCCAAAACTTGCTGACGTCAACAGGATGCTTTCTTTTGATTGCCATTTCATTTCTCTCGAGTGACTAGACTATGGAACAGATCCTGTCTTCTCAGGATCACAGATCTGTTAGCAATAAGTACAACAGACCAGTTGCAAGCTAACCTAAAAGCTGATGAAAATATAATTCTCCTTTTGAAATTAAAAATATCAGGGGGTCTTACATAGAATAGCAAGAAAGCCATGGTGAGCATTAAACAAACAGATGAGATGAAAAATGTGCTAGACACTTAAAACACTGTATACAAATGTACCCTATTAATAGAAAGGCTTCTCAATTGCACTAGTTTTTAAAGAAAAATCCCTGTAGATGGAACAAGTAGACTAATAGAATTATACCTACTGGGTTATTTTTAAAAAAGCATAAAGATAAATAAAATGAGAACTTACTCTAGAAGACCACCGGGGTAACATAAATCAGGTTCTTGGAAAAATACAGATTTATACAATAAGAGAAGCTGTGTTTCAATCAAAGTCTGATCATTCAAGATAAGTATACTGGAAAATGAAATTTTCTGCTTTATTTGATTTCTTTAGGAAATAATCTCTTTGTTCTCTGTTTCTCTCCAAAGTACCAAAACATCCACCCCAAAAAGAAACAACTAAAATCTCCCACTGTTCTCTTACTGAACACAACTCTTTTCTCCCATCTCTGAAATCAAAATTTCTTACAGTAGTTACTTCATCCACATTGTACAGTAAATATGCTGCTGCTGCTACAGTGCTCTAACATTTCAATTTGCTTGTGATATTTTCAACATTTCCCTTAAGTTCTTTATAAGAATATACAAAAGAAGAAAACTGTCTGTTTACTGAACAATAAAACATGAACTCTATCCTCCCTCTAAACAAAAGCTTCATTAATCTTGCACAGACTTCAGTTTCTTATTGTATAGAAAACAAAAAACCCTATAGATGTCTGGAAAGGTATCCTGCAATGAGAAACTTCAGGATATTTATTTCATTTCTTAGACGGAAAGTAAGGTTGGAACTTGATCATTTCACATAATACCTTTTTGTAAGGTGCAGACACAGACATAAAATGTGGTGTGTGGAGATTCAAGTCAAGTTGGGAAAAAAACACAACTTCTTTTAAGCAATAGAAGTAATTAGCTATCAAGATAACTTACCATAGAAAGTAGCAAGTCCATTAGCACGGAGTCATTAAATCAAAATTTAATGTCTCTCTCTAAAAGACACACCCTAATATAAGCACAAACTCTTGGCTTTACAGCATTCAGTCACTGAGAGTAAGAGAGTCAAGTCCCTGTACTCCAGAACCAAACCCCAAAGGTGTGGGAGTTGTACGAAGCTACAGCAGGCCACTTGGCCAGCAGCAGCATAAAACTGTAAGAGCAGCCGGTCCATTCCTCTTCGGCGACATTTCAGTGACAATTTCAAAAGCTGGCCTTTCTCTCAGATAACACTCACATGTTTAAACTACTCCTCATGTTCCTCATTACGACAAGAGGAAAGCAGACCCACTACTAACTTGTATGGGGATACATAGGGAAGCCCTTTTAGGATAGTCCATTACACACACGGAAACAAACTAGGGTGCTTTTTTTTCTTTTTTAGCATTCTCAAACCACTGTCTTTTAGTCATTTTGAAAATCCCAAGGGAAGCAGTGGTGAGAAATAATCAGTGCAATCAAATTGTATTGACTACATGAACTGTGGAACAGGCCCTCACTGCCCCAGAGAATTAAAACGGCTTCAGCAAGGATCCTTGATGGTGGATCCCTCTGTTGCCCATACAACCAGTCAGGACCAAATCAGTCAAAGCCCAGAAGCACATCAGCCTTCTACCCAATCCATGGGAGCAATACACAGATGGCAAAAGTAAATTCCATAAGCCCTATGAAGGGCATAACAGTTAACTATACTTGAAATTATGGATGGTCACCAACTGGGACACTGTACCAGCATAAGATATGTACACTTGTAATGATGACTGCACTCTTCAGACCACTTGTTATCCAACAGTTATCTTCAGGGATTGTTTATACTTAAAACTATTCACTTACACTGCTATTTCAGACTTAACGTAAAATATTAGCATCTACATTTAATGCATTCTGGATAACATTTGACTGAAAGAACAATCTGCATAGGAAAAACTACAGTAAAATGGACATATCCTGAAATGGATTTCAAGAAAGCAAATTGCCACACCACATTCTTGTATCCTTCAAGCTATGACAGTCTTGTCACCATGGTATTTCAAGGTTTGATTACCAGCTACAAAGAAAAAAAAGGGGTTTTTTTTGGAGCATATTTATCAAACCTTAATGTTTGTAATTTTTTTATTGAGGAATTAGCAACAACAGATATATTGCACCCTACAAGTTCTTTAAAAGTTTATGAAGATTTGACATCAGTGGCAGACCCATTTACAGTATGCAAGAAGGAAAATAAACAGATCAGGAAACAGCAAGCGCTGGATATTTTCAGTGCATGATCTAACTCCAGAAAACAAAAGAACCATTTTTCTTGCACTGCAGTTTGTCACCCTCCCAGCACAGACTTGTAGATTTACACAGGAGGCAAGACAATCCCAATCCAATCTTAAAATGTCTCAATCATTCAGTCTTTTTCCTTGACCCAACTTATCACTTATCTTCACAGCTCACAGCAGTTTCACCAGGATGCTCTGTCTTCAATTTTTTATGAGATGGCTCTCCCGGGAGAAGAGACGTGCAATGCTCTAAGGATCGTGCAATTTCATCAATTGTCCATTTGTCTTCGTAAAGGGCATGCTCCTCTAGCGTAAATGGCCCATGTTTGGTTCGGGTCAGCTCTTGCATAGTGGCACAGGTAGAGAGTTCTACAGTAAAGGAGAAAAGAGGATTTTAAAAAAAGTGCATGGTCAAGTTTAACGATTTGCAACTCACTTAAAATGTATTTTTACATGTAGCCTTCTACATTATTCTGCTTTGTTTGAGGAGGAAAGTTCATGAAGATTTATCACTCATTTATATCTTCTTAAATTTGAGCCAAGGAATTCCTTTGATTTCAACACATCTCCAGTGTAGTAAAGAGTTCAAAATCTGACAGAAAGTTGTCAAAAGGTTTTCCAGATTTAAATCAGAATGAAAAGAGAGGAAATAATGACATAAGTTGTAAACAGAACATTCTGTATGCACAAGTGACTTAGAAGACGATGTACTATTTTTCCACAGACTTTGAGGTCTTAGCACTTCTTGCCTTCAAGGATTTTTGACATTTTTATCCTGTGCCACCTATCAGGATAATATAATCTAAGATAAGGACAAATAAAAAATATAAACAAATGCTCTACTATTTAAATAAATACCAGTAGGACAGAATTACATAACGAGGGGCTACAAAACATAACAGCAACCAGAGCTGACTTGTAAGCAGACAGGTATACTAAAACATTCTCTCCCTTTCTGATGCAGGAAGATTTTTACTGCATTTTAAATTTCTGAAAAGAAACCAGCTGAGGACAGACTTTATCTTGGTTTGTCATTAAAGGACTAAACATAAGCCAGTATGCTCAGAAGGCAGTAACAGAATCTTTAACTTGCCTAAGCACAAATAACAACATTGAAATTCATAGGGTTATCCCACATCACTTGCTTGCTTGATCTGCAAATGTATCATTTAAAAAAAAAAAAAAATTGAAATGGATTATCTGTTCTCCATCATGCAGTTTGATAGATATAGAGCACAAGACAAATAACCCTGTGGGAAAGAAAAACCATTCACAGTTCAGGTGAAAGAGAAAGAAAACACCAGAAAAATCATCACAAATGTAGAAGTCTTTCCAGCAGATAGGGTTTATTATGTGCATGGTAATGTTCTGTGCAATCTGTTTTCAAAATGTGATGAGTAACGTTTAAAAAGACAGTATCTTTCTTCTTCTTCTCACCCTTAATCTGAGTTAGCTTTAACATATGGAGGAGGGAAAAAAAAATCCCCACCTTGCCTTGTATTATCTTGCTCAGTGCTACTACTTGCTCCATTTTTATCCCCCAGCCCCCAAGGTCCTCTGGCAATTATTTAGCCTTCAGTCCCCCATGCTCCCAAGGAAAATACCTTAGTATATAAAAACAAGTGATAGCACTACAATTCTGCAAAATAACACATAGGTCTAGTTACTGGAGATAGAAAAAATGATAAAATTTTTCCATAAACAGACACATTCATTCCTTAAACTGTCATGGTTTTTTTCATGCCTACCTTTGCCAATGTCACTGACCAGGCTCCTGACATAAAAGCCACCACCACATTCAACATCTGGAATGTTAATAGTGACATGGTAAATTGCCAGTGCAACGTGAAATCTACTTTACATAGAAACCATGCCCCCACATAAATGTAAAAATGCACTAAGCAAACAACTCGGTGATAAAATATTTATAGGATGCAACATCAATTATTCATCCTGTAACATATGTGCGGGTGAGATTGCTAAGCTAGACAGGAGGGAAAGCAAATACAATGGCAACTGAACTAACTCACTAGAAATTAAGTACTTGCTGTGGTATGTTAACAAATGCTTCAGTCCTATTCTTTTCAAAGGTTTCAGAAGGTTGTTTCATATTTCTAATTATGAAAAGTTATTTCAAGTATAGTCTAAAATGACTATTAATGCTTTTAAGATACTGCACACAGGCAGCTCCAATAAAATTTTAAAATTCACCTTTAACTTTCCCTGCTCTCTCAGCCCTTCCCTTCCCACTCTGTCAGTGATCAGCTGCTAGTCACTCAACCATAAAGTAAGGACTGAAGTTAACACAGCACTGAGTTCTGTCACTCATACCTGCTCATCATATAATATCTGGTCCATCAGAGGACTATGGGTCAACTAAGTAGCTGATCGATGCAAGACATTATCTTGACCTCACAGTAGCATCAAACATTTACAACAGTCTCTCTGATTTATTTATTAATGTGCTGCTTAATGTACTACCCAAGTTTCTTCATGTATGGCAGAAGGAAGGATAAGATCCTGCCTCCTCAACCGAGAAAGAGGCCTGACAGTAACTGATACTGGTCCTTGTTGCACCCTGGGAGAGATGCCAGCAGGCCTGGGCGTCTGGGCAAAAGAATGGGCAAAGTCAGGCAAGCAGACCTGAGGAAGGAGGAGTGAGCTGGAGGTTGCGAAACCATGGACAGATGCAAATAATCCCCTGACCAGCCTCTCAGAATTTTCCCTCACAGAAAGATTACATATAATCAGCTTAACTTAAAACCAAAATATGGTGCTTTTACTGCAAAGTGAAAGTCTCTGCACATGGGCTCACACCAAAATAAGTAGCTGAGGGAAATGAAACCCATTTCACTATCTTATTCCCATTCTGAGTGTAAATAAGCACTAACAAGCTGGGAGCATCACTCTGTGTAATAATCTTTAGCCTTTACCCAGCGTGAACAGCGGTGGCTGGAACTGTTGGAGGGAGAGGCTGTACACTCTTACTGGCCGAGCAGGCTTTGCTTCAACTGCTTCTCCTCTCTTCATCAGAGTTGATAGCCTTTCTCCATCCTTCTTCAAAGCAGAATAGCTGATCAGATAGAGCATGAAAATGTGTGTCATACGGTTGTAATAGAACAAGCTTCCCATCCTCCAGATCCTGTTAATATTGTACTACAGTAGCATAGATTTTACCCTTCTAATCCTCTCCAAGTGCTCGCAAAAAGAAAAAAAAAAAAAACCACTAGCAAGTGCTTCTGAAATCTCTTGGACACAGAATCATCTCATTCGCCAGTAGTTATATAAACTGGAAAACGAGATGGTCCTGTATTTATCTCTTGCTGTACAGATTTAAAAGTGTTTCATCACTCAATTTGTAGTTTACGAAAACAAAGGGTTTCTATAAGGGGTACAACACCTGCAGTTGCCTCTAACATCCTGTCTCTCAGAAGTCTGCAGGGCGTACTCTGTTTCAGTGTCATGTTGAGCTGAGCACTGGGAGCTGCTCAGGCAACGCCTGTAATTCTGCCTTGCACCTTTACTCATCTCACACCACGGTCTTCCCTGAACAGCAACTGCCAAGTTATGTGGCCTTGTTCTAGGGTGTTTAGGGGACCACTATAGAACAAAAAAAATTAATTTCACTGATTACATGAAAGTCTATCCAAAGCTCCAACTTTGATCTTGACAGAAAGATGACCATAGAAAAATCAAAAAAGATCTCGCTCAAATTAGCAGAGGGCAATTTGAAACAAGTCACATGAAGCAGAACATCCACTGAATTACTGACCTTACAGCGCTCGCATTGGAACCACAGTAACTGACCCATTGCAAATGCAAAGGAAAGCATGTTAGCTTAAATCACCATAAAAGCCATCTGTCACAAGCTAAGTGCTTGCACGTTGCCAGCTACTATGGCTCACCTGATAGAAGAAATTTGCTAAGCTACAGAAGCTCAGTCACTAATCACTCATTCATACTCTTAAGTTTTCAGAAAACTAATTCAAAGTCATTTAAGGCACTTCCACACAGATGTCAGTAAGCCTCCTCTTACCCAACAACTAAAATTAAAGACTCGGAGCTTTGCTTTCTAATTGGAAGACAGGACAGAAGCCACCAAGCCATGCAAAGCTGTTCAAGACTGCTTTGCTACTTTACATTTACCTTAAAAAAAAAAAAAAAAAAAAATCAGACTCCAGGTTACCATTTGTGTTCCATGTTCAAATGGGCATGACCTGCAGTTGCAAATTTTAAACTCCTAAGTCTGCCTTGTCTCTATCCTCTTGCCAAAATGTGTCTTTTTATTTCTGAGCGAACTGACTTCTGTTGGCAAGTCCTGACAGCTGGACACAACTGCCAAGAGTGTCTGAATATTGCGGAACTTACAGTGGAGGAACCTGCATTATGTCCCCTGTGAACTTTTGCAGCACATTTTCAAGATCTCCTTTTGTTATCTGGTCTGTAGAAAGAAAACAGTAAGTATGTTAGCATTGATTATTCACATGGCACTAATGGCATCAATCACGTTCTGCAAACAGATACAAAGAAGAGTTCCCTCTCATCTGAATTTAGATTAGAAAAACACCAAAGAAAAGAGATAAAAACCAGAATGTAGGTAGGAGTGTGAATTATCACAAAAAGAGTGGAACAAACTGTCCAAGGTGATTAAGACAGTCTGGTTGCTTTCAGAAGGGCAGAAATCCCAACATACACAGTTTTCTTTTGCCATTTCTCTCTCTTGGGACTGCAAACTCATTTTTCTTGGGAACCAGGCAAAAACTACAAAATTTGTCCTATTCTAATTTTTGTTAAAGGACCAAAAAGAATAAAATGCTCATCTAACCTTGGCAACTTCTCTTTAAGAGTACCTAACTGTGGGGAAAAATACAACACATTATTAGAGAACAAAAGCATCGTGTTTTTTTTCTCTAGTGAAGAAAAAGACTGCATCTAGAACAACACATCAAATTTCCCTATCAAACAACTAACTTGCAAATGCACACCAGGGTATTGTTATACATTAAGTAAGGCAATTTTACTGAAGAAATTCTGTAAAAGAAAGATAGCTGCTTTAGGCAATCCACTCCCTTTTAAGAGTACACATACAAATCTGTCCCACTTTTATTAGAAGGCTATAACCTAAGTAGCTGATTGCATTGGTCCTTTGAAATACTGTTCAATAGAGATGACATTCATTCCTAATTTGTTTAGAGAGTACAAACATGAGATCTGTAATCACAATGCACTTCAGTGCATTTCTACTGTCTAGGACTTGACTAGTCCTGTTTCTCATAAGTTATATTCAATTAGTGTCACCCTGCTAAGTCAACAGCATCCTGGAACATAAACCAATCAAATTTATTTATTGAGCCTTCATTATGTTTTGGAACAGACCTTTACTTGCAAACCTTACAAAACAGATGTACTTCATGCTATAAGTAAAAAAGAAGAGGTTTCTTTCCACAGCAGCTTTGGAAGACAGCAATGTGGTACCTCACTTTTGCAAAGCACACTTTGCAGCCTCAAGAGCAGATGTTGTCCCTCGGCCCAGGCAGCTGTCTCAACAAGTGTCATTAACAGCAAGGTTGCAAGGCACAAAAGTTAGTCAGGGATGCTGAGAGAGACCAATGTACATCAGAATACGGGGTAGGAGGAACAAAATCAATTGTATAGTAAGTGTGGATCTTCTTCTGAAGAGCTTCTTACATGGTTATTTCAGTCTTCTGTTTGTATTGCTCTAGTTTAGCAACATATCACAAGAAAACTACATGGCGGAAAGTTAGCACAACCCAGCTCTATGCTGGTGATCCTGTCAGCTTTCTTGTAAACCCCAGGTTGCTTCAGGCTAGAATTTAGTATTTAAGATCTAAGCATAAGTGTCACTTGGGGCTCTCTTTCAATTTTCACCCCATGAACTGAATTTGTGGCTAGGGCATTTAATGAGACACCCGAGTTCAGTTCCTGCTCTGATCTCATATTCCTCTGATTGAGAGGTTATATCTAGCCTCTGAGGAAATCACTCCTGCTATAGGCAATCTCTACCTCCGGAAAAAAAAAAAATTCCCATGTGAGGAATGATGTATTAAGCCATTAACAAACAAAGTTGTGTAGTGTGTTATCAAAGTAAGTATTTACAGATGAGTTTGCTAAGATCTAGAATAAAACATATTTGTCTTCTGCGATATATCATGGCACAAGCTGGCTAGTATTACATTCTGAAAACCTAAAAACGTGTGCTTTTCTTTTTTTTTTTTCCCCCTGCATGCACTGCCTTTGTGTTAATGGACTATACTGGATGCTTGCCCTTTCTTAGAACACACAAGCTGGTGGAGCTTTCACCCAGCTCTCAGTCATAAAGGAATGCCCTGCTAATCTGATCCCAAACAAACAGTTGCACTATGTGTAAACTGTGTATTTGTCCCAGGCATCAGATTGGACTCATGGCTCTGCAGGGCACACAGCCCACACTGGGAACCAGCTCCTTCACCGCCTTTCAGCTCCCACAGTCACTACATCCACAGCATGGCGGGGGGGGGGAGCGGAATGCAGTCCTGCTGCCCCAGAGAACCATCTCCTTTTAGGCCCTAGGCCCACAGGTCTCCCTCACCTGACTGTCAGCTTGGGTTTAATAGGTTAACAGCTTGCCTGGTCAGCAAGTTTAGGGAAGCATTTGGACTCAACCCTCCATCAAGCATGAAATATGAACACACGCACACATAAAGGCTAATTAGCATCAACAGTCCCAAAACTTTCCCCATTTGACTTCCCTTTTCCACTCCCTTAAGAGTAAAGGGTTGAGAGATGTTTCCGCAGGACACATCTGTCACAGATCCTAACTACCCTTGCTACCGAGAGTTCGCCTACTCTTTCCCCAATATCCCCATCGCAAATACCAAATATCCTCATCTGTTATATCACAGAGCACAAGTTTTTGCTAGAAGCTGGACTTAAACTGCAGCTCTTTGCCCTTTCAGGGAGCGGCATGGCGGCTGTCAGCCTGTTTCACAATGATTTCAGTGAGGACTGTCGAGGTTTGGCCTATGGGATAATTGCATCCCATGTTGTTACCCCAGGAGTAACGACAGCCTTAGCTTAGAACAAAATGATTGCACCTGCTCTGTGAGTACACTGTTTAGAATACATTCAATGCAACACCGTTTTCTATATTTCTTCCTAAGCCCTTAGACCAACAGTGTGGTTATGTGATCTCTGTACAAGCTATGCATCTTCCAATGGACTATTCCTTACAATTCTATCAGCATCCCAAAGCACCCAAAACTTCAGTTCTCCAATGTTTCTAAAAACATTGAAAATAAGCCTATTAGCTTCCAACATGAAAATTTTTAAGAACAGTTGTGCTTCTGAACACTGGTGACTCTTGATTGATTTTCCTGCTATAATCATAAAAGAAGTTAAAGTTACCAAACCAAAAGGCGCCAACTGTGCCACAACCTCGAGAAGCCTCCGCTGAAGGGTGATACTGCCCTGCACTTGTTAACAAGCTACACCAAAACAGAACACAAGAATTATCCATGACAGTCCAACAGAACTATAGCAGATGACCTCAACTCAATCTGGCCCAGCACAAATTATTTGCAAACAGACAAGTTGAATGCTGAAAGGACTACTTTTTTCAAATTATTCAGGTAGCTCTATTAAACATATATTTCAGCGTAATCAGCAGACACCTGCAGAAAATCCTCGCGAATTTTGTTCTCCATGTCTGGATACAGTCTGTAGGCAGCTGGGAGGAAGTGGGTTTCAGAATGCACATTCCTGTGTGTAGTTACAAACATTAAAAAAAGGGCTACAAACATTAATGTGTTCAAGAAAGCATGAGAGGAACACTAAATGCTACTTGCTTCCAAAGTCAGCATCTGATAGCCTGGGAACAGTATGAAACAATAACCTAATTTCACGTGGAAATGCAAACTCGTTGTCTGATAAGAAACAAACAAAAAACTATGAGAAGTTCAGGAGGGGTTAAAGCCCAGGAGCTCTCTTCAGTACATCCTTTCATTGCGACTAACTGTAATACACAACAGTTTGCTTTCTAAACTGCTATCTAGGGACACTTTGAGGACTAAAATGTAACACTTTCTTATAGTTAATATAGCAGGCAACTTTCTGCAGGCACTTTCCTCTTGTGGTCCAGTGGAGTCATTCACGAAGAGTTTTATATATCTTGCAAGCTGGTTTAGTGCCCTTTCTCTGCACTAAGGCCCAATCCTTGATGCTGCTGGCACTGCAGGATTTATATTCCCTAGCAGATGCTCTGCTTCTCCCAGGATCCTTGTAGGTGTCAAAGGAAAGCTGAAATTCAGCTCAAATATTTGGTTTGTCTGTTCTTGGAGTACCAGTTAGGGTTACAGATTAGGGATGGTGGGCCACCCAGAGAATCCTGCAGAAAACCAAGCTGCTTTGGAGAAGACACTGGAAAAGATGAGAAATACCTGCTTTATTAGAAGAGGAGGAAGGAAGAAAATAGAAAATACACAGGTAGCATAGAGAAAAAGGAGTATGCATGTTCTCTCTTTCTTCTTTCTGAAGAATTCAAATCTGACTGATTTGCACCAACACGGAAAGCAACGGAGACCAACTTCACGAGCATTTCTTTCAGCCGTCAGCTTCAGCAAAAGGAAACTTTGTCCAGCACCCAAAACTGCACTGCTCCAGCAATGCTAATATTGCTCTTCAAGAGACCACATGATGAACTCGATCATGCAACTGATCTCAGTTTAAAAAGATACACAACACAAAAAAAGGGGGTATTTTTAACCCAAAGCAGTTCTCCAAGCACACAGTCTAACAGAAAGCTAAACCACCATAACAGAGGAGGTAGTGCAGAGGGTGGGAACTACTATAACAAGAGCTCCCAGTGAAAGAAACATGCATGAAAACAACACTCTAAATTCTGTCTGCAGTAAACAATACAAAATAAAAAAGCAAAACTAGTGTTTCAAGAAAAGATTTTTTTTTTAAATTAATTGACCGTGGGAGTTGCATCTACTTAAAATGATTATTTCACAGTTTATATGTGAGCAAGTATCTGCAATGAATACCACTCAGCGCAGCAGAACCACAACATTCCACTTTCTGAGAGGTATACATAAAAACCAAGAAAGTGTTCTCTCCAACCATCATGAAGTGTTGGCAACTCTAACACCACGTGGATGCTCAGTCCTTCAGAAGCTTAGAGAGAAACTTAGAACTTGATCCTTAAGCAGAAGCAAATGATCCAACATCTCTGAATAACATTACCTAGTAAATAATACTATTTAGAATGATCCATCAAGTTAATATGGACAAGAAACTCACACTTGCCTGCCTCATGAAAAAAGAAAAACTGCACAAGAAAGGAGATTGGGGGTAAGAGGTGGAATCCAAGCTACCTTTTTCATCATGCTATTAAAAAAAAAGATAATTTACTTCATGTACCTATTACCAGGTACCACAAACAGTGTGGGACCTGTAGAGTTGCTAAGCAACCAGTTACCTACTGGTTTTTTTTCTTTTTTCCCCAGGTTGTGAAAGAACTAATGGCAAATACATTTGGCGTGTCCCTGGTCAGTTCTGTGTTGTTTCTAAGACGCCCTGGGTATTGTGGAACGTCCACTCCAACAAAGCCACACTCAGGATTAGTCCTGAAGCCTTAAACACTTGCACTGTGCTCTGTGGGTCAGAAAAGTTCATTTATTAAAATTGCGAGGACACAAACTGCAAGCAATAGCAAGCTTTGGTAGGTGAACGTATGTAGAAAGTAGTTTATGCCATCCTCGTTTTATGTTGAGCGGTCTGTAGTTAAAGGGACGTCCTAGAGGGAAGATCTAAGTACTTTATTCCTCTGCTGGCCTTGAAGGGTGTTACTAAAAGAGCACTCACGGGACTATACACTGAAAGAGGAAAATTTTACTGGACATAGCACATCATTTGTCAGCCTGTCAAAGATTTAAAATGACACAGTCCTGCCCAATTCTATTTTCTCCCTTGTAATCTAATGCCTGGTTTGGTTTTTTGCAACAGAAATGAACACTCGCACTGGACATAATTGCATGAAGCAGGTCTGAATTATATGAGCATTGAAGTTGAAGATGAAACAATCTTAGTTTGATTTCACATTTAAACTTAACTCACAGAGTCCCAAACATCTCTTGCACTTTTCTATGATAGAGACCATTTATGCCTTCAAATTACATCAAGTATATAGATATATTTATGCTTACCATAAGGTTTTTCTTCAGTTACTTTTCCTGTAGCATCTAATGTATCAGTAGCTTTGCCCAGTAGTCCAATGGCAGTGTACTTCTGGGAAGAAAAAAAGAGAGATCAGTAAGTCAGGTCTTCAAGGTTGCTCCTTTTTTTTTTTTTTTTTTTTTTTTTTTTTTTTTTTAAAATAAAGACTGCAACTACCAAGTACTTCAAATCAGGACAGGAAGGATAGTATCTTGTCCTGGTTTCGGACAAGATACTATCTTGTCCTGGTTTCTGTCCTAGCTGAAACCAGGACATATCTGAAGAGTCAATCCAGGAACTTTGGGTAAGCAAAAGTAAAGATGAAAAGACATGGAACTAAACAAAAAGTAAATCCTGCATTACATGCGCCTATGATTTCAGTTTTAGAAACCCCAGGAAGAAGCAACATGGAATCTAATTTTTACTATAAATACATCAATACCATAAAGAAAATAATAGGGTGGTAAAATCAAAGTCTCTGTGGGGTGTCACATGTCATTGTTGAAGCAAGGCACAAAAAGTACCTTTCGCACACAATTTTTCTGTTCCTTCACAACGTTAAAAACAAAAAAAAAAAAGACACAAAGACCTTTACTTGTGAAAGCAAAACACCCACTTCCAAGGCAAAGCATTACAACGGTTCTGTCATGAAATGCAGTGATATGCAATAGCCTAAAGCTAGAGTTTAGAACATCTGGAATCTGGTAAGGACCTTGCAATCAGCACAAGGAGCGCAAGGCCACTGAGTGACGTCTCTGCTCATCATGGGTTCTCCGAATATTTCTGTTTTGGGGTTTAGGCTTCCCATGAACCAGCTGTCCCGTGTCTTTTCACAAGGCTGCCAACACATGAAGACTCACTCTGTAACATGAGTTTGGGTCAAGTTTGGAGACACCTTCAGGTATTAAAATCTGTGGTTTGATCCACTGCCTATCCCATTCCATTACATTTCCCTCAGCCCTATGTTAAGTCCAGGCGCCTTCAAAGTAAAGTATTTACATAGCCTGGGAGAGAAAAATCAAGGCGTTCCACACGCCTAACTCCCAGTAAGGTTTCAATGAACTTACTTCAAACTGAGCTAATATAAATTTGAACCAAGTCATAAAAGGATGTATCTTCTAGAAGTTGGTTGACCAAATTCTACTGGAACACATCCAAACAGGCATAAGCACTAACATTTTACTCTTTGATGCAATGCATCCTTTTTCATGTACTTGCGAAGTACAAACAAGCTCAAGTAATAATAGCGTAGGCATATAAATCACACCTACAAAATGGGACTACTAAGACGTGCCTTGATTTTGTTCCATGTGACAACCTGCCACTTCAATGTATTTCTTCAAGCAACTGCCATGAAATGGAAGCAGCAGGAATAGTCAGACCAAAGGCAGTGGAGTGCAGACTTTAACATAAAAATAACTGTATTCTTTGCTCACCACATTAAGGCTACTTTTTTCCTAAATACTGCAGATGTCTGAATCCCCTGATAACTCCACAAAATTAGGCATTTTAACAT
Source organism: Gymnogyps californianus (assembly GCF_018139145.2). Lineage (NCBI taxonomy): Eukaryota > Metazoa > Chordata > Aves > Accipitriformes > Cathartidae > Gymnogyps > Gymnogyps californianus. The sequence goes on from NC_059476.1 coordinate 9,601,531, forward strand.
AAAATTCTTGAAGTTTACTTACTTTTGGAATGCATGAAAAAGAAATGAAAGGAAGAATGGATGAAGGCTGCTTCACAACAAATATTTAAATAAACTTTAAAGTATATTACCAGCTTTTAGGACCATAAAATTGCCTGCTTTCCAAGACATTTAATGATCTAGTTCTTAACATTTAATAGCATAGCTAGAAAGAGACACTATTCATCAACTATTCTAGAGGTTAATAAAAACGTGAGCAGATCTTCATAATTCTAGCATGATGAATGATCTTAGCAGTTCAGTAAAACTCTAAATCTGAAAGTTTGAAACCTCACACACCATCTTCAGATGTTTCCAAATCAAAGTACTGATACTACTTCAGTTTGAATGACTCTCTTCCTCTTAAATCTAGTTTTGGCTATCTTGCTTCAGGTTGTCTGTTACAATAACATGTTCTATTTGACCTACCAGCAACAGAGAGATAATATCATCTGTTTATATGTAAACACAAAGTGTATGAACAATACAATCCAAATCTCAACACTTGACTTCCCCTTTAATTTCTGCAAAAAGGGAAAAAAGCCATCCAATTTGTAAAAATAGTATCCTTAAAAATGAGTCACAAATCCCCATTCCTTACAGGAGCCTTTAAAGAGTCACAAAAGACTCAAGCCAGCAATGCAATAATCCACAAAGGCGGCTATAACAGGTCAGGAAATTAAGAATTACAGTTGGTTTATGATCAGTCTCTGGAGTGCCCTTGGGTATCTACAATTATATATCAGAATTCTTACTAGCCACTTAATAGGGTTTACCTCCCCTTTGTTAGCATGCAGGACCTGGAGCTTGTAGAAGATAACATGACAGTCCAGACTTAATCTATTGTTTCTCTTATTTTGTGTCAAAATTCAGCATTAACTCTCTTTAGACTCTAACTCACACTGCCCTCAGAAGGACCCAATGGATTCAAAGTCATTTAATAAGTCTTTGGTGACCTTTTCTCACCTGTGTTGGCAATCATTTATTTCTTTCAGTTTTATAAAATACATCCATGGGCATTCTTCCTGTACTCTCAAATTACAAATCACTGCAGGAACACAGACAGCAACTGCTCACAAGCACGCTGCCTTCAACCCACTCAGCCTGAAACAAAAAAAGCAAGGTAGTAGGTGTTGCAGGCAGTGGAAAAGCCTAGCAAATGCAGAGTGTGACAGAAAACATCCCTATATCGGCAGCTCGTCAGTGAACACTCTGCCAATCAATAGCCCCTACGTCCTTGCCCCCTACTCATCTCAAGAGACCAGGACCCAAACCATTTAAAGATTAAAAGCAGTACCTCAGCTTCCTTATGGGATTCCACAACATGCAAGTGTAGCGCATTAAAAGCTAAGATCAAGCATTCCCAGACACAACTTGCAAGCACTGCAGCATCATGCATTAATTCCAACTTCTAATGGTGGTCTGCATGGTCCCAAAGCAGTGCCTCACAACTGTACAACAGTACAACAATCCTGAGGGCATACAGACCTTCCCAAAACAATCCTGCATTAGGGAACGGCTACATCTCTCAGTCGTCTAGAAAACCATTTTCTTGACATTATGGCAACTGAAACAAAAGGCAGCAAAGTGATCAGAAGCCCTCAAGTATAAGCAACTCTTTCATTCACACTAGTGAGGAGACAGCCTTAAGAAGATACTTTACAGTGACAAACCACTGCACTCTGTCAATGATAATGCGAAAACTCTGTCACACAGACTGGGGGATGTGGTGGATGCAACCTCAACAAGACCGGAAAGACAATGAAGTGCTTTGGCAGTCATACATTTGCTAACATACCCGTGACTAGAAAGAAACATGCCATAAAAGCCAGGACTGGAGAAAGAACAGGATTACAGGAACCCGTAAGAAACAAATTAACAAACCCTCTAATAAATCTGACAGATCTTGGGAAGAGGAATTTTGTTTTAGAGTCACAACCACAGGGCACAGTCAAAATTCTCACAAATAATAAACCATATGATGTTTACAATAATGTTTTAGGAAGAGAATAGCTATCATTTGGCTTTTTTATTTCATATCCGATTTCAGAGAAATCCTTATACTAACACAGAAAGGGAAAGTATATCCATAAAAAGAGAGAGAAAAAGGCAAGATTTTATCAGTATACATATTTAACTGTGAAAGGAGGAAGAGGAGGACAAGGAAGAAGAATCCCCTCCTGTTAGAGGGGCTGTACAGCCAGCACAGCTATCAGCGGCACAACCCACCCGGGGGGGCTCCTGGAGGCTGAAGCCCCTGGGCTGACTGCCAGGCATGTCTGCCCCACTTATCAGTGCAAATGCCAGACCATGGAATGCAGCTTCTCAGTTTTAACTGTTAATATATCAAAGTTTTATTTGGAAAGAAGCCAGAGACTTGAAATCTTAAATTATAACATCTTTTAAAAGCTTTTTCAAACATGGAGAAGCAACACTTTGGAAGAGCTAGACAGAAACACAAGTAATTATGAAATAAGGTCACTAGTAGCTGTCAGGAAGGTTTTAAGATGGCTCCCACTGCAAGAATTTCCCAGGCAAGCAAGCTCTCTGGAAGAGGCAGTTCGTAAGAGTTCATCCAAGGATGACCCATTTTCTAATCACAGCAGCAACTGAACACAGAAGTGTAAAAGGAAAATAAATAAATAAAGGCTACAGTCCCCAGTGCAAGAGACTGAAAGCTGCGAAAGAGAAGCCATATTTGATAGAAACAGAAAGTCAATTTAGTAAACTGATGTCTGCATGTGACTGACAAGTTTGAGGGAACATGAAACAAAACAAACAAACAAACAAACAAAAAAACAAGTGCTCTAGAGAACCTGAAGGAAATCAGAGCGAGCACACAGCAGGCAAGCACTGATCAGAATTAGTGCTCCTGTGCCAAACCCATTCAGTCTGCACGCTTGATGCGAGCGCTTACATTTTTGTAGACTTAGGCCACTGACATAGTGAAGAAGTCTTAAACTCTCAGTTTTACAGTGACATTCAGTTTGTGCGTAATGATTTCTAAAGCACAACTAAGGTGCTCTGGATTTAACATTTACATAACTTATATTTGTTGTTTGCGTAACATTAGCAGCTACCAGTGGTTTCCAGTATGCTAATCATTCACCAAACCAGAGGAGTACATGAGGTAGACAAATAAGCTGGAAAAAAAAAAGAGGGTTGCCATAGTTTCAATTATTTTCCAAAACAAAGCACTCTCACTAAGCAGATTCCAATATATTAAAAGCACAGAGCCCTAATCTCTTAAAAGCAGGTTGCACAGAGGCAAAATAAAGACTGCAGGATGACGGAGGAGTTCCACATTTTACAATAGAGCAAATTCAAAATTATGCAACACCAAACATGTCCTCTTAATAGACACAAACATTACAACTTCTCTTCTCTACCATTCTTTTTTTTTCTCCTAAAAGAAAAAGCTGACTTTGTGCTAAGCCTGCACTAAATTTTATTTACTGCTAGATGCTGTAATTGTACTGTCATTGCTGAGGAACTATCTGATCTTTACTCTTGGACTAACAGGATTTTCTGACCTCTTATGTCAGCTTATTTAAAAAGTTCAAACATACGGGGTGACTAGATTTTCAATCTGAAGCACCAGAACCACCTGTAATAGGGGAACCCACAGAAGACACTTCACCTGGAGTTCAGAGAAGCTTTAAGGTGGTAGCTAAAAACTGTAGTAAGTTTAATTTTGGTGCAACAGGGAGGGCAGGAAAGGGGGTGGGAGGGGGAACAATCCCAACAGTAACAGGAACACTAGGTCACCTGAGATAGCACTGTGGCCACACATCACTTACAAACACAATACAGACTCACAACATCCAAGAGGGGATGCAGGCTAACGTGCAAAAGTGGCTGCTTGTAACCCAGTCTCTTTATGCAAACCTTTCTGATACTTGCTCTCCGTGGAAACCTATCACACTCACCAAAATGTCTCAGGTTGGCTCTTAAATTTCATCTTCAGCTTCAATACCTGTTCTTTACCTGTTTTCTCATTCTGTCTTCCTAGAACCTACACCACAGATTATACAAAATAAACAAAGATGACCTTCAACTTCTATCTGAGAAACAGAGTTTTAAGGAAATTCATAATTCTCTGCCCAGAAATATAAGACAGTACTTCCAGAGGGGTAAGACTTCATAGGTACATACATATTCACAGACAAAATTGAATGCCTGAAAGCCTTTAGGTGAATTCAAAAACACTGCTGAGGCTAAGATGCAGTAAATTCTAAAAGGCAGTGCTAAGAGCATCTCCAAATTACTAGAAAGGAACGCTACAGAAAACAAGGCAGAATGGCTAGTTTAAATCTGTTAACATCTTTTTTCTTTTCTGTGATTTTTATTAAGAAAGAGAAAAAAACCTTGCCATGTTGCAGTCTTGATTTTTTTTTTTAATGAATGCAAGCAAGAACTGTACACGTAGCACAGACATACACACAATTATAGAAAAGTCAAGAGGAAAGAAGGTGACACTGACCTCATGAATGGAAGAACAGAAAAATCACACTAGAGTATGCTCTTAAAATATTCTGCATTTTCAGAGGAAAGAGCTTCTGCAGCACAATAGGTGCAGTCTCCTCAAGATTTTCAACAGTTTAAAAAAAGTGTGAATATTAATAGAGCATGAAGCTGAGCTATTAATAGATTAGGCCTCTGGGGTGAGCATAGAAGAGACTCTAGCAATATACAGCATGTTAAGCCAGCTTACTAATGGTATCACTGCAGGAAAGTGTATATCTATACTATTTAACAGCTGCTTCTTCTACAACTTTGTTTTGGGGATACTGGGCAGGGCAGAAAAGCATAGATATTCAAATCAGCCTCTCCTCTTCTTATGATTTGTTACCAAAAAAAGCAGGTTAAAAAATGTATCATATATTTTGCAGTAACAGGTAATTAAACATGCTGACAGCGTGTAACATGTAAGGGGCACATTTAAGACCATTTTATCCAGCTAACACTTTAGTCCTTCCTGATTCCTGCATCCTCCACTGCGCAGGCTTAACATTCTCTCAGTGCATCTTGTTTTGTACAGACACCACTTCAAGTTTTGATAACACCTTCTACACATTCTCAAAACACATCAAAACCAACATCATTCATGCATTTTCCCAGCCCTTCTTTTATATAAGTATTTTCCTTGTGACAAAATAAGGAAGACAACCATACTTTCATAAACTGACATTGATCTCTAGTTAATATCTTGAAGCATTCAGGGAACAAGAAATTTGTTGTCAGTAATGTAAAATAATACACACAGGATAGAAACCAATGCTAAGTTTGCATAAACAACAATGGGTCTCTGAACCAACCTCCTCTGCTCTGGAAAGAGGTCGTGGAATTACAATAGAAAGTTCTGGTTCTGTGAAAACTTTCTCAGGTGTCAGTAGTGGTTAAAAAAAAAAAGCAAAGTATTATAGCAGTACTTGGATATAGCTTTTACAGACTACAGACATAAGTAGGACAAGTTTTATTAATAGACATGACATCTTTGCACTGTATTGTGCAAACACACAAAGAAGTATTCCTTGAATGTTTGCACAATACCATAACAAATACCATGTAACAGAAATGTCAAGACTTCTTTGTCCTATACAGAAATGTCAAGACTTCTTTGTCCTATACCTGTATTTCAGGAATGTAATATACTTCATCTAACGCACAAAATGGTAACTACATGGGTGAAATTAAGCAACCACTACATATCAAGAAGAATTCACCTAGCCAGTCTACAAGGGCTGAAACACATCCATCTGCCCGTGGGTTAACATCTCTCACAAAACAATCACTCCATCTCCGATCTGCCGGTCCTGTTCCTCAAGGGAAACCTATAAAACACCTTCCAAAACAAGCCAGGGAACTAAAATTCATAACTCCACTGGGTTCAGAAAAAAAAACATGGGCTCAATAGAGATATTGGATTTATGGCACACTATAACGTTACCTCACGCTAACCCCTTCACATGCCACAACGTATAATCTACCAGGCTCTCTCTTTCCCCTAGGAGATAACCTTATCATCTCCTTCTTTCCTCTCCTACCTCCCTTGTAAGGAAACAATAATTTCTTTGGGCTTGAACAGAGGCAAAGTAATGACATTTTGTGTAGCTACAATCCACTTTGCTTAAATAAGCAGGTCACATACTGCCCTCTTTTTTGTTACCTCTTCCATCTCAATACAAAAAGAAACTCAGTCAGACCCTTCGTTATTGTGGATGGGATACCATAAACAAAGAGGTGTGAGAACATAAAAGGGCATGAACCACAGAGAGAAAAATGAGAAGGTGTTGCAGATGAAAAATTTCCTAGGGAAAGAGCTAAAGAGCAAACAAACTACTTTGACTTGGATTCCTCCAAGACAAATATAGACAGTTGGATATGATAATACTGCTATTCAGAAGCAAAAGCCCAACTAAAACCACAGACGAACACAAGCAAGATGGGATCTGAAGAATCATCAAGCAAGCAGTAACAGTCCCCCTCGCCTTGTGGCTGGCAGCTTGGCCAATCGGTTGTGAACAAAACCTTGCTACCCCACACAGGAGATAAATTATTTTCTTACTCTATTTTCTTAAAGCAGGTAATAAAATGCAGCCCATCTGTGTGGAACAGTCTTGCGGTCTTACCAATAACTGCTTCCCACACAGAATTGTTGGTATACCACACTCACAAGCATTAACTACTTTTTCTTTCAGAAATGGTCTAAAAGATACCTACTTCACTAAACTCTCAACAAATCTGAAGTACACTTACTTTTAAAGTCCATGGCTTCTATTTTAGATCTGAGAAAGGGCTTGCATATCCAAATGCCTAGTTTTCCATACTATACTAATTAGTCTAATAAAAAGTATTACCACTACCCACAAATCTTACCCTTCCAAGAGAATGTTAAAAATATCAGAATATGAAAAAGAAAACAGAACACATCACTATGCACTGCATGAATAAGTAGTTTTGGTTTTACCAGCTGCAAAAGAAAGCAAGATGAAGCAGAGAGCTCAGCTGGTGATACTGTAGAGAAATTTTTAAGATTAAAAGTAAGAGCACACACCACCAAGAGGATCCTTCAAAAGGAAAGTCAACTCAATTTTCTTGCACTCGTAACTCAAATATACGAACTGGAGCACAAACTGCTTTTGAAATACTTTAAAAAACCCCAAACAAACCACAGCGAGGTTGTTTAAAAAGAAAATTAGAATTTCCAAAGAAATAGCGCTTACACCATCATGGTGCGCATGTTAATGTGCAAACACACAAATGTTGGCAGAAGAATAGAGGTGTCAGAGATGCCGAGTTCTTATAAGCTCCTGAAAATAGGCAGATAGAGGAAATAAATCTATTGCAGCTTCCACTAAGAAAAAGGCTCCAGAGGGAGCCCCACTGTATTACTGGATACCAAAGAGTCCACATGGGGCTTTGGTGTCTAACAAGCTATAAACAAATGAAGTCACAAGAAAAGGCTTCATTAGTTCTGCTCCTTACAGAACTACTAGATGTGCTTTTTAACGCATTATTAATTCACTGAACTCATTGCCAAAAGATGGAAGCTAAGGACTTAATTCAAAAAAAATGAATTCATGGAGAAAGCTAGCAATCTTTATGTTTGAGAAGTTAAGGGACACATATTAAAGCCTAATTTTTAGGACAGTAGGATAACCACAGGAGGTAAAGAAACAACCTTCTTTATGGACACTTTGTTACATAGCATCTGGTGCCAACCCTCTAAGAGAAACAATTTTGCAATATACAAACTCTAATCCTGGAATCATGCTGCAAGAAGTAACTTAGATGTCTCAGAAATTCTCTTACGTGATTTGAACCAATTCCTGCTCAGGCGAGCCCTCTCTCATAGGATACAAGTGTGACTGGCAAGTTTTGAGACCTGATGACTGAACTAGCACTCATTTTCCATCCAGGATTCATAAGAACTCAAATTTTAACAATTATAATAAATCAAAGTTGTCACATATCAGGTCATTGATCTATCTTCATTCTGCCCATAATCTCTTTTTCTCTTTCTAGTCCTTGTGATCATTTGGAGTTTGGGTTTTACTCTACCCAGTGATTTTTTTTTTTTTTTTAATAGTGTTTCATTCTGGATAAGCCACAACTTTCAAGATTAAATTTTCTATTTTAACTAGTCCCCACCCAAGCTTGTGCAACCAGCACAAAGTACTCAGGCAATTCCCCTCACATCACTGAGCACTTAGGGTTTCAGATTGTATGTGGACCACGACAAGAAGTTGCATCCTCAGATAAAACCAATACGCCCATGCTTTCTGCTCATCGAGAGGCAGTGATTTCAAGCACAGTCTGATGGACGGCGAAGTTCTGGCTTCATTCACACTAGTATGACTCAAATTCTCTTAGGGTGAACCCAGATGTTATCTCACTGAAAAATAAGCAAATTAAGCACAGAACTGAAGTCTGAAAATGTCAATTATTCTGTTTTATCCCACCTAAAAATAAAGGCTGTATGTGTTAGAAGACATCTCCTCCCAATGGAAAGTATTAGAATAATGAAAAATTTCATTGCTTATTGCTCTTCCTTTTTTTCTTCTCTGACGAGTCCCTGATCATTTCCCTCATTGCTTCTATGTAACAGCACATTCTGATAGATGAGAGGTTTTAAACCAGGATTATCACTTTGGAAACTGTGCTGCTAGCTAGCATTTTCTAACCCATTTCCCCCCCTCCCTCCCCCCCCCAAATCACTGCTACATTGTGTTTGAGACAGACTAGTCACCCATAAGACTGAGTCGTTCAGAAACAATTTACCATGATAAAAAATTGGTCCACCCCCATCACACTCACTGGTGAAGCAGGAAATATTTTCTCATTCTACTATCTTTATTTTGCAAATACGTTAAAACAATTTCTCTCAAAATAATGCAGTGCAAAAGTCCAAGCAAGACCAAGTCCAAGTCCCAGAACACAAGAAGGAAAAGTGATTCTCCTATGGAACGTGTATTAAATGCTCAGTATTTAAATTCCAGATCCAAGAGGATTCAGCTTCTCCCCCTCACTTGGAACATTTGAAATAAAATAAAGCAAACAAACAAAACCTAAGCCAGCTTGCACGTATTTTAATTCTGGATAAATATGAAGAATGCAATGGGAAATCTGGAACACTAAGTAGGTATTGCCCTTGGCTGCACATTTCTATTTGTTTTGAGTTAATTCATAAGGAGGTCAAACCAATGGAGAACTAGATTTACACTGAAAGAGTAACACTCCTTGTATAATGTGTATGAGTTGCAAATCGAGTGATAATGTTCAGAGCTGCCACACAGAGTCAGAAAAGTTTCACACAACGTTTGGGAAAAAATCAGAAATCATCCAATCTCTGGCAGAGCCACCATATGGAGTTTACTGCAGTAACATACGTTTTGGCCACTCAGCATAGCTCTGCTGCCAACAATGATAGACTGAACTATTTCTTTACAAGAAACATCCCTATAACCTGTCCTGGGTTTGGCTGGGATAGAGTTAATTTTCACAAGAGGCTGGGAGGGGGCACAGCCAGGACAGCAGACCCAAACTAGCATGACATATCATGTCACGCTCAGGATATAACTGAGGGACCTGGCCAGGGGAGAAGGGATGGTGACTCAGGAACAGGCTGAGCATCGGGTTCCAGGTGGCAAGCAATTGCATTGTGCATCACTTGTTTTATACATTCTTGTATTATTATCATTGTTATTATTACTTCTTCTGTCCTTGTGTTGTCCTTTTAAACTGTCCTTATCTCAACCCATGAGGTTTTATCTTTTTTTTCCGATTCTCCTCCCCATCCCACGGGGGAGGCGGGGAGTGAGCAAGGAGCCACGTGGTGCTTAATTGCCGGCTGGGCTTAAACCATGACATAACCAAACAGTAAATTCTAACCAGAGAGGCTCAGACAGTTCATCTGAATCTTTACAGTAATAAAATGAACAAAAGAAAAATATCAACAAACTTCAACAAACACTTTAGCATCCACAATGGTAAAAAGATGAAATAAGAGTATAAACTCCTAGCACATAGCATGGGATGCAAAAAGATACTCAAACCTATTTAGACAGTCATGGATTTATCTGTATCAAATCTCTCACTACATTATGAGCCAGTGTTGTCAGTGTGGTGAAAAAAGACAAATAGGCAGATATCTGTGGGAGATCCTTCAGCTTCCTTAAGCCTCTCAAATTAATGCATGCCTAATTTATTGAAGTGTAAATAGAAAATAGGAAAGCAGAGACAAGACAAGCTCCAAATGAAGACTCATGACTGCCATGCCACCTGGCACGGATGTTAGCTACCTCATGCTCTCCACCACATCAGAACACACAAACAGCTGCAGTGGAAGAGCTGATCTACTGTAAGGATGTAACTTTGTTTGCCTTATTGAATAGAGTGTCCACAGCCTACACCAGTCTAAGGCCAGGTGAGAGCTGATGGATTTAGCTGGGGTAGCTTACTGGACTGCCCCCATTGCCCATTTCTCCTCTGTGTTCCCCTCCTTCGCCCCTCAGCAGCAGCTATAAGCTTTCTTGAGCTATCTGGGGACAACCTTTGGCGAGATAACATTCCTACTGGCTACAGGACTTCACAGTGAAGTCACCAAGGAACTTGCGCATACTCTCTTCTGCCAAAAGGGTTGAAACTACTTCATCCATCACAGTTGTTTCCACTGTGAACATCAGCTTAAGAGATGCTTCAGTTGCTTTACGTGTTTTTAAATCAACAATTCGCACACATTTAGCTATGATGACTTAATTTAGCTGAAGTATCTCAATGCCTTTTTTTAACTTAAAAGTTCTTCAAAAGGAGATGTCAGGTGGTAACTGCTCACACTTCCACTGTAAAGCCAGTTCCAGCTGCTTACTGCATGTTTCAAAACACAGATGCCTCTGAAATCTGGCCCTATAAACCAAACGCAAACCCATTACAGTCAGTGCAGAGGCTGACACTGACTACAGTAAGTTTTGGATCAGACTCTATAGCTACATCCTTTTATCCTGGTTGTATTCTCTTCTGTCAAATTATTTGCCTTTGGGTTGAACTGAAGATTGTCCATCAAATTCCACCTCAAGCTATCAGTTCAGCACCTGTAAAGAGCTTAAGTATTCAGACCAGGAGAGAATCGGAAAGAATAATAAAATGCATTAGAAAGGCTATCAATTTGCTGAGCCCACTATTGACTTTCCCTGAGCATAAGATGAAATTTGGAAGGCTTAATTGATTTCTGCATCTGTCATTCTTAGCTAAACTTCTCATTTAGAAATAATGGCTAAAACCACAGGATTTTACTTGCAAAGAAGGAATCAACACTGGTAGATCATTCTTGGAAGCACATGCACTTGTTTGTGTATGTAACACCTACAATCTGGAACGCACTCACCAAAGACACAGTACAACTAATCAAAAGCAGCAATGAACAAGATTGCTATCTGTCAAGGCTCCAGTCTGGATTATCTCATGCAGCCACGGGGTTTTTATTACCTTTGGCTTCTTACATGTGCCTATCCATGCATTTGTAGAGCACCCATCTAGAGGAGCTGCAACTTGGAACAGTAGCTACTATTACAAATGCAAAACACTCTTAATTCCAAAAGGTGCCTCTTAAGGCCTCATGGTATTTAAGAAGAGAGAAAAGAAACAAAGACCACCTGTTACTGCAAGCTAAATAACAATTATGTTATCCACACATAAGGAAAACAACCAAAAACTGAACCATCATACACAATTACATCCCAAAAACATCATTTACAGTGCCATCTTCATTACAGTTTTTCTCTTTTTTTTTTTTTGTTGTTGAAAACACTAAATAGTATAGCAAACTTCCTGTAAAATAGGAATTTGGTCTTTATTAACATTTTGTAGAAAAACCAAGACAAACAAAGTCTTTAAAATAACCATTCTGGACGTAAAAGTCTTAATATCAAATTTCTGACTAAATACAAAAAGGAACTGAAGTACACATTTAAAATAAATATGCAGGGTGGTTGAGATATTTGTATGTTGATGCAGCTCTTCATTGGAAGAAAAAAACAACCAAACAAAAAACCCCACTAATACAAGTCATTCAGCATTTCTTACCTTGGAACCAGCCAACATAGTTCTCAGCATTTTTGTTCCTTTTCCAATACCAACCACTGCAAAGACAGAAGAAGAAATGCCACTTCAAAACCAGCTCTGCAGTTCCCTTATTCAACACCATTCACTACTAAATATTATGCTAGTCAGAAATACAGCCTTTCATGCTCTGTTAGCATATAAAGAGAGTCAACGCTTATGAGATAGTATCTCTGATGTTCAAACAACATGGGACTAGTGAAAGGAAAAAAGTCTAAAGCAGAAGATAAATAAGCTTCACCTATTGTTAAAATGCTTTAATTCAACCCCTAGATTTATTTATCCTTTAATCATCAAAGAAATGGATAGTGCAATTAACACTGTCTCTGGTTTGATGAAGGCTATGGCTCACTAATAATGAATCTAGCCTTCACTGTAACTAAATAGCCCTTTTAAAGGATGATAGTGACCAAGAGTAATACAGCCAAGATAGCATAATGAAATTGTTTATCAGGCTTACAGCAAGAAACTAAAATAATCAAAAGGTCCAATTGCCTCTGTCAAAAATCTTTTATAATCAAACCTTCCTATTATTGTGTATGTACAGACTACTGTCTTTTCAATCTTAAACCAGTATTCTGCAGAACAGCAATCAGTCAGCTTTTCATAAAAGAAAGAGACAGCAAAAGAGCTCTATTTTATATTTTACTTGAAAGCTTTTTACAACAAGGTGCTTTCCTTGAATATGCTTTGCTATTGATTTTCTCCACATATGGCAATCCAAAGAAACAATGAAAATTTTAGAAGGAAATTAGTTTTGCATACAACTCATGGAATACATAACAGCTGATGTCCTTGATTTTAATAAAACTACAGGAGTTAAGGGAGCTTGCAGGAAATCAGCTTTGTGTTAACCAGGAGCCAGGACCAAAAGCATCAAACTGACAATGAATTTTTTTTTTTTTTTTTTTAAACAAACACTTGTGCTCTAATGCTTCTCAATCTTTACACTCTGAGACTCATTAGATTACTTCTTATTCTCGATTACTTCTCCTCTTGTTCCTGAGGGTTTTTAGTCACACATGCCCTTGTGCTTTTGTGTACCTTCAGTTCAGCCTGTTCCTGTCATATTTGCCAGACAGGAACGAGCTGCAACAAGGCTGAGAAAAGGAGATAAGCACACAGATAAAACTTTATAACCAAGCACTTTTCTTGCAATGTGATGACATCACTGACACTTCAACATAACTACTGAGCTGAAATTTGCTGAAGAGTGTCAAGAGATTCTGTAGAATAATTTTAAAGAGACATTCAATGCTTTTGTGAACAAGACACTAACAATTTACCCCATTAATCATCAGCTTGTGTAGCATGCATATTATTGAAAGGCGACATAAACTAAACTTGCCAGACTACACAGAGCGTAACAAGATTTAACTGAATTTTTAATTTTGATACTTCTTCATCTTTTCTTTCGCTATGGAACCATAATTCATACTGCCATATAGAAACAAGCCAAATATTTACAATTCCCATTGTACAGCAAGAAACACTAAACTGGAATCACAGCCCTAGATTAAAAGAAGATATTCACTAAGACTTGATCTACAGTTCCTTGCTTCTTGTATCTAAAATACGAGACCTAACGTTGAGAAGTTGAGTCCTAGCTTCCGCCACCTTCCAAATGCAATGGAAGCCACAGATGGGGACAGACAAAAGATGTTCCCTCTCAGACAGCCGTCGCTCCAGGCTCCTACCAGTGCAGGGCCATCACATGCCACCTGGTCTCTAAGTTGCCTTTCACTCACATGCCATAGATCACTGACCTCTGTCTCCAAGGTCCTTCCTCACCTACTTCTGCTGCCAGTAGGAAAAGAAATATAAAAGCATATTTTCTGATGAAAAGCACTGCCCAGTTATTTGTAGTACGCTTGGCACACTAAGCAAGACTCCGTATCAACCAATTCCCATGAACAAAGTTATAGATATGCAGTACATAAAATTTGGGAAACAGCAGTATAGATCAAGAAAGGTTAGAGGTTTCAGAAAATAAATACTTCTATTATGCTACTGTCCATGAGGAAAGAAAGCTTGCTGCCCCGCCACTCTGTCCCAAAAAGCTGCACATATTTTCTGAATAACTTGTTTCTGTTGTGTCCTCCCTCTCTCCTCATTATCTTACCCGAACCCACAAGAAATGTGGGCACATTCCCTTTCCCAATCCTCTCCAGTTTTGTCCTTTCCAATCTAGCTACCATTGATTTTTCTGTGTTTTGCATGGCAGTGGAATGAAAGATCCTGTGCCTTTTTTTAATCGAGCCATAGCATATTAAGGTGATGCACTTCTCTGTCTTTACCAAGCACATCAAGCCCAAGTACTTTTTGTCATGCCACAGGAGCAGGCTTTGGAGACTGCTGGATATCAGAGAACAGCAGGAGAAGCAATTAAGAAGCACGAGTGATTTTCCTTTTCCTATGGATCAATGCTGTTGACTTCCCACAATAAGCAGTAGCATGCTCAAAGGGAACATCTGTCTAAAAGGAAAATGTCCGCTTCGGCAATACACACAGTATTCTCCAGTGAGCAGCCACGCAGTACAGGAAATTGGAACAAAACGAGCTTACTTCTAGCCCAAGAATGTTACATTTTGCAATGTTCACAGGTGACAGAGAAAGACAATTACCAGCCTATAGGCCTCTACTAGCAACAGCCTCAGCAAACAACATCCCCTTGAAGCACAGCTCTTCCTGAGAAGTCATTACATCAAAACTCAGTGGATTTACTTTCAGTGTATACTCATAGTTGTACCTGTTGATTTTCAATACGAAAAAAAGTATTGCTGTTATTTCTTCTAGCCAAGTAGAGCTACAAGGCTATGTTTTAAGCAAACTGTAGTTTGCATGTTACTTATCAACAAAACTGTTGGTGACAATGTATGATATGGGAATAATCCAGTCCAATGGTCACACCCACAGCTGAGTTTTCAAGACCAGCAATTGACACATCCTGTTCCTTAATAAAACAAAGGAATTTGATAAATGGATTGCTATCACAATTAAAAGACAACATCTCTTTGATGGCTCTTCTTTATGAAGCAAGACAGGACAGGAAGCGAAAACTGTTTCTGTGCTGAGCCTCAAAAAAAGCAGCAGCTGAATTGCTGTTATACATCTTTCATTTGGCAAGTATTACAACCCAAAAGGCTCCCTCAAAATCCCAGAAAAGCATTAGTTTAAGAACAAATACTTTAGAAATTATGATGACTATAAATCCCCAGCTTAAGTAAAAAAAAGCCATCAATTTCTGAGGTAATTTAGAATTCATTACACAAGAGTCTGTATTTTCATGTAATAACCCACAAGTTATTTCAGGAGTTTGGGGGGGGGGAGGGGGGGAATATAGCCTGTTAAGAAACATGTTATATGCATGTAAAAGTACATGCAGAGGAAATTTAACCCAGACCACTCTTCCACAGTAACCTGTCCTTCCCCCAAAACCACAAAGCCTGCCATGTGTATCCCAAATTCTTCCTCCACCTCTGATTTCATGTAGGCATGAAAATGTTTCCTGAAATCATCTTTTGATGACTGTAATAACATTTTTCATTACCCAGAACTCCTGCTGCTGCACTGTCCAAAGTTCCACCATGTCCAATTTTCAAAACGTGATTTCTTTTGTTCCCATTTGTTTGCACGCCAGCTTCTGCAAACAGAAATTGAAAGAAAGGATTATAGGATAACCTTAGAACACAGGAAAAATAGCACATATTTCCAGACTGCTAAAGGAGATAAAAATCAATTATTTAAACTATGAATTAGTAGTGCAGAAATTGCTGTACTGAATAAGACCAATGATTCATCTAGATCTACTCCCAGCCTCAAACAATTTGCAAGCTATTTTCACTTAGATTCTAATGAAGTCTTACGTACCCTTATAAATAGATGTTCAGAAAATACTACTAGAAAACCTGGTGGACAGTTCACCTGTGAAGTTTCATTCACAAAGCATGCAAGAACTAGCAGCAGAGCTCCCGAAATCATCTATTATACACCAATTTTATGCTACATAATCTGAGCAATTCTTGTTGTATTCACTTCCATGTAATGGGTCATGTTTATTCGCATGTACGCAGCCCTACGGAAACTCTGCAACGAACTGAACTTGCTCACTGCTGCTTTCAAGCTGTCAGAGCATCTCAACCCACCACACTTCCTATGCAGCTGATGACTCCAGGAATTTTGCAGAGTCCAATGCCCCTTATTTATTAGTATTAAATATGACAAACGCTTTAAGCTCCCTTACCTATTTCTATTATCTCTCCATTATGCCTTTCACATCAGGGAATCAGATATGATTTGGCTAAATTTCTTCCATACAAAGCTGAACTGAAGTCCATGCCTACACTACGGTTCACTACAGAGTAAATCAGCCTGAATAAGGACTCACCGGTCTGAAAGTATGTCCTCACTTCATCAGCAAGTGCCCAAAAGCCCAGATTAGATGATCAAGTCCCCATTCCATTATAAAGAAAATCTAGGCCATAATCCCTCACACCTTTGTAACGATCACACTTTTTTTCCCTAATATCTGATACCCAGGCCTCCCTGTATTCAGAAAAAGCAGTTTCTGCAGACTGCATCCAGAACTTTCAAACTCCTCGAAACTCTGTCCTTTTCACTCATTTGGTGATTTCTTTTTTAAAGGCAATAGGCAGTGGGACTGAAGCAGAACATCCTGCCAGTGCTGTGCTGCAGAGATGATGCTGACACTCATTCTGGCAGATGGGTGCATGCTGTCCCTGGGACCATGCTTAACAGCTCTCCAAGCAAGCTGGGATCCCCTGCATTGTCTGATGCAGGACTGGAGCTTTCTGCTGGGGCAAATCTCATCCCCATTCAAAATGAAAGCTCATGCTGTACCTTAGGCGATAACAGATGCCTGCCCCAAATAAGCAAGTGGTGAATATGGCCTTACAGCTCACAGGGCAGCATGAGCAACACACTGACCCTTGCAGGGACCCAGCAGCTCCATGGAGCAAGCCAGAACGTATCCAGGAACGGCTCCATTCCTCAATCTAGGCCACACCATGGCTGTGAACTACCACAAAAAAAAAAAAAAATCAAAAAACAGTTCTCCTTTATTTTTCTGAATGCTTAGAAAGAGGGTGCAGTGGCTTGACAGGGGTTGTGGTTCCGGCATCCTAACGAATGCACACGCTACCGCACCCAACCCACAGCCATGCCGGGCAGGGCATCCCTGGCCAAAACGCTCGAGGGCTAAACACATCTTCGCTTCAGGCCAGTCTGCTCCTGCTCTGGGACCGCGGGCAGGTCCTATGCGCACCTCTCTGTCACGATTTCCTTGCTTTACCACCAAAACCCTACCTCGGGCCTCCAGGCCCAACTCGGGGAGTCTGCGCCGCGCCGCGCCTCGCCTCGCCTCGCCTCACCTCGCCTCGCCTCCCCCGGCCCGCAGCCCGGCCGCCTACCTGCCAGCAGCCTCTCCTTCAGGAGGTTGAGCACGCCGGCCGAGGTGGGCCCCTTGGGCTTGTACACCGCGAACAGCCCGCTCAGAGAGAAGAGCTTATCGGCGGACTTGCCGAGCACGACGCCTCCCGCCTCCCTGGCGGCCATGCTCCCGGCAGGCCCCGCCGACCAGGGCAGCCGGCCCGCCGCGACGCCCACCTTCCGCCCCGCCCGGGGGCCGCTGGGAAATGTAGTCCGCCGGCGAGGCGGCCGCGGCGGGGAGGCCATGAGGGGAGGCCGCCGGGCGGCAAGCCGGGAATCTCCCGACACAGCTCGGCAGTCAGCGGCACGGCCGCATCGGAGGGACCGGCTGGGCGGTGGGGTGTCTCGCGTGGGACGTCCTTCGGCCCAAACGAGGTGGCTTTAGGTAGCGCCACCAGACACAGGGGCTTACTGCAGGCATTGCTGGGGAAGTTCGCCAGGAGGTGTGTGTCCCCTCACCCATCACACTGTTAGTCATTGTACCTTCGTTGCCCAGCTTGAAAGAATTATATTCTGCTGACTAGCTGCTGAGTCCATTAATCTTCCTGCCTTCGTATGTGTCACATAAGAGAGTACTGGGAAGGCAGGCTTCTCCCGGATCTCTCGCCTCTATACGGAAGTACGGCGTGTGGGTTTTCCTCTTCAGGCTGGATTTGTACAGACTCATTTCTCTGACAACACTCCCAAGGCATTTAAGCAAGCTATGCTTGAGCAAGGCACCAACAGCTTGGATGTTTCATTCATGCATTTCATTTATTCATTTTTAAGAGCCTGCAGATGAAACCATGAAGAGACACTGTTACAGGGAAATAAATACATGGTTAGCTAAGGGCTATGCATGTTCCCAGTCCTTCCCAGAGCCTGAGAGAAGAAAATCTTCCTGCTGAAGTCAATGGCTGTCTCTGTACAGAGCAGGATCAAGGTCCCTGTGTGGTTTTCCAGCCTGTACCAGAGTCAGACGCTCGCTCTGTGCCTGCTCACGTCTTCCACAGCAGCTGCACGGGGCCCAGAGCTTCCAGCTGCAGGCTGCCACCACCGCATCCGTGAGATGGGTAATGGCTGCCTGCCACCAGCAATGCCGACCAGCCTCCCCCGCATGCCTCTTGTGCGTATTATTAATCAGGCACCTTATTTGCTTAGATCTCATCTACATAGCTGTAATCTGGCTGTGGAAATATTTGCTGTTACCATAAGCTGCGAGGGTGGATTCCCTGGTGAGTGGTACAGGTGGCTGTCGTTGCAGGACATGGAAGCGAGGTGTCGGAGTCCTTCTCCAGAAGATAAAATGGCAAAGCCACACTTGGGTAAAAGGTCAGCGGGAAAATTGCTACTGATTTACATGGAGTTAAAATTTAAGCAGAGTTGTGGAAGGCATGTTGTAAACCGTGATAGAGTTTTTGTTGCAGACATGGTTTAGTCAGGCTAACTGTTTGAAAACTATTCTCGCCAATTCCCTGCTAAAAAAAGCTTAAACACAGATTGCTCTGTAAGCGGGCTCAAGCAAAACTATTTAAACATGACTATTAAGAAATGGTGTTAGTAAGCTTCTGAGCAAGGAGATTGCAGCCCAAGGACTGAAATGCAAACCTGTCATGCCATCATGGCAAACAGTCTTGTTGGGTCAGCAGACTGTTCCGAAAACATCACAAAGGATCAGAGGGAGATTATGCAGAAATGAGAGCTCCACTCTTGCCATAAAGATGTCCTTAATGCAAAGAGCACCTCAGCTTTCCAATAATGCAGTGGCAGATGGGACCTGTGAAAAAACTCCCTGTACTGCCTTCTCAGGACTGACCTAAGCAGAGAGTTGTCTAAAATGATGTAATTAACCTGGCACAGGCGTAGGGCATGAGCTGAAGGTCAGTGTCTGACCCCCAGTACTATTTCCACAACTTGCAAAAACCTTTTTTTCTTTTTTTTTTTTTTTGAGGACAGGGTTTCACATGTCTAAAGAAACTACCCCCTACTCTCAGTTTTAGTATTGAACAAGAAGTTTTTGTAGGTCTCCCAAACTTCTGCATCAGCAATTAAAACACAACACTTTGTTATTGCAGCAGATGGAGTCTTTGAAGGCTTAGAAAGAAAAGGTTGCTTTGACTTCGGTGGGCATTGGATAAGGGCCCAAAATAAGAATTCTGAAAAACTATTAATGACTGTCAGTATTTTAGTTAGCTGGAAGTATGTGTGTGCATAAATCACACATGACTCTCTTCATGGGGCAAGGTTATTCAACGTTCAAAATGGTGGGAACGATGTACCAAACTGTTCATCTCAAGGGCTTTATTTCACATTTGCCTCATGTTGCCTGTGATTAAAAGTCATTACCATCTGCTCAGTAGACTATTTGAAATGAGATGTTTATCTCCAACGATTCCTAGTCAAGCCAGGATCCACAACAACCAAAAGCATGATTAGAGTTACTGACTTTATTTGCAGCCTTAATAAAGATGCTCAGTAAATGGCTGAAAGCACGATGTTGCTTTATGCATGAAACATTACAGGTCTAGTAGAGGCAGGCCAAATCCTCCACTCAGGTCACTGGAATTGCACAAAGTAATGCCTCGAGGATCTGGTGCAATTATGCTTTATAGAGAAGAGATAATGGGTAGTAGCTGCTGTACATGCAAACAGCAGATGAGTGCTATTGCAGAAGAGGAGAAATCCGTTCCTTCTTATGCAGAACAGAGACACAAAACTTCCTCCTACCTTCTCCAGAAAGATGCTCACTTCTTTATGTGCTTTCAGACTGGCTTTTTCTGAGGTAATGCTCACAGACCACAATGCAGAAGAAAATGATGCTGCATTACAGCTTTTAAAGTAGATTCAGTAGCAACAGGCCATTTCTGTATTTGTGTTCACTTTATGATTCCAGCTTTATCGTCTGTATCGAAATCAGAGCAAATAATTGCAAGGAGGTCAATCACGGCTCATGTTCTTCCTGTAAAAACAAAGAGTTGCAGCTGTTTGAAAGTTTAGGTCCTAGACATGTAAACTGCTCCCTTGTCAGCTAGTGGAATTTTGTCTGTAATAGGAACTCTCAAAGCCTGAAATACATAGAATTTTTTTTTCCTCTAGCTGTTCCATCTGTTTGGATAATAAGGCATAGATAAATAACTCTTCAACTTGTTAGTTCATTCGGTCCCATTCAGATGGGCACAAAGCACATTGTGTATGAGTGGTTCTTCTGAACAAAAGTAGGTTCTTCAGTATCTTGTTGAACTGCAGCAATTTTGAAAAAAGAATGTCAATTATTGCATGCAAGGGAAAGATATAACTACCCATGACATACACTAATCCTAGGTTTGGCAATTTTTGTTAATCATTCTCCCCATGAGAAAAGGCTCCTAAACTGCAAGTATTTCATGAACAGATTTTTGTATTTTGTTCAGAACAAGATCGGTAGTTAAGGTTTACACCAATTTGGATTTTATGTCTAGGCTTTTCTTTATTTTTAGGAATATTTTCTTTCCACCTTTATTCTGGCTTCTCTGATATTAGAAGGATTATTTTTAATTGAGAATAGTTTAGACAAGAAGAGATTTTGGTTACCTGATTTAATGCAGATTTCTATTGTCAATTTGAGTTGAACTGGACAGAATATAGTAGGATACAAATGTTTTTAGCTGTTCCTTCTTTGTGTGAAATGTAATTCTGGCAGTTAGCTAAACAAGAGAACAGCAATTTTACCTGATCACTGGTAGGTCACAAATGATGTAGAGCTACGGAGAAATATGATACAGATATGATTTCAATTGCTCCTCATGGACCCTTTCTAAACATACTGCATTAGTAAGGGAGGGCAGATCTATTATGGACTGGGAAGTTACTTTTAATCTCTAATACATGCCTAGGTGTGTCTGTAATGACAGAGGACTAAGCATGGTCTGGAATCAGAAGAATCAGTGATGCTGAGGGGAAGAAAAACAAAATACATTTTGCAGATCTTTGATTTTGTTGCTAATAAAAGTCTCAGTGGGTTTCTCAGTTCTTGTTTAAATTTGCAGTTTCTTGTTACAGTTGCTGTCAAAGAACTAATTTTCCAAGAAGCTGCATCCTAATTAGGAACAACAAAGAACTCACCAGATGTGCATGTGAAAGAAGGCATCACATGAGGGATTGTTTATATGGACAATTCAAGTCCAACCTGCCCCTCTGTAAATTCAGAACATAAGGTTAAAAGGACCTAGACACTATTAAATCTGAGAAGCTGCTAAATGCCACGGCTAGAAAATAAATTCAGCAGTATGAGTTGAACTGAAGTGTGTTTTCTTGAAAAACATTCAATCTTGATTTGAAGATACTGGGAGACAGGAAAAAAAAAAAGATCTGTAGCTTCACTAATAGTTCAAATTTATACCTGTTTTCTCAACTGGCTTTGTACAATTTCAGCATTCAGATAAATGTGTTCATAATCAGCCCTTTGGCAACTCATTCACAGCTTGTGGGCCTATATATAGGTTAGTACTGATGAATGCCTTGTGAGATGGATGCCCAGCAAAGAGAATACCTGAGCTCCAACACCTCAAATGACCTCCTTTCCTCACCTACTCATTTGAGTGAAGGAACAGATTGTACCTGCAGAAAATGGCCACCTTCAACATCTAACATTAAAGTCACATCGAAGTTAAATAAATATTGTGTACTTTTCTTGATACAAGAAAGCTAAAGCCTATGAAGCCCCCATCTGTGGAGAGTTACGAGCTTCTCTTCCAAAACATTCCTGCACTTCCAGATTCAATGTGCTCTGGCTTCAGCGGTGGCAGAGCCATCTCCTCTGCACAAACAACTGGGTCGGTTCAGGTCCCCAGCCCACTACTGGAAGCCTGTAGCAAATGCTTAGGGACAGCATAAGAATGAAGACTGCAAGGAGTTTCCTTCTTCCCTTACATACCCAGCTTCTTCTTGTCAGCAATTGGAGGTATTTTTAGCCAAAGCTTCTATGTGGGCTATTATATTTAACCATTGTCAATGAATCTTCCATCCGTTGTCTAATCTGCCTAATTGCTTTGAGGCCATATGTACATTCAGCTTTTACTCTCTGGCAATGACTTTCTCAGGTTAGTTGGAGGTTGTATGAAGGAATCCTATTTATTTTGTCCTTTATTTTGAGCTACCTTGACTAGCACTAGGTACCTCCTGATTCTAGTACAATGAAAAATGAAAAATTCACTCATTTATTTCCTCCAACTCTCTCATGATTTGAAAGGCCTTAAATCATATCTCGCTCTCCCCTTATCTGTCTCTTCTCAATTTGAAGAATCCTATTAAGTCTTTCTGAAGCTTTCTATTTAGTCACTCCTTGGACAGAGGCTACTTGTTGGCTATAATCTTCCTTATGATTGTAACTATCATCTTCTCCATCCGTTTTTAGATTTTACAACATCCTTCTTGATATGGGGTGACCAGTATTTTACTCAGCAGTTAAAATATGGTCATGTTATGGTTTTATAGCATGGTGTGACAAGACCTTCTGTTGCGCTTTCCGTTCCCTCCCAAAATTCTCAGCACCTGATTTACGTTTTTGATCTCTTTACAAGGTGCAAAGCTTGACCTCCTGGGCACAGCTGGAGAGCCTGTTTCTGTGCCAGTAAGATCACGTAGCATCATTAACAGAGCTGGGGATAGATGTTAGCAGGTGTCTCGGGCCCTCACCACACTTTCCTGAGTGCCTGACACTTCATGTATTGCAAGTGAAGCTGCCTGATGCCTGACAGCTGTTCTCTTTCTCCCTGCATCCTCCATCTTCCATTGCATGGATGCTTTTAGGGGGTCTACTGCACAAGCACACAAGTTATATTATTGGGGGAAAGAATAATTCTCTGCAGAAGTAGAATAGCACACGCCGTTATTTGCTTATTAGTCTTTCCTCCCAGTCTGACAAGTCTTCATACCCTTCCCAAGAATGGTCCGCACTGGGTGACTCACAGCAAGAAAGTAAACAGCCAGCTGAAAAGCATTTCTGCAAAAGGCAGTTAGAAGAAGGACAGAGATGAAAGTTCACCGCACATTAGGGTCTTGCAGTTACAGCCCAAAATGTAACAATTTCTTAAAAGCTCTGGTCTACCTTATGCTCATAAGAAGAAAGAAGTCTCTCTCCTCACACTGAAGAAGGGCTGTCCCGAAACCCTACAAAGGGCAATGGCTAAGCATCTCAGGCTTTTCATGCCAAGAAGAGTGGTAACATAAATAGATGACCTCCCCCCAGACATGACCTCAAGCAACAAATCTCTCCTCTAACTGGAGACATCCCCACAACAGTTGTCCCACACAGGGCAGAAACTGGCCTTTCTCAACCTAACTCTAACCTGATCGTTTTCTCCAAGCCACCTTCTTTCTTTTGTTCCCTAGAAAGATTCAGTCCTTTTGGCTCTAACTCTTTCAAAGAAAGACACGCTCCCCATATTCATCTTCTACCTGATCATTCACCCCTTGCAACTGCTTCTTAATATCTGCCTAGCTTAACACCTTCTTTGCTGTGAGAGGCTTGTAAACATCACCAGCCCAGACAAATACATATGATAAGAAGGTCAAAGCTGTGGATTTGCTATCCGTTGTCCCAAGAATGAAATTGGAGCCAAGGAAGTGTTTGCTGTGTTCCCTCGCCCAAGGAGTCAGTGGCCATTCTGGGAGGTTTTGCCTGGAAGATAACCTGCTGGCATGCGAACAACCGTAGCACACCTCCTCCGTCCTCTTCTATTGGCAGAATCTCACCCTAAATAAGCGCAAGTAACCATGGATTAGTTCCAATTAATTCAGAAGTGGAGACAACCAAAAGTAGCCGTTGCCCACGGGCGGGGGACGCCAATTGCATCACTAATGAGAACTCCAGAATCAATAATCAAGCAGCTCCAGGCAGTGAAGTATATTTCTAATGCACATTATAATACTGTTGACAGAAATTGTTCCATTTGCCATAAATTATTCAACTTTTAATTGCTTAGGCTTTGGAGTCTGTAAAGATGCTAATTGCCAACTGTAAGATTAAATTGATAATGTCTGATTTTTATTTTCATAAAGTTGGACTTAAAATTGCAGAGGCAAGAAAGACTTTGATTTTACAGGTACCTTGTTAAAAATAAGGACATCAAAAAGATGATGAGTGTTCTGCTTTTTTATTCTGAGTTGTCATCATTAAAATGACTTTCCGTATTTACCATGTCTGTGTGAACAAAGTAATAAATATTTTGACCAGCACACATACCTAGATCAATATTCCACTCCATCTGGGTTATCCCGTCCCGTATCTTGATCATGGACAATGAGCAACCCTAAGATGAGACTGTATTTTTGCCTGTCACATCTGAAGTCCTATACTTTTCTTCAAAATAAAGTAAAATGGAGTTGAGTATTTGTCAGTTTTCTGACATTTTTTCCAGCTTTTCATGTATTTGTATCATTCTTTCATTGGCTGTTTTATCTTGCAGGATTTGTAAGGATATTGTCTAGACAGATGGACAAAGAGAAAGTTTTCTTTTTGTAGTAATCACTATGGGAAAATGACAATGAGAAGTTTATTCAGAAATATTTTTTCTTAGAAAAAAGACTCTATTTGCTAGAACTATAAATCTGATATCACCTAGAAAGTCAGTCTGGATTTTTCCACTTTAAACTGATTTTGTTTAATTTGAACCTCTGTTTAAACTGTTTGATGAGGAAAGTGATTGCTATTCATGGTATCCTGATTCACATTCCACTTCTGAAAGGAACATCAGTGCATCCAATCTCAAATGTAAAAAATAAACTAAACTAAACTAAAGAATGTTTTCCTCTGTTAAATGTTGAAAACTCCTTCCTGGAAAGCTGAAAAAAGGCCAAAGTATTTTCTTCCTTTAGCTCAGAAGTTCACTTTGAAGCAGTATTCACTTACACAGCTGATGAGCTTGATCCCAGGAGTGCTATCTGTTGAAGTCAGTGAGAGGTAAAGGATGCTCAAAATCATGCCCTAATTGCTAACTTGGCTTGAAGGTACGTTCTGTGTCCTACTAAGAAGCCAGTTTACAGCAATCGTCCTGTGCTGTAATAAAATTGTGGTAGCCTGTGGTGGCTGAGACTACCAGTGTATAAATGTAGCATTGAAAAGAGGCTCTAAATGGATGTACCCTGGCAATGATATTTTGGCAAATGATAATCAAGAGGTGACCAGAGATGTGCAAAAGATAATCTACTTGAGTTATTGCTTCAATAAGGATACTCTGCTTGAGTATCCTTTTGGTTTAAGCCCCTTTGTTCATAGGAAGGTCATTAAGTTACTTTGTTTCTGGAGTATATTTATTACTTTTAAATCCAGTGCAGTCTATTTAGTCTTTCTTGATGCTTCTTTGTGAAACATTAATGAGAAGCTCACGCACACAGTCATAGAATTTGTCTGATTACTCCATTCATATTTAATAAGCTTGCTGCTTACACTTCAGAGTAAGAACAGAAATTAGATAATGCAATACTTTAGTCCTGGAGTGCCCCTAAATTTGGCTCTAAATTATTCATTATACTGGCTGAGGGCAAGAGAGCTGTCGTAACCCTAAATTTATCTAAACCCTACATTGTCTAATTTGTGCCTCTTTGTTGTTATTCCCACTTTAAAAAATAACTAATTTTTATTGAAACTGAAAACATCCAGTTTTTATCTGTTGCAGATTTATCATCATTCTCTGCAGAAGTACTGCAGTCAGCTAAAAACAAAGATAATTTAGTTGGACTTCAGCTGTATATACAAAATGTGAGCCCTGCAATCAAGTAAGACTGGAAAGATCTGTTTTGTTAAAGTAGTGATTGTATTTTCTAGCTAAGACAGTATTTTTTTAAAACTGTCAATTAGAGAAGAACACAGATATTAACCAGGTGCACTCCCATGTTTTTAGATTTTTATGGTTTCATTCTATAAACTAAATGTCTCTTTCGTATGGGTTATATCCAGAAACACACTATCAACGTAATATTTTTAGGGTCTTTGAAGTAAATAAAACTTGTAAGGTAAAATGTCTAATCTAAGCCTCGGTGGGTCCTCAAGCAGAGTCTAAAATCATATCTTAAATGTTGGTGGGCTCATAATCTATTTACCAAAATAGACAGAATCTGTCATACCTTCAGATTCATCGCTGGGAATGTCCCATTCTTAAAAGTCATATCTGAAAACAGGACCACAAAATACAGCTCAGTTCAGATGTATCCCAAGTTTCACAAAAGCAGAAATTTTGTAAGAACAGCTCACTTAAGGAGACTTGCATCCTCTGATCCCATCTTCTAGTAGAGATTTCCTGTTCTCACAGGAATGGTTCTGTGCTGGGTTTGTGTGGCGGGGGTTTGGTAGCGGGGGAGAGGCTACAGGGGCAGCTCTTGTGAGAAGCTGCTAGAAGCTTCCCCGGCTCCAAGTCGGACCCGCCGCTGGCCAAGGCCAAGCCCATCAGTGACGGTGGTAGCGCCTCTGCGATAGCATATTTAAGAAGGGGAAAAGACTGCTGAGGAAGGAAGAGGAAGAGGAGCTGCAGTGGAGAGGGGAGTGGGATGTGAGAGAAACAGCCATGCAGACGCCAAGGTCAGTGAAGAAGGAGAGGGAGGAGGTGCGGGGGAGCAGAGATTCCCCTGCAGCCCGTGGTGAGAGGGCAGGCCGTCCCCCTGCAGCCCATGGAGGTCCATGGTGGAGCAGATATCCACCTGCAGCCCGTGGAGGACCCCACGCCGGAGCAGGTGGCTGGGCCCGGAGAAGGCCGTGACTCCGAGGGAAAGCCCACGTTGGAGCAGTTCGTGGAGGACTGCAGCCCGTGGAAAGGACTCGCGTTGGAGAAGCTCGTGGAGGGCTGAACCCTGTGAGAGGGACCCCACGCTGGAGCAGGGGAGAGTGTGAGGAGCCCTCCCCCCGAGGAGGAAGGAGCGGCAGAAACAACGTGTGATGAACTGACCGCAGCCCCCATTCCCCGTCCCCCTGTGCCACTGGGGGGGAGGAGGTGGAGGAATCGGGAGCAAAGCTGAGCCCGGGAAGAAGGGAGGGGTGGGGGGAAGGTGTGTTTTTAAGATATAATTCTATTTCTCATCGTCCTACTCTGATTTGATTGGTAACAAATTAAATTGATTTCTTTTTTCCCCAAGTCGAGTCTGTTTTGCCTGTGACCATAATTGGTGAGTGATCCCTCCCTGTCCTTGTCTCAACTCACGAGCCTTTCATTATATTTTCTCCTGCTCATCCCACTGTGGGGGAGGAGTGAGCGAGCGGCTGCCTGGTGCTTTGTTGCTGGCTGGGCCTAAACCACAACAGGTTCGTAAACCACTTCTGAGTTTAAACCTTTAATGGAGTACGTACGTATGCCCAGGATCAAATTGGATCAGGTACCTAGGGCACCGGCTCTGAGGTTCATCTCTAAGTGTTATTACAGACTAGCTGGCTGTCTAACAATAAGGGGCAAAACCAGGCTCACGGGGAGGAGTACCGGAGCGTCAGTGAAATACCACCTCCTTCCAAAACATCTCAGGGGAAAATAAATATGAAAAATAAAGTGGAGTGTAACTACGTTACACACAAGCAAGAAGAACCCAGAAGCAGTGCAGCTGCCCCCACTTTTTCCTCATGGCCTGCACCACTGAGTGAAATGGCCCCACTGTGGAAAGCCCCAGGCCAGATAAGTGGCAGCACAAAAACTAGTCAGTCACTCCCACACATCATCTTGACCAAACAACCTGGTCTAAAAGGCCAGAATGAGGAAATAGCATAGAAAATGTTGTTACACTGTTCCTAAAATACAGTAAGTCCCCATTAAAAGTTTGGAACCTCTTTGTACTCATTGCCTTTCAGGTGACGTGTGTGGTAATGCATCATTATCATCACCTGTTATTAAGAAATACAGTAACAGGAGTTGGAGGCATTTTATCACATCTCGAGTGCTGTCTCACTGGAACACTCACAGAGACAGATTGCATATCCTGACAGCAGTCCAAGGGGGAAAAAAACAACTTTGGGAAGGCAACACAATCTAAATTTCTTAGAGTTGAGCCAACAGACAGATGGCAGGAACTAAACATCCTTAAAAAAATCCCATGGCCGTGGCTGTCCGGGCGTCAGTCTGATACTCTGCCAAACTGAGAGCCCCAATGAATGAACTGCAAGGAGCTTATAGTTGTTTCAGTCCAAAAGAGCTTAAGGGGGAAAGAGTTGGAATGGATGAACTGCTGCAAATGACGGCAACTCAGGAAGTTAATACGGGAACCTGCCCATTCAATACTGGCAATGGGAGAGAGGGACTCTAGAAGAAATCTGTGATTTGATAGTCAAATTAATAAGCTATTTTTCAGCAATAGTGGAACAGTTATTGTAACTGCTCCATGGCTGGCAGATCCAGCAGCTGGAAACTTACCTCTTATGCAGAAAACAAGGGCAAGGCTTTCCCCCACTTAAATCCTCAAAAATAAAGCTTAAATTAGATTTGTCTTGGACATGGCAGAGGCAGATTTATGGAATAGCAGCCTCTCTGCTCTTTGCTCACCAGGTCTGTCTGCACAGCACACACTCCTGGGCAGGTACCAGCTGTGCGGCTCCCCCAGCCACCCACGCTCCTTGTGCCATAGCAGAGTTTAAGGATTCCTCTTTCAGATAAATCCCATTAAATAATGCCTTAGCTTTCCCCTGCATTTTGGAGAGCAGGAAATACCAGCTGGGGGAGAAATGAAACCTAGAATAGCAGCTTGTATTAAACAAGACTTGTGAGACTTTTTCCTCATTCTTTTAAGTACAGCTTAATGGTTCAGATAACTAAAAGAGGATCTGCTTTCCTCTTCAGAAGCATTCATCCAGATTTAGCTTCAAAGTCCAACTGTTTTAACACTGAAAACTGTGGGGTTTGTGAGATTCAGCAACACAGTACACTTGCTTTTCCCCAGAAAGCTTCGCGTTGTCTGACCAGCATAAAACAATAGTGGAGCCAGACAAGATGCTCACAGGAAGATGCTTGTGTGTCAGAGAATCACCATCATGTCTCCAAAATCAGCTGTGCTTTGTGCCTGGGGTCAGCAGCTGAAGCAACAGCCTTGTATGATGCAGGTAGGCCGAGCTTCAGTTCATAGGCACATGCTCCTAAATGTTTCTGAAAATCTTCTGAGCTCGTTTCAGAGGTTTCATGGGGCAGGGAACAGATAGAAAGGATGACCTTCCCTCAGAAGCCCTTCCTTCAATGGGTAGAGTTGGCAACATCTCCCACTCCTAATTCATATTTCCATCTGTCCTCCCATTGAAGGATGAGGGTGAAAACATGCCTGGGGGAAGGCTGGCCACAGAGCTATTATTGGTTTTCCCTGCATCATTGCTGTCCAAAGTGAAGGGGACATCCTGGCCGGTTACAGGCAGGCAGAAGGGGCTGCAAACACTTAGAAACCACTGAGCTGATTAAACTTGCTTTGATCATCACAGTAATTCTGCATCAAAGATGCTGTGTGGCAAATCACTGCATCGCACAAATCACTGCGCTGGAGCCATTCCTGGGTGAATGTTTTTCTCCCCAAAGCCTGCAAAGGGGTTCTTTATTCCACAGTAAAAAGTGAGAGATTGAAGCAAACGATCGGAGGAGTGAGCGAGCTGCGGGGTCTTCTCATTTTGTCTGGGGCCAGCAGTCTACAGCCAGTCCAGGCTCAGGGACCAAAGAGGACACTTAAAGCCACTTTTCTACTTTCTGGTTTTGATTGCTATGTGCTTCTTGCCTGCGGATCCAGGCCTTTGCTGTTCTATTTACCCTTCCCAGAAGTGCACTTAGCGATAAATGGAAGATTCGAATTCAGGCATTCACTCTGGGGAAAAAGTAGGTTACAATAAATAATGGTCACAGGTTAAGTTGTCCAGGTATTGTGTATGCTCTTAATGGATATCAGAGAAAAAATATGCCATAATGCTTGCAAATAATTTCCCCCCCCCCAACAATGTCCATTTTAAATTATATCTCAAGAGAGATTTCAGCTATTTTCTTTGCTTTCAGACACAGCTTCCCTCTGCGTCTCTGACACTGAAGTAGAGAGCTGAATTCAAACTGCAGAGAAATCTGTTAGAAGATGCCTGGAGCTATATGTGGCACAAAGACAGAGGAACTTTATCTTCTTTTCTGGCTGCTCTGAACTGATTGTGTGGATTAATGATTTATCTCTCTTTAAAGAACTCCTTGGAGCTACGTAGTCTCAAATCAGATAAAGTATATACCATTCCCTGACCAGGCACCTGCCAATTTAGGTTTAGCCTTTAATCTGGGCACTTCTTGTTTTACAAAGATTTGACTTAAAGAAAAGTTTCTTGAGAGATATCATCAGTGTTCATCAGTTTTCCAAAACCTGTATGATATTTCTTCTGAGAGTTCTGCTAGCCTGGAATTTTTTTGAGAAGAAAGGAGAAATAGCAGAAATTTACCTTTCTGCTGAGAACAATCCAACACCACACCTCTGTCCTGGGTAAATGCCTTGAACAGTGTGTAGGGCTTGAGCTGGCTTCTCGCACAAGGACAAAGTTTGCCTTGGAGAGTATCACAGGCATATTTCATCCTGCCCTCAGGACCAATGTAGGTTACCAGCAGGCACAGAGAAAGCAGGCAGCTCCCTCATTGAACTAACATCTGTTCAAGCTGCAAACTTACATATCTGTGCAAAAAGGGAGTAAGAGATTGCTCAGAAGCAGAAATACACAACATTGGTCTATAGACGAGTCTTTAAGAGGTCAATACAGATGTTTCTGGAAATGCACCAGAGATGATGCGGCTCAGTGACATTAAATCTGATTATTGACTCCCTTGTAACAAAGTCAGTGGGAGTCATCTTGTTGAAAGCATGTTTGAACTAGATACTTGTCTGATTCATGTCCTTATTTATATGAATCCAAAGTGGGATTTGTTATTTGGGGTAAAAAAGAAACCAAGCAATTCATGCACATATACAATAAAAAGGAATTCACACATAGTCAAAAGTCTGCCAAATGCAAGGCAGCTCCAGAGAAAAATGGCATTGTAAACCACTTCATAGCTTGAAAGAAAATAAGCTGGGCGTACAACAAGGTAGGAACCATCTGCTTGGCTTCAGTGGGAATTTCCCCAGAGTAATCATTGCAGGGGTGGATAGATCATGAAATAGAGGAATTTTTTTTCTTCCCCTCATAATTAAATTTACTGGTTTTCTGCAGAACAGTTCCTGGCACAGAGTAAGACATGTATATGTAATACCTTATCGTTGTAAGGCTACATAATTACAGTGATAAACAAGCCCATTTAATTTAGCAGAGTCTGACATTTTGTCTGATTGACAGACCTTCATTTGCTACAGATTGTAAGTCCATTTTTTGTAGTCATGTCAGATTTCCCATTCAGCCACTGCTCCATGCACCAAAATGCCTTTCCCTTCCCGCAGCATCCAAGATAAATACCGGTTTGATGTAGTACCAGATTTCTCTAGGAAGCTAAAATTTGACGGGGTGACCATATTTGCTTCATTCTTCTTCATGACATTCAGACTAAGCAGTTGGCCTTTACACAGGTCTTCTGTAAAGCTGGGAGCAGAGAACATGAATCAAGGCAGTAGAGGCCTGTATGACCTTGTGATAAATTAATATTGTCCTTTGACTCGATGCTTTTGGACCCGCACCATAAATTCTTGATCAGGATGTAAATTCAGACCTACTCCTAGTTTCCTTCTGTTGTGGTATCTGGAATTAATATTGCAGGTAGTGATTCAGTTCTAATCCAATTGGAGTTAAATATTGCTGTCAATCCTAGTACATTTAATTAAGCAATATTTACAGAGCAATTGGATGTTCTGAGAACTACAACATAGCGACCTGGAATTCTTCAAGTCTTCTTTTTCTTTCTTTCTTATTTTGATACTTTCTTTTGCGTTTCAGCTTCTTTTGCACTGGTAATTTAACACTGTGTCACATCCTCACGGCTGACCTTTAGAGGACAAGAAGCTGGAACCATTGTGTTGATTCTGTTTTTTTTCCCTTACATTTTCAAATAATACATATGAGATTTATTTTTATTTTGTGTGTGAAATGAAACCAACCTTGAGAGTTACACAATGTCAGAAGGAACATTTTGTTGAATTTTTTTGAATATGCTAAGCTTTATTTTTGCAGTTCCCATGCTAAGTGGAAAAGGCCAAAAGAAGAAACAATAGTTGTCCAGTATTGTCTGTACTATTAATTAAAAATTAATAAATTACATGTAAAAACAAAGATGAATAATTTATCTCCAAGCAGTGGGCCTGACAAGGAAAATCCATATTCTGGCTATATTTTCTCAAGATACATCAAGTAAAGAAACTAACTCCTACAAAGGAGTTTAAAATTATGTTGATTATATATCTTGAATGTAAATAGTCAGGTGAGTTTACAGAGACAGAGAGACAGCAAAAAAAATAGAAATAAGGAAAGAAAGATTTTTAGAATAGGCTCTTATTGTATCTTTTGCAATGTTTGATTGACTTTCTAATGTCCTCTTGAGCAGTATCATTCTGCATAACCAGAACCAGAAGGAAAAATTATCAGTGAGCAAGGCAATGTAATCAGTGTTTTCCTTCATACAGTGGTTAAAGAAACCATATAACCCAAGACAGGGGTTAGTAGTGTTCAATATCAGGCCCAACTTGGAGACACTGGTCAATCAATGAAACCAAGCTCTTTAAGGGAAGGGCAGTAGCTTGTTTATTTGATTGTATATGAACTCAAATTTTGGTCCTACCGTCTGCTGGACA
Source organism: Gymnogyps californianus (assembly GCF_018139145.2). Lineage (NCBI taxonomy): Eukaryota > Metazoa > Chordata > Aves > Accipitriformes > Cathartidae > Gymnogyps > Gymnogyps californianus. Next base: position 9,634,816 of record NC_059476.1, read on the forward strand.
GCTGGATGTTTCCTGATCTCTAAAGTCTTATGCTAAATATACTACCAAGCTTTTCTAAAATGCCCCACACTCCACCAGCAAAGTCTCTGAACCTTGAGACTCTGACAGCATTTTTCCTCCCAGGAACACAATGAGGGTTTTTTGCCTCGTGGCTGCAGGGCTGCGATGCACCGAGACTGGCTGAGCTCTTAAGAGCACAACAGGAACCCGTGAGCCCTCAGATGAACCCAGAACTTGAGATTTTGCTGCATTTCCTTTTCTCCAGGCAACCTGATGCACATGCAGAAAACATACATGTTAGATGAAGTTAAGTTGGACTGTGAACAACCTTCTTATTTACAGGGCAGTCCCACTGCTTAAATCCATCCGTAGAAAGAGTTCCCAAGCTGGCATGTACCCTAACTCACACAGCTTGAGTGCTTTAAAGATAATTCTATGTACAGAATATTTGGGCCCAATGTGACTTTCAGGGAGTGCATAGCTGCGTGGTACAGCCCACAGTCTTCAGTAATTTCACAAATTCTTTATCAATCTTTACAAACATGATATTTTGCACTAACAGGCTGCTTAAGAGAACTCAGATTCCAGCTCCCATTAAAATTAAGCAGAGCAAAGATGTTCCCATCTTCTCAGTAAAGCTGAAAGCTCAGGCCATCCATCCTGCAGTGCAACATGGTTTTGCTACAGTTCTGCAGGATATGACAGATGTATTTAGGGCAGTAGCTGGCCTGGGAACTGGGGTAGGTGAGGAGCAGATGCATCATCCCCTTCTGCTGCCTCTGCTCTGGGGACAGATAAGCTGGGGGCGGTGGGGGGAGAGCAACCTCTTGAACCAGCGCAGCAGAAATCCCCAGGGTACCCTGAATCTGTGTTTTGGATCATTAGGGTAGAGCGTTACAGATTTTTTTCTACAATGCGCATTTTGAGATAAATACCAGTTGCAGTGAAGCGTCTTCTATGAAATAGTCTGTTAGAAAAGGGTCAAACTGCTGATGTGCCAATTACCATTATAAACCACTGCTGGCGAGTGTCCACGCAGCCATGTGGAACGTGGCTCACACAAACCGGTTCAATTATGATAAAACAGTCAGATATACATCGGGCTGGATTTAACGGCTGCAAAACTGCCTGGCAATGAACAGGGTTTGCAGCCTTTGATGATGGACTGGCTGTGTAAGCTTTAATTAGCCAGCAACAAGGCAGAATTATAAGAACTGTTTTACTAGTGCAAAGTAAATACTCGCTCTCCTGCTTCCCCCATCCCTGAAATTTATTATGCACTTGGATGTGTCCACGCCTGAGAGCCAGGGAGGCAGACGCTGGCAGAGTGAGGAAGAGGCTTTTGCAACCTGACCCCTCAGGAGGAATAGCTGCAGCTAAGCCTTTTATGCTGACACATTTTTCTGAAATATTTATGCCCGATCATCCGTTACTGTTTACCTCATGGTCTCCTCTCCTTGCTCACCCCGATCTGCCTTATCAGACAACCTCCACTCTTTAGGAAGCACAGAAAAACAGTTAGGAGTCTGAAATTAGAGAAAAACCTTTTTGGCATGCATTGAAGCTTCCACTAAGAGAGCTGCGGAGAATTAATTGGGCAGGCAGAAAGGGCTGGGAGTGGAGACCGGCGGGTGCCCCAGCAATGTCATGCAAGCCTGTGAAGGGCAGAGTTCCCCTCGCCTTGGCAGGCCTGACCACTGTCGATTTTAGGTGGGATTTGCTTTTCAAGACCAGTTATTAACCGCCGAGTGCTCTGGTTGGTTGTTTCACCCAATCCATGCTGGGTGCTTTCCCCTTGCCTGCTTGCAGAAAGAGAAGTCGCAGCCTCAGTAGCAGCTACAGCAGCCGCCCGCAGCAGGGACAAAGGGAAAAGCCTCAGAGCAGGCGGCAGAAAGTAGGTTAGCGCTGAAAGATGTGAGTGGAAACAGTGCTCTTGCAGACAGCTTTCTTATAGACTTCTGTATATTCACTTTTTAGTGGCTCAGAAGCAGATGACAGTCCTTTGCATCATTTTGAGTGAGGAGGGAGCTGAACTCCCTCCCTTCGTGCTCTCCCCTCTGACCTGCCTAATTACTGTAGGAGAAGGGGAGCCCAAAGAAAGTCAATATGGAAAAAAACCTGTTGGATCCTGATATCGGTCAAACTGCTGGTGGAAGGGTACAGCCTCCCTGAGGTCATAGATTTAGCTGAGAACAGCAGATTTGTCCATTTCAACAATTTTGCAAGACAAGGTCCTTTTGCTGTGGGATTTTTGGTTTCTTTTGGTCAGTTGTGTTTTTTTTACTGTGTCTAGATCCAGGCTGCCTGAAGATAACCATGGTTTTGCCAGTGATTTTAGCGTAATAGGAATTTGATCTTGAAATATGCTGAGTTCACAGGCCATATAAACTATAATATTTTGTACATCTGCTCTAAATCCAGATAGCCAGAGGGCTGAAGGTACATTTCCCCACTGCAAACAGATCTGCTAAAAAGCATGAAATAGATCTTGATTCAAAGGAGAGCCACCATCGCTGATTGTGTGTCGTACCTTAGATGGGGAATGGAAGGAGAATCGTGATCAAATACACCTTATTGACTTTATTCCTTCCTTAACTAACAGGCAAACTTCTGAAAATGTGCACAGTAGCCATTTTATGAAATATGAAAGCAAGCCCTAAATTACAATCCTCAAATCACCAATTCAGAGCCCTCAGAAATTTTTTTTTTTTCCGTTTCTTCAACTATAATTTCCGGGCTGAAGCTCTAGCCATTAATAGCAGCTACATCATTACACTGCCGTGACACTTCAGCAGCACCCTCATCCATTTCAGTCATTGATCCACTAATGTGCGCCGGATGAAAAAGGAAAAAGGTCCAGCTCATTCATCCTCCCCCTCCTTTCTCCTCCTCTCACCAGGTGGCAACCACTCACCCTTTGCTTTAAATCCCTATCAGATTTCAGATGCTCAGTGTTAATTGTCTCAGTACAAGGACTGATCCCAAACAGGGAAACTAAAATTAAAGTAACAGGGCCATAGAAGCTGGTGAAATGCTACAGAAGTGAATGGATCTGCAGCTGCTTGCCTTGGCCCACAGTCTGCTGACAGCACTGGATTCTTCCTGGAATATGAAGCCAAACCAGGAAAAGAGTAGAGAGGAGAAAGGCTAAAGAAATTAGGCAGTAAGATCAAAGGTACAGCAACATACTTTAAGTAACATCAACTGCACAAGTAATTCTGTAATTCCAGTTGCATATAGAGCAAAAAAATATCCTTCCTATGGACATCCATGGGTAATCCATATTGCAACTCTGTGTTTAGGTGATTTGCTGAGTTACAAAGATACTGAGCTGAAAGATACATTGCTTATGCTTGTAACTTATTGGAGTTTTCTAATCCAGCAGCCTGGTTTTGGTTTTGGTTTTTTTTTTTGAAATCTATCCAACTAACCTATAGGCACATTCTTGCTTTCCCTTTTCACTCTTTGCTTGGTACATCTGTTCTTTTGTTCTGCTTTTCCTTATCTTTATATTGCTCATTTTGGGGATCAAAGGATAAAGGAAATAAAAATCCTGTTAGTTTTCAAAGGTCCACACAGCAGTAGATAATTGGTTTCCAATCAAGCCCAGACTGTCTTTGATCTCCAAAGCCCTTGCAAAGAACATTTTGCTAAGACACAAGCATATGTGTTCGGTAGCATTACCAGGAGATCTAATTTTGAAAGTCTGCAATTACCTGTGCAGTGGCACTTAGAAAGATGAGAGGGACTGATAACAATGCTGTGTTTTTATACCATCTTCCATTAAACTTGCATTAATGAGACGTAACTACACCTTTCTGAAGAGATACTTTCAGTAATATTTCTCTTATGCTATAGTAACAGAGGTGATGGGTCGAGCAGCAGTCAGGGACAGAAACCAGCTTCTTCCAGCTCCCCAGACGACGGTTCAGCCATGCAACCATCCTTCCTTGCCAGAGATTGCTGCCCTTTCCCGTTCTTCTTCATGAAGCCAAATAGAAATTTGCTGCCCATTCCCACCCTGGTTCATGTTTCCGCCTCCATGCAGCAGTTTATAACCTTTGGCTGTGCTGGTTGAACTTTTTGGGCTGTCTTGCAATGACCAGGGAAATGTTCTTGTTTATATATATCTTTCAACAAGAACAAAACATGATGCCCGGCAGCTAAGGATACAACCTTTTTTAAACCAGCTTTGCCACCAGAAGAACCATAATGTGAAACTATACCCTTGTTCATCTTTGCAAGCAGTTAATCTATTCTGTCACTTTGAACCTTACTGCCCTTCACTTTACCTTCCCTTATTCACTAGATGTCCTTCTCTTCTCTCTTGACCCATGTCTAAACCCACCGAAACATATGGGTGGGTGTTGGTCTCTTCTCCCAAGTAACAAGCGATAGGACAAGAGGAACGGCCTCAAATTGCGCCAGGGGAGGTTTAGATCGGATATTAGGAAAAATTTCTTCACTGAAAGGGTTGTCAGGCATTGGAACAGGCTGCCCAGGGAAGTGGTTGAGTCACCATCCCTGGAGGTATTTAAAAGATGTGTAGATGTGGCGCTTAGGGACATGGTTAGTAGTGGACTTGACAGTGCTAGGTTAACGGTTGGACTTGATGACCTTAAAGGTCTTTTCCAACCTAAACAATTCTGTGATTCCATGATTCTATATGAAAAAGCAAAGTGTGTTCACGCTAGAAAAACATGAGATACTCAGGGTGAAATGACAGATCTTGGGTTTATAGGAATCTCTCTTTTCTTTTTTGTTTCTTTTTCTCTCTCTTTTTCTTATTTTTTTTCTTTTTTTCTTTTTCTTTTCCTTTTTTTTTTCCTTTTTCTTCCTTACTCTTTATGCCAGGGCTGATCAGAAACAACAGATTTTTTTTCATGTAGCAAGACAGAATTATTTTGTGCAATCTGGAGAGGCAGAGTGGACGAGACACACAGGTATATACTTACATATGCATACCAAAACCTGTAACTGACTCTGCTTCTTTAAATAAACAGTATACATTCATTTAGCTTAAAATAGGACTCCTGTCAAGCTCCTACCCTAGAGCAACTACCAATTGCACTGTCAAAATCACTCTCTGTGGTTCTGAATAGGTTTCTTAATGAAAGAGCAACATTAGCTCTTTAGAACATTTTGTCCCTGAAGGATGCAGCAGCAACAGCCGCTGAATGATTTCTGGCTCAGACGTGCTTATAAATGGTAGGAAACATAATGGTTTAAAACATGAGTATCAGCTCCCTGGAAATGCTTTGTAACAGTGATTCAGGGAACCAAGAGACAAATGGATACTAAGAATGGTACCCACTGATGAGCGCTTTGTTTCCCACATGCACACTGACCCCCTTGAGAATAATTATGGTGGGGGTATGTTGTCACTGAAACTATGTAATAACCAGGGAATGAAATTATTTGGGACCCAATCCAAAGAAAAATATGTTCTGGTAAAATGAAATTTTAATGTCCGCTGGTTGCTGGATTAAATAATGATGAGCATCCGAATGAAATTCTGTGTTTCTATTTTTGCAGTCTGGTCATACCAACTGTCGTAGTAGTCATTTTTTATTCTGGTTAAACCTGGAGGCAGTAGCAGAGTAGAATTTGACTTGAGTAGAGATGTCTAGATTCAAACCAAAGAAAAAGAGCTTTTGTTATAAAATGCTTGGTTGGAGGCAGGACTCAGGTGTTCTCTTGTTTTTTTAATAGGGATGATGTGGCTGCACTCAGCTAAAGTCTCCAAACTGGGGCTTCAGCACCATTTGAATGTTGAAGAATGGTATTTACCAACAGCCTCATGCATATCCCCAGTCTCGGTTCCAGACAGATTTCAGATCAAATGTCACTGTTCTTATGAAGGAAAAACCCACAAGCAACTTTGCCACAGCATGGAGGGTATCAGGATCAAAACCAACAACAAAATAGATGGCATTTTTCATCAGAAGATAGAAGTATCTGTCCTTGCTTTGTCAGAATCTTCTCCCTGGCAGCAGGAGAGTGAACTTTTCCTGCTGTGTTTGATCCTCTTACTTGCCTTTTTTTTTTTTGTAGTTCTAAAATGTATTTGTTGCTGTTATGCCCCAAAATTTGTTTGTAGGCAAAGAGGAAACACATCTTATATATGAAGCCAAGAATTTATTATAAGTATAGTTGAAATCCTTGCAGCCTGTTCCAAGAGCCACTGTCAGCCCAGATCTAATTATTGCTGAAAGAAGCAGCTTTGTCCAGGCACAAAAAATTTCAATGCTAATAATAAACCAGCTAAAATTGCTCTTCCTATGTTCTGCCCCATTTCCTGACGTTATGGCCCCCTTCCCCTGCTCCTTGGGGCACCGTGGTCGGTGCTGTCATCCTGGTGATGGTGGTGGGGCTGCTGCAGCAGGTCATCAGCATCTGGAGTCCTTCGCCAGAAGGACTATGATGTTCATGTTGATAGTTTTGTCTCCCTCACTCTAAGATCCACTTGGGTTCATTTTAATATGTTTGCTAACCTATTTTACACCTTTCCTCTTTCTTCATTGTTCTGCAGCTCTCCATCACATCTGAATTTGCTATGTACAGCACCTTTTAAATATGCTAGATACTATTTCTTTGTTGTCTTTGTCATCCCTAAAACCAGTTTTGTCCAGCTCCAGGTCTGCATTTCTTTAACTGACCGTGGGTGAGTTCATCACTGTGGGGTCTCCAGTGGGAAGCCTGTGCCCCATCTCTTTTTGCCCCTTGCCAGTATTCCTCTGCTCTAAAGCTCTCAAGCCCTCAGCCATCGTACCAGCCCATTATTTCTCTATACTGTGTTATGTCGTTAGAGTGTAGAACTACAGCAGTACCATTGCAATGATAAGCAAAGTAAAAGAATTTAGCCATAGCCTCCTGGTCAGAGAAAAATTGCTGTTACAGCTAGATTGAATTAAAACAAAGCTACAGGCAGGTCAATAAAAGTTCAGACAAAGCAAACCTGATGCACCTCAGCCCTGAGGCCTTGCAAACTCAGCACAAAACCTATGGCCTGTTACTAGCAATGGCAACACGATAGAACAGGGTGACATGGCTGCATTATTATGCTATTCTTAAGTTTCTTGTTTGCTTCCCATCCAACCCAGACACTGCTAATACCCAGCTTCATCACCCAAGGTAGGGAGCTGCAGGCACGGGGATCAGCCCAACATCAGGAGTTTGCTGTTCACCTGCCTTAATGAAAAACAACTCATTAAATACTGCATGCGGGATTGGTGCCTCCTTGGCTACGTTTATACGATTTCATGGAGCCTCTGGAATAAAAGGTACTGAATTAATATAAAGCTATAAATAGGTTAATCAGGTGGAATCTTCAGCTGCTAAAATAGTTGAGTTACACAATTATACTGACCTTGGCTCATGATGGTGCAAGTTTTTCTTTATCAAATTTCAGTTTCAACCTGGAGAAGATCTTTATCTGGCATCTGGGTCAGCTTGCTCTTCAAGTCCATACTTTTCCACTGAAGTAACAAACAATGGGGCCAATGTTAGAGCAATTTCTTAGGGGCTTCTGATAATTGTTCATATAGCTGCTGAGCATAAAAAGTTTCTGTAGAAAACTGAGTCAAGACTAAGAAGTCAAGCCCCTTCCACCAAACAGTTGAATACCTGAAGAGCTGAAAAGATGAATTGCACCGATGTAGCTTGTACTTTAAAAAGTTAAATGAAGTCTATATATGTAATTCCTCTGTGACAGCTTCCTCTATTAATAGACTAAGTCATCCAGCTGTCACATGGAGAAAAAACCGTATTTGTCACTCAAAACCACAAACCCAACAAAATTGCTCAGATTACTCAGCATCTCCTCAGTGTGTGGATAGTAAGCAAACTGCTTAAAAATAACTAAAGGATTAGCAGAACAAGACACAGTGATCAGGGGTAAAAAGTAATATGTTCCTTGAAATGGCACCAACTGCTGCATATGCTGGCTGGAATTATTAGCATCAAATTATTTACAGTTCCCACATCTTTGCTTCTTTCTGAAATAAGATGAAATAAAAAAATAATGGTTTGCAGGATATGTATATATACCCTAGTCCCAACCTATCCATCATAATGTACTTACACTTTCTACCTCAGAAGTAAAAGACAAAAACTTTTCGTGTTGCAGCTTTGCCCTCTTAGACAAAACCAGCCAGAACGCTCCTTGTCAGCATCTCACTTGAGACACATTAACTGGAGAGAATGGTTTTGAAGCTGTGGTACTGTCCCACTGGCTGAACAGATCACATGTAATCATATTAAGGCATTTATTTTTTCATTATTCTGTTTTGTTGATATTTAGAAACAAAAAGGCAATCCTATTTTAGAAATTTGGCAATTAGAATCATATTAGTAGATCAAATTGACATTTAGAATTAATTATAAAAGGGGAAAACAATGGTTTGTGCTCACTCTTGATCTTTTAGAATATAAAAATAAGGTCTGATAAATCCAGTTTCCTGCATATTTGCCATCTTGGAAACATCAAGGTTTATTGTGATTTGTTGGTTGATATTAAACCAACTCCTTATTTAATGATCCAAGCTGAGATCGTGGCTCCAGAGCAGCAGACATTTATTATATATAGCATGAAACTGCTCGCACAATTTTGATGCATGATTTACCCAGTATTACTATTACTTTTCCTAAATTTCAGCAAAAAGTCAGGGAACAGCAGAATTCTAAGCTGTTAATATAACCTCTTATTTACCAACAGCAAAGCTGTCTTCTGGCATATGGCTATGAGAGGGTAATACTTCAGTTGTCGTTGGCTTAAATGTGTATCTTACATGATCCTGACAAGTTTTTGCCTATGTAAGGAAGGCCAAGAGTTTTGGGTAACTGAATTTTGATCCCAAATTCTTCAGGCTTCAGTTCCTTAGGAATTTGTGTTTGATTATTTGAACAAAGAAGCACCATCAAAACAATAAAATTTTGAGCAATCAGATATATGAAATATATGAAGTGTATGTTTCATATATACAGGAAATATGATTCTCCTGTCTTTGGCTTATGCTTTACTTCCGTGGTAACGCTGTAAGTTCCCCTCTGAGGGTGACAAACTACTGCACTTCCCCTGGTCCAAGACACCAGTTGTCCCACAGCTGCCTGAGCAGACGCGGGTCCTCTGTCCCTGCGCTGAGCTGGTATCAAATACGGGTGTTGGCGAGCTCAGAACTGTTGCCGGGTCACTACTTGTGCAGACATGTTCTTTAAATCAATAGAAGGTGTCTCCTTAAATGTCTGTCTTTTAAACACAGCCAAGCTATGCGGTTTTCTTCAGGTATCATAGGAAACTCATGAACCCAATTTTTTCTTCTCTGATAATTTTCATTCCTGTTTTCCTTCTGAAAAACCTAAAACGTTATCAGAAATGCCAAAACGAGTTTGCAAAGCAGGGAGTGAAGGCTTTGCATCATTTCTATCGATGGCAAAATTCCCATTGATTTCCATGTGCTTGGGTTTTCCTTCTTGATCCACCCCGCCACGTTTGCTATGTAGCTAGGATTTCCCTTGCAGATCCTGCAGCTGGACCTGGGTGGACAGAAGCAGCTCTGCTTTTGTCTGTGGTGTTCTTAACACTCCCTGCCTGCTGAGCCGCACAAACTGCTGACTGCTGAATCCCCAAGGTGAAGGACAAGACGAAAAACATTTTCAGGGATTTGAAAGGACGGAATTAACAAGGCAGGAGAACGTGAGTCTCAAAAGGCAGGATAAAAAATACAAAGATTTCTTCCCTTTACAGGAAGCTGAAAGGAAAATTCTCTGGAAATATGCACAGGGCTGATGGACATTCTGCTAACAATAAAAATAGGAGTCTCTGAAAACGTTAGGAAATAAAAATTCATGACCCAAATTAAGAAATACGAACTTGACAGGTGCTTCCTGTGGCTGCGGAGATGAGGGAAGTAGAAGTGGGTTTTTCAAGTAAAGGATAATGATGATTCAGAGAACAGGTAATTTGTTTCTTCTCTCCAAGGCAGCTCTGCATGGGGGGGATCCTGGCCCCGCTAATCAAGCTGTATCGCCTGCTGCGTGTAATGGGTGCCGCTTCTGCAAAGAGGTTATTATGTGAGTTGCATTTTGGAAGGCTGAAAATTGCTTTTCTCAGATTGCAGCAACTTTCCTCATTTACAGGAGACGCTCCAGTGGATCAGTCCATCTCACTGCTTTCTAGCAGAACAAATACACGTTATTCAGGAGCCGTTAATTAGCTGGGAGTCTGAGGATGTAAATGCGTGTTTACTTCATCTCCTCACCGACACAGGCTGGTTTCCTCTTGAAAGTCAATATTTTGTCCAGTCTGGTTTTAAAAATGTGAGGTTACAGGCTCCTTCCACTTCTCCTGGTCTAGCAGCATTCACGGTCAGGAAGTTTTCACCGACAATGAATATCAGTTTTCCCCAATGACATTACTTCATTCTTAATTGCATTCTGATAAATTAGGCTCCGTAATTCCTTCAGTCTTGGTGCTTAAGGCTTTCAAATCTTTTTATTGGGAAGTAATGTTCCTCTAACCCTAAGCCATAATTTCACTATGCTAAACTTAGTTACCTCTGTTGCCCTCCTCTCTTAATTCAGTTTAATATCTTTTGCTGTTTTCTGCAGAACTTCCTGTAGTCTCGTTATATGTTATTACTCAGCACAACAACTTACATTTTCGGCTGCTTCATCTCTCCAAACTGGAAATGGGATACTATACACCTTGAAACATATTATGCAGATGTCTTGTTTCTGCCGTCCTCAGTGCAAATTACTAAAGCAGGTTTATACTTACCATCCAGGGCTCCCTGTGGAGGATACCCTCCCTTTTTTCAACAGTTGTTATTTCAGAGAACGGTTCACTTTAGAATATAATGAGGCTCACCTTTTTTGAAATTGTAGGTGATTAAGAAGAATACACTTTTCTTCATGTTCCTACAGCCTAGCACTGTAACGGGATCCTTCCTTTCACGGGTTTCCATATTTTTCAGTACATAAAATGTTTTACCAGAGGGAGGGGACACCATACAAACCCCTACTGAATTATGATGCTGTAGAGCAGAAAGGCAAAGCCAGCAAGATGTATCTACTTCATCAAAGTTATAAGACCCTGACAAAGTTGTCAGTTCCACAGCACTATTCTAGCAGATTTTATACCACCAGCAGCATTTATTGTAATAACCAGCAGGAATTTAATGAAACATAGTTCAGAATATATATACCATCCTAGCAAGGGCAATTTAAATAGCCTGGTGAGATACCGCGTTCCAAGATGCATCTTTTTATCCTCACAGATCCGACTCCAAAGGCAATGCCAGCAACTGGTCCAAACTTGTAAAATTTAACTTTTCAGGCTTTCTTTTTTGGCATTCCCAAGAAGCTTATGACACCTGAAAACTTCAATTCACCATATGCTTCACTTGATTCCTAAACTGCTCTCCAGTTCTCTTTCTCATCCTTCAAAGGGAACCTTGGCCAATAAAGGATGCGCCAGGAACATATAGGTTTAGGCCAAAAGGCGCTCATACAAGTTGTGACAGATTCACTTCTCTGAGCATTAATCCACTTTAATCCAATCGGATCACATACCAAACTAGCAAAATCCTTGAGGCTTTGACAGCACCAGTTCTGTTAAAATTTAAAGGTTAACAAATTCAGTAGATCCTGTGCTACTTGTATCTACATTGAGAACTCCGACTGAGAATCTGTAAAATGAGTTAATGAATATGAAGTAGAAACCACACACTGATAATACGAGTTTTTTTTCCCCAGTAGAATGTAGAGCCCCAAAATCTTGCATCAGAATGCAAGTGCCATAAGATTATCATGCAGTTGTTTCATCATGAAATGACTTTCATTAAAGTAAGAGAAAAATACAAGAAGATATAAAATGTGCAATTTTGATACAACTTCCTCACTGCTTGAGGAAGCAAAGCGTCCCTAAATTTCTAAATGCCTCATGCAGGCAGAGCAAATAAATGATCTGGGGTGGGAGATGACAATCTCTGAGACCCAAGAGGATGGGGGAAAGATGCTGAGAGCTATAAAAAAAGCTGTCAAGTGTATCATCTTGATGTAGCGCTCTTCTTGTTAAAGATGCAAGAGCACTTGCAGCTGTTAAATACTGCGAAGGAGAAACAGCTTAACATCCAAGTGTAGCCCTCAGAGGGGATCTTACAGAGCAATGAGATTTTTAAAAAGCTGATGAAAATCTGAAGGACACCAAAACTAGATGAGATACTAAGCAAAAATACCCATCAAATACAATTCTAAAATATATAAAAACCTATGTATAAAAGCTTTCCTCAAAGGCCCTGAAGGAAGAAATGATGCTTACTCACGTACATGACATTTGTACCCAATTCAATAAACTAATGTTGTGACTGACGTACTCTGCACTCACATGCAAAAGAAAACCAAGGTCTTGACCAGCTGCAGTCTTGAAAGATATTAGGGCTGTCAGGAAGAGCAGACGTTAATCTGTGTTCAGGATGACTCCATCCTGGCCATTTCCCTTAGCTTACAATCTTCATGGGCAAGAGCATGCTGATTCACTCCGAGCCCTGCACAGTACAGTACAGTAGAGTACAGGAAACAGGTTTATCCCAGAAGATGCTGCAGTGACAGACTCAAAATAAATGAAAGGACTTCAGGATGTAATAAAAATAAATGAAGGGACTTCAGGATCAAAGGCATGATGTAAAATGTTAAAACATTTTCTGTCTCAAGGTCATCCATATAAAACCTATTATGGATTCTGTAATAACAGAAGCAGTCGCTTCGATGAAATTAATTTATTTTGAGAATATCCCTTTTAATCCTCCATGCATTTTTTAGCACAAAAAGTTGGAATTTATCACAACCTCCTTCATAAAACTTAATATTGTATGTCTGGTAATGTGGCTGTTTCAACAATTCCTCATTGGAAGTCCCACACTTGTGAAACCTTGGCAACACTGTCAGTAAGTGACCTACACAAAGTTTAATAGAAAAATTTTACTGAATATCCTCTGTTTAATGTAAACAAGGCAGGAGGCAAAACAAAGAATATATATTTTATATAGTTACACTATTTTACAGGGCACAGAAAGCATTCAGGATCATGGTTTGAAAACCGTGTATGATACGCAATATCAGATATGGATTTTCCATGTAGCCCCAAGTCTACTACATAATCCTTCGATTTTACCTAGCACTTCGATTTAGTATTTCTTTTAGCAAGACAAATAGCAATAATAAAATGCCATCTGTGAAATTACACAGCAGGTTATGGTAGAAATTACCATGCATTTACAAAGCCATTCCATGATTACTTGTGCCCTGTAAAATCAAGTGTGACAATCTTTACACTAATCGTAGTGTAAGCAAGCTCGGGATTCTGGTCCTTTTTTTTATATATATATATATATATGTATATATATACATAGGTGATGTACAACCAGACTCAAGCTGTGTATCGAGTCACAGCTTTTATATTGCACAGACAAATACATAGTAAGAACATTACACAGACAGGATCTGAATACCAGGAATATTACAGTCATATGAGAAACTAAGGACAAACTTGTTCTACCAGAGCTAGCACATGGCTTATTACAAAATTTTCTATATCGGAGTCTAAATCAAATACATACTATAAATGGAAAAAAAAGTAAAAAATGTGTCTATTTACACACATGTGCATCAGGATTAAAATGTGGTTTGGATCTGCTTTTTGAAATAAAAAATTATTCTAGTATTACCTCTCAAGTATTTCACTCTAATACTAGTGGCCATATTTTCTAAGGTGATAAGCACTTGCATTTCCCACTGATATCTGGAGGATCTGCATATGCTGTGAACTTCAGGCCATATATGTTCTCAGGTGTCCATCTCTGGGTAATAAATAACCACATACAAACACACGCACACAGAAACAAAATGGGCACCTCAATGACATGCATAGATCAGAAAGGTGAAAACATGGACCTGAACTAACTTCTAACCTTTTTTTTTTTTTAAAAAAAAGTGCATGAAAAATATCACCACAAAAAATAATTAAATGAGTTCCATCTCTTAAGGAAGATTAAATCACTTTTACAAAAATAAAGGTCATTGTCATCATGTATGGTAATTAAGGGTTTGTAGGCAGCACTCACAAAAGCAGTTTAGGCTAAAGCAACTTTGAGGATTGCTTCACTTCTATCAGGATGGATCCACGTCTTTATCATGGACAAATTTATCATGGATAAATTTAAATTTATCATTTATCAACTAAATAACATTTGGTTTGCCAGAACATCACCAATGTTGCTGGAGACCGAACAATTAGATCCTGACTTAATTTAAGAGTGCTTATATCTACTTAATTTTCTCATGGACAAGCTTGAAGGAATTGTGTTTGCAGCTTGGTAAACTGTTTTGCATTAAAATGCCACAGAGGTTGCAGCAGTCCTTCCAGAAGCTGACTGATACAATTCCTTACGGTGTAATGAGCTCAGGTATCAGTGAAAACAACAACAACAACAAAAGAGGTGATGTTAATGCTTTCATTTGAGATCAGGCATCTCTTGAATGGCTTTATAAATTGTTATATTACTTGGAATGCTCTTGCAAGTTTTGTTTAACATTTCTCTCACTTTCATTTATAGTCGTATTATCACTTCCAGTTTCCACTGAAATTGGGACATTAGAAGTATTCTGGAACATACACTTTAAAAAAAATAAATAATGAAAATAGAAGATTTGAGGAAAAAGTAATTAAGCTCAAGCAAAACCAACAAAGACCCAAATTCAGTAAAGCATCACCATTTGTGCTCAACAGCTTGACTTTGTTCATGTGAAAGATTGTGATTTAGGAATAAAATTCTTGAAATTAAGCTTATGTTTAACTGCTTTGCTGAATTGGGACCTGATTTATAACAAATGTATGTATTAAACATCACTCTGCATAGACATTTACACGTTCTAAACTATGTGTCAGGTATGTTACATTAACGAAGCTTCTAATATGGACTGACTGCAATATGTATCACTAAAAATTATTTGCTACTTTCAAAGTATGTTTCTAAAGAACAAAAATGAAAAAAGAGTCATTTTTTTAAACTTTATCCTACTATGCTACTTTGACCTGAAACCACTTTGGGGCTAAATTCAGAAAAAAAAAGGTGAGGATGTAAAACATGCTTTTGCTTGCCAGATAAATGCAACGCTTTGTACAAAAGCCTCCCAGTACAGGGAGCCACTGAATACAGGTTTTACCTGCCAAAAGGTTTCCCCAGTTCCAGAACTGCTCTCTCCAGCTGAACCTGTACTGGAAGCTTTTACAGCAGGACAGCTCTTCACTGTTGTGACAAGAATAAATTTAGCCCATTAACTGTGACACTGTTCTAATTAACCTGCTAACTTAAAAGGCCTCTCAACATCCAGGTTCCATAAATATTAAAAAACACGACCTCAAAGGCATGGATTCGGAGAAGAATCTGATTCTAGGTACAGTCATGTAAATCCAGAAAAATTCTTGTGACTGAGTAAATTAGTCCATATTTGCGTATGAGCAATCATATCTGAAATGGGCATTAGCTGTGCAAACAGGATAGTAGGAAAGACAAACAAAGAAATACAATGTAAACACAAGGAGCTAAATTCTACCTTGCCTGCCTATGCTATTACGTTCATAGGAGTGGAAAGAGGTGCTACACAGTGGTGCAGAGAGCAGGACAGGTCTCTCATCCAAGTCACTCAGTGTGACTTGAAGGTTAAAGAACAGCCACCTGAACCGGCCAGTGCATATGTGGCAGTGAGCAGCAAGAACTTCCTGAAGTGCAGGCTGCCATCACGCTAGAGAAATAGAAGCAAAACATGCTGAAGTCCGAATGGCCCTCCGCTTGCAATGCAAATGCCTGCCCTGGCTGATAGTATTCATATTGAAAAAGATTCACTGAGAGACATTTCTGCATCCCAGCACTATGCAAAGCAGGCACAAGTTTTGGTCCTATATACGGTATCAACGCTTTAACTGAATTGGCATCAGTCAATCTTTTGCTGGGCACTACTGCTATGGTTAGATAAGCAATAAAAACATTTCTAAAAATGACAGAATGTTTATGTTGCCAATTTTCAAGGCACAAAAGATTCTTAAACCAATTCAGGCTAAATACCAATTTAAAAGAAATTAAAAATACTGTTTCAGCAACAACTGCTAATGACCTATAATTAACTTCCCTGTAAAGGTGACGTGAGTCAAGCAACTAGAGTTCACAGGCAAAAACCTAAAGCAAATCTAGTTACGCAGATGACCTGAAGAGCAATCACTTGGAATGACAAAGACAAACATGCTAGAAACATGTACACTTCAGATATATTTGTTATGGATGAGATGCTGAATCAGGATTAATTCCATTAGTATTGATTTTATACTGATATATTTGTTGGAGTAATCCATTGGGGAATCAAGCTCAGAGTTGTCTTTAAGATTCACCAAAACAAAAATGATCCCTCATTAATATATCCTACTGTATATGGATTGGTGGATTTTTTGAACCTCTTCATTTTTAATAATATACATTGAAGCTATAGTTGTGATTTCCTTTCATATATCCAACTGAAAAGAAAAAGAATTAAGACATAAAAATGTTACAAAATTAATTTGCTTTTTAAAAGTAATATGGTCACAAAAAGCGAATTGCCGCATGTGAGCCCCAGAACATACAAAAGACCCAACTCTCTAAATATTGTCGTTATAACAGAATAACCAAGGTCTGATGTCTGTGGTTCTTCATGAAGCTTTTGCAGCTCTTCACACAGTGGCTAGAAATGCTATGTATTGGTTTCTGCCAAAATGCCTTCAATCATATTCCAGGTCCATTTGAACCCCTCTCTCTTGCAATGTCAACATCTGGCGAAAGTAACTTGCCTTCCAATTCTGCCAAATGTCAACTGACACTTTGCCAGGAGGCACCACCTCTTCTTATCTGGGTGTTGTCAATAGTCTTTTCGACTGAAACAAGCTAGGTGGTTTTACAGCCTGGCTACTCATCAAGGCTGCTTATGGTGTAGATGAGGCATGATACTTCACAAATGCAATTGCTGCCAGCTCTTTGCAGAATTCTTCCAGCACAATCACGCCCTCTAGTAACGTCATGTGGTCAATGCTGAGAAGGAAAAAAAATCAGCAGAGAATTAGGACTGGCACACACAAAAAACAGCGATGGGTCTTGGAGAATACGCAACGTATTTACTCACATGGGCCCTTCCGGCTCCAAGCCCAGCAGGCGTTTTCTGACCAGCAGAAGTTTGGGAGTGAAATCTGGGATGCGCTGGATTCTAACCATGAGGTCCCCAACGACCTGTAAAGCACAATGCCATCAACACACAAAATTAACACCTTTGCAGAGTGCCTGGCAGCAAGCTTAAATGACAGCCTTCAGCGCCCAGGATGCAGACCCACTTCAGCATCCTCACAGGCTCACAAAACAATATCCAGAGTACCTGCTCTGCCCCCAAAAAGGGTGAGTGGGCACAAAAAGTAGAGAGATACAAAAGGACAGGAACTCTTGAGCCTTACCAGCTGTTGCCATGAATGGTATTACTTATTTTAATTATGCCAACGACTAATTTGTCTTAGTAAATGTTGACGCAGGCAATTGACCAGTAAATTCCTGGGTTTAGGGAAAGCAAAAGGGGAGAGAGTGAAGATTATATTTTGAAATGGGGAGGGCTGCTGGGAAACAGGGAGCTAAGCCCTCTGTTAGTATTGGGCAAGCATCATTAATAGGCTCCTGACCAGCTTAATAACAGCTGGTGCGTGGGGTAGGCAAGGGATCTCTGACTGGGAAGACTGCAGTGTGACAGGCACCCAGCCAGCACTTCTAGGCTGCAGGTCTGGCAGGAAAAGATGGAATCAGAGAGGGAAAGGAAGGGCACTTTCAATAAATCCAGGACTTCATTGTCAAGAACAGCCTTCATCAGAAAAAAAAGAGGATGAGCAGAGATACTCATCCAGGCACAGGGTATTCAGGAGTGTCCTTCGCTTGTGTGTGAATCAAAGCCATCTCTTTCCCATCCAGGCACAAACCTGTACTTTGCCTGTTCTTACAGCACTACCTGACATCGTCTGCAAGTGACAATGTGACCTAGTTCACTTTAAAGCAACGTCATTGCCAGAGGAGATATTTTGCATCTACACAATGAAACTAAGCAAACAAACAATTTCCAAGACATGCAGAATGAAAATAAATGCTGAGAAATACATTTTCCAACGTTTTTGGTAGAAAATCCAGAATTTTGATTTTCAAATCAAGAGCATAAGTATCTATTTTCAGTGAGAAGCCATTTGTCAACTTAAACTACCCAGCAATTACTACCACTAACTACAAAGTTACTAAACGTATCACTGCTGTATAGCCATATGTAAATATTAACTGTGTGTTTACTCACCCTGACAATAACAGAGAAGAGAGACCTGCAGCCAGAAGCTAGGTTTACATAAGGATCCAAAAGGTATTCATGTATATGAGGATGGGGAAACAAGGACAGTTTGGACAACACTGACGTAACTTGTAAATTTACATCATAGGGCTGCAAAAAAAGGAGAACACAGTGCTTAGTTATTTTCATGCTGGCTTCTTTTCATCCAGCCACTGTTTATTTAACTAGTAGAACCTTATATACAGGGTTATGAATAAATAAAGATAAAAAGTCAGATTAGAAGACAGGCCCAAAACCTCTGCTTTCCACAACAGGAGTGATGCAAATATGACAGTTAGGTATTAGATGTTATTATCTGTATAACCGCTACAACCACTTGAAGCTTTTGCACACTTGTTTATTGTAGGATAAGTCCTCATCCTGTAAAACATTTCTTCAGCTCAGCAGCTAAACAAATAGCATAGAATCAGCCTAGAATAAACATCTGCTTGTTTCTCCTGGATAACTGTAAAGTACATGAGCTCAGGAAATTGAGAGAGACAAATCCATGTTTACGGCTAATACGGTATTTCTCTTCTACTTTCTTTTTTCTTGGAAAGAATCATTGCAGAAGGCCTGGTCATCTTGTGGCAGCATGCTACAGGAAATGAGACAGTCCTAGGCTGGGAAAGCAGCATGAAATTCTGAGCTGCTTCTCTACGTCCTTTCCCCAAATCAACCAAATGGGAGAGGCAACACTGTCAGATGCTGAAAGACACTCACCAGTCATAAGGAAAAAAATAGTACCTAACCTTCTAGGAAAAAAAATAGTGCCTAGCTTAAAGGATTTTACCATTTCAGTGAGAAACTAATTTCCATAAAAGCAAGAATTTTCACCATAGCTTCTTTATGTTCGAAGTACTTTTTTTTCCATCTTTGATTCTCTCATCACAGTGAAAACAAGCTGACATTTTAATTCAGCCCAAAATTTGCAAAGCAGTGGAATTTCCTTCCATCTATTCAGTGGTGGAACAGACTACATTGACAAGAAATGGACAGACATTCCCTTGGTACACCCCCATGCCTGTCTGAAGATGTTACCAACACTCAGATGGTTTAACTTAACCTTGTTGATTTTACCTGAAGTGGATTACAGGGGCCTCATTCAATCTCTTTGACTGCATATTGGCAGTAACATCCTCAGTGGCATAATCACATCTAGAAGAGGATGATTTCATGGCCTCAAATTATCATCTTTATGCTCTCAAGTTAGCATCCCACTGAAGAATCAGAGAACAGATTCTTCCCTTTTCCACACTGTAAGATTTGGAAGAATTCAGCTTCAGATTAAGATAGATATATTTAGATATGTCTACATGTCTAAGCTTGCATTAGCCTACTCAACAGAGATCTGACACTTGATACGCTTGCCTACACACAAACATCTCGTGCCATCTCAGATGCTCAAGAGTACCTGCTGGTCTCTTGACGGTTCCACAGAGGGTGGATCCTCCAAGATCTGTGTTGCAACCGCAAGCTTGTGGGAATATCTTGGGCATCACAAAAATGGCAACAGATATCTCAGTTCAGGCAACTGAATCGAGCTTTCAGTCAATACAGTCAAGGAAGCTGAGATGGTGATTTACTTCGCGTTAAAGGAGACACCTACTTGCTTTTCAGTTTAACAGCTCCAGAGACTACTGGGGCTGTTCTGACAAAATTTCCACTGACTAGATGTGGACACCTAACTAATATTTAGGTACCTTATTCCTGAATTCATTACCACACACTGTTGCATTGCAAAGGGAGTTGTCTTATAGATCTTTTGAAGTGAAAGCACATATTTCTCCCAGTCAGTGGCAGTTATTTCTGTACTTGATATTCCAGCAACAGATCCATCCCAATCTTCTAACAAATGAAGCTTTCAGACCCTGGACCAGAGATGTTACAGGTAAAAGAGATCACTACATTTTGAGTTATTGTGGAAAAGTTACTCCGCAAACAAAGACACAAATTCCTTCCATAAATTCATTCCACTGCCTACCTAGCTGAACTGTAGGAGAAGGTCTTTAGAGCTGCCTGAGTCAGTCAATTCATTAGGAAGCTTTGAAGCCATGAGCATTATCTGGTGGTCACAGAAGAGAAGGAAACAAAGTAGTAACACGTGCTGCATTGTTCAGACAGATTGCTGTTGCGATTTGAACTAATTGAGAGCATTAAGGAAAGCTGCTTCTTCACATAGAGCTTTTATTTCTGTCCATATGTCAGCAGACTCGGTAACACAGCCTTATATCAGATAACATCTAAAAAATTTCTCTGTAACTAAAAAGGTTAAAACCAGCAAAATTTGCAGTTCAGGAAATTCTTACAAAATTCTTAGGAAACAGTCAGTTCCACAGAAATGTATAATGTTAACAGGAGGAAGAAGGTACTGTCTAGCAGGTGAGGTACTGGATCTGAAACAGCCTTGAAACAAGTTACTTGACTTGTGTGCCTCAGCTGTCTTCTGTCAGAAACTAGGTTAATGATACCTACCACCTCTGCAAAGTTTTCTGATATCCACTGATAAAAACGGATAAAAACACAAGAACTACCTATAGTATTGTGACAAAGCAAAAAAAGACATTGAACACGATCTGTAAGTAGTACTGTGTCCCCACTAAAGGCTTTTCAACATTTTTCACTTGTCTGGACATTAGTACCCATTATGTCAAATTTGTCATTGACAGGACCCAGGTTTTGTTGTTTTGGGTTTTGTTTTTTTTTCTGTGTGATTGATGTGTTTCACTGTGAATAACCCCTAGGAATTTCAGTTTGGTTTTTAGGACAGGGTTTTGGTATGATTAAGAATTTACCCCTTCTGTCTGATTCAGGCAGTTAATTTTAATTCTTCTGGAGTCAAGAACCATTTTTGACACCACAGACCGTAACACCTTGCTTGACTAACCCAAACGTGTGTCATGCTGACAGGTAGTATATCAAAATGGGCACTGTGCTTCCATGCCAGATGTTACTTTTGTTGTAATCGTACGTATCTGACACTCAGGTGTTTCTCGGGGGATATAACTTGGGTTCTTTACTTTTTGTAATTTATGTGTGATTGCTCAGACAAGGTTTTCATATGCATGAGGCTTGTTTTTCCTAAGAGCTGATGATGCCCAGTTTTCTTCATGACTCTAATCTATAACCATTTCAGCTAGTGAAGTGTGCAGAACATGTTCACTGGAAGCAAAACCCTGAGAATACACAATATAGCAATGGAAGTATTTGGCTTTGTTTTCTGATGTTTGAATTATAAAAGTTGGTGCTCTTAAACATCCTTCTCCCCTGAACACTCACAGAGCTGACCCAGAGGCTACTACTGGCTTCCTGACACGTTTCCTATGTATTTATATGTTCAAATGGCTCTTGTCCTGCTTATGACCAGGAAATCTGGCACTACCACAGCTAATTGTTTATTCTGTAGATAGCTCCACATGCGAAACAGAAAAGAATTGTACAAACTTTTGAAACTGGTACTACTGCATCTGTAGCAACTCCAGCTGGTATTACAGGGAGGGTAATCTAGACTATCAGGGCTCGTTTTCACTGGCAAGAAAAGTTATCTTCTTGATCTAAGGCAGTAACATTGACTTGACTAACTTAAATCCAGAGTTTAGAGAAGGCAAAGAAACATTAAGTTTTCTCACAGTGCAACCTCCTTTTCACCTCCCTGAGCCTTCACTTTGCTTCTCCCCAGGAAGACTAGGTCATGCAGGCTGGCTAAATACAGAAACAAACAGACATCGGGAAAATCCACTTTCTTTAAATTCCTTTGTACTAATGTGGGTCTGACACGTCACACCTCCTTTTCAGAACAAGGAGCCAGTCAGATCATATCTATCTCATTTGTTTGCCCTTGGCAGCTATACTTTTATTATTTGAAGATAATCAAACAGGAGAAAAAAACTACTTTACATTGCAGATGGAAAAGGATACCTTCTAGAAACTTCCCAGGCACTGATAACAGTTTTTTCTAACTGTGAAAAAATGGGGGAAATGTTAGCAGTGATACAGTAAGTTCTTTTCATCTTACACAGTGACGTAAATTGCTTCCAGAACACGACTTCAGATTGAAGTTCACTGAAATGTGGCAGAAAGAAGCTGTACAGTATTTTATTTACTGAGAAATGTACATGCTTTCTAAGTGTAAATGCTAGAAAATGAAAACAGAATCAGTGATGCTAGTACTGAAGGATTCCTAAGATACTATCTTACCCTCTTCTTTTACTTAAAGGATATTCTTGTCTTACTCATTAATTTAAATATTTTAATTTATATTTCTGGTGAAGAAAACATTTGGTGCACAAAAAAGTGGGTAACAAAGATAAGAGAGTTTTTGTTCTCTACTTTTGTTGAGAATGCTGATCACTATAACATACTGCAATCTACAGAGACCTGCACCAAGGACATGGGACATTACACAATAGTATGATGCTGTAATAGACATCTGAGTGATGGGAATCCATGGGACCTTGGAGATCAGCCCTTTAGTAGTGATGAAAGTATCAGAAATGAAATTCATAACCTGCTTTTCCTTACCTGATCAAGAATCCTGCCCATTCTTTCAAAGAGGACTTTCAAGAAGTGCCCTTCAAAAAATGATGCTTCTAAATTGCACTTTTCCAAAGATCTGGGAGATCCGGGCCACTCCCACCGTAAGCAGATGACACAATAATCCCGGAACTAGGAAAAAGTAGTGAGGAAAACAGATTCAAACCTCCCTGGAAACCATTTCTTTCCTTTTAATAGTCCACATGCCTTAAAACCATAATCTGTGGCTACATGAAAAATCTAAGCCCCAAAAGAACAGCCATTCTAAAATAAACATGATCGGTTTCTATGCAGGCACCTCATTTTCTTCTTGACATTCATGCCATTAGGGTAGTTTCAAAAACACGAGTGGAGAACAGAGCTCCCAAAAAGCAGCTGGGGCCAAAACACAAAGCAAAGCCAACAATACACATCCTGATCAGGGTTCTTCTAAAGCAGGAATTGCATTCACACACATTCTTGTTGTCAGTACATTACCACACTTTCACTGTATTATGTAGCTTATCTTCCTATCCAATCTATATTGCTCCCTAATTCCCAGCAGAGGAAAGGCATGTGTATATGCAGCAGATACAAATGAAAAAAGTACTTCAGGGCTTCCTCTTCCCTCTCTTTGTTTCCTATCACCCATAACAGTCTTTCTCGACCTCTGCCTCTGCCTCTGATTTGCTGTGGGCTGCCTGATGTCTCACTTTCAAGGAATTATACCTTGAAAGGAGCACAGGTTATAGCAGTGAAAATAAGGAACACAGGAATAAACAGTAGCAAAAGAGAGACAAAACAGACTCAGAAATTCTTCACTGCATGTAGCTTACCTACTTGTGCAGGCTTCCAGGAATAGAAATATGGAAGCAGAACAGCTATTTGGATGTAATAACAGCAATAGGCAGGGCTATTCTTAGGGGGGAAATATTTTAAGAGTAGCCATATCATTGTCATGAAGTGACAGAAACCAATTCTGTTCTCTAATAACTCCCAGAATACTCTTTTTCCCAAGGCATGAAAGAAATACAAAGATGATATGTGTTTTCTGGCATCCAAGAATAGAACATAGGGGAATTTTACATCAACCTTTGTTTCCTTATTCTCTATTTTCTATTCCCTTTCTTTTCAGGAGAGACTACAGATAAAACAGTATAATAAATACAGAAATCCAAGCTTCCCATCTTAAACTGCTGATATCATAATTCAGAGGTTATGGAATTTTTTAAGTACCTACTAAATATAGCGCTCTCAGTTACTCTACTCCTTTGCATAAATTTTTCTATTCTAGAAGATGCGCAGGGCTTCAATAAGAAAGCTACAAATAAACAGTGATTGTCCTCTGACCAAGGAAACTTTAGATTGTGTTTGTAAAAACGAAACCCGCATTTATTTTAAAACAGTAAATCATAAAGCCTTCCCTACCTACCAAAGCTCCCAACTTCAAATCTGAATGCCTTAGGCTGCGCACTCCCTGTGATGAGCCTTTATTTTTAAAGTCCCAGATTGCATAACTCCTATGCAGCATTTTAATTTCCCTTTAGTCCTTTCAAACAGCTTGGCAGGCAATTCTCCAAGAGAATGCAGATAAATGCAAAAGCAAATTAAGAATCTATCTGCAGTTCAGATCTTCTCTCAGTGTATTTGTTATATTAATATTAATGCATTTAATGTCATCCATTATTCCCACTAGAGTAATACAAGGTGGATTCACCATCAAAAGATCTCCAAAGGTAAGTTTTCATTAGAAAATAAAAATTGAATTTTCCCATTTTCCATTACCAAATGATGTATTCAGTAGGACTATTTATAGAATTGTTTGTGTATTTCAAATTCTCAAGGACTAAGGAAGACTTCACTGACTTACTTGTCTGTGGGCATCTCTGAGGTAAGTATCGTAACCTGTACCCTCCACGTGGTATGATGACTTAGCTTCATCAGGTACAAGACAGAGAAAACTAAAGAGAAAAAAAGTACATTAATGAATATGTATAATCCACAGAGCACCAGATCAATACTTTCTCATCATTTGTAAGAGTGTACACAATACTGAATTGTCTGGCCAATTAATCCACAGATTCTACCATATCTTTATGTGAAGAACAGAGAATACAAAATCTATTTAAGCACTTCTATTCTAACTACTGTTCTTAATAGCAAGATATATACTTCAGAACTTTTGTATCTAGCACTAGAGGTAAAAACCTCAGTGGAAGCATTTTCTGAGAATTAGCAGACAGAATGGAGATGAAAAGGAATATTCATAACCAGGTCAAGTATTTGCTAAAGGTCAGACTCCGTCTTACTAGAGCATATGCAAAATTTACTGGGGAATAAATGAGCCAAAAGAGAAGGAGAATTACAGTTAAAATTCTTCTTAATCTACTGCATAGGCAGTTTTACTTACCATAGTTTGTTGCGGTAAAAAATGAACATCTAAGAACATACAGGAATATTTGCATATAAATGTCCCAGTTACAAATATCATTGCCTTTGCCCAGGTATGTAGAGCAAATACTATATATCCTTACTACTTCACCAATATCTGACCTAAAAAGCATCAGGAAATTCTGAATCTTATTAGAGAGGAACTGTCTTTAAAAAATAAATATCAAAACCTAAAATTTCTGGACAGCAAAATAAAACTCAGTCTTTGGACCCTGTTTCCAAATTTCAGCTTTCTCCACACCCCAAGAACTGCTGGAGGCTCTTGTAAGATTTATATGCAGAAATATGTAGTAGCTAACTTTTCGTATGGAGTTCCTCTTATCTGAAAAAATACAAATTTGCAAAACACTGCAAATCCTGAAAACGCTTCTATTCACTGATGGAGATTACAGGAGGTGAATTTAGGAGAGTGTTCTTTGCGTCTTTGCTCCAAACCATGTCCACCATAAACTATATATAGCAGTACTGGGGGAAAGAGGGCAAGAAGCGACTATGCCATTCTATGCTGACTGTCCTCGGGCTGTTTGCTTCCTTTGGCTAACACCTTTGATTATTTCTGGGTAAGGAGATAGGTCAGCACTGAAATACCAGTGATGCTTTGCTACCGTGTATTAACAGAGCAAACAGCATTTGTCCTAATATTAGTTGCTAAGAGAATTACCATCACTAAGTTGCTTAGAGCAGAGCCTGTCCTCTTTGTGATATCCAATTTGCAGTACGTCTAACATGCACAAAGGTATGTTACAGGTGACAGAGGTGCCCCTTGGTTTTCAGGGAACAGAAGGTTATCTCTAGCATGGCAATTATTTACTTCTACATATGTGTTTAAAGAACTTTAGGAAGTTTGAGGGTTTTTTTTTCCCCTAAAACATTTATGGCAAGACTCCCCAGACTTCTCCACAAAGGTCAAGTTGTGTAACAGCAGTTTAAGTATAGCAAGTATTTTTGAGAAAAGAAAGTTTTATAATCAATGAGGCTTTCATCATGAATTCTGAGTATTCAACTAGACTATTAGCTGTAAAGTTCTTCTATTTTTCTCATTTATGTTGAATTATTTTTACTTATTGTAAGCTCTAATCTTTCAGGAGTAGCTTTCTGATAAAATGCCACATAATTTCCTTCTGTGGAGTCATTTTACCAGCTGGCACAGAATAACATCCACTACAGAGTACATTTAATTTGCGCAGTGTGTGCAGACACCCACACGTTCAGAGATTTCTTTAAGTGTGTGTTTCAACTTACCTATTTACAATTTTATGAACTTCAGTCTTTCCATCATTTTTTGGATGTTCTGGACTGACAGGTGGAGAAGCACTGAGCCACTCTTGAGTTGACAATGTGTTATCTGGAGACAGATCAGTAAATAACGGATCTTCCTCTAGGTCTCTGTGAGATTATATTAGACAGAAACATAATCATTCACAGAATGTTATGGAAGGCACGAAAATCTCTGGGTCAAAAGGCATGCTTTCTATTTTTCTTCTCTGAACAACTAGGATGTTTTCCAGAACACTATCATATGCACATCTTTTTATCTAATTAATATGCAGAAATACCAACCTTTACAAATACCCAACAAACTTTGTTTTGAAGAAAAATCGTAACTTCTTGATCTGAACAACAGAGCAGAAATTTTTGACTCGTACAAAATCAGTGCATTAAATCACTTAAACTTTTTAGCCACATTTTTTACATGAGAGAGAGTTATACTCCAGGAAATCATTAGGTTATTTTAGATGACTCAGAAATATCTAAATTAAGATGCCTAAAATAGCTGGTGTGACTAGTCCTTACCCCTTGATCAGTAAAAAAGTGAGTTCCAAGAGTTATGTAGGGTATTTAAAAGGATTTTATGTTAAGTGTCCCAGAAAGGTTCTTCCATCAAAAAATGATTCAAGAGCATACATGTAAGCAAGACACCTAAGTGACTGACTGCAAGAATAATCTCATTGAAAACAATGCAAATATGTGTAGACTTAAGCTACGCAGATGCATGAGTAAATTGATGTATGAAGACCTCTGAGTGCCTATTGTTCTGGAAAGAGGCTTTTGATAATTTTAGCTTTTCTTTTCTAAAAATTTCCATAAGTTGCTGATATAATAATTTCTGCATCACTTTATGGATATGGATTAATACATAGAGCACTCAAAGTGCTATCTACATTCACTTTTCTTTCAATTACTGAAAAAAACCCTGTTTTGTTCTAAAAATAAGGATCCAAGTTAGCTGTTGTGAAAACTCTTAAAAAAGAAACTTACACTGCTCCTGCAATCTGTCCATTCTCTACCACATCTTTATCTTCTTGACAGAGAGGCTTGTATTCCATATAGTTTCTTTCTTCTAAATTTCTCAGAACCAAATTATAAAGAATGTGCTCATTGGGTTTTTGCAAAAGGTGCTCAAACATTCGTAAAGTCATTATGCTGATCTGCAACATAAAAAGTAAAAAATCAATAAACTGATGCACTGCTGCCTTATGCTTTTTGCCTTATATCTGGTTTGTACCTCCTAGAACATTGCAATTACTTATTTACATTATGGAAGGTACTAAAAACCCTAAGAAAAATTAGGAAATTATTATGCTGAATGTGGTATAAACATGGATGAAGAGTTCACACACATTTGAAAATCAATATGTGGATGTATTTTTTTCCTGTAAAACAAAAACTGTTCTAAAATCTGCCAAAATAACAATACAAAGAACATCCAGAGAACTTACAACTTAGCTTTCCATATTACAATCAGATGCATGCTGGAAGATGGTTATCATTGTGCAAGTGAGACACAGGACTTAAAAGTTAGTAATAAATACCCAGAATAAAACAAAGTAATACTGGGATATTGTGACTAGAACTATAGGTTAAGATTTTTACATGGAGATATTATGTAGGCTTTTAAAAGGAGACTGACTTTAAGCAATACAGAGACAGTTTTTAAAGACAGCTTTAGAGTGCTTAGCTCTGCAAAGATCAACTAATTTATACAGATAACTCATTCTGACAGGGTGAGCAGGTAAGCATACTGAAAAAAATGGATATGTGAAGGCATAGGTCTGTATTTCAGGCAAGCTTGGGTTTTATTTGAAAAAGTAGAGGGTGGAGGTTGTTTCATGGAAAAAATGAAACAAGCAGCTCCTGAGGAGGGATTTTACTGAAGTAAATTATTTTAACAACTTGTGTGTAAAGTGCTTAAAGTTATTATATCATCTTTTAATTGGCATCGTGTATATTCTCTGACCACACTTACTTACTTTATATAAAAAATAATAAGTTTTTAACTATACCTTATGTGATAACATGACAGAATTGACACAACATGGAAAATAACAGTGATGCAACATATAACAAAGCATGAATTAAAATGCAATTACAGAAACTGATTTTGCCCTGTCTTACAGATGAGCAAGCCTAACTAGATATGCATAGGGGGCAAGCAAATTTAGCAAAGAATCTTTATTAATGGGAACAATGTGCTAGCTGGAGAAAACAGCTTGACTTTCATTTTCTAAAGGGAATTGGTAGGGCTGGCAGTCAGAACTCTTTTCCTTGGCAAAAAAAGTTAGCTGATACAAATATGAAAAGACCTCACAATGGCGTTTTTACAGACTCTACGCAAGACAGAACTGGCCAGCAGACATTATTATATCATTATCACTTCTCACCTCATCAGAAATATGATCACAGTGTTCAATTAACCTGTGTCGCAATGGATGTCTGTTGATGTCTGTCAAAGTTTCTGGCTCTCTGTGTTCTCCAAGTATAAAATAAACTATTTCCTGCAGCAGGACATCTGAAGTCACTTGACGAACAATGCGATGCAATAGTGCAGTTGATGTGAGGATTCCGATCTCTGAACTGAACAAAAAATTTTCATGTCAGATACGTAGTGGATTTCAGCTGAAAAAAAATCAGCTTGATTCAGATTCTGTTCTGCTGTGTCTTGTAGGATGCTACTCACGTTTGCATCAGCTGGGGTTCCATAATATCAATGAAAAATCGTTCCCTCACAGCTTTTGCCATAGCAACAGCAGCAGTCTGAAACAAAAGTACAAAATGGTATGTCTCAAACTCAAAAGCTAAGAAACAACTGGAACTACTTATTTGCTGAATATATTTGTATCATCTGTAAACATTCCAAACCTTTTGTGCTTCTTTGATGAGTTGATCACAGTAGTCAAACCATGAAAGAAACGAAATCAACGCTCTTTTCCCTGGAAAAGCAGATGCATCTTCTTTGTGGCTATAGGAATCCAAACTAGAGAACACAGGGAAATATACTTATTTAATCTACAAGTAATTGAAGAATCTTGGACTTCATTCTTATTGAACTTAACAGAATAATTAATGATCTACTTGCAATGAAGTGAACATTAAAATAGCTTTTCTGCCGGTCTCTACTAATCTGGCAGTGCTATCATTACACAGGTTTTCAGTGGCGTGCTAAAGGATACATAGTATGTACAGCAGAAGAACTCTATTTGGTTAAGTATTTCTTGAGTCAGAAGGGAAAACTGATCACCTAGTCTGTTCTCCCAGGAAACACAGACCACAGAAACTGAATCAATAACTCCTGTAGTCAGAGAACCATAAAATGAAGGCAATTGTTCTTCTCTACTCTGTAAGCAACCTCAATCAAGTCCACCAGAATCACACAGTGTATACCTGAACCAGACTGTATCTTTCAGAAAAAAAGCATGTATCTCAATTTAAAGGCTGCAAGGAATAACAAATTCACCATTTTCTTCGGTAAAGCAGTCCAATAATTATTTATCCCACTATTCAAAGTTGTGTTTTCTTCCCTTCTAACCTCAAACTCCAACCACCAGAAATTTTGGTAGGTGTTTTGCAAATACCTACTTTTTGTCTCAGTACTAATAGATCATCAGCAATTCATAATAATGATGGCAGAGTGGGGAAGAGAAATGTTTTGAGAATTTAACATGCAAGCAGTTAGGCTAACAGGCATGTATCCTTTGCTTCATGCTGATTAGTTATGCAGTAACTCTTTCCTTCTCCTTTTTTACTGCAAAAATTTTGCAACACCAGCCTGTTATCAAATACACTCTTCCTGCCCCCTGCAGCAGCTTACAGTGCTCACTGTGTACAGTGAAAAGTTTATGTTTCCTAAATCCTTGACATCTAAACAAGAACATAATCTGTACCTGATACTACAGCTACACCACCACAAACTGCTAACGTAATTCAGTGGAAAAACTTGCCCCCTGAGGAATCTCTGCGAGGGACTGGCAGCCAAACCTGGCCCCGTGTCAGAAATCACACGTACATTGGACGCCTGAAGTCGTACCACTACGCTGCAGCTGATATCTCAGCTCTGGTCTTGAGACTTTAGCATGAGGGTGTGAATATTTAATACATCTTATCTACCTATAGAAAATTAGTTTCAGAGAGGGGTGTAAAGTCACCTTGGATATTAAATACAAAAATAAAATTCTTACCCCCAGTTAATTGCCTCCACTGTTTCAATGTCTAAAGGATCCAGTGACTGAGGCAGGGCTTTGTAGAGGGTGGCCAGCCTGTCTGTCAACAATTCACATAAACAAGTGCTTTGAGTCAGGCACTTGGCAGCTGCTGGTTCTGGCAAACTCACCAAAAGCATGAGGCCTTCACAGGCCTTCACCGCTATCCGGCCGTCCTGGCAGAAGGGCATGGAAGAATTAATCAGAGGGTGAATGAAGCTCACTTGAAAGCAAGAAGAAAACATCTCCCAAATAAAACCTCTCCATTCCCCCACAATGAGTGAATCCATTTATTTTTGTCCCCTTTTCAGTCATTAAAACATAATTCTAGTGAATCTGGATGGTAAAAAATAAAGAATCTCACCTGAATCCATGTCAAATAATAAGAATGCAACTGCAACCTTCAGGTTGACAGAACTAGTGGTGTAGGTCAGCTTAAGACCAAGATATTAGACAATATAAACTATCACTTAACAATAACGAGGTACATTTGTAGATTCGGTTTTCTGCTCTCAACACTGCTGTAGCAATTACAGGCTTACCCAACCCTCCTCTAAGTTTCTGAAAGAATCTCAGTATCAATTCGAGGATGGACCTGGGTAAGACATACAGCAGCTGTTTTTAAAAGAAATCAAACCTCTAGAGATAGCCCAGTGCCTTTACAAAAAAAGTGGGTTTGGTTAAGTCAGTACAATTCAAAGTAGTTTTTAAAATATTCTCTTGCGGTATATTTAACCTAATGATTATCCTATGTAGCTTGTCTGTGAAACATGCAGCATCCTATACAAATTGCTCAAAAAACATTTACATTACCATCAAAAAACTTAATATTAACTTTCTAAAATGTTTTTACTTTAATCTGAATTGGCAAAGAAAATTGCCAATTTACAAAAACTGCCTGTAATACAAACCTCTTTTTACTTTTTACAGTTAAAATACAGTGTGTACATACGTGTATATTCACTCCCTCTGCCCACTTCACACAGCATCCAAACTATTTCATTTTATCACATTAAACAGAACAAAAAAAACAACTCACAGGACTTTTAGTGAGGTTTAGTAGAGAATTCACTAAATTATAGTCCTGATTTGGACAAACAGTGGAGGACTCGGGTGATGATGTGACATTTAGTTCATCCAGACTGAAAGAGAGATCATCTGCCTGTTGCGGGAGGTCATCTTCCTTCTCCATTTGCTCCGCTCCAGCAGCACTAGGTATTTCTTCAGGCTGAACAGGCTGTCCCGTGTCTGTTGTCAAAGAGTCTTGGCCTTTTAGCATGTCTTCTGTGATTACGCTTGCTGATCCTTTGGAAGCCATTGCTTTTAACTTACTCTGCAAAGCATTTTTTGGAATTACACGGTTGAAATTACTGTTCATCCTGAAGCAGAAATTTACTAAAAGCAAATTTTTTACATCAGTATTTGAAGTAGTTCTCTACAAGGCTGGATACATTAGCCATACAGAATGTAATGGGTTGCGGGAGCGTGGGAGTTTTTAAACCTAGAACATTTTTTAATCTGCTTAAATTTCTCTTAAGCCCTGTACCATTTTGCTTCAAGGCTGAATATGCCATTTACAAAGAGATGGCATCTTTTTCTCTCCACCACTGAAGGCACATATTCACTTGATTTGCCCACTATTTGATACAAGTTTTTCATTTACCTTATAAGTGCACCTTTAGACCTTAGCATATACTATAAAACATCCCTTTCTAGGTCAAGGCCTCAAATTCATCTAATGTCTGAAACACTATTTCCAGTTGGAGTAATACAATTAAACTCATTCTAAACTTCTTGAGATTTTATCTTCAACAGGAAAGGGAAAAAAACGTCTTTTATGACAGCAGAGTACTCTCAAGTTCTGTTTCTCATGAAGAAAAAGTTGAGTAGATTGAATGGACAGAAGATACTAGAAATTAGCATTGGGCACTGGATACTGCAACAGATCACAGAGAACCTTCTCGGAAGCTACAAAGCATCTCTACTTAGCCTGAAAGAAAGCAACCCATCTGTCTTCCCATAAATCTGTCTCCAGCACATAAAAAGACATTTAAATTTGCGCTCTGTGATACCAAGAAGAAACTCACAGCAAGGCAAGAATTCAGTGTTCTTCTGGCATAAGCACAGGTGAATAATACTTTATTAAAACCATAAATTAGACTTCAGCACAAGGCATTTTTTCAAGTGAGTACAGTAGTGAGATTATAAATCCAAATGGTTCCCCTTCTCTATGATAACACCAAATTTATGACAAATATATCTCAAGCATTAATAATTTAAAAGAGTAACCATTTGGGGTTAATGGCATTTAGTACGTACAAACCAGCAGGGACTAACTACATGACAGTCTCAGGCGGCAAACTAGAGAACTGCTGTGAATACTTGCTTGATTGATGTGCATTCATTGTGGAGAATTTGTACTGAATGTTGTGATACACTCATATAACCAATTCCCTGGAGAAGCAACCCAGTGGTAAAAGCAGCACACTGCATGCTATAAAATAAGTATGATTTTTGACTACAGTAGAAAAATTACTCCTTCAACATATTTTTTTTTTTTACAGTGTGAAATGCGTAAGGCTGCAAAGCAACCAAAATGTGTCTGTCTGAACCATGTTTGTCTATCCCTAAATCTTCTAAAGTCCTCCAGTATCCTCCCATATATTTTATCAATACACAGGAATATCTGAATCACAACGATGAGCCTTGCACATAAAGCAGAACTAAAAGCTGGAACTGCATTTCATCCTGGATTATACACTGTTGCTGACACTACTCAAGTAGCAGGCAAGGTTGCCAAAGAGAAAAGCTACTTTTTTCAAAAATTAGATAATATTTTGTAAAATACTTATTTTATCTTACACCAGCCTATTACCTCATGTCTGGACTCTTCTGTCATTTGAAAGGCCAGAGTTTGTTTAGCTAAGGCATTGATGAGAAGACCTAAAATATGTAAATGTATAAATGCTCCTAGAAATTTGTCCATAGCTCATTACTCTTATGTTGGCAGGTGACACAAAGCAGTCTGTACATTGAACAACACATAGGCAGAGTTTTTGCGTGTATTTAAGCTTCCTATTGGCTAATCATGCAATTCTGCAGCTTAGCTGCTCACCTGCCTCCTGTAAAGGTGCAAAACAGGATCCTGAATGACCTAATAGAAAAGGTTACATAAAACATATATTCAATGCTTTCTAGACAAAGTACTTCACTAAGTGAATTCAGCATCAACAGAGCAGACAATATAAAACCACATTTTTATATTTTTGTGATATGTAACTATCAGAGTTTCAAAATCTGTGGTGGATGATGCCATGTCTAAGTTCAGACAGATTTAAAAAGAATTCTGTGAAAAAATCAAGTGATATCACAGCTAATGAGAATCTCTGCTTAATTCATGGTGAGAAATATAAAACTGGTAATTTGTAGCAATGAAAGTAGAAGTGAATAGTGAA
This sequence comes from Gymnogyps californianus, assembly GCF_018139145.2. NCBI lineage: Eukaryota > Metazoa > Chordata > Aves > Accipitriformes > Cathartidae > Gymnogyps > Gymnogyps californianus. The sequence goes on from NC_059476.1 coordinate 9,669,140, forward strand.
ACAATTGTTCATTTTATAAAACGAAGGTACAACTTTTTAATGGACACTACTATTAGAACTTGTTTAAGGTCTCAAGAGCAGAAATTGAAACATAGAGAATCAGGTGTCCCTTTGCATGGAACAATCAGTTGCAAGGAATATCTTGTGTAAGATGGGATGAGATGAGATGGGGCAACTAAGGAATAAACAAATAAGGAAAAACATGAGGTAGCAAGTTTAGCATAAAATAATGACTGAGAGGTGAGAAGTCAAACATTCCTATGTATGTTCTTTCTCTCTACACAAGAACAAAGAAAACTCAGTCTAGAGAAAAGAATAAATTAAAGCCAAAATAAAATTAGTATATGGATTTTAAAGGTTTAAAAAAGTAGAATGCAGTTCTTCAGTTCTTACTTCCACAAAAAAAGTAACTTGCCAAAGAGATACAGTTATGCCATATAGCCTTATTGGTTAAGCTATATAGGCGAAAGATTTTACTAAAATATAAACAGCATTCTATCAAAAAACTATTTGATATGGAATCATCCAAAGGAAACCCTGGGTTTGTGCATACTCAGTTTTTTATATTTATAAAATACTGTAGAAACTGATCAAGAAAAGTCAAAGAAGGAAGCAAAACTAACAGATACAAACACGTTGCTTTGGAGAGATGTATCTCCATTTCAGCTTGTAAGTGTTGGAGATTTGAGAGATAAATGCCACACAGAATTCTATAAATTTACCCTTTCATGCATCTGAAGGTCAGAAACAGCTATCAAGTCACAACAATAGCACCTCTAAGAGGCATAGATGTGAACAACCAGAATATCCTATTCTAATAAAGGACAATTCTGCACCCCAAATACCTTATCTGGAAACAACTATCAGAAGTTGTGAAGACATATGCCTTAGGCTACGACATTTAGAATAATGTTGTGAAGGAAACAGGAGCTACAAGACATGTTCTTCAGCTTGCCTGAAATCTATAGGCAGCATTTTGTGAAACTAGATATGTCTCTGAAATTTGGAATCATCTGGTTTTCCATGTCTGATTTTTAATATTGTAATCTTGCTATTTTGGGGGAAGAACACTAATGTCTGGCAAAACACTTGTGGTTCTTATGATTGGGGTTCTCAGGTTTGATTTCAAGGGCGTTATTTGAGTCTAAGAGCCATTCAGAGGTTCTTTTCAAACCACGCAACTAACTTACACAAATGACATTAAAAGTAATCCTGGTTTGGACTTCTGCCATATTCTGCATGTAACATATCTAGTAGTTTGCTTCTGAGTGCTTCTAATGTTTAAACACTAACTTTTCAGTCCTTACACCATTTCTACTGCTTGCACAACTACAGTGGATACAATGGCAATCAGGGTGGTATTTAATTAAGGCAAAAATAAACTAAAGATGGATTCTTTACTACTGACTTACCAGTGATATTCACATACTCAATGGAAAATAACGTATCTTTGCAGTTTAGCAGCCTCTGCTGTTACAGATCTTGTTTGCGGAAAGCTTGAAAAATATCCCTGGAGGACACTATATCTACATCTTTTCACTTCTGTATCACATGCTTAATAGATACTGTGTCACCATAGGAAACATCAAAGTGGGAGCAGGAGGCATTTCTAAATGGACTTTTATAAATTAAACTTTTATATGCTCCTTCTAAATGGGAACATAAGTCAGTCTAGAAATTCTTCCTCCTCCCACTCTGATTTCATCAATGCCACATGTTAAGTTTGAAGAGGGAGTAAAGATATTTGGCTTTCTTACAGGTAGAAAATAATATCATATTGTAGATTGTGAGCTGGCACTACAGCTAGACCATATGTGCCACTACCAAATAAGGGCCCAATCCTGCAGAACACTTAGCAACTTGCAAGGTTTCAATGCCCCATGCAATCTGTCCCTTTTAGTCTTTATTGGGCTGAAGACAAAACAACATAAGAAATCCAAGGTCTCCCTCACACAGTATTCTACATTACAATTCATATCCCTACTCTAAAGGCACTTTCACTACAAAGGATGAGGACCTCAGGCAGGTATATCTGTGAGCTCTGAATGAAATTCTAGTAAAAATAATCAGATGCATCAAGTTTCTGGAAGCAAAAAAAAAAAAAACCAAAAACAAACTTCTAATATCACAAGAAAAAAATCACAGAGTGAATGAAAACTAAGCTATGAAGCATGATGAGATACCTCCAGTCCTCTACTAGATTTTGTCTGTGACACAGTAAATACACCTGGAAAATTTTGATTTGATTTACTCACCTCAAGGAAGAAGTTTACCAGGTATGGATCCTGTTTCAGCTTTGCACATACTATACAGAGAAATTGAATTTCTTCATTTTCTGTTGGTGTTGCCAGAACTTCACCACACAGCCTGATTAATTTCTGTCACATAAAGGAAAGTGAACAAGACAGAGAGTAAGTTATAGCTTTTTCTAGGAATGATGGAATGAACTCTTTTCTATATACATACTACAATGATGTATGATTATTGACTTGAACATTTGCTCTAGATTTAGATTGCTGTGAACAAGATTTCTGTATTACTTATGACTTGTATTGCAGTGGCAGTTCAAGGCTCTAATCATCAATACATTAAAACTGATATTGCACTCGAGCAGTTTCTTTAACTCACTTGACAATGGAAGAATTAAAGACATCATTAGGTACAGCAGAATAAGAGAAACTTGTCATGCAAAAATATAGTTTACTTAAAATTTGAACAGTACCTGCACTGGCCTATGCACATTTATGTGGGGAAGAAGAGGTTGCCGTATTCTTCCAAGAAGTTTTGTATAAAAAGCCAAAACTTGCTGTTTCATTCCTGGAGGACACTGAAACAAAAACAGATGAACAGGAACAAAAATATAACAAACGCGGAAAGAAGCATAGATGCAAATTTGTCACTCAAAATGGCTAATTAAACAGTAATAATTTATCCAAAAGTATTTTTAAAAAAATCATCATTTGTTAACACATTACTTTTATCCATATTAACAGAGATCAACAAAAAATGTTGCATCTCATTATACTTTCAGTTAATTGCTCTAGTGCAGACTTCTATTAATTTTTCCAGGAAATATTCTCTACCAATACAGTGATAAGGGGAAATTAACTCTGAATTAATTGGCTACAGGTCAGCTGTCTTTTACGGTACTGTGCCACAAAATCCAGCAATTCAGTGAGTCAGTACATACAAATATACGATGATGAACTATAAACATCTTAATGTCTACAAAAGGTTTTTTAAATTCATGAGCAATTAACCTTCGATGGATAAAGCATTTAGAAATGCACAGATGTTCCAGGACAAGAGAAAGCTGTTGTTTTCCCTGAGATTCAGCAGAATATAAATCACAAGTATCTGTGGAACATCCAGACCCTTGTTCTACTGTCCCTCATGCACCATGTCTATGAAAGTACTTTCCTATCTCCATGAGATCTGATGGCTTGTGGTCCTTTATGTGCCTTTGTTTCTAGCTAAATCCCCCCACTCTAATGTGTTCTACCATGTTAATAAATGCTGTTATTCCATAGGTTAATTTTAACCCACATCATTTCCCTCATCTGGTTCATGGCACAGCCAGGAATGACAACTGCCTAAACTGGTTCTCCTTTCAAGGTAATTATCCCTAGATTATTAATCCCCAATTATCACTGAGTTGTCAAGCAATCTGTTGAAAAGAATGGCAAAATGTGTACCATGAAGGTGCATCTACAATAATGTAGTAAGTCGAAGTGATTGCTGTGAAAGGGTATTATTCTTTTTGCAACAGGTCTTTGCAACATCTTGCAAGCACTGAACTGTGTGTTTACTTCAGATGTATCAACTCACAAGTGGCAAAGTATAAAGACAGGCTGTACAAGAATTCCTTGTACAGGTGTATTTGCATGAGTGCAAAATGACTTCTCTCAACTCTTAGAAACATACTAATTACCCACTTCACATATGCCGCCATTTCATCCTGGTTTCTTGACAAAGTTTATAGATTACTGAACAAGCTGTATTACTGAGCAAGTATTTTCAATACATCAGGTATCTTAGCCCAATCGTAGGACAGCTGGTATAGTAACAGGAACTGTACAGCTCTGGTCCTTCCAGAGCAAGGAACATCCCAGGTTCAGACAGCTAGTACCCTACGTTGTCTATATATGTAAAATTGAGTAGAATAAAAACTCATGACAACATGTAAAAGACTGACTGAGAACGAAACCATGGAGAGCTCCATTTGTTCTTGGAACAGGATACACCATGCTTTCCTAACTGCATCTGCATCATGATACAAAACGTTCTAGCACAAGGACTGCCCGTTAATTCACCCCATGATCCATCCAACCCCATACATTTCAGCTTATAAGTCTGCCAAGAAAGATAGCAACAAGAATGCACCAAGACCATGAAGCTAATTTTGCATGTGCCACAAAGCAGACATGCGAAGAACCAGACAACATTGCCAAGGGCTGGAGTCATACCAAAGACTTGGATGTGAAAGCTGTCTGGGGATCAGCTTAAATTAATGCTTTCTGACATGGAAGTCTTTCTCAGCAATAACTCATCATATTCACAAAAATTAAACAGAATTTGTATTTAATACAGCACGTTTCACCCAAGAATCATTCAACACTTAACAAAGGACAGAGAGGGATAACACTGGCTTGTAGAAGCCAGAAAAACTCTAGACTGAACAAAAATGTTTCTCCTACTCCTAGCTTCACAGTCATTATTATCAGAGTGGTGAGTAACAAATCTCAGGGTTCTGCCTTAGTCAGCATCTCACTGGTTGTCTCACTTCGATCACACTTGAAAGACTGTTATTTGTAATATGTTGGTAACATAAGCAAACAGCTATTTGCTAGAGCTCAGTGTCCCACACTACCACCTACTGTAGAACTTCAGTCCCTATTACAATTAGCAGCTCACACAAAAGATAATCTGCTCTGCTGAGAAGTACATACATCAGCTTTTCCTAGTGTGTAGAGCGTCTCCAAAATCTTGTGATGTAGCAAATATTCCATACATGGTCCTGTTTCGCCTGATTCCCTCTCATTTTCTTCTTGAACTAGAATATCCAACATCTGTTCCAGGTGAGAAGGAATGTTGGTATCAGTCACAGGAGCTTTGTCATCTAAATAGAAGAGATGTGCAATTAAGAATGATTAAAATATTGTCCTCACTTTTCTTAAGTTCAGTTCCAAATTTAAGATTTAAAAACATGACCGCTCATTTAAAGAATCCTATATATAGTAAGTTTTTTAACATGTCTTAAATCGCATTTTCAGAACCGTATCTGGAAATGTAAACTGGAATATGCATTAGTCAGATATCTAACCTTGCAATGGGGAAAAAGTGACATGCCAAATTTCAAAACATGCATTAACTAACTGCACAGTCAAAAAGGCAAACTTTTACAGCCAGAAACCAAGCTTAGGGAGAGAAAGGTTCAACTCCCAATCCTCTAGTTAGTATCCACCCTGTCTTGACAACTTCCTCTTTGACTCTTCACATAGTATTCTGAAATCCATAAACAGCCTCTAACATCAGCTTAATTTGCAGCTAATCAGTTCCTTTACAAACTAGATAACTAAATAAATGATTTTTTCTAATGATAACAACAAAGCAAACCCAAACTCTATGCTGTTTATTCTTCCAAAGTTTTCAGATTTGTCTTTTATACTTTCTGCATTAAGATAGAATTCTGTCAAAACTTTATGAAGCAAAGGGTAAGACTCTGATTTCTTTATACTGAAGTCATGAAACTGCTGCGGACTTATGCCACTGGCAGTGGGAGCTGGCATTAACATGTTGTAGAGCATGTCCACACATGGAGATTTTCCTTTTTATTTTTGTCAGCTAAATTCTCCTTGAACAACTATCCCGCTAGGGAAATCGTTACTACTTCTTACGCAATAATCTAAAAATAACTATCACTTGCGTGCAAATGGCAACAAGATCACAAAGGGAAACTGCCATGTCAGAGTGATTTTGGTCTCTACCACAACCTCCAGCTAGCCTAGAGTGTTTTGCTTGAATTTCCTAGGCATAATTCTGCTCCCACTGCAGAGGACAGAAATATATCCACTGAGCGGAAACTTGTTTTTCACAAGACTTTTGAAAGTCTGGGAGAGAGGTCAGCTTTTATTCTGCACCACATAATCGCAGGTATCAGCTTTCCCCCACCACCCTGTCATTTCTACCTTAGGAAACATCACACAGCATTCCAAAAGATGGGTATTTAGAACCAAGGGTCGAGTTTCAGCTTGTAAGAGTAAATATTGATATAAACAAGATCACCGGTCCCAGATACAAACATAGATTCAATAGCTACTCTAGCAGAAATGCAGAACTAATAAGCCTGAGGAAAGCATGGTAACATTCACTTTTAAAACTTAATAGTTCAATAACTAGGACCAAAAATTAAAAATTTAAGTGTTGCATAACTGTTGTAGGAAACCAGGGAAAAGTTTAAGAAGAAGCAACTACAGCTATACTTCATCAGAACACCCATTTTTTAGAAGAGCAGAATAAGGTCTGGGTAAGTTTTAACAAAATGTGTTCTAAATCTGCTCACAAATTCATTTTTCAGAGCTATGTTATCAAAATACCTTTTATTGGGACAAGACATGAAATAAAAAATACCTAATACTGAGCACACAGAATTCATATATGTCTGGTAAAATCTATGACCACAAAATTACTTTTGTTAAAATCTTGGAAAGAAAAAGAAAATCCCCGATGCAAAACAATAAAAAGTTTAACAGCAGGGACTACAATTCTGTAGTCGTCTGTTTAGATTAAACAGAATATGTGAAGACAGAAATTGGGTCAGACATGAAAAGGTACAATTCCCTACACGGTACTCAGGAAAGAAGACCTTCCTTCAATCATTTCTCATGCCTACTTTTTAAGGGATGAATGGAGGTACACAATATTTTTAATTACTAATTATCATTGTTGGTATTTTGATAAAAGACATGACTCATTTTAGTATTTCTTAATCTTTACTTTTTAGCAACACTGAAATTGGGAATTCTAGTTTTCACAATAAAGAGACAAACCCAGAATGTTTTCTTCTTTTACCTGACGTCTCTATGTAGTAATGGGTGATTGCTTTCCAGTGGTAAACAAAATCTTCTTGTAATGGAAGGGAAGGTGCGAGCTATGGGGAAAAAAAACACCGACAAACAAAAAACAGTTAGGAATGAAATAAACATATTTTCTCAGAGATTAAATTGAATTTTATCTTATACTTGGAAGTAAACTGCTGCAGTCTACTGCTACAATTCTTACTCTGTGCTCTTTTACCTTTAACAAGGACTACATACATTATTCATGGCATGAGCCCCATGTCATACTGCCTAGCTTGTGAACATCGGTAATAATCTTTGTGATGTCTCTATGACCAGACAATCTATTTGAAGCAACAAAAGCAATTGCTCATACAGCAAAGCAACACTAGAAATGTAGGTTTGAATTGTTTAGATCTCAGAGTTTTGTCCTGTAGGAAAAAAATCATGTTCTTTTACATCTGCTCTTGATGCCACCTTCCCTTTCTGCATGCTCTGTTCTCCTCTCTCCCTCTGCTCCCTGAAAAATACCGATTAGCTGCTTCATACAGTTTTTGCCAAGACTTTTTTTCCTGTTAACCACAACTTTTAAAAGACCTTTGTTTCATTTTTTTTGCACATCAGGCCCATTTCCAGAGCTTGACAGGTTGTTCTTTTTTTAACAAATACATTTCTTATTTCCTTTCTGAAAGAAAAGGAAGTTTCTTCTTTTCTGGAAGAATTTGGGATGGCTGGTTGGGCGTGACTGGCATCCAGGAATAACACACTGCAAGAACGAAACACAGCCTCCCATCCAGTCAACATCAGTACTGCTCCTTCCTCACCGAGCTCGAGAACTGGATGCCCTGCAGCCCATTACACCACAGGTACAAACAACTGCTACATCACAGGCAGCATGTGAAAAAAGAAGGATCACAATAATTTTACCACTCTGCTCTCCAAAGTGAGAGTTGAGGCAAACACTGAATTTGTGACCACAATATAAAATGTTCAGAGCTGGTAAAATCAGGAATCCTATAGGGAAACCCCCCACTACTCAACAGATCATATGAGGGTCTGTCGTTACTGAGGCCTAATCCTACTTGCTTGAGGCTTTTTTTTGACAATCAAGTCCTCAAGTCATTTTTATAGGCAATCCTGAAATAAAGGATTATCACTTGACATGATGGTAGCAATGAGACCTGTGGGCAAACAGAAAGAATCCCATGTACAAGCTGATGTGTCCATTTTGGAAGGATAAGGAGTTGAACCATCCCGACAAACTAGGGAGTCCAGTCCTTCACAGAATCACAGAGTGGCTGAGGTTGGAAGGGACCTCTGGAGGTCATCTGGTCCAACCCCCTTCCTCAGGCACAGCTACCTAGAGCCAGTTGCCCAGGACCATGTCCAGACAGCTTCTGAATGCCTCAAAGGATAGAGATTCCACAACTTCTCCAGGAACCTGTGCTCAGTCACCCTCACAGTGAAAAAGTTTTTCCCCCAGAAGCTACAGATACCACATCTGACATTAATAACCAAATTCCTCTAGTGTCTCCTCGTAGGGCCTAAGAAGTGCTGAGTTGCCTCAGTTCTTGGACAAACAGAAGCGCAGGGCTCAGACATCTGTATACTCTTCACTGGGTAATGTTGGTCTCTTTGAAAAAGCCTTGTTAGTTTTCCACATCAGTCTTTTCTTTTCCGTGAATTTAATGACACTTAAATTTATCTTGGTAAAGATGTAAAGCCCCGTATATGAACAGCATGCCCTGCCATGATAAGAAAGTGGAATGCTAATTGTTAATGAGCCTTTGTACACAGGACTTTGAAATGCAAGACTTTAAAAAAGTAGTGGTGCTTAGTAACTATCTACGCCTGCATCCTGTGTGGAAACGTGCCCTCACAAATGGCAACTAGGAAATCAAACCGACATTGCTTATCCATTCCCTGACAGTCTGTGGACTCATTAAGTCTTCCATATTTCCACCGCTGGGCACTGAGAGTAGCACTTTAGCACACCAGCTACCACAGAATAAATATCAGGACACTGCACGCTGGACAAAACTAGTTTATTTTACTATGATGAAGTTTACTAGGTTATTGAAATTCAGAAGACTAACTGAACAAACTGAAGACTGAGCATATGATTTTTTGTATCATGCTTTGTATGTCACACTTGCTGCTGTAGATGTGTATTTCAAGCAATGTAATGATCATTTTGCATCTTTCTGTAATAAAACTATACCGAAAACTCAAGTCTGGCTGATGAATAGCAGAGAGACCACTTTTGAGGAATACCAGGCCTTTCAGACCACTCTATTTCCAAAGTAACACATGATAGATAACATTAAAGATTTATCCTTGACTGATGTGATTTTCCCCTCCACTTCTTCTAGCCTCATCTGCCTCGAGATGAATTTAGTGCTACTGAGCAGTACGAGGAAAAGGATTTCACTTCTCAGCACTGTCAATAATTTATCCACCACGGGAGAGAACTGTGGATACAGACATTCTCCCTCTCAACAAACGCCTCTAGGGACTCCCCTCAGAGGTGAAAAGGTAATTCAGGGACAGGTCCTGCCCTTTTTAATTAAAATACTCAGTGATTTCACAGAGTCTTCTCTGATTGAGGACTGCAAGACAGAGATACCAGAGATACCACTAGCATGTGCGTGCACCTGTGCATGTGTACATGCCTGCCTATTGGGAATATATGATCAACCTTGCCACCAACTGGATCTGGTGATACAGAGCTGTGGGAGCTTCGCCTGCATTGGGCTACCAGACTCAGCAACTCCTAACAATATAGAAAAATTGTACTTCTTACTTGTTCAGCTAAAGCACCCTCACCCCTAAATACTCCCACCCCCGAATTCCTCTTCCCACCGCAGATGGACCTAATATAAATCTGCTTTTTACAGCACAGCTGTTCCAGGGAATATTTAACAGAGATGTAACTCCAGCAATGCTATGTATTATTCTGAGAGAAGTGTTCTACTGACAAAAAATGAAAAAAAACCCCAACCCTCTTAACTTAGTTATTCAGACACAAAATCAAGGTAAAGACCAAGACTAAGATACACAAACAAAGCCCAGCATTGGAAAGCATTGGAAAACTGTAAGCTCCCAAACACTTGGTTGACATGCTTTAACCCTACTAGGACAGGTAATTCTAGGATGAAGTTGTAGTTTCTATTTTAGGATGAATTATTAGCTACCAGCTGAGATGAAATACATGTTACAGTTGCCAATCTGAATAATCACTCTTTTGTAAAAGTACACATACTTGTATAAGGATTCTGAAGCAAAACAAAATTCATTGTGAAGGCCATTAATTCCTGCTATTTGTCTAATTTGAAGGAATGACCTTAAAAGTGCAGTTATTTCTCACAGTTATATTAGTTCATTTTGATGTAATTACATATGTTCTTACTAATTTTGAGCTATCGATTCCTAATCTCAAAGTGAAGTTCTCCTTCGCTGGGGGAAAAAACCCAACATCTTAAAGACTGCAGTGTAGGTGTTAGTATATCAAATAGCCAAAACTCACTGAACACTACTAAAAACCAGCCCATTTGAGCAGACATTGATTAGCTCTTCCATCTGGTCTCCAATTCCTGCAGTCGAGCTTCCTGGGAGTGAGCAAGTGAGTGTTCTCATTTACAAGCTAAACTTAACACGTGCTGCCTTATCATTCTGGTGACAATACGTTACTAATGATCGAACCCCACTCCTTCCAGGAAAAGTGCTGTTCTCAGGAGAACGATAGATCTTTGACCAGAACTATAGTCTGCTCATTATAAAATCTGTCCAAAATACAATTCCACGTAGTTTTCAAAAGTATATAGAATTTGTGTTTAGGCAGGAAAAAAAATAATGTCAAGAGCAAAGAAACCTATAAATATTCAGTATTTAACAGCAATTCCTTTGTGTATGTAAAAATCATTGTCATATTTTTTATGTATGCTTTTCAGAAGTGCAATTCAATACTGAAAAGAACGGAAACAACGGAAGCTGGTGATATCCCTCAGTATCTTTTGGACAAGTTCACAAAGTAAAGAAAACACTGTATAAAAGAATAACAGGTACTGTCTGGTCAGATGCCAGAGTCAAAAAGAAAGCAGAAACTGGGTCAAAGAGGAACGAAGGGGAAGTGCACGCACACTCCCCTGAGTGAAACCAGGAAAACTACAGCAGTCACTCGATGTTTTTCTCCGATCTTACTACTTTACTAGTGTGAACGTTTGCCCTGAGGGAATATCTGAAAAAGGACTAATGCTTGAAGGTTTACTTTATTTCTTCAGTTGATGAATGCACAGAGTTTATAAAGGTCACTGCTTTCACATACAAAATTAAGACTGCACATGCTTGCAAGCTATGCATTAAATTTTTTCATCATAATTTGTTAATAGCAGCACAATGTTAAAACAATCAGTAATGTGAGGTAATTACATCAAATAAAGTGGGTTCACGAAGAATAAATCTTGTTCTGAGCAGTTATGCACTTAACGACTTTGGAACAGTACCTGTAGCAAGTGATTCAGTTTCTTTCAAAGCTCAGTTTTGCCTCAAAACATGAACAGAAAAGAAGCTACTTTAAAGCATGTTAAGGTACCAGTGTAAGAGATACAGTGGAATAATAGGTCGGTAGAGAGGGGTCCCAAAAATGTGCAGCAGACATCAAAATCTAAATTCACTCCCAGATACCAAGGGAGCGATACAAATAATCTTGTTTGACAGCAAATTGCAAAATTCAAAACAACCAAAATCGTGTATTTCCTGCTCAAGGTATACAGCTCAAAAACATCCTTTTGAGTTGACTATTAAGATGAAACACCTCCTGAAAGCCCAAATCAAACACAAACAGAAGTCCTTTGAACACCGAGTGACCACTTTACAGACAAGCTATTTTGTCTAGGGAAACATGAGTGAAGAGCACAAGATAAGAGAAAAAATAAGTCTAACTTGTTGTTTTGTTATTGTACACTACATTTTGTATGTTGCTGAGACTGTAGCACTCCTGGAATACATTTGGGATAAAAGTATATCAGAAACGCGTAGCAAAGAGAAAACATCTTGGGGACAAGCCATATATAAACTGTCACAGATTCATTATTACTAACCCCATAAAGCAATATCATTTCTATTCTGCCCTGAAGTAAGGTAACAGAACAAAGACTGCAGTCCCCTCCACCATTCTCACCAACCCACGCAACCCAATTTAAGGATGCTCTGTCAGGACGATACCACAGTGGTGCTTGCCCATCTGGATGCTGCAGAAAAATCCAGAAAGCGCAAAAATGCCTAAAATACTGGCAGGATTGACATATGATAAGAGGTGGCAAAAATTAGGATTCAGTTGTAATGAAAATCAGGAATATGATTTCACACACTTGGACAATTTAGGCAGAAAAGACTGAAAGTTTTGAGTTATTGAAGGTAAGAAAAAGTCTTAATAAAAAGCAACTGGTCCCTTATGTTTGCCTCATCACAGTCCTGTCATGAAGGCAGTCAATTAAAGAGCAGTACACTCACAACGAGTGACAGGCAAATACTCCTAGGTGTATTAGACTGTCAACCTTTGGAACTCCTCATCATAGTTCAGAGAGACGGCATATTGAGGGTAAGATAACAACGATTATCTAATAACATAGGAACTCCTATTATTTAAATGCATCTCTCTCAAGTCTGGAGGCCTGCGGGCCCTGAGACAGGACAGGAGCATTATATAAGTGATGTGCAGGAGAAACGACAGGGGAGAAGGGCTACCCAAACAATTCTGATTTAAAGTAGTCCTACCAATGAAAGCTAAGCCTAGGCACTTCAAGTGTATTTAAGTGTCCAGCTCAGCTGAAAACTGTTCAGCTGCAACCGAATTCCTCCAGGAGGTAGGCACCCAAAACCTTTGAGAATTTGTATCTTAGTTACCAGTTCTGTTGCTGATATTCAGGGCTGAAACAGAGTCCATTTGAGGCTGCACAAGCTATACTTGCTCTGCAGCAATAACAGCAAGTAAAAATGATGCTCTGAATTCTCTAGGTTCTGACAACAGCAGGCAGCATCAAGGTGGACTTATCTAATATTTAGGATTTACACCAGTTTTCATTTTCAGAGTAGCAAAGCTAAGTAGCCCACATACTTTTATTAAAGAGAGAATGAAACAACGATTTAAAGTCACATACAGCCCCAAAACTGGTTAAAAGTTTCTATTTCTCAGTTCTGTCTTTGAATTAGTGGGTCAAACTTCCCAGATAAAGTAAGAAACATTCTTAATATCCTCTTGCTTTTGTGATTCCATGTTTCATTCCTAGCATGTGGTGCTCAGTATTTGTCACAGCTCTGTAAATGCAATTTAGTGCAGTATTTATTATCAGGAGATCCATCACAGTGGTGTTAGCAGGATGAGGCAATTCTAAAAGGGACACCAGAGTTGAACAAAGACATATCGCATGTTGTTTGACAGTGGTCACTTGCAAAATGATGTTATCAAGCTGTTTCTGGTTTTTTGTTTGGTTTTTTTTTTAATTAAAAAAGATCATCTAGTCCCTACTATCTCTACTTTTTCCCTTTTCCATTCAATTCATTCATTTTTCCTAGTTTTTTATGGATCTCAAATAAATGCAGTTCTTTTTGTTTATTTTTTGTACACATCAATAATGTAAATGTTCTTCTAGGAATAACTTTTATTAGATATCTTGAATAGGTAGGACTGAAAGAATAAATTCTCCTCCACTCCTGCATCTCTCAGTCATCCACTCTTATTCAAAATGTGGCACAGCTCACCATAACAAGATTTCTTTAGTCAGGCAGCCACTAATTTCTGTTTCTCCTCCAATGAAAGCACTGTCTATTGAAGGCATTCTATGTGGTCATAGACAGTTTTCAAATAAGTCGTTTCATCACTATTTAAAGCATTTCTTTCCAATTGCCACTCTACCACTAAAAGAACAAACTAGGAACCTGCAATTAATTAATACATGCTTAACTTTAAAATCTGAATAGTCCTGCTAAAGACTGCAGAACTACAGGCACACATAAAGTCAAGCATATGCCTAAGTATTTGCAGCATCGAGGCATACATTAATGCACAAAGGCTGCTCCTCACACGAGGCAGGATTTGGCATGCAGGCTCTTTTTTCAACCATTAGGATTTGGTGTGCAGGCTCTTTTTTCAACCATTTTAACCATTTTCTTTCAACACTTTCCGCCTTCACTTCCAGCAGTATTTCACTGCTAGTTTTTAGCACCTAACCAAAGATGCACCTCTTCAAACTCAGTCTCGTAGGCGTCTTGGCTTACTGAGAAAGGTGCTGAAAGCCAGAGACATTACTACCAGGACCCCACCTCACCAAAAAGCAAACAAAAATAGATCGTGTAGACAGTAAACGAGTCCTGATAAGCAGGCAGCTCAACGCAGCCTACAGAAATGGCAGCTCCAGAAATAGGCCCTGCTGCTTTCCTCTCCCCAGCGCGGTGATGGGCACAGATGTGTGAGTCTCCATGATGAAATCTAACTGAACATACACAACCCCAGGTCCCCTCGGCCTCCCTTTCCACCCTACCCAATTAAAAAAGAAAGCAGGGATGAAAATGTCGCTTTGGAAGTGACAACATCACACAAAAGCACCGGAGACAGCGACTGCTGTCTGCTGGCCATGACAAGAGGAAAATCCTGAGGAGTTTCCCGAATTCACCTCCTTTCTTATTTGTTTTGCAGAAAGCTGCCAGCACGGCCGGGCCGGGCCCGGGCTGCCCTCACGCCCGGCGCGGGCACCGGGGCCTACCAGGAAGGCACGTTACCGGCGGTGACAGCCCGGAGGCTGCTCCCGCTAGCCGAGGGGGCTCCGCTGGAGCCGCCCCGGCCCGCCGCCGAGCCCCGGGCAGCAGCCGCTCCCTCCTCTCCCGCCATCTCCGGCTCTCGACAGCCCCGGCCGGCTGCGGCCCGCGCTGGGGCAATTCGCTCCCTTCCCGGGCACCGCGCGGGGCCCGCCGCTGGCCGGGGCCCGCCCGGGCAGCTCGGCCTCCGCCTCCCTGCCCCGCGGCAGGGGCGAGCCGGGATCGGCGGGGCCGCGGCTGCCGCCGGATATGCCGGCTCGGCGGGGCTCCTCGCCGCCAGCCCTGCCCCGGCAGCAGGCCCCGGGGGAGGCGGCGGGGACGGGGCGCCGCGCTTAGCGAGCGGGCCGAGCCCCCCCGCCCCGCGCCGCTCCTCCCCGCGGGGCCCGCTCGGCGGCTAGGCCCGGCTCGCATCCCCGGCGCGGCGTGGCCGGGCCCGCCGGCGGCCTTACCGCCTCCACGGCGTGCTGCAGGATGGAGGTGAACTTGGAGAACATCCTGTCCCGCGACTGGAGCAGCCGCTGCCGGGAGGACCGCGAGAGCTCCTCGATCCGCCGCCGCCGCTCCAGGGTGAGGGCTGCATGCGGGGGCCTGGCCGCGGGGATCGGGCGGGCGGGCGGCCGCCGGCGCTGCCTCTCGCTCCCCGGCGGACACCGTGGCACTGACACCGCCGGGCTGCGGCGCCGGCTGCCGAGGCTCCGGGTGTCCGCCCCGGCGCGGCCTGCAGGGGCCGCCACCCCCCGCACGCAGCCAGCCGCGCCGCGGGGAGGCCCGGCCGGGCGGCCCGGCCCGGCCCAGCCCGTCCCGCTCCGCCCGGGGCGGCCTGGCCCGGGGCCCGTGGGCCTGGGCAGCCGGCAGCGCCGTCCTCCCGCCCGGGCGGGAACGCCGCTGGCCGTGGCCCTGGCATTGCCGATCGAACCGGGTCGCTTGTGCCGGGCCTGCCCAGGGCAGGGACTCTCAGCCCGCCCTCAGGGTGCGGGCGGTGTGGGACACTGCCAGGGGTGGGAGCGGGCAGCGAGCTCTGGGTGCCCCGAGCCAGCCCCCCGCCTCTGTGGCCAGCTCCCGGGCAGGGGGGCGAGGGGGAAGGGGCGCCTGCTGCCTCTGTCTCCGTGCATAGAGGCCTGCCATCAAGCTCCGACAAAGGTCTCTGGGTTTACACGTACCACTCTGCTTCCTGAGGGCTGGGAGACAGCCGCCTCCACCCGCGACTGCCAGCATGGCGCAGATAAGGAGCAGCCCTGGCGTGGGTGGCCAAAGGCCCGGCTTGTTGTCTGCTGGGAGAGTTGGGATCTGTCACCGTCTGCAGGGACTGTGAGGTCCTCAGGGAAACAATGAAATGCCTGGCTCTCCACAAAGCAGCGTAAGGGTGATAAGCTCAGAAAGTCAGTGACATCTTGTTGCTGCTGGGTGAGAGGCCGGTGGGGCTGGTGCCATGGTCCTGGCTGACTGCGGTCCTTGCAGTGTACCACAGCATGAGAGGGCTTGTCGCAGTTACCTGTTTTACTGCTTGTTTTTTTCCCCAGAGCTTTGGCAGAGACAAAGAGGGCTTTATTTCACCTCCAAGCCAAATACTTCAGAGAAAAAGATGATACTTGCCATTTTCCTGTGCCACAGGAAAAGCAGAGGTAAGGTGGGGTGAGCAGAGGCTGTAGATGTAGCCAGTGGGTGGTGTGATGTTTTGGAACAGCTACAATTCATGGGATAGTGTTTGGATGCTGGGCAAATGGAAGTAGGGGAACAGATTGATTTGGCACTGTGGGAGCAGAGTGAAATGTTGGGAAGGTGACAGACCAGTATGGGGAAGGGAAGAGAACCTGTCGTACCAAATGGAGAAAAACTGTCTCATTAGTTTTTGGAGCTGAATGAACACCAGCTTCCTCATACGCTAGGAGCAAGCAGAGAGAGATGAATCAAAAGACAGGACAAAACTACTATTTAACTGCTGTGTTTTAAATTGTGTCATCTGGGAAGTCCGACTATGTTGACCTTGTGATGAAGTCTTACCAATGATTCTGCTGTATTGATTGTTGTTTCTACCTCTATGCTTTGCAGGCATGCAGAGTTGCAGTCCAAGTACTGTATGGAAGTAAATACTAGTTGTATGTGGACACCTGTGCTGAAGTGGCTAAGGAGCAGAGCAAGCTATTTCATTCTCAAAATCCAGACATATCAAATAACATAAATTTAAAAGGTAATTATGTTTTTTAAAAAAATCTGCTTATTGTGGGTTTGTCAAGTTATATTCTATAGAAGTTCTTAGGAAATGTGAATTTTCTGTGTGGGTAGTCATGTGATGAAACATGTACCACCTCTGCATTTAGGTAATTATTAACTGGATGGATGCTGCATTTGGAAGGTGCCTGTCTTCTATGATTTAACATAAAATGTCTTTTAGACTTTTAAAGTGTACTCAAGGAGGCAAACCCTTCTTCAGATGAATTTAAGTGGGGTCTACTATAGTTTTGCAATACATCCAGATTATTATTAATATTTATGTATATTTTTATATGTAAATACTTATATTTATTTTTATTTACATTGGTATTTTTATATTTTAAGTACAATTCAGGAGCTACATCCAGCCTGCTTATATGGTTTGTATTGCAGATTTGTATTGCTTTCATTAAAAAAAGAAAAACAAATGACGAGTTGTAGGTTTGAATGCAAACATGTTGTCAGCAAGTGGGCTGAGTAGTGGTACAGCTTTTCTCTCATCAGTGTGAGGGTGTTACTGTGTTAATGGGGACCTTCCCATTCTCTCACCATAGATACCGTTTTGGAGCCTGCATCATTTCTGAAGAAAATGTGGATTTAAGGCACATGTGCCTTAAGGTGCCTAAGAGAACATGGTAATTTAAAATGCTCTTTGTGATCTATTTATTTTTGCAAAAATGTCTTCTGGGTGTGCCTGGGCCTTCCCATCTCTGAGCAGCAGAATGAATAAAGAAACAGTAAGGTATCATGAAGATATAAAAGGAGACAGTTTTATAACAGTGAGAGTATTCCTAAGCGTACTTCACAATTTATGAAATCATAAGTCACCTCTTCACAGATGGTGAGGTAAAGCTTTTCTAATGCTTGAGGGCCTCATTATTCTAAGAGTGCCTGATGTATATAAAAACATTTTTTTTAAACAGAACATTTCATTGTAGTTGGAATTCAGGTTTTGGTTGTAAAAGTGACTTCTTATTAGGACACCTCAATATGAAATGCCTTGCAGTAAAGGAAACAAAGAAAATACCACAATTATATGATTATCCCTAAGCCTATTAAACAAATTGAGTCTCTGCAAATAACCCTGCATTTACTTACCAATATATTGAGCTTGAATTTGTAGCCATACTGCAGAATCCAGTCTGTGGTGCGTATACGTGTTGCAAACGGTAGGTATGTTTTTTAATGCTCCTTTAAAGTAGTCTCAAATTTCTCAAGTCTATGGAGGTATTTCTCACTGCTGGGAATATTAGATAAATACTGGCAGACCAGTAGTAATGCAGATCACTGGAAACTAATGGAAAAATTATTTGACCAGTGTCAGTGCAAAAGAACTCAGCTGAGGTTACATTCTGTTTGGATACTTCATGTTCTCATTGGAGATGATTCAAGTAGAGATGACACAGTTATGGACAGGCTACCAATGTCATGTCATATGCAACAATACATCTTCACCTGCTCATGCTCGATGTTGTTTCCACTGAAATAAACACAAGTATTACTACTTATTTTAATACTCTTGAGAGCAGAGCTCTGCTGGTTTGGTTTTTTTTTTTTTTGCAAGGTAGTTCTTTTTTTGGGTGGCACATGCAGTGAGTTAGTGTTTTGCTTGAATGTGAGTTAAGACACAGTTTGGAAGCGAGGCTATTTTAATTGATAGAGCTTTTGGGAACTAACTTTTCTCCTTACAAATTAATGAAATTGTCTAGATTAAATCAATTTAAATGGAGTGTGACAGTGAGATAATGTGCTAGCCTTTCTATCTGAAAATCTCTCTGCTATTTAGATTGATGGCACCAGGCCAGTCTCTAATGGATATATTTGTCTACATTACAGAATAATTCCTGCAGTCTGGACTTTTGCTTCAGAGAGGTTGAGGATTTGGAAGGTACATTTTTGTACCCCAGAATGAAAACATGCTAGGAGAGCTATGCATAATATCTGTTTATATTCTGTGCAGGAATTCATTGTGTTTATAATAACCAGATTGACATCTATGTTTTCAGTGACTACTTGGATGAAATAAAGAATGAAGTGTTAGCTGCTCAGCACGATCTCTGCTTTTGAGGAGGGCTAAAGAGATGTTTAAATCATCTTCATACCTTTCTGGTTCTGGGCTTTATTATGGAAAGCAAGCGTTCTGTGCATTGGATACCAAACAGCATACAGTGGGACTGAAGTCCAAACTATGCTTCTCGCAAGTTTAATCAGTGTCTTATATGTTGTATCATACGTGCTTCTGTTCGCTGTCATTTTCCATTGTGAATTTTCTGGTTGTCTGTGCTCTCAGCTATGTGCAACACCTCCCTCCTTGCTGATTCACTAGTAGCACCATGTAATCAGCTCATACACTATTTCTTTAAAACCTATTTTCAGGCATTTCCTGGTCTGTGCATCCTGCTCCACATCTGCACGTCTGCTCCTGTCGAGACATTAATTTGTCTTCTGATGGGTTACAAACTTCCTAGTCATTAATCTATTGTCTAATTGCTTACCTGTCACATCTGCAAGTGTCTTTTTACGCCATCACTCATTGCTACTGTGGAAGACACAATACTGGGCTGGATGGACAAATATGCATGCCCAGTAGGCTATTTCTTATGTTCGTACCTCAGTTACACTGACTGTACTACCCTGCTTCAACTTATATAGTGGGTTGTAAAGGAGACCACAGGGAGGTCAGCAGTACATGTTGTCAGTGAAATGAGACATTTATTTTCCAAACACATCATGTTTTCTTCAAATGTTTCTATTCCACTGGAAGCGTTATAATTCAGGCTTTCCTCTATAAGTAAATATATGAATGTTCTGCCATACAGCATCTGCAAGTGTTAGCATATAATAAATTATTGAAACCAGATAAAATACTCTCAAATATGATCAGTTAGAGCTTAGCCAATTTCACTGAAGTCTGCAGTTTAGCAGGACCACAAGTTTACTTGTTCTTGTGGTAGTGGAAGCTAAAGCAAAGAGATTAAGGATAAACTTCTGGGTTTATACTATATTGCAACTGTAATGACTGCAAGAGTCTGAATGTGGTATAAATAGACATAAAACTGGATTTTGCCCAAAAATACTGGAAAAAAAAAATTGAGTGGTCCACCTGCTATAAATTGGTTCCCTCAATCATTCGTCTGTGTACTTGCAGAGAGGGAAGTCTAGCAACCAGAATCTGCATGTATTTCTGGGGAGAACTGAGGTGCTCAGCCTTGACCCTATTAAGAGATTTCTGAGTAATTTTCAGATCAGCTCTGACTACATCATTGTTTTCTAATGCATAATAAGCTTTCATTGTTACTTACATCTTTGGATTTAGGGCTATAGTCTGTTCATCCCTAAAATGTCATCAGATAATCTGTTTAATCATAAGCAAAAGCTGATCTTGATAGTCAATATGAGTTATGCAAAATAGTTCAGGCACACTACTGCTATGCAAGTACAGAAACTTTCAGCAGATCTCTTTTGCATTAGTCCACAATTAAAAGTAGGTTTTTGTCAGAGTTTCAATTCAGATATCTTTGTCCTGAGGCATAATTGAAATCTTTCATGGAGTCTGATATTAAATTTTGGCATTGTAAAATGTCTTAATTTTGAAGCAAGTCTCTAAAATATTTATGATGCGAGGTACTCGGTAGTGGCTTCATGACTAATTTTAAATTGTTGATGGCACAATTATCTAGAAAGGCGCAAATACTAGTGTCACAACGCTCTCCAGTGTTCACTAGCCATAGAGTTACATGACAGAAGTCCAGTGATGTTCTTCAATATTTTGTTAGACCAGGGAGGTGGCCGGTAGCTCCTGGGAGTTCTGTTCATGGCTTCTTGGTAGGAACCTGCTGTCACCGGCAGAGGGCACAGATGGCCTGGTTTCATCTGTAGGACACACAGCAGCAAGATGCAGAGAAGCCCTCATAGCTATTCTTCGGGGAAAAAAATAACCCTATGTATCCTCTGTAGAATGAATTAGTACACCAACGAGTAATGTTACCTCTGGGCTTCACTGCTGCCCGTTACTTGGCTTGTAAAAGCTTTCGTTGCTACACATGACAGCCCATCATCGTAGCAGTTCACTTGTCCCATTTGGTTCTCAAATGATGTTATTTGAAGCTACAGGACTCGTTTGAGTTTATGAAGACATTGACTTACCCCTGTGGCTATCACATCCCACATGATATTTGCATCTTTGCAACAACTAAACCCGAATGAATTTAGGAAGGGTCTTGTATTCAAAGACTGGCCCTTCTTGACAACTAACTGAATTCTTATGTGGTTCCCAAAGAGGTGAGAGTGACCATGTACATCGCCATTGCATTATTTTACCTGTAGGTGAGGGTAGAGGGAGCCATCTGAACACTTCCAGTTAGAATTTCATGCTCAGAGGCTGTACTCTGCGCCAAACTGCATTTCCGGAAAAAGTACGTACAACCTGATCCTTTGTAATTCTTTCTGAGCTGTCAGCCCTGTAGGAACGAGTGTCTGCACTTGGATGAAGCCTTTAAGGAACTAAGCTGGAGGCACTACTGACAACAAGCAAAGAAAATGAAGTCTGTAGTAGACCCAGGGTCATTCAGAAATGTTTCTGTTGCTCATCCCTGTTCTTTTGCCTCAGGCTGCTTTGTACTAGTTTGACTTTCAGTCCTCATGTTGTGAAATGCTGAAGTAAGCAGACCTGTGTTTGTAACATGCCTAATAGAATGGGACCTGTTCCTGATTAGATCTTGGAGTGGTGCTGTAATGCACTGTCCTTCATTCCTGCCTGGCAGCTCATGTGCCAAGTGAAGTATTTCCATCTATTTAGTTTCTCTGGTTTTATGTTCAGAAGCTGTTATCCCCAGTCTCTGGGTCTCCCCGAAATTCCCAGGTGGTGTCATATTGAGCTGTTATTTGTACCTGGGGTGCTTGACTGCTGCATCAGACATGTACAGTCTGCATTTCCTTCTTCCTCTCCAGCAGTAACAACGAGGCAGCAGAAAGCCAATTGTTATATTTGGCATTACGTGTACAGCATACGTCAAAATTCTGTGTTCAGATGTAGAAATCTTGTACTAGCATTAATCCATTTCCATGAGCTATTGCAAAACAATTCATCCCAGTGCTAGATCATAGCCCGCAGAGGGCAGCCTGACCTCATCTTTTACTCCAGCGATGTGCTCAACTGGAGAATTCAGTCATCTGCTGGCATCTCATTCTATCAGTGTGACTTGCTGTGGAATAAACAACTGAATGTTGTGGAGAATTAGCATCAGCCCTAAACTCAAACAGATTCAAAAGTGGACCAAAAAAAATAATCGCGTGACTAAATTAAACCTTCTGGTATTTTTTTTTTTTAAACATATTGAAAGAAAAAAATTGCATGAGAAAACTCAGCTAGACCTGAGCTTTAAATATCTCACATGTACAACAGATAAGTTTATTGGTAGATGTCAATAGGCAAGAGAAAGAAAATATCCAGAATATGTGTACTTGAATGTACTGGGCAAGATTAACAGGAGAAGAAAACTGTTTTTCTTTTTTTCCAAACCTCTTCAGGAATCTTTCAAGATTGAGTTACTGTTACCATGACTGTAAGACTGTGCCTTTGGCTGGTTGTCCATGTTCTTTCCCAAGTGTGTCCTGAGTCTTTGTGAAACAGCCATCACAATTTCAAGGAGATTTTGTCTAAGAGGATGTGTCTACATGCAGGCATGTGCCTTAGCTGTAGAACTGATCAGTGCCAGGTTCGGGACTAGGGGTTGCTATCTTGACTTAGTATGACAAGGAACAAGGCATTCAGTTCCTGAAAAAGAGCCAGTACTTTGTGTCTCTCAAATCAAATTGCATCCACCAGCTAATTAAGGAATGATCTTGATATGCTCTGAAGGGAGGCCTGTCCGCTTCTATACTTCTCAGCCAGAGGGCCCTGCAGTACAGTGTTCAGAATAGAAAATATGTATAAAGAAAATAGCATTTGAGAAATTAAGACAGCCTCAGCAATGTGTGAATTCCAGGAGTATGGGAAGAAACCTAAGTATCTCTTATGATCAGATGTCAAATTACTCACTGATGTGCTTTCACATTGATATAGATAATTAATTTCTTTGGCCCCAAACTTTCTACCCCACATAAGCATGGCTGTTCACAGGAGAATGTATACGCTTCTCAAGAGTTTGGCTCATTGTAATTGCAACTACAGGTGAATTTTTGCTTCTGATTCCTAAAACTTTCTCCAGGTATAGGAGTGCTGAGAGATTTTGACTCTGGTTTATTCAGAATATTCTTTGCTATTCTTGCCATGTTATTCATAAACATCTTTGCTAATGTGATCTTTGGCCAAGAAAATATCTGTCATGTTTTACACTGATAGCATGATGTAAAAGTTACTATGTAAAAATGCTTGAATAACCAACTCCGATTACCTAATTTAATTCAGTTTGGCCACAGCAAATTCTTTAGGGTAAAGGGTAGAGTAGGGCACACAGTGAGACAATGCCCTTACTTGATGCAGATCTACAAACTCTAGTTTATCATTAACAACAAAGGCAGTTTATGGGATTGTCTCTATATCTCCTGAAGGCATGCACTGAATACAAAATTAGAAGAAAAAATGATTTAGGAGTCAAGATGCACAGCTCTTATTCATGGTACATAGATCATATGTGAGCCTGTGAGAACCTGATGCAAAACCTGATTAAGTTTCTGACTCTGAGCTCTTTGTTGGGATCTTCCTGAAAAGGATATACACATAGGGGTGGTGCTGAAGTTCTTCAGCAGTAAATGCTGGCCAACATTTCGCTGATCTTTCCCAACCTGACTCTGAGAAACAAATTTGTCATTTTGGCCCTTGTGTCCTAAGTTCCCACAGGTACCTTAGCTATTTTGATGCGAGAGCAATACAGACGAGATATTAACAGGCTTATTTGGGGGCTTTTCCGGAGCTGCCAGGATCACCAATATTTCTTGGTTATATAAAACCTATAGTATGTATGTGATAGCATGATCTTACACAATCAATGTAAATTTTTTGGGGGTTCTTGAGTCCAGTAGTCAGTACTGACTTACGATAACATAGGTTCAATATTATATTTTTTGCCATAAAAGTGCATATACCACAGACAATATAAAGGGTTGAATAACATGCAGAGGATTAAGAAAACTGCTTCTACACAATGAAAAAAATAAGGAAGATGACTTTGGGATTTGTCTCACTCAGGGAACTTTCTAACTTTTTGATTTTTTTCTTTTTGTTTGATGGTTAAGTCTCTTTATATATGTATATGTGGGATATGTGGGGAAAAAAAACTTCGGTAAAGCATTTCTATTAATATTTGCTGTGAGTAATTTGGAGCTCAATTCTCCTTTGAAAGATATAAATGGGAACTTTTCTCAAAAGAGATTAGTGGGAGCTGCCCTTGAAGCTGACTGAAATCAGTGAAAGGCGATGTATTTATGTGAATATGCTGTCCATTACTGACTAATTGCAGATTCTAGTAAGAGTCTTATATTGAAAGTAAGAGAGCTGTCTTGCTTTCATGTCATTCATGTCACAGAGAACTATTTATTGTGAGCTTATTAAAATTCTGATTAAATCATAAGACTTAGTAATGCTGTAGATTTTGTTCCTTTCTAGTATGACTGCTATAGGTCTGATTTCCCTAAGAAAGGAGCCAGTGGAGTTATGGTGGAACATGTGGTAAAAACTTGTAGAAAAATCCTGTAGTTTCCATCATTCCTCAGCATCCCAATATCAGTTCAGTGAAATAAGTTAAGTAGATTATTCAGGCCAGTCCTGGCCATCCTTACCATTTGCCTTGCCCACAGAACTTGTTCTTTGAAGCCTACTTCTGTAAGAATTTGTCTTTTGTTCCAAAAAAACCTCCTAACTTTTGTCACAATGATCTGATTTCAAGAGGAAACATACTGTGTTGTGCAAAGATGGGTATGTTCTGACTGATGAGTTATCTGCATCAGACAAAGATGCCATGCTGAATTCTACCTGCTTTTTCACCCATGCTAAGTCATTCTCCCTTGATTTTCATGAAAAAAAAAAAAGATTTACATACAACTGATGGGATCTTAATGATTTTTAAAACTACTGTCCTGCTTCCGTATGTGACAAACTGGTTCAAAAGTGATGAGGGACAAGCAATGAGATTATAAACCTCATTTTCCCAAGAATCGGTGCTAAAAATACCAGTAGTTTATTTCTTCTTTTTGAGGGGGCGGGGAGAGAGTAGGGAGAAGGGCAGGGACTGTAGGGACTGGTACCAGCAAATTGTTGGAAAGCCAAAGCACAAAACTTGCAGTGATGTGTTACACATATACAGTATATTACAAAGATGGTACAGTGTCTGACATCAGGTATCTGAGTCTTGGTCCAAAAGCTACTGAAAGCAAAGGGAGAGATTCTTACCCATGTTGTTGTGCAGATCATGAGTGGGGTAATGTATTGGCTGTAAGAGTTCAGTAACGGTTAATGTTTTCACATCTCAAACTTACGGGTAGCTGGACATTATCAATCTTTTAAGAGTTTTCTGTTTGTCTAAAGCCAGTTCACTTAATGGAAGGAAAACTGAATTTTCTTTTATATATTCACACAGTGGCTAAGTGTCAGCAAGGTATGCTGCACAGAGAATACTGTCCAATATTTAGGGTGCTTTTCTTCAGAGATGCAGGTTCTATTCTTTGCTCTGACATAGATTTTCTCTGTGACCTTGGACAACATTCTTAGCTCCTCAAGGGCATTTAGGCATCTGAAAATACCAGTGGGGGATTTGAAAACACCTATTGTTTGGTAAAATAGATTAATCTGTTTGGGCATCTCTAAAAAATCCCAAGGTGCCTGTTTGCATCTCTCAAAGCCCAAACACCTTTAAAAAATGTTGACCTTAGTGGATCTTTCTACACTGTCTAACTTAAGTTAGAAGCCTAGGCTGTCTGTACAGTCAATAGGAGAATGTAGGAGGTAGGATCCTGCTTCCCAGCTGACTAATTCAGAAGCCTCAGGTAGATGCCTGAAATAAAACAATGTCAATCACTGCTCCTTAATGGACTTCTAAAGTAGTCAGGAAATGGCTCAGTCAATCAAACAGCTCAACAGCTTGCTGCTGCTCAAAAGGATCATCTCTTTTGCCTCTCATGGTTCCTCCTCTCCCTTTCCTGGCTGTGCAGTTCTGCACTCGCCTTCTGTCAGCTCCAGTGTTTATCTGAGCCTTTGGTTTCTTTATCGTTCTGTATCCTTACCTGGCAGAAAACTAACCCAGTGCAAGAAAGTGAGCAATTCTTTGCTAATTAATGAGCTAGTTCCTTGAGGATCAAACTAGTGGTGATGGTGCTGGAGTGAGGGAAGCAGGAGCAGATGGGTTGGAGTAAGAGAAGAGGGAGCGTATAGGAAAGTATGTGACCACCCCTTGCAGAAGCAGCAGTGAACTCTTGGATTGGCTTGCCCATCTTCTCTGACTCAGCATCTCTTATCTAAGTATATGAGGTCTTCATCTGTAAAATAGTAATAATGGTGTCTCACTTCTTCTCTGTACCTCCCTTTTCCACCCTCTTCAGCTTCCTTCCACACTCCCTAGATATTGGCAGGATCTGAGACAGCAACTACAGGAGCTGATTCAGCTGCAGACATGCAGATTGACTGACTGGTACTTGTGGCTAATGAAGACGTGCCCTCCAGAACTGGTAACTGTTGAGTTCCCACTGCAGCTTTTTCTCCTTCATTTTAATTTCTCTTCTTAAGTGCTAATTGCTACAGAACTTGTAGGGATGTACAACTCTTTCTGAATTATACCTTTTAGTCAGCTTGAATTGAAATTCTCCATATCCAAATCTGAAAATTGTTGGAGGGGACTTGATGGACAGACAGGAAAATAAAACTCTTATCAGCCTCAATTCCTCCGGAAACCCTGGTAAAAAGCTCCTTTTAATAAATGAGTGCTGTATCTGATGCATTTTAGCATTCTCTGACCAACATGTCTGTTGAACTTCTCTGCCTTAGAGACTTTACACAGTGAATGGAATAAACTCTTTTTGTTCTATAAAAACCCAAGTCACAAATGCCTTTCCCTTCCTACTTCCTAGCAGTATAAAGAAAGGAAGTTCTTCATTAAAAAGCTGCTTTCTGCATGTTCCTGAACCTTCTTTTTAAAGCCATCTATTAAGTATCACACAGGAGAACCCTTGATAGTGCTAGTCAGAAACTCACTGGAGGAAGTGCATAGGAAATGACTCAATTAAAAATACAAAATGCTGTCATACAACATTGAGGAAAACCTTGGCTCTTTTGGACAAGAAGGAAAACTTGAGTTGCTTGCAAGTGGAAAATTCTACTCATTTCAGAAAAGAAGACAGGGAAGGGAACTGTTTTTCAAGTGGATGTCAGATCACCAACTAAGGATAATGCCATAGGAGTTTGGAAGGAGAAGAACAACTTGAGATTTATTTCATTCCTGCTGCAGTATTCAGAAACATTTGCAATGGGCAAGAAAACAGAATGACATAAGGAGTATGGTTGAATTGAAGTGTGGGGGACACTGGGGTAATCCATGGCAAATAGAGCTGGATATGACTAAAAGTCATTGCTGCGTGCGAGCATGAACACAAATTCAGACAAACAGATGTGCCGATTCTTTTTTTGTGCATATATCACCTGATGAGAAGGCACGTGTGTGCTGTCCATTCTGCTGCTGCTTCCATGCTTTCTTGCATATATGCACTCCCTACTCAGTTGGCGTGACGGGGAAGGTGAGTGGCATGAAAGCACTGCCAGAGGGTTGGTCTGATAGAGCAGATACACTGGCTAGGCTGCACTTTCAGACAGCAGTGGGAATGTATGATACGTCTGTTACTAGCATCCATTTCTGCTCTGTGGACGCACTGTGATGCAATCTTTGCCACCTCTCTTAGATACAAAGATTTTGGTAATTGTTTTTTTCGATGGAAAAATTGTGTAGGCTTCTTGCTAGTATGAAGATGTATAGTGTATGGTAGCGCAGAGTGGAGGAGTGTGATTCAATTTCTCCTGTCATTTAGTTTGCATGCTGGCTCCTCAGTGAACATCACAGATTGTGCTTTCTGTTTCTTAGTTCATAGTTGCCCATTCTGAAATTGATAAGAGTCTGCCCTAGTGTTTTAATTTCACTGTTCTGATGTGGTCGTCTAACCTGTTATTCTTGATAAACTAGATTGTTGTTTTGCTTAACTCTTGCCAGCATCTAATAAACTGGTGGCATAGGGGTTTTCTTTTTAGTGTGGCTTGGGAGTATTTGGCTTTATTAGAGTGGAGGCTAGGCTACCGTGGGGAGGGGTGTCCACTAGATACTGATCTTGTTCTTCGGTGCTTTGCAGTTGGTTGCTTGCTGCTTTTATTAAGGTGCCAGGAGGAAGCCGAGTACTCTTTTCTGTATGTTAATGCCAAGATTGTTTTGCAGACAACATTGCTATAATTTTTATGTTTATATACTATTTACATACAGATATGCAGGTGTATAGTTGCTATGCTCCGTTGCCGTTCGGTGGGTGAATTTCACGTTGTGCCACAGACTTCAGTGTCAGGTCATAAATGAGCTGAATTGCTGTCGAAGAGCAGCACTGTCAGTGATTTTAGAAGACGACCCGGCTGTCCAGCGCTTGAAGGAGCAGAAGGTCTGGCGGTGCTTTTTCTAGCCTTGCTTTTGCAGCCGGTGTGACTCTCCCCGAGCGCCTCGCCGTGCGACGAGACGCGCACTGCACACCCAGCCCTGTGACACTTCCCCGCTGCCGTACCAGCAGCGAATATCGCCTTATTCCTCTGCCCCCCCCCCTCCCCGCCCCGCCGGCCGCCGCTTCCAGCGCCCAGTCACGCCTCACGGGAGCCGCCGCGGCCGCGGCCCCTCCGCCGGCCCTCCCCCGGCCCCGCCAGGCCGGTCCGCGGCGGCACACACGCACACACAGACACACGCACAGGCGCTCCCGGGCACACGCACACACGCGCGGGCTCACACCCGCTCACACGCACCGGGCAGGGCGGCCCCCGGCGCCGCCCCGCACCGCGGCGGGCAGGGAGGGAGCGCGGCGGCGGCGGCGGCGCGGACCCGCCCGGCCCGGCCCGGCCCGGCCCAGCGCCGCCGCCCCCCCGCATCGGCCGCCGCGGCGCGGAGGGCGCAGGGCGGTGCGGGCCGTGCGCCGCCGCCGCCGCTGAAGCTGCGCGGCTCCTCGCCCGCCTGAGCCATGTCTGCCAGAGGTGGGTCTCTGCCGCGCCGGGGCAAGCGCCGGGCTCCGCGTCCCTGCGAGCGACTTGGGCGCGGGCGGAGCAGCCGCGCTTGACCTTGCGCGCCTTGCCGTGCTGCAGTGCCCCGCTCGCTGCGCTTGGGCGGAGGTTGCGCGGGCGATTTTGGAGTAGGGGGAGGCGAGGAGATTCCCCCCCCCGCCCCCGGCCGTCGCCTGCCCGGTACCATTTTGCAGCTCGGCCGTGGCAGGGGCTCCGGAGCGGGCTGCAGCGGGGCTTAGCGCCGCAGAGCATCCTTCGGGGACGAGCATCCTTCGGGGACGGGCACCCAGCCGCACCTGCCGGGCGAGGCGTGGTGATCCTGCTTCGCCTTTTCCCAGCGCCCGGGAGGGCGGCGGGGGCGGCTGTGGGGGCCCGGGGAGGTGCGGCCGTTTGGTGCGTTTTAAATGATGCTGGGAGCGTATGAAGGCAGAGAAAGGAATATGGTGGTGAGGGTGGGCTTAGGGTCAGAACTCGGTGGTTATTACTGCTTAGGAAACGTTAACGGATTGGTACCGGTGTGTCTGCTGAGCGCTAGTGAGGCATCTGGCTTGTCCTGTCATTTGTAAAGCAAGTGCTCCTGTTTGGGTGTGGTGCTAAATCCAATCGTCAGATTATACCTCTGGTGGGCATTTGCATCTGGCTTGAAATTAACATTTTGAAGTTTTACTTCAAATTTCCATTTGTTTTAATAACAGCCTAAACTTGAATAGCCTTTGTCCTTTGCATGCATTTGTGCATAGACACTGACTGTTTGGTAATTCTGGGCTGGAAATGAGCAGATTAACCCTCATTGACTGCAGATCCTGTCTTGTTCCAAACTTCTGCTTCCAATATGAGAAACTGATGCAGGTGTGGCCCAAAGACTGATGCTTTTAGTTTTTTTAATTATAATTAGTACCAATTAAAGAACTGGAAGCATAAAGTTAAGTGTTTTCTGAACGTTGTCATAACAAAGCAGAAATACTTGTAAGCATCTCCTGAAGAGAAAAAAATACCTGCACAATAATGACAAGTACAAACACTCCCTGGTTATCTCTGATTTGAAAAAGTACTTTGTCAGAATTATGTATTACAAATTAACAAACCCCTGAATGCAGGGATACATCTTATTTGTTCATCCCTTTATTTCTCTGCATCTTCATGTGTTAAATACTGCTCAGCATGGACCAGCTCTTTCATTTGCTTGGATTCCTGTTGACGTCCAAATGAGCTTCGTGCACATGGAAGGCATCGTGTGACTGCTGAACGATTGTCAGCATTTTGTGGTTAGGACCATATTCCTAAAGCATCACACCCATTTTAGATATAAATAATAAATGGTGTTAGAGCAGCATAATTCTTCGTGGCACAGTAGAATTTTTGCTTTATGAAGAAATGGACTGTATCGGTCTCCAAAGAATCCATTTCTGGAAGAACACTAAGTATATTAGCATTAGTGCTGTGCTAAGGTTGCATTAGTACTTGTGGGGAAAACCCAGCAAAGCTTTATAACATGGATTAGCTTTGTTGTCTTCAAAGGGGTACCTGGATTTGAGGAAACGACAGAAAAACTTTGCAATTTCAGCTCTGCAGATGACTCGCCAAAACTGAACCATACAGAATGGGAAGCCAGGGAACGTATCCAATGGCCATATTCCCTTTTCCTCCCCCCACCATCCCTCTTTCCTATTCATCTGCACAACACATCATGTTTGATGCCTGCTTGATTCTGCTGGAGAGCTGCCTGGAGAAGAACGGTGAATTCTTTCTCAGCCTCTCCCCTGCCATCTATTTTTTTCAGAGTAATTAATTGGAGAGAGAGACAGAGTCCATAGGACTTTAAGGGAGCAGTGAATAAGATTCATAAAAGAGATTAAGATATTAGTTTCTAGCGATACCTGCTTTTCAATTTTAACAAATGGACTTAGTTGGAAAATAAGTGTGTCTGTGCAGGTAAATAGAGTTATTCAGTACTGACCAAAACGTATTTGTGTGTAAAGCAGTATAGACCACTGTTACTATTAACCATTTTAAACACTACTGCTGTTAAAGTCTTACATATGAACTTACTTTTACACACTTATGTGGTATAATGGGTCTTCATGAGGTTACTCATGAGAATGTAGCTCGAATAAGAAGTGAGTCTTTAAGGGATTAGGGCTTTGTTCAAATGTCAGATAGGGACCCTTTGCTTCATGAAGGCAGATTACCTCATGCATATACAGTCTCATTAAAACCACTGTATCATTAGGGTCTGCACCCTCAGCAAATATTGATTGTTAATATTTTATGTTGTGTTAGCTGTCCAAAAGGTGATCATTATTATTCTGAATGCATCAGACACTTGGAGCTATCTGCTTGTTGATTATATACTAAGCATAACAAGAATAGCAAAAGAGTTAAATGTTCACCTGTGCCATATTTATTACTAAACTGCAGAAGATATTCAAGGTATAGTAAAAAACATCACAATATTATCAGTGTTCCATCTGTGCAGCTCTCTATTCATCTCTTTTGCTCCAGGAGGCAGCATGGTCTAGTGAACTGACTGCAACAGATGACAGAAGAAACTCCTGAAATCCAGCGATACCTCTGTATTTTGGACCGTTCCTTTTAACTCTTCTGCTCTAGTTCCCTGTTGTTATTTAACTGAAACTACCCATATAGTCAATGACATTATGACAGATTGTAAGTCAATACATAAAGTATAACTAATAACACAAATTCATGTAATTTTGCCTTAAATGGAACTCTGGATGAAGAGTTTTATGCTTCCCTACTTGTACAGTGGAAATAAGGGTAGCTAACTTTTTCAGAGGGGTTGCTGTGAGGACTAATGGCTCACCTGTGCTTTAAGATGAATTTTCTGAAATTTTCCTTTATTTTCTTGCACCCTTCACAGACTAGGCTGTTGCAGTCCTTCACACCTGTCCCTCACCTCTCGCTGTTATGAAAGTGTAAGATCTCTAACGTTCTTCTGCCGCTTTCCTCATAGTACAGCTCTAGCAGATGTTTTGACCAACTGCCAGGTGAAGCAGCATAGACGTGTATTCCCAGAAGCTTGAACAAATAATCGTTTTGGAAGTCTGGTGATTGAACTGGGAGCTGAAACAAACTTTGAAAATCCCTTTTCACTTCCCTGTCAAGTTGGAGTCCTTCCCAGGGCACTCTCACGACCTGCTCTGCAGCCTGTTGGGATCAGTGGAGAGCTGCCGTTGACGTCAGTCGGGCTTTTCAATTTTGCAGTTTGCAAAAGGCTTCATATTCTCCTTTCAGCTGTTGTTAAGTAGTTGTTATTAGGACTCATACATGACTGAATTTAGGTGTTGGAGTAAGCCTTATAGATTGTTGCTTACCTAAGGGCTTGTTTGCAAAGAGCTGTAAATTCTCTGGATGAAAGACATTTTTCTAAAGCCAAGTACAACTGTGACCTACTTGTGCATGTTATCTCAAACTGCTTAAAAACTGTCAAAACTACTTGTTATCGTGAAGGTCTAAGTTAATGGAAAATGGCTATTTTTAGCTATTATAATCTTCAGTTATGCTAGAGCAAACAGGCACAAACGGTAGTGTTTGGTATGGTCAAATACAAAGATCTTTGCTAAAATTTTTTTCTAATGTTGAAAGAATTAGCATGAGCTGTATTTAGTCCAGTAGGCAACTTCTTCAGGAAAATGAAGGCATGTAAAATAGGAGGTTTATCAATAGTGGTGTCTTTTCAGCCTTTTTTGTGCCATAACAAAAATCACTGAATTTTGACAGAAGCCAGTGTTAAAGAAATATTATTGCTGTCCAATATTAACAGGTTGTACTGTGCCTCTCTGATGCTGCAAGTGTGGGTGTTGTAGAGAAGGTAATTACATTTTTTAGCCTACTCAATAATCAAAGTAGTAGAGTTTAGCTTAAGAATTTATTTTATAGTACTAATCCTTGTCTTTTCCTATTTGATTTTCTAACAAATGTAGATCGAACACTTGTCATTTCAGACAAATAAATCACCATAACACTTGTGTGAGGGAGGTTTTGTCCTCATTTTACAGGTGAGACAAGAACTGAAATGATTTTTTTCTTTTCCCTGGGTCTCAGAGCCAGGTCAGAACAGGGGAATTTCTGCCTTCTGGGCCTCTTCTCAAGCTCCTCATTTGTTCTTACACAAGTTGATAATAGA
Source organism: Gymnogyps californianus (assembly GCF_018139145.2). Lineage (NCBI taxonomy): Eukaryota > Metazoa > Chordata > Aves > Accipitriformes > Cathartidae > Gymnogyps > Gymnogyps californianus. The sequence goes on from NC_059476.1 coordinate 9,702,594, forward strand.
TTTCTAACAGAAGGTGAGAAACTTCAACTCATTATGTTTTGCTCTGGTAACAGTTCTTTCTTCATCCGCACTGTGCACATCACTTGATTGATCCGTCTCACAGTTGCGAACTTTTGTGTGAGGAAATCACAGATTTTTCAATGACAAATTTACATACTAAATCTTGAGCTCCTACATATTCCACCAATAACCTTTATTTTTCTTTTCCAAATTTTCTCGTCCTCCTCAGGTAGCTGTAGACATGGCTGCTCTTGCTGGCAGCGATGGTTTTGGTTGAGGTCTGTGCTGACTGGTTTAAAAGCTACCTGCTGTGAGCTTCTGCTCAACATTTTATTATGGTCTGTGATTTTCACAGTAATATTGCTCATACCTAAAGGCACCAGGCACTGAGGAGGTGGCAATATTGTCTGCCATATCCTTTCTGAAATCTATTGCTGTGTTTTTCTGCTTGTTGTCAAAGGTATTTCTTCCAGGCATGTAATAACGTCCCTAATTTGTGGTGTGACTAGTACATGGCTATCACCGAACGCTCTCAGGCCGAGCGACCTGAAGAGTGGGGCCGTGTGAGCTGGCTGGACGTTTCCTTAATTTTAGAACTAGAGAATTTTAGCATGTGTAGAGTAGTTAATTATTGTAGCTTCAAATGCTTCCAGTCCTAGTGATTTCCACCATTTTCCATGGTATAATGCTCCATAGCCCGAAGGAGCACATTCCTGGCAGGGTTCGGTGCTCTGCAGCATTACCTGAGACAGAGCTGTCTGCGCAGTCATGCCGACACAGCTGTTTCCCACTTTGAATACCTATGCAGTGCAGAATTTGGAACTGGCTCTGAAGGTTTTTTTCTCCCCAGCTTTTGTCCTGAATTTCTTCTGTACTGATTTCATACTGTTATTTAATCCCATCTGTACTTTCTGTTTATTTCTTCCAAATACATGTAATGACTTACGTTTTTTTCTCTAGTTACTCGTTTTAGGGCTTGAACCTCGATTTAGTGGCTTAAGTAGTTTGGGATCAGCACTTGGATTGTCACTGCAAGCTGTGCTTGTCTGTACATGAGAATCAGTAGCTGCAGCTAAATCTTTAGGCCTATGCTTTTGTTTTGATGGGGAAGAAGAATATTTTACTGAGGTACCTGACTTAAATCGTAGTATCTCTTTTAAGCTGCTCCTTTTCAAGTTTTGCCTCTTCGTCCCATCTTTTTTTCCCCTCAACAAAGCTTAGTCTGTGCTGTTTAACTTTTGTGATTAATGAAAATTAGTCCTGAATGCATGGAAAAAGTTACATAGACTAATGGCAACAACAAGAGGAAACTGGGACAATGAGGTAGAATCTATTTTAGATGCATGGCTTTGAAAGGAATTGCACAGAAGGAAAATAAGCATCAGCTTATGGATGGAAAAGCCAGCAAAATTGCTTTTAGTGAAGAACACCAGAACTTCATGTGTTTTGCAGTCTCTGAAAACAATCTTTTGGGGATTTCTTTCTTTTTTTCTTTTAATAGGTTTGAATTGAATATTTTGAATTATTGTTAATCTAATCTATTAGTAATTGAAGATGAAAACCACACATGGTTAGTTCATGTGACTGGTGTAGTATTTCTTAGTTTTGCAGTGTAAAGGCAGAAACACACAGGGGAAAGCAGACTTCGGTCTGTAAGTTCCGAGACCAGCAAGTAGCCCCGAATTTTTTTATCACATACTGTTTAGGCTACAATGTCTTTATAATTAGGTGTTGCTCTTCATTAAAACGCAAAGAAAACTCCTAGACATTATACAGTAATGGAGGAAAACTCTGTGAGACACGTATTTTTCTAAATCATCAGCCCTTATTGTGGCGTGTTTTCAGAAAGAACTTCATTTTTAGAAGCTCAAACCCAAATAAGAGTCCCAATCCTGTAAAGATCATTATGCATTACATTCGGTATGTTTACCAGTCCCATATGTTATGTAGGGAAATCCTTAATTTGTAAACAAGATTGGACCAGACAGGCTTCAGCAAGGTACACCTGTGATGGAGTTGTCTTACATTCTCCTTTTCCCATTTGTAAGCCAGAATTAGCGCTTTGGTGAGTCAGTTTGTTCCATGTAAACCATGAAATATGGCCACATCCACAATGCAGTGCCTGCTGTTTACATGCACACATTTGAGTTAGACTTAAACTCAGTGTGGCGCTGGTTGTGCAGAGCTTTAGCGAGAGCTGGATATAAGCTACCTGTCTGAGTACCTGCCCAATTTCTTGTGTGGATTTTGCAGCCTGTGTTGACTTCTGTGCTGTTGCGAACAGTTGGTTGTGCCCAGTCTTACATAGCCTTAGAGTTACTTCCCCATGGCTAGAAAAGATTGCATTCACTTCACGTTTGTTGAAAACTATTAATCTGTTCATCTGAGCTCCACATTTTGAAGTGGAAGGAGGATCTGTTGTCATCATTGTAAAAAAGTATGATATGTAAAAAAGTATGATGAGCCAGAGTGTTTTGTGGCACCAATATGCTCTGTGCCTCCAGAGAGGAGGTGCTGGGGTTTTCGTGCTGTGCTGGTAGGGTTACAGTGAGAGATACAGAGGAGAGACGCCTGCTCTGTGCAGCTGTGACTGAGGAGCACTCTGGATGGAAGCATGAAATAGGAAACATCCAGAAGACAGTGTTCTCAAAGGTAAGGCAAAAGGTACTTTTTTTCCCCTGTGGTTTATTTGCAGTTTCAGCTTAGAGGGTGATGCAAGAAAACCAGTCCAAGCCATCCAGCAAATTGTGAGGTTCTGACTCCCTGAAGCCTTTAGACCTGTGCTTAGCTCTTTTTGGAGCATACTGAAAAGTGCAGTATGTGTTGCTGTTCATTGATGAAGCTAACGATGTCTTTTTCTATGTCATGCTCATAGACTTTTTTTCTTGGTAACTTATTGGCATGGCGCTTAGCAATGATCCTTTTGGAGATAGGTCAGAGAAGTGAGTGGTCTTATCACAGTGGACTTTACAAGGACGGCATGACAAGAAGGTCTGGTTTACTGCTTCCTTACTAATAAAGATATTTCTGTTTCTGAAATGGCAAAACAGGTCATGTATTGTCATAGAGATGGACGCATTTTAATCCAAAGTGCGAAGCTGAAACAGTTTCTATAACATTTTTTTAGTACTTATCATTCGCTTTGCTATACCTGGAACCTCAACTTAATCATTTCTAATGTGCTCTCATTTTAACTACTGTTTCCTCCAATGTAAGTCTTGTATGAGTAAGGGTTGTGGGATTTCACTCAATGAAAGGATTCTGCTTTAATTACTGTTATTATAAAACTGATTTTGTTTCTATCACATCAGGCTCGTATGAGGCATCTTTGATCAACAGAGAAGTCAGCAAAACTGCTGTTCAAATTACAGTTTCCTTTTAACTAGTGATGAAAGCTTTCAGTTTATTTTTGGCATTAGAAAGTCTGGGAGACAACCAGGTTAGATAAGAGCTGAAACCTAGTTAATGATAAAGGAACACAGCTAAGAGAGCTCTGATAAAGATGTTCCAGCTCTAACTCTCTGTGACCCTACACATCCAGAAAATGCAAAACAGTTTATGCCAAAGTACTGGCTTTCGCTGGTGTCCTGGGTTGCCACTTCTGTTAATCAGCATTTGTGGAAGAGCTGACTTCAATACAGACTGTGTAAGGTGAATGAATTTCATAGAAATAGGGTGTAAAAGAAGAGAAGGATTTAGGACTTGCTGTTTCACTGAAGATAGTAGTAAATACCTTGTTCAGTGGAACAGGAATATAGTTGAGCCTATGGTCAGTAGACAATGTGGAAATCAATGGTTTTCTCAGAATTAAAACCAAAAGGAGAAAAACCTTTTTTTCTTGAATGAAAGCACACCTGAGTGAAGCACAAATCTAAGCACCTTTAAAATTAGGTTTAGTTGCAAAAGGAATTGTGCTGAGTGTTATCCGTGAAGTAATATTTTATGCCTATTAATGAAAGTCAACATAATGTAAGTATACTAATTTTCTCTGCTGAGGACTTTCTTTATTCCCATCGGAAGGGCGTGTACATGCGTGAACAGGCTGTGCTGAGGTGTGTGTGAATGTGTCTGTTCCACAAAAGGAAATCTGCAGATGTCTTGAGTGGTTTATAATGAGCAGAGCTGTAAGACCTCTTACCTTTCACTGGAATTGTGCCCGGCTTTATTTTTTTAATCTTAATTTCACCTATTCTCATGAATATCCTCTGCATATGAATGTAGATACACAAGACAGAATTTGAATGTTTCTGTGGCCTTCTGCTGCTGTTGTAGAATTTTCTCTTTTATTGTCCTAGTAAGCCAGTAAAACAATTAAATGATAATCAGACAATCCACTAAAAACCTGTGGCATGTGTAAATAAGAACAAAACTTACTGCAAGAAGACAATATTGTTATATAATAATGTGGTTATCCAAAACTGTTTATTCTACTTTATGAGCTGGAGATAATCCCAAAATTATCCAGTCCAGACTTTGATCTAAGGAAGAATAATAAAACTTTGATCATTGTTGAATTGGCAGCTGCTATAAAAAGCCTATGTCATATTTCTCTCTTAGTAACACTAGCTAAGTCCAAAATAACTGATAAAAGAATTTGATGATTGCAGCTTAGGGATGCTTTCTGAGTTGACCTGAAGTAATCTCTGTCCAAAAATGTCTATAAATATTTTTTTCTATTTTCTGTTGCCAGATGTTTTGATATTTGAGATGAATGACAAAATGTTCTGTGTACTTAGATATGCAGTGCACATTTGGAGTCTTAGTGTTTCAGAGAAAGAGGCTCTGGTTAACTGATTATGTTCATACATAATATGATTAATTTACAACAAAATTCTGATGCCATTATCTTGCTTCCTATCTTTCTGAAAATGTCATTTAAAATTTGAAAAGTTTAAATGACTAATGTCTATGACTATATTATAGTTGCCACAGTGATACTGTATTTCTTTCCACGCTTGCAACATAGTAAATATTTTCCTACAGGTTTGTGTAGGAAACACCACTTGCGATGTTCTTCCTTTAGAGCTGCAACTGGACAGTGGCACATTTTTCTAGCTTTAATATTATAAAACTTAAAGGAGAATGTAAAAAAAAAAAAAAGCCATCTCACCTTTTTTTCATCATAAATTGGGATTTTTTTAAATTCCAGAATTGTATGGGTCAACAAAGCTCACAGACTTGTAAAGTTTCTTTGGCACTTTTGAATTTCTACCCATAATACATTCAATAAGGAAAATGGCTGAAAACTTAGACTCAAATGGCAGTTGATTTTAGGATCTTTAATGTATTGCATGACCTCAGTCCCTAGGTAATGCAGGGCTTTTTCAAATCTGTGTGGCAGGGATGTTGAGAGGTTCATGTAATGTTTGGTATAGCGTTTCAAGAGTACAGCGCCATGAAGGGGCTACGTGTTGTTCTTCCTTCGGCCAGGCTGGCATGGCGCTGTGCATTCGGCTTGTTCTGTACGCTGTGTGGTGGTGTGGTGGTTCAGCAGGGCAAGAGTCAACCTTTCCCTTCTTTTGCTGTGAGTTTTCCTGCTGTCTGGCTCCCTGCTTGATGCAGGTAATCTGCAGATCTAAAGTTTTCTTTAATAACACTGGTCTTGTGTTTTGGGCAGTAAATCCTATTGAATTAAACGTTCAAAATTTAGGTTTGGGAGATTTTGTGACTTTTTGCAATAGCAATTTCCTCCTCTTTCTCTTGTCTTCTGGTGACAGCTTTTGTGGATATCGGGAGTTCTCGTTTTTCCTTTCTGCAAGGCACACAGGCCAAGCAGACCAGTACTATAAGATGCACTTTATTCTCTGTCCATTGTTGCCACTCTGTATTTATCAAAAGCAAAAAGACTGTGTGCCTGAAGGGGGATTAAGAATCCTGCCATCTTGCTATTTATGATGCTCAGGAGGTATTTTTAGTAAAGGTTGTTAGCGCTGCTGCCCAAGGGAATGGCTGAGAGAGGGTAGGTCAGGAGGCAGCCAGCTGAAACTATGAGTACTACGGCTGGAGTTGCAGGGAAGGGGTAACCCCAACAAAGATCCCTTTGGTGGTTGTGTGCGTGCGTATGAATGTGTATGTGTACACATGAACAGATTTGGAGTCTATGTATAGAAAACAACTAAAGAAACTGTAATCACCTGTGCTCACTACAGCCATTTGAAAGAAGGGAGGAGATTAATGCATGCTGTGTTCCACACAAGTCCTCTTCCTGAAAGGTTATCATTGGAGTTACATGAAATGGTTTTTATATGATACTCAGTTTCCATAGCTGAACCCTCCCTCCAAATGTACAGGTCCAGAAAGATCTGTATGTTGCTAATACAGATTATGACTCAGTTTTCTAAGGAAGCAAGATCAAGATTGAGCCTTGTTCTGCCCTTGTTAAATTTGCTTCCTACACTTTCCTCTGGAGACTGGGAAGTCACGAGAGCAGTGGGTGAAGGAGGCAGTGAGTAAGAGCTGGAGAGAGTGGAAGCAGAATAGAAGGGCACCTGAGAATGGTGAGCAAAAGAGACATATTTAAAGCAGAGTGAGGTGAGAGAGAGTGCGTGGAAATCCTCCTTCAAGCTGGCACAGAGGCAGAACTGGCACAGACCAGAACTGGTTTAACATTAAAAGAGATGGGAGTAGAGAACATTTGGGGAGTTACAGAAAGAAGTTGTAAGTATTCTGATGTCAAAAAGCTTTTTGTTTTGATTTCTTTGTTTTTCGGACACCCCAAGTAGCCTAGCAGTCAGTCTGGGGGAGTGCGTGCTAAAGCAACTGTCCCTACAATCGCTGCAAATATTTCTGTGATTTTCTGAAGGGAGCGGAGGGAAGTATTGGTTTGAAATCACCTAAGGTAAAACTCTTAGCTGCCTAAAACCTCTGAACGCTTCGCAGACTGATCTAGGAGCTGGTGCTCTGCCAAATCCTATTTTTAAGAAATTAGGTTTCTCTCCCAATTTTATGAAGTTATGCTTCTCTAGCAGTATTACACAAGTGTACGGCCTGGAAAGGGAGGGGGGGAGCATGTGTGCAAGCATATGACTTTTCAGGGGAAAAATACAAAATTAAGGTTGATGCCATATTCCTGTGTGTGCATAGCAAAGAGCTGATCTTCAGTGAGAATGAACAGCTCCAGCCCTGGTGCATTTCCATCCTGCTGAGTTACACGGTCCATGTTGCTACTTTAAAGTAGAATCTTCTGTTTTCCTTGAATACATAGTTAATTCTTTTCTACTAATGCTTTCTTTGCACTGCAAGTTGAAGTTTCAAGCAGAAGTATTAAGAGATTTCCTAGGGCAATTAGGAAACCCCATCAGCTGGGGAATGTAAAGAAACTAGAAAGCATAATGCCAACAGAACTCCTGTATTAACTCGCTGGGAATGGATTAATTATGAGGTCAGCTATGATGTCCTTTGATTTCTCACATGTCTAAAGAGCACCACAGCTGCAGCCAGAACTGATCAAAAGTGTTTTCCTGGATGTAACAAGTATTTTTTCTGTTTGCAAAATACACTTCATGTAAATGAAATTGGGAAGACAGAAGGAATAACTAGAAGAGGAGATAAAGTCCACAGGAATCGCTGCTGCTGCCTAAACACGAGTAATGCTATTAACAGTTCCAAACTTAACAGTTTTAGTCAGAGTATATCTTCCTTCATGCTGGCAGGAAAGCTCAGTTTACTTAGTTTGTTCTCATTTTCTGATTTCCAGCAATAAATGTTATATCAAAAGTGTGGCCAATGGACCACATAAGAGTTAAAGTGTCTGAGATTTTTCCAGGTTCTAGGATAAAAAAATGATGTTTTGACACAAATATGGGAGAGTGTTGGTCCATTTAAAATGCATGTTAGTGTGCCTGCTAAGAATTTCTTTCAAGTGTGCAGTTCTTAGTAAAGCATTCATTGATGTTTCTTCTCCAGTCTGTATTCCAGAAAAAATACTCATCATGGTCTGAAATAGTTCTTGACTACTATTAAGTTTCATTTTCTGCCCCACCCTCCTTAATTTCTGCAATGCAAAATAACCCAGTAGGAAATCTTTAATTCAGCTTTTCATTCTGTCCAACATTATTTACTGCTAATATTTATGGGTTCTGTAAGCATACTACTCTTAATATTAATAGTTCATCTTGGGAGCGCAGATGTTTAGCATCAAATTCATTTTCCGTAGGAACTGGAAGTTGAAAGCCTTTCTAAAATGGTTATTTTCCTGTTTTATATGTCTTGAAAATGGCAGGCAGTACTGTTGGTTACACTTGAGCATAGTACTCTGCAGTATCAGAGGGTGAGACAGACACAGCAATTGGATCTTTCCTGAATGCTTCAAAAATTAATCAGCATGCCTTTTATTTCTGATCTATTTCTTGCCTGAATGACTGTTTAGAAACTGCAGTGCTTATTTTATAGGCAAAGAATATATTGACAAAAAGTCTTTTTTGGTAGCGGAGCTCTTTGAAGACAAGCTATACTCTCTTGTGTTGTGTAAATGTGGAATAACTGTGGAGGCCAGCAGAGTAATCCAATTTGTGCTCATCAGAGAGATGAATTGGTCAGATTTTTGGTAATGATATGAAGTAGAGGAAGACATTGAACAGAGGAATGGTTGTAGAGACAGTTCATCCTGCCTTGAGGCAGGAAGAGGCACACAGCTTTTTCAAGGCCCTTTCACCATTAGTATTTTGTAACTTCTAGGGACATAGGGGTTTATTCAGCTGTGTTCAGTCTGAACGCCTATTTTGGAGACTTTCTTTAAAACAAGTTTTTTTGCATGTTCATTTGTATATGACAGCAGTACAGAGAGCCTCAACAATATATTATTATTTAGAAATTTAGTTGATAATGAAGATAGTTATACTTTGGCATGTGTAAAAGTGTTAATTGTATATACTGTGATTCTTAAGCTACATGAAGCTGAATAAGTATTCCTCCCATTTGAAAGTACAATAGTAGGCGTTGTGATCTTTGGGAAATTGTTCATCCTGGCAGTTACAAGATCCTAGGTAAAGTCTGTATTTCATCCACAGTCTGCTTTATCTCATCTAGGACATGCTAGATAACATGCTATCCTAGAAGGAAAGTGTGAAAATTACTTTTATCTGTTTCTAGAGTGTTATGACTGATGTCAGATGTAGGTTAGTGCAGGGAAGAGAAGTTGTATAAAACTGGAAATTGATCCTACTCTTAATGAGTTCCAGTTCTGTATATTAATCAAAATATTGCTGTCCCTTCCTCCCTCTCTCCCTTCCTCCCTCTGGGCTAAACCCTGCTCTGAACTGAGTAGCTCTGTTGAATTCTCTTGCCATCCTAGCAGCCACGTTGGAAAACTGCTGGAAACATGAGGAGCTCTATAAATTGTACGTGCATGTATATAGGTGGTTTTATTCAGTTATTCATGATCAGCTGCTGCTGATCATGATTTCTGGTTAGCTGAACCACAGGCAAGTATCCATTTTTTTTGCCTAGTGCATAGTCTGCTTTCTAGTCATGCTTTATCTTCTCTGAAGAAAGCGCAGTATCTGGATATAGTTGTTATTTAGTTTTAATATCTCTTTGGAATAGCTTGTGTGCCAGTAGGGGCATGGAGGTCTTACCCCTAATCTAGAGCATGGTGACTTTCTGTCTTGGAGGACATAAACACTGTCAGCAGGATGAAGAGAGCTGAGAGGTTGTTCAGTAGCTAGGGGCAGAGATTTACTGCATGTTTTCATTACCTTTGCATCTTTTCATTACCTTTTACAACGTAAATACCTTGTAAAAGTGAGCTACAAAAGGGAAGGCAGCGTGTTGCATTATGTTTTCTGATGCTGAATTCATGTTCCCTCTTTGATTTCTTCTGTATCTTTTTTTTTTTTTTTTAAGCAGAGATTTGGCAATGGCTGTTTTTCAATTTATTTGACGTTTGGCCATCTGGAGCTGAGCAGAGCTTTAGTCACACACGTTAGCTGTGTTAAGTGGAGCAATGTAGGATCTAGGGGCCAGATTCAGCTCTAAAGTAAGCACAGTGGAATTAGCAAAGTTACATCAGGATTGGACTGGGACTTTCAGCTGGCCGTTTGCTATGCAGGTTGCTGAGAAATTTCATCTTCTTTTCTCAGCTCTGAGGGAGCTTGGTGTGAAGATGCTTGGGATGCTTGGGGTAAATTGCTGGACAAGTAAATGGAAACCAGTCAAATAATTTCCAGTACTTTGTTTCTATGCAGGTTAAAAAAAATAATAAGTACTTCTCTCTTGGTAATGCTCTGTAGGGCACTTGGGACCTGGTAACGGCCCAGAGCTAGTGCTTACAGAGCCTATACTTTTAGGCTGCATTTAGGGTCCATCTTATTCCCTAGATATCTCCCCAAGGCCTGCATTGCTGTAGCTCTCTGCCCCAGCTTTTCCAGAAGGGATGGCTCCAAAAGCAAAAGAGTGTGAATACAGCGTTATTAGATGGTTGAATGATTTACTGCTGGTTTGTGTGTTGACTTAATTGTGTGCTGGGTACAGGGGATGGGATTGGATTCAGTGGACAAGTTCCCTTATATAACGGCATTTCTATTTCCTTGAAAATGAGGCTGTCAACACCCGTCTGGGCAAAAGTGTATATTCCACAAACATTATTATTGGTGAGGTTTCCTCCTTCCATGATTGTGATGTCCAGCTTCCTTCTGGGTCACATGAACAGCCCATAACTGTTTTTTATACCTCCCGTAACAAGGCAGCGATGGGCCTGTGTCTCCAATCTGCTAACTTTAAAGAAGCTTGTATTCTTCTCCCTTGTATGTTAGGAACTGAACCCTTTGATATCAGTTGTGTGTTTCAGGTGTATCTCCATATGAGGAAGAATATTACTTTCATGACACTTTCCCTCTATTTATAAGTTGGCCTTGTGAGTGTTTTGTTAGGACCAAAAAGAGATTGTTGTGGTTTCTTGAAGGCGGATGTCAAGGCTGAGCTTGGTTAGGATGCTGGAAATGGTGCCATGTACAGGGGTATGAACTATATTGCTGTTGCTGAAGTCCAGGTATGCAGGAATGAAAGCTGCATGTTGCTCCTGTCTGCAGATCAGGCGTGTGATTGTGACTTGCCATATGACATGAAATAACATCTTTAATTGAGATAGTTTGTGTAACAGTACAAGGGAAGTCACAGTGGCTCGAGTTTTAGGAAAAGGCCTATATGTTTTGGTGAATAGGCTGAGCTGGAATCCGTATTACTGTGACTTAATTGTTGTTAGTTCCCAAGCTTGATATGAGTTTCGGTATGGCTACTGCTGCTGTGGTTATGCTTTTGATGTGGTTTTAGGCAAGCCCCTGAGATTCATTTCAGAATTCCTCTATCCTTTTCGGTTGCATTCTTGCAAATTTCTATCCAGTATGCTGCCGAGCCTGTCACTGAGTTTTTCTCGATGTGTGGCACAGCTGGACAGAATGAAAACCAGCAGGATTATAAATGTAGGTAACTTCAGGTGTTATCTTTATTTTGTCAACATGTAGTCTAGCTAATAGTGACTTCCTTTCCTCTTGGCCTTTGTTTTCTCTGCTGAAGACAGGTGCTCACAAACAGCTGTGTTGGTCCATTTTACAAAGCATTGAGGATTAATGATTTTAATGCACAATACAGTAGAGGAATTTTGTTAAATCAATGCTCCCTCACTTGGTGATCAAGCTCTTTAATAATTAAAATGATTCCCCATAGTGGTTTTCTGCCTTTCCTGATGTCCAGAAGAGCAGTTCTAGACTTGACACAAGTGCTTCTATTCTTGTGCAGATGAGCTGAGGGCTGAGCCTAACCGCTGCCATACGGTGGGGTCAGGAGCTGCAGAACAACTTGCCTTTCAACAGCTCTGAGAGATCTTCAGGCAGATTGTAGAAGCTGATCTGCAAAATCACCTCACCAGTATTTACAGGATTTTCAGATTTGGTATAGGAGAAATGGCTAAGAAGTGCAAATTATGGGAGATGAAGTATCACGTAGCCCACATACAGAATCACTCAGTGAGAAAACATGCTTACACTTGTGCTAGTGTTAGTGAAGTTCATTGTAAAGTATCTGGTTAGCAGGCATTTCCTGAGAGTTACGTGCACCATCATAAATTTTATTGTCAGAATTCAGACTGGGTGATCGTAGATGCCTTAAAATCAGTGAATTGTGGCATGAAAATAATTTGAGACAGCAGTCATGGAACACATTTTGAGCGTGACCTCTCACCATCATAGCCATCAGTTGTCACCTATAAGTTGGTCTTTTCCTTTGAGTGCAAACTGTCATGCCAATCTGGTGAACAGAACTGCCTGTTGAGGAGGTGGGACAAATGAGGTGGCTGAAGGCCTTGTCTGGCAACATTTACTCATGGTCCAAACTCAGACTGGAGTTTGTGGTGTGAAGTGGCCTGCATCACTAGATTTTTGAGATTTTATTTCACAAGCATTTATTACTTAGTTCTGTCCACTTCCTAAGTAAGCCTGAATTTGTGGTTTACTAAGCAAGTATGTAATTTAAAATAGTTGTGTCTTTATTGCAAGTCATTTTTTTTAGTGTGTTTAACAAGATTCAGAGCACCACAATTAGGAAGTGTCGTGTCTGTAAGTGTTACCATGGATGTCATTCAGAGCTGCGCCTAGCTCTGTAATGCTCCACTGCTAAGTGCAAGCCTACTCAGACTTTCCTCAATGCTGCAGCTTCTCTCCTGCTGTGTGATTCAACATACGAGGTGTCAATGGTTAGCATGATCTATGATGGCAGGTGCAGGTCATGATATAGGAGAGGATATATAAGATGAAGCCGTTATATTCAAGGGGGTTAGAAAGCACAGATGATAGCATAGCCTAGTAATGCTATGTTGTTCCTTCCCTGTCATCTAGTCCAGCATGCTAAGCGTGTCTCCCATTACTTAACCCAGAGTGGTGCTGTCTCATTTGAGCAAGAAGAACGTCGATGATATTTGTAATAGGCTTAAGTAGGATTTAAGTGTCATGCAGATGTGGGCTAATCCTTTGCATGGGGTTGTAGTCAGCCTTTTATGCAAACACATAGTTAGCCTTTTTGCTCAAATGTAGATGGGTATAAAAATCAACAGTTTTGAATTACAAATACAAGTTCTTTTAAGTCCACTTAGTAGCCCAGGGAGAGTCACCGTATCTCTAACACACTGTCCTGAAAAGATGTAACAGACATTTACCACAGCATTTCGTGATGCAAATCTATTTCTAGTTAGGTGTCATGTGATGATACAGAAAAAGAGAGAAGGTTTTTTTCCTTTGCACGGAGTAAGTTAAAAGACAAAATCAAGTTTTCCAGCTTTACTGCTTTAAAAGAAAGTATCATTAGGAAAATCTCTGTAAATGTATTTTTGCTCTTACCCACCCAGTTATAAATTGATATACCAGATGATCAACTTGGAGGAAAAAATGTACAGGATAACTTACAACCAGAGGCTTGTGTCGAGGCTACATTAGGGAGCAAAATAGAGCAGGTTTAAAGCTGTGTTTGGATGACCTTCAAATCCCATCTGCGGATTTCTTTTTAGCTTCAAGTTTCAAATGTCAGCTGCAAGTAGATCATTGCACCAGAAACACTTAGGCAATAAAAGATCAAGGATGTCCTCTCTTTGCATTTGTTTTAGAGGAGAGAGAACTGTGTTGCCTCATTAGGAACTGCTGTCTGTGGGTAGACTGATGTCTCTGAGAGGAATTGGGAAATCTTGCACACTGGGTTGATGCATTAATCAAGGGTGAAAATGGGAATATCTCCACTAGGTGAAACGAAAACATTAAAAATCCACTCTGTTAACAAATTATAACATACTGCTTCAGTCTGGTGTTTGGGTTTTATGCCATGAAGCATGAATATCCATGGCTAAGAGCTGTGAAGATTTAGAGAGTGGGGGAAGAAAGTGAAAACAATACTAGGGTATAGTTAAGTATATTTAGTCAGCATTATGATGTCTTGCCTACTTGAACTACAGAGTTTACCAACAAATCCAAAAGGCAGGCTGAAGGGAGAAATCTCCCTTCATCTCCCGTTTTAGTTGTGGACTTCCCTCTTGTGCTTTCATTGCGTACATGAAAGAAATGGGGATAAAGGCGAAGTATAAGCAAGGTGCTGTTATTTTAGAAGCAAAACCTTAGGTCAGAGGTTTCTGTCAGGCAGGATGATCCCTGAGTCCAGTAAAAACATACTGAGCCGTAGCTGCCTCCAAGAGGCATTTGGCAGAACTGAAGGGTTGCTCGGAGAACTAAGAAGCTGCTCTGAAGTACTGTAAAAGCTTCAGGAGCTTTAATTGTTACCACTGATGTCATTCAAGCCTGATTCCCACTGGAACTTCCTCTGTGTTAATTATGGTCCTGAGGATGATAACTTGGCAAATGCAGCTGCACCATTGCTGTTGCATCAGTTAATTAATCCTCCAGGCTGGACTGGAGAGAAGATGTGTTTCTTTACTCTCATTATAAACAGCTGTAGAGAAGTGGAAAGGTTTTGATGACTGAAAGCCCCTTTGCAGATGTGTTACAGTGTGAGGGCTGCGGGATCCCAATACTAGTGTGCAGTTCTCGTATGTTCACGTTTTCAAAGGCATGGTGGTGCTTTTTCCCAAAAAAGAAATATTAAACACATCAAACTGCAAAAGCAGCTCATCTTTGACTCCTCAGTACAGCTATAAGAGCGAGCTTTATGAATGAAATTAATCCAGCTTTAATAACTTTTTTTTAATAACTTTCAGAGGTGAAGGAGACAGATCATATTAGGACTAAATTGAAGATACTCAGAGTGGCTTTCTTAGGCAGATGTAGAGAGACTGTTTCTGGGATGGCTTTGGGAATAGTTTGCATGCTCTGGTGATGTTGATTTCACTGTAGGGTTATTAGTCTTTCCTTAGTGCCGCTTGCTGACCTGCTGCTTGAAGCAATGCAAACATCTGAAGAATACAGCTCACAGGATTCCCTAGCAAAGCCTCAGCTGTAAGAACGTGGCCTTTGAAGTGACCTCTGTCAGTTCGCCCCTGCAATGATCTGACCATCTCTTTATCTGGTCCTGTTAATCATAAGGAATATTTGTGGAATTTGTTGTCTGAAGTGTAAGCTGTAGCATCGGAACGTTATTTCAGCTAAACTTTGATGCTAATGAAATGACATGTATTTACATTGCTGAACTGGGTCACTCTTTTTCTTTGTGAAATTTGGTTCTGAACGTGCTTGGGAGCAGAAGTAACACTTTTCTAACACCATTATTTGGTTGTTTAGGCAGATAAAAGCCTCAAGCTGCTTTGTGTAATGTGCCTCCCAGATCTTCATGTTGGCTTTTTCTAAGGCAAAAATAACTTCCAGAAATGTCAATAGAGGTGAGAAATTATTATTTTGGAGCTTGTAAATTAAACTAACTGCACTGAAGACGTTCTTTGTATGTAGTGACAGGAAACAGTGATAAATATGATGACATATTCATACTGATAAAGATATCCTACAAACTGTAATTATGTTCTTCCTAGTTTGTTAATTAACTGATTTCCATGGCATTCTTGTGGGGAGGGGAGGGCTATGTTTTATTAGTAGGGCACTGCAGAATTTGGTTTGTGTCCAGTGATTTTTCAGGACAGGCTTGTGGCTAAAATAGCGGTCTACATTGTCTGTCCTTGGGAGCACACCTGAAGTCTGGAATGACCTTCCTGGTATTACCTGGGAAAACCTCTTGCAGTGCCTCGTGCTTGGAGTATTCCCCAAGATGTGCTTAATCATGCTACAGATGACCTGCCTTTGTAGTGATAAATTAAAATAAAAAATGACCTGGCATCCTGCCTTGTAGGGTGCTGAGGTATCTGCTAGAAGGGCCCTGGTATCCGCTGTTGCAAAACCGGTAAGATTTGTAGGAGATCTGTATTAAGTTCAGGCTTCCAAAAAGATGTTCAGGAGAGCTGATGCTGCATTTCAGGAGCCTCTTGTAATCCAGAGCTAACTCAGGAATAATCTGTTTGCAGCTGTATTGCTTTAGATGTGCCTTTCCTTCGAAACAGTAAGTGTAATTTCAGTGTTTTAAGATGGACATGATCAAGGTCAAGATATTAAAAATAAAAAAAAATACCATTGTCCCTTCTTTGACACTAATCTCATCTATGAAGGCAGTGATTTTCTCAGTACTATCTTTTTCTGTTTGTTTGCATCCAGCTTAGGTCACGTGCAATTAAATTGTACTTTATGACTGAAGCAAACCTGCCTGCTCTCGGCTGCACTTGTAGGGTCATAGGGATTTTGACAGTGATACGTGAGAGAGCACTTGCCCAGCAGATGAAGAGGCTGAAGATACACACTGTGTGAAAATGCTGCACAGATTGCTTCCTTTGGACTGGTCAGGCCACCTCAGGAGCCTACGGCTGGGTGTGCTCCATGGTGGTCCTTTGCCTGAGCAGTGTGTGGAACCGTCGGTCATGGCCAAAAGGGTGCTGCCAATCGTGTCCTTATTCCTACAGCTGATTTTTTTGTTTCAGGTTTTTTTCCACTTGCTGTAGCCTAGTACTGAGGATTGACCATAAAAAGCTTTTCCTTTTACTCCTTGTTTTAATCTTTTATTGTAGGCTACTTTATGGTGTGTTGTGATTCCCTGCATTAAAGTCTGAAAATGTCAGTTGCTGAATGGACAAATAGTTTTAGTCATGAGATTAACAATTACCGGCTTTTTTAAAGATCTGGATTTTGATTATCAGAAATATACTTACCATGAAAAATTTGCCTTGTGCATTTAAGAATTCCTCACAGAAAATTGGGGAGGAATAATACCATTTTGCTAGTGTCACAAGGTTTCATTTTTGAGGAAGAACAAACTTTGTGGAAACATGATTTAAGCTCATTTAAATTCGTTAAAGCCATTTCCCCCCCATTTTTAAAACTGTAGAAATTCCCTTTAACACTAGCTCTGTTGAGTTGACCTATCTAAGGCAAGCATTTAGTTTGGGAAATACTTTTTTCTTTGAGGAAACTGACACTAATGCATTGACACATGACTAAGGCGGCATTTACTGTGTCTGGTCTGAATGGTTGCTGAGGAATAAAAAGTGTCATTCATCCCAAAAGATACATGACAAGCCTGATTGATAAATTAATGTTCATAGGTACTTTTTGATGTTAATTGGAGAGAGAGCTTTGATGATTTAGTGTGGAGGAGATGCTTATCTTTTGGGCAACTACTGATAGATAAGGTGAATCTTGCTCTAAAAAAATGCCTTACGTTATTGGATTCGCACTGGGAAGCCCAGCAGGGCTGGGGTGAATGATGGGCATTGTGCCGACTACCATTTGCACGCTGTGAAAGATCAGTGCCCGAGGACTTGCTAATCTGAATAAACAGCAGAAACAGAGAAGGAGTTTGTAGTCTTTATTTATTTACTTATTTATTAATAAAGCAAGCTATGTCAAGCTTTTTTAATAATTTGGACTCAGATAAGTTGTTGTAAAGGAGCTGGACTGGCAGGGAAATTG
This sequence comes from Gymnogyps californianus, assembly GCF_018139145.2. Classification (NCBI taxonomy): domain Eukaryota; kingdom Metazoa; phylum Chordata; class Aves; order Accipitriformes; family Cathartidae; genus Gymnogyps; species Gymnogyps californianus. The sequence goes on from NC_059476.1 coordinate 9,720,026, forward strand.
CCGAGAGTTCATCAGAGAAGCACAAATAAACACAGTACATCAAATGGATTAACCGTGACACACATTATAGGTGCAGGTACGATGTTGAAAAATGAGTGACAGACCCTGAATCAAGTTAATACAATTCACTTTGCGTGGCAGAGTAGTGGATTCTTTGTTGCAGATAAAGGGAGACGTGCCATTTTTCAGGGAGCGCTTTTAATCCGAGGTATGCGCTGGTGGTGTGCTGCGTTAGGAGGGTTGTGAGATACTTCAGTATCTTTAACTTTGGCCATTACAACCTGGTACATAGAGAATCCATGTAAAAACAGCATTTCAAGTCAATTTCTTTATTCAGATCAGAACGTTGAAATAAAGCTCCAACTTGCACAATTTTGGCTCTAATGTACCTACTGATCTTTAGCAAAGCAGTAAGAATCACGAGATTTAGAACATCAGTCTTAAATACATTTTCCACAAAAATGGAAAGCTGAAACTGATGCATGGAGGCCATTTGCCATCCTCAGATGGTGGCCACAAATTTAGGTCACTTCTGAGTGTAAGTACTGAGGCTGTCAGGTTCTTAAATATGACCTAGCCGCCAGCAGAACGGGTAGAGGAAGAAGGTACTTCAGAGCCAACCGCCTGGCAGCCCGGCCTCCCTCCTCCTCCGGCAGAACTTCTGATGGGCCCGGGGGAGAAGCTGCACCGGGATTCAGGGCCGGCTCCTCAGCGCCCTCGCACGGATTTCCCCCGCCACGGCCTCTGACCGCCGCTTACCGAGCCCGCCGCCACAAGCGCCGGCTCCGGGCTGTGAGGAACCCCTTCCTTCCCGCCGCGGGGCTGGGGCTGGGGCTGGGGCGGAGGAAGCGGGCGGCCCCTCCGGCGGGCTGGGCTGCCCCCTGCTGGCGGGAGGCGGGCAGCGCGGGGCCGCCGGGGGCTGGCGCCGGGCAAGGCTGCGCAGGCTCGGGGCGCGCCTCGGTCGCCTTCCCTGGCCGGGGAAGGGGGTCCCGGTGCCGGGGGCGGGCGGCGGTCGGCGGTCGGCCGTCCTTGGCTGTGACGCTCTTTGGTGAGCAGACAAGTAGCCGTGCTGTGCCCGCAGCTGGGGAGGAAGGTGGGAGGCTCACCGCTCCCCTGTGGCATGAGCGGCTGCTCTCCGGGCGGCACTCTGACCCCTGAGCATCCCTCTCAGCTTTCCTGCAGGACCCCACCATTAATGTTTTCTGCACTCAAAACTGCAGCCGAATAGTTCTCAGCTTTTTGTTGGTGTTCAGTCACACGTCCCCTTTTTGCATAACCTCTTGTTCTTCCCTTGTAGTCAGTTCCTCGTTCACCTGTAATTTTCCTGACTTTTCCAAATACACTCATCGTCTCCTTCGTGGCGCTGTATAAAATGGCGCTGTATAAAATGGCACTGTATAAAATGGCACTGTATAAAACACTATTGCTAAACTACATATACTGAATTTTCCTCACCTAAAAATAATTATCCAGAAAGATACTAGGGTACAGTCTATTTTTTATAAACTTTGTTCAGTTTATAAGACTGTGCATTTAGATCAGAAAACCAGGTTTAGAATTGTTTGGATCTCTGTTTTCTGTTTCTTAACCATAGCTATGGTGTTTGTTCTTGCATATTCTTACGATATGCCTCTAATTGAATAGATTATTAATTTTTTTTTCCTAAGTAGTTTGTGATTTTTATATGCTAGTCCCTTCATTGTTCTAAGATCATCGGGTTCTCCTGGTTTGAGCACGTACACTGAATGTAACGTGCCCCCGGTTCGGTGGGAATTTCCCATTTTGTACCTATATCCTGCTCAGCTATCTTCTTGTATGTTCAGCACTGGATGTTATTGAAAGTTGAGGTGGAAGGATTGTTTAGATACTAGACTACTGACCGCATACTGACCTCTCAGAGTATTAGACCGAACTTTCTGATCACTCTTTGCTGGTTCTCTCTCTGGTTACTCTGAATAGTCGTTCAGGGCTGAGTGCTTACCTGGGTAAGTATGGAGCCTGCCCGCATCAGATTTTTTTCACCCTGGCTTTCATTGCAGATAGTTTTTGCATGTTTGTATTGAATCTCAGCCGCCTCCGTGTCAATCTGCAAGGCTTTTGGATCTCTGGACGTCTGTAAGTAGTTCTCTTAGTTCACCACATTTGAACTTGTGACACTAAATAGTTGTAGTCCTATGCTTGTATTTTCACCCAGTTTAATCACCCTGCTTTCATGCTGTTCTAGTGTGTAAACTGCTTATCCCTTAGGAACAAATGAACGTCTTTGCTGGCAGTTTGTTTGTAGATACTGATTTGATTGGCATTAGCCATCCCAGAACTCCTGTGAGATAGTTTTGCATTCCTAGCTATAAAATGAGTTAGAATGACAGAAAGGTGAAATGACTTATGGCCACTGTCAGACATTCTTGTGTCCAAAGGAACTTGCTGCCTGTAATTCAGTTTCTGAAGTCTTTTGGAGCTGCGTCTGCAGGTGGCCTAGCCCTGGAGCAGGTAAGCTTTGGTCTTTTTTGACTCCAGACATCATAGCATTGTAATTGCACTGTGTGACCTCCTTGGAGCACCTCCATCCTTCCAGGTGATGACTCTGGAATTACAGGCTTCACCTGTAAAAAAAACAGGCAAGTCAGTTCTTCCAGCAATAGGTCGATTTTTTTTCGCGGTGCAGTAGGTATAAGGAGAAATTTTAGGCTCTACAGATCTTCACACAGTGTTTCACAAGTTCATTTTGGTCTTCGAGTGGGGAATCCACATCTCAGAGATTTTCCAGAGTTGTGCTCCGTCTCTGACTCTTCCGACTCCTTTAATCACTTTTCATTTCCCTTGGCAAAGAGGGTCAGTGTCCTAGGGTAGGAGTCATTTTCTACAGCATCTGTGTTTCTTCCCAGTTAATGCTGAAGTGTCAGGAGTGAGTAGTCTGCCTGTCTGGGCTAGGCTGATACCCTCACCCTTTCCCTCAGTTGGGAAATTGCACATGCTTCCAGGGGAGAGAGTAAGGGAACTGCAGTGAACCTAAAACGAAACACTAACACTTTGCTGGTCTTCCCTATCCTTTACCCATTGAGTTGGGCTTTCCTTTGCTGAAATAGATCTGAGATACCAGATAATGTCATACTGAAGCAATAGGGTGGGGAGGGTATCAAGGTACTTGCATCTCTGTTGCTGTAGTGGTATTTTTTTTCCTTGTTATATTTCTTTTTTCCTGTTGCTGTTCTTTGGTATAATGAAAGCAGCTGGTCTTCAAACAGAAGAGAAAATTTTTCAGACTCTCAATAAATAATTTAAAACAATTACAGGTTTTATTTGGATCTATGTGCATCCTGTTTCTACTGCTTGTGGCAGAGAATAGTGTGAGAGGGACTGTTAAAATCACCTATATTGCTTTTTCTGTTGTCAGTGTGAGCTGGTGGCCTGCTGGGATCCTTTCTCCTATGCCCTCAGTTCAATGTTACGGGAGAGAAGCAAGCAGTATTTTTTTGGATCTCTCAGTTTGTTAAACACACTGGCATGAATGGTATCCCTTTTCTCTGTCTTGCAGCCATTTGACAGTAACTTGTTCTTTCATTCCTCTCAGCAGTGCAGTCTGGAAATCTCCGACTGATTTGTTCTATTTTCCTGCCAGTGCACAATTTCAGTGGCAGTAAGGGAGCAGGTCCCTCTTTGTTTTGGGTAGGGAAACTGCAAGACAGTTTCACAGCAATACGTTACATAATACTGCGCAAAGTAATTAACGTGGAGGTGGAAAAGATAGCCTTACTACTCAGTGCAAAGCCGGCTTGCCTTTCCGACAAAGATAGTTACCTCCTACCTCTTCATTTCCATGAGAGGCTCTCTCAGAATCCCAAAGATAAGAAAAAATAATTGGAAAACTGTCTTTAATCTTTAGCAGAATCGGGCAATACACGCAAAAGGTTGAGGCTACGTTATTCTGTCACCTCAGCTGCCTAGTATTTGGGAACAGTGAGGAAATAAACAAGTGAAAAAAGACCCAGTGCCCGCTCCTCAAGGCTGCAGAATTCTACATTTTTCGTCAGACCAGCCACATTCTCATCTCATGCTGCACTGGAGAAAATCTGAAGTAACCTTGTGAAACTAATGAATTTTCCCAGTACGGCTAAAATCACGGTGTCACAGTGTATGGAATTTAGGAAAACTCCAGTCTGTCTAGCTGCAGTTACTATTGAGTTACCGTTATTGTTGCAGAATCTAAAGAGATGAAGCTCTCCTGAAGATGTTCCCTGCCCAAGAAATGATAGGACTGCTCAGTTTTCTCTGTTATACCCTTTCTTAAGCGGCCCTTCATAAAGATTTGTTTTGCAGCAGTCTCAAGTTATATGAGGGTATGATAACAAGAACAGTCTGGCTAAACCTCCTAACTGATGCTCATCTGACTTAGACAATGTATAATCATAGATTAAAAGTACCCTGAGCTTGGTTACGTCCTAAAAATACTCTTCAAAGTTCTTAGCAGCTGTTACTAGAAATAGTTTACTATTGGCTAGGAGGTACAGTAGAAGCTGAAAATACAAAGACTAACTTTCTTTTTTGCTCTTAAATACTCATCATGACTTGAATACTCTGTGTTCAAATTAATATCTTGCAAGCACTTGCTCTTCTTAGGCTGCTTATAAGGACTGAAGGGACAAGTGAAAGGGGGTAGGGAATGTGGCATATAAAAAGTACTGTTCATGTATATTGATAGGTGATGCAGGTTTTCCTGGAATATTTTGCAATTCTGATTACTTCATCTCAAGCTAGAGGGAGTTCAGAAAAGGGAGACTAACACGATCTGTGCTGGAAACACATGATGAAAGACTAAACCCCCCTGGGATTATCGTCTTAGGCTCCATTCTTCATCCCCTTTCTGTGTCATATCAGTAGCTAAAATTATAAATGGTATAGAAGAGGTAGATAAGGACCATCTATTTTCTTTCCTCTTAACAAAAATATCAGGGCACTCAGTTAAATACAAATCATGGGAAACCTGTAGAGGGAAAAAATTAGAGTGCTTGGTTAGACTTTGAAACTCATTGCAACCGGCTTTTGGTGAAATCAGGAAATTAATGCAACAAAGAAAGAAATTGAGTCTGTGAGACTAATCTATCCAAATGCCTAGTTTTACTGAAATTAGAAAATTATTGGTTCTGAAGTCCTGAGTATGAGGGGGTTATGCTTACACACTGTCTTAAGAGCATTGCGAGACTGAAGCAAGCAAGGGAAGGTGCTATAGCTGTATTGTTTTTTTTTTTAAGTTAAGAATATGTGCTAGCAAACAGTTTAGATGCCTGTACTGTGACCAGCCCTGGGCATGGCATCTGTGCTTCTAGGACTGTCCAAATCTGAGCTGCATTTCTTTCTGAAATAAATCCCCAGAGATGCAGTTGATCAGGCCAGTACTTTTTCTGCGGATTGCAGTCCGTATTCTCCCCTTGAGTAGTCTTCACATTAGCTTTCTTTGTGGAATCCTGAAAACTATGTAATTGTCTGCATCACAAGAAATGCAATCCTAGGAGTGTGTTTATCTGCAGAAGCACTTTCTGTGTCCTTTTAAAAATCCAAACAATTGTCACTAGAGTATTAACACCAGTGCAGTATTTTTTTTGTCTGAAAAATTCTGTACGTCCTTTGCTTTTGTTTTTAAAGTTTGAGGCTTTGCTTTTCATTGTAAGAACTTACTTTAAAATCCAGAAAAGCTATATAGTATGTATTTATATAATATTTACTTTTTTTTAGAACAGCTTTTTTCTTCTGTGATTGTTCTCCCAACTCCAAATTAGTGTACATATTTTGTAAATGTCACTCTTACACAATTTTTGCCTTATGACACATCTTTTAAAATGTGTTATGCTCTTCACAGGTGTGTGTATTCTGAACACAAATCCAGTTTACTGGTAGACGTCCTATGATCCTCTCAGTTGCCAGCCCTCTGAATTCACTAAAATAAACTGTGTTTTGTGGAAGTCTTGGCAGAAAGTGCCTTTTGTATACAGTAAAAACAGATGATGGCAAGCATGCTAATCACCTTAAAGAACGTATTGCTCAGTCAGTGCTTTTGGGGTATTCTGAAGGAGTAGCAGCATTAACCTTGTTACCGCTTTCAAATTACATTCACCTTTTGTCTGTGGAAAAGATGCTCCTGTTTGCAGAGCATAGACATGTTTTGGACATGTGTGGACATGTGGACATGAATGTGGCATACTTTGCGTCAGGATCTAAGTGGTTGAATGTCCTGTTAAATGCCTGCGGTACAGCACTCTACAAGCAGCTGCATTTGCCCAGTGATTCCTGTTTGTGCAGGGGCTGTAGGAGTGATGGTACTGCATAGAAAGGGGATGCACAGGCTAAGAGCTCATCAACTGAAGGCTTGTATGCCTCCTGGCACTTGCTGGCAGTCTGAAGTGTGTCTTGGCAGTTGATGAATTCTTCAGTCCCCTCCTATGTCTCCTTTCTCTTTCAGTGTAATGTGGAAGGTGCGCTCCAAGCTACATGAGACCTTTAACTTCTATCTTCTAGGATTAGGATACCCAGCAAGCCCACCTTGGGAAGTTGCTGGTGCTTTGAAACAGTGGTGCCTTCATTCTGTTAGTAGCATTTAAGCGTTTTCCATGTAGGGATTGTAAACTTCCACATGCCATCAAATGAAAATCAACTGCGAGCTTAGAAGAAGAAAATACAAGATGTATTTCAGTTACTTGTATGTTATTCTAGAAGTTAAATCTTCATAGAATTATGTTGTGTGAAACTTAGTTTTAGAAACTTCCTTTTAGCTACTGATCTGTACATATGATAATGTTTGCATTCTATGTCAAATAATTGATGTTGCTAATGCTAGAGGTGAAATGAACAAGCTTGGAAATATTGACTTATCTTTGATTTTGGAAGTAATTTTTATGAATCTAAGGGGCCTAGAATTACAGACACGTAAAGCAGACATACATTTTCCATAATCTTGTATTGACCTTTGTTTAATAGAAGGGAGAAGAGAAGAATATTTTTTACCAGACTATTTCTGATGCAGAATTATTTATGTATTCTTTTCATTACTCTTCCCTAAACACTGTCCAGTGTTCTGGTCGATTTTTTTTGTTTTTAATCTACTTATATATAAATTATAAGTACCATTAGATTGCCATACTGTTCTAGCCCAGGGAAAGCTGCCTTTAGTGGCAGATAATGCCAAAAGATGACTTCACTGCTAGCAAAATATTTGTAAGATTTGGGGCACTTTAAAAATAATTAGTTAAGTTTGTAATGCTCTCTGGGATTCATTTGAGTGAAAGAGTATAAACATCACATCTGCCATTTGTATCTGTTTCTTCTCATTGCAGTTTGTTTCTAACTTTGCGGCAGAGTAGAGGCTTCACGAGAGCTGGGACCATGGTAGACATACCTCATTACAAGTAGCTGCAATTATGTAACTTGATGTTCTGAATAATTGTTCCCTAAAGTATATTACATTAGGTAATCAATAGTATCTTATCTGTTCCTATTTTTAAAAATATTGAGATTCTGTTTGTTAAAGCATTGTGTTTTATTTCATATTCAAATAAGAGTAAGAAGATTACCTTCTTTATTTTTGCAGCTGCATGCAAATGAATAGTATTTCCTTTACCAATTATAAAAGGGATTTGACAAAAGGCAGACTGTACAGTAGCTGCATGGTTAGGTGACAGATGAGACTGACATTAGGAAGATATTTTATTTTTTTAAATTATTTTTTTGTTTTAAACCTTGTATCACTTATGCCCTCTTTATTTTTGGCTTCTGAGTAATCATCGAAGTCATAAATGAAGGAGGCCTAAACTTTTCTGGACTCTTTACAGCATGGACTCCATAGCTGTACAAAACTTATGACAAAAAAAATTTTCTCTTTTAAAGAGAGAACCTTCCCCCAGTATTTTTTTAACTGTAACTGCAGTAGTTTTTTTCCATTTTGAAAGTGCAAAAGCCTGGGAGTTGTGAAAATTATGTGTTTAATAATTGGCTTTTTGTTTTGAAAGTTATACTGTGTTACTGCAGTATAAAAACCAAACAGAAAGAGCAGACACCAACGTTTTACTATACAGTTAATTTTTAAAAAGTCACAGAAGAAGCCACGGTAAAACCTTACAATTCATATAGGAGAAACAGTGCATAAATAGGCAAATAGATGGGGTCAGCTAAGGAACGGATAACCAGAAAGACAGGAATATTCCCCTGCCTCTCGGCTGTCTGGTTAAATTAGGCAGATATTGCTTATGTGTCTGTACTGCCTAATGTTATTTTATCTTCTCTAGAAAAGTCACCTGATGAGTCAAGATGTACAAGTTTAATGCCAGATTTATAAGACTTTACTTTCTACTGTTAGAATTCCCTTGCTGTTGCCCCACGGAGTTCCCAGAATGCCTGTAACAGGGAGGAGGATGAGATGGTTGTCAGCAGCACTTTTCTTCATTTCAGAACAACTGACTTGCCATTGTTGATGACTCTGACTTCTCTCTCTCATTTTAAAAATTTGAATAATTGGTGTCTTTTAACTAAAAGAAATGCAACTTGCTTTAATCCATCGCTGCTGAAGCATATAGCTGCTATCAAGTGTGTAGCGCTGATATATGTATAATAGTATAGCGTGGGGCTGAGAGAATTTTTATAAGCCTGTGAGTATTTTCTCCAAAGATTTTAGGGTATTTTGCAGGATTAAGATTTTAATATTGAAAGCTGCTTTGAATAAATTTGGATGCTCTGGTAGTTGGATACTGCAGTGACAGTGCTATACGAAGTTGTAAGGGGGTAGAGAAGAGAGCGGCATTTTACAAATGAAAAAGCTGGACTACTAAAGAGTTTAAGTAAATACTTGCAAACTATATTTCTGTCCCTATGCGAGTTTTTTGCCTTGAATTTTGGTTTAACTGAAATGGAATGGTGGGGGTGGGTCTTTTCTGTCCCTTAAAGAAAATTTGAAAAACACTTGGCTATTTTTTTTAGGATACCTACTGAATTTGGGTACCATATTTTTTGGGTGCCTACTTCAGATAGTTAGAATTTGATTTTTGAGAGGTGACACACAGACTGTCTTTAATCAGGCAAAGCAAGAGATTCAATAATTTGCCTGGAAATTCTGTTTTCCAGTTCTGTTGGCATCCCTGTCTTGTTCCTTTACCACACTGCATTGCCTGTTTTAAGCAGTATCAGGGATGGCCTCGGAAATATGATTATGGTGTTATATTTGGTAGGCTTTCCAGGCAGACTTCTCATCCAGTCCTATATAAACATTCATTTACAGAAAGAAAATCATTTAAACCGAATGCTTTAAAGAAGTATGGACTATGTATCTGGATCTGTCAACCTTTTTTTTCTAAATAAATAATTCCTATTCAGCTGAAACTGTCTCTCAGAAATATCCTAAGACATTTAGGATATTTCTAAACTGTGAGCAGGGTTACTTATCAGCTTTACCTGAACACTTGCTGAATACTGATAAGGTGAAAGGAGGAGCAAAATCACATTTTCCTTAATGCAGATATACCTGACAGTCTCCCTTTTTGCCAGTGAAGGTGATAAGTACAAATGAGTTTGAATTTGAAACTGATAATAGCAACAGCGCTTAGAAGAACTTTTAGAATTTGAGACTTACTAGCAAATTACTGATGCAACAGAGTGGAGGAAAATAAAACTTACTGTTTTCTCTTGAGGCCTCATCATGACAAATAGCATTTTAGTTTCCCCAGGCTTGCTTCTTTCCTTCCTTGTTGACTCTTTTCAAGAGGAGAAAGTTACCATAAAGTACTGGAGTACCAAAGCCAGTCAGTCTGGAAGCAGTACTTCTAACAAGTGTTTGCCTGCCCATTGACAAAGCTAGAAATACCCTAGAATAATAAACAGACGTGATAGGGGAAGGAAGACATAAAATTCACTCCACTACACAGAATACATTACTTTGAGCTTTTTTTTTTTAGCTCTCACCAGGAAACTGCTGCGAGTAAGGAATATGACGGATGTTTAGCCTATCAAGGATATTGACGTTGGATATTTGTCAATTATACTTCAAAAATTTTAAAGATGTTTGTCTTCGTTCTCTGTGCATCTCTTCTATCATAGCTCTCGTCACCACATCGCTTCTCATGCAATTTTTGTAACGTAAGGCAGCGTCAGACTTGACTCATCCTCGAATGAGCTTGGGCAAAGGTGAAAGGGGGTGGCTGCCTGGACTTTGCGGGGTGCAGTCTTCTCCCTGTGTCAGGGCTGAGATGGCATTGCAGCGTATCAGTGAGCTCATTGGGAAGGTGCTGTTTGATTCCTTGTGAAATCAAGATTCTGACTGCAGTGAAGTTCCTGAAACCATTTCAGCAATCCCAGATCAAAGTTTAATGAGGTGGTTATTATTTGTTTTCCTAATCCACATATAACTGCTTGCTATATTTTTAGATGTATCACTGAATAGTTTACTTTATAGATATGATAGGCTCTGGTTACTTGATTATGGTACTTTCCACTTCTTCTCTCAGTGTTGCAAGAAATTGTTGTATCCCGTGAAAGAGACAGCATCTAGCCTTAAGCATTACAGTTTGCTTATAGAGTTATTGCGTGTGCCAGTTTGTTTCCTGTTGTTTTGTTACAATTTTGCTCGTAGAAGTCATCCCACACAAGACTGTCTTCCTTGAACTTGTCTTCATTAAGCTATGGATTTGAATGCATGCTGGTAGAACACTCAGCAAAGTGATGGGTCGCCTTCGTTCTTACCTCTTTTCATCTCTGCTTTTCCCTCCTGGTCTATATTCAGGGGTTTTTTTGTCTTGAAGGGGATAGGAGTACCTACATGTTTCTGAGAGTCAATATTTGACCTCTTTTCATTCTGTGATAAAATGTAGATGGACAGTAAAACAAAGAGAAAAAGTTGTTTATGGTTAAAAGTAATTCTTTCAATCATACCATGAAGTTCATAGGCTTCAGACAATCTGCTGTACTCTCAGGGTATGGATTTACCCTCAAGCGGTACTCTCCTGCTGCTGCCTTTGCAAGTCCTATCTGGCAGGTTCTCTGAATGTGAAACCCCTCCTGCTCGCCAAAGTGCGAGTTCTGCGTATCAGGACTTTGTATCAGCCTACTTCATATTCCACTAAAGGTTGTAAAGTTCTCTGAATTCTTTGGGACAAATGATGCTACATGTGTAATTCAGAGGACAGTGTGGATGGCTGGCATACATTCTGTAATGCAGCATAAAGTTTGGTCTGTTCCTCCTTCGTCTCCTGCATAAGTGTTTCATAAGAACTTTCAGGAAACCTACAATTAAACAAGACAAAGCACTCTTAAGGATTTATAGGTTTTTGTCAGTCTTAGTGTTAGACCTAAGGCAAGTAAAACCAGCCATTGTTTTCCAGTGCATATTTATTTTAACATGAGAGAGAAATGATGTGCTCAAGATTCCTCAAAAAGGCTGACAGAGGTGGGGTTTAAGCTCAGACATCTTGGATGCCATTGCAGGCTTTTCATTACCACCTCCTCCTTGCTCTTCCATGCTTTGCTCTTGCTGCCTTTCCACTCAGAGCTATGTACTGGTAATATTGGCACTTCCACAGCAATGCATAGCGAAGTAATGCAAAAGACACAGAGAGAGAATCACAGTCACCCCCTCATGCTTAAATACACACTCTCAGGCATGCAGGCACATTGCAAACCCATAGTAATTTAAATAGGTGGCAACATAAGGACAAATTCTCCTGGGTTTATGCTATTTCAAGTTTCACTGACAGTACAGCTCAGTCTCTGGAGTCCCAAAGGTTTACACTCATCTGAATTTCAAACTAACTGGTGAAGCCTTCAGTTAACACACTACAACCAGGCTGATTTTCTTTAGGAAGTCAGTGTCACGCTGATGTGATCAGTGGAGTGCTGCTCAACTTCTCCAGTGCTCACTGCTTTACAAATGCATAGGGGATAAATACAGATTCTTGGCACATATGAGAAAGCTACTCTTCCAATTAGGCAAAAAGGTCGTCTGAATAATTGTTCTTTTAGTAATGCTGTAAGAGAGTAGACGATGACTTAAAAATTGTGGTCCTAGGGAAGATGTGATACTTGAGAAGGTGGGGAATACTGCTTACGGCTTGTTGTGGAACATATTAGGAAGATGCTTGGCAAGCAGCATGAGTTTCTTCTCAGCTTGTTTTGCCTCCCATCTGTCTGCTTGACTTTGTTCCACTCTGCAAATGTAACTTCCTTGCATTGTCAACGGGTGAAAGGGTGTTTGAAGGAAATGGTTCATAAAAACTTCACTAAAGGTTTAGGGGGAAATGGCAAGAGCAGTAAATCTATCAAAACAGGTTATTCCTGTCCCCAAATGAGGCAGTTGGCAACCCTGGTTATAAGGAAAAGTCTCAGTGCTCAGCGACTGCTACCTGATCCTTGAGCCTATTTCCAGCTCTGAAGACTTCTGTAAAATGCAGGCGGTTTTAGTTCATTTGCTTTGAGCTCCTTCTGTAGTCTCTGTATATAGTCTGCACTTGAGGAGAAGCTGAGGGCTGTCGAGTGCAGCTCAGATCACAGTTGGCATCATCCACAGCATTCAGCTGCGATTGCCTTTGGAGTGAGGCCTGACGGATGCGTCATCTGCTTTTGCTGCTTTTTCTGATGTGAAGGCATGGGACCCTGTCACTTCTGACACCCTGTGTTCGTTGTCCCTCACTGACCTTCAGCCATAACCTAACTTTTTCGGGGGACAGGGAGTGGGAGAAAGGCTGCACCTAGCTATTGCTAGGGTTGCTCTTCTGAAGTACACAAGACAAGGCTTTTGCTGCCAAGTATTCGTGGGAAATACTAAACAATTCCCACTTTTCTGTAATGCCGTAGTTGCAGATGGTACCTGGCATGCTGTCCCACATGTATCACTGTACTTACCGATACAAAAACAGCTCTGGTAATGGGATTTAGGAGATAGTGAAGTTGGATGACAGAAGGATTTTAGATATGACAGATTCATCAATTGTTTGCTGCTCCTGTCGTTGGCCTGAGACCTTCTTGGGGAGTTATAAGGGCTCAGAAACTTTCGTGGGTATCAGAGCCCTAGAGAAGAAGCTAAAATACGTGAATGGAGCAATGGAAGTGTTGTGTCCAAGCAACCCAGTGGCAATGTATCACTTTCAGATATTACTAGGATATTTTCCCTTTATCCAAAACCGTGAGTTCTACAGCCGTGGTTGTTAGAAACAAGAATATAACAGCCACGTGCGAGAACATGTTATGTTACAGGGGGCTTACAGTGTAATGACCAGGAAGATAATGCAGGAATGTTTGTTTCTTTCCATTTGTTCTCCAGCCTCATAGTTTGACACAGTCTGATGGAGGGACATAGGAACAATTAATCCAAATTAAATAAAGAAGTGAATTCAGAGTTGAAGGGGCTCTGATTGATCTTAATTTATTCTTGTAACGAGCTAACTGAAATTGATTAAGGTCACTCTTACTTATGAACAAGAGTGTCCACAAAAGGCTTTAAAGTAGTTTCTGTAATCCATTTCAAAAGTTAATTTGAATTAATTTTCTGAAATGTCTGCAGGCAGAAAATCCATTACAGTCTGTGTGTGAAGACTGCAAGCACTCAAAAATAAATCTACCTGGCTACATGTCCTCAGTGCCACAGTAGGTAATTATCATGAAGAGGGAGACACTGCAGTATCCCAGTGGGTTGCAGGCAGCACAGTATTACACCACAGTGCCACATCCCCAGTGTCCAAGTCTCTCCTCTGTGCGAAACCGTTGCCTCGAGCCTGCATCAGGGACTGAGGACTCCTTCTAAATCTGATAAATTTTACCTACCTCCTACTCCCAGCGCAGTAATTTACATTTGCTTTACCCTGGCTCTGATGTATGCCACCTTCACCCACAGCTGAGAGAGCAAGTCTTTAAACGCTTTTTCCAGCACTTAAGCCAGAATTATTCTGTGGTTGAGCTGCTGGGTGAGACTAATGCCAGGTTCCCCAAGGAACGAATGCACCACCTGGCCAATGAGCTCCAGTTGTCTGGCTCTGTGCCTTGAAGGCTTCCTGTACTGCTAGATCTTGCCAGTTAGTCCCAGCGTGTAATTTTTTGTTGTTGCTGCTGTTCTTATTAGTGACTCAGCCAGGATTGTTTTGAAAAAGCTGTAACTCCCTTTTAAATTCAGGAAGGTTGTGAAAAAGGAGGAAAGGATGGGTGCATGGGAACTGCTCGGAGCTGTTTGTAATGTTCCCTCTCTAAATTACAGCTGGAATATCGCTCTTATGCTGTGCCTGTGCCACTCTGCCACATGGAAAAATTGTTTGAGAATATTCTGACAGACTCCTTTCTCTGCTGGTTGAAGTAGGATGTTTGTTTGAACATCTCTTCAAATTCAGGGCCCTGTCATATGGTATTATTAAAGGATTGTGCTGGTCACAGGCACTAATTCAGCAGCCCGGGAGATCCCTTTTATACTCAGAGCTGCCTAGAAAAGGCCTCTGCTTTTATGGGGCAACTCTAAGGGATATGCAGAGGTGTTTTATTATCTTCTGTGTTCTCACATGCTAAGTGCATTGACTTCCCAAGAGTCGCAGTCCTTTGCTACTGAATTGGTTGTTTCCACAATAGTACTGCTGTGGAATATGACAGTAATGAGATACGCTGCAATGAGGTGGTGCATTAGGATCACAAATAAAGAGCTGGTCTCCATTGCTATAGGCACTACCAAGTCATAAAATACTCTGATACCTTAAAGCCTTGCTTGTGAAGCCGTAGCTACACTGGGCTAAAGACTGAGCCCGTGCATAGAGTTATATATGGAAATAGTCCAGGAGCTGAAGTCAGTGTAGACTGTGGCTGCCCGCTAATTAAGTTGTTTTTGTTACTGCAGCGCTGGGGATGTGTGCTGGCAGGCTGTCAGCAGCTGCTGCGTGCCAGCAGTGGTCCGGCCTGGTTAATGCCTCTCTGCTTCCTAGCATTCTCCCAGAGCTTGGCGGTGCTTGTGTAGGTGATTCTCATACCGTTCTGAGGACGGCTAAATCTCTCACGTGTTTCAAAGGTGGAGGCATTTGTCCCCAGTTCTGGAATAGATACCGTCATCTCGGAACATAGTGCTGTTTTTTTCTAGTCCTCTGGTGGGGCAACCAGGGACATAACCTGGAGGTCACTTGGGCTGGCAACAATGCAAGCTTGTTTGTCCAGCCCTAGTTTGTGAGTCTGTGAGTATTTGTTTGCAGAGATCTTACTGCTCCAGTGTGTAATGGGGCTTACACAAGGGAAGAAGTTTAAGTGGGAATTGATTTAAGGAAAGATTTGGAGCCATCTTCCCCAAGAGTAGTTTTTTCCTTAAATAGAATTTTTTTCTCCTGAGCTGCAAACAAGAGTTGTCACTACAGGCAGGTCTGGAACATGCATTTCAGCTACTTTTAAATAAGCATCTGTATTATTTAGTTCTGGCACAGGACAGTTAATTACCTCTCCAAGGCACTGGAGCCATTTAAAATATTTGCAAGGTATTTCCATCTCATCTCCCGTCAGATTGCCTTACGATAGTTTTATTCATAGCATGCATTTAAACTTAGGAGAAGATGCCTTTAGATTTTGGTGTGTGTGTGTTTGTGTTGGAAAGGAGCATGTATTCTGGTATGGCAGAGTTGAGTAGGAAGCAATGCGTTCTAGAGATCCAGGATTTTTCATCTGCTTTAACTGCATTATATGCTAGAAGTTTTTTATTTTTTGAACAACTTCAACAGGACAGAAACACTTAGGCTTTTTTCTGGTTTTAGCGTGGTTTTACCCAAAAGTAACACCATTTGCATAGAGGAGCAGTGTTCTTAATTTCTGACAGTGTGAGTAAAATGCATATCAGGACATAGGTAATGCTGATTATTCCCAGGATTAGATTTTTTTCTTTTCTTATGTGATTATAATTGAAGAACAATAAGAATGACTTTCTGTGATGACCCAGCTCATTTGTTTAGTTTGGAAGCTGCTTGTACTCTCAAATTTGCTGAATCTGGCTTTTTGGAAAATGGGACTCTCATTCTAGAGTTCCAGGAATTACTGCTTTGCAAATTAATTGATGATAATAGTGAAGAGTATGTCTATGCTTGCTGAGACAGATGACTAGGAAGTGAGGGGGGAATTGGTATGGTCAGATCAGTTGGAGATTTTAAAAGACAGTTGTGTGGGGTATTCTGGTGCCTCTTGGAATAGGGTGTGGGTGGCCTGGAAATGAGGAAAATTAAGTCTTGTATCTTTTGATACAAAACGACCTCTTTTGAATTTGGAGTCTAAGACTCAATACAGCATTTAAGGTTTTTGGTTTGTTTTTTTTTTTTAGATTGATGGTAACACCATAGTTTATTATTATTTTACTATTTTAGATTGATGAAAAAAGAATAGTAATTGTAAATTTAGTCCAGAGATCACCAGGATAATTTTATTGGCGCTGCAAAAGCATGAGAACAATCCTAAATGCATCTTTAAGTACACAATAAAATTAAGCCTAGCAATGAGCCAGAGTTTAAGATTAAAAATAGCATTCGATCTGAAGCTGAAAATAGTTCTGAGCTGGAAAAATTAGTGACACTATAATAAAGCTATCTGGAAACTGAGCTTCTAAGAATATGTGATCCATGTAAAGGTGTCTACGTAAAAAGGACAAATGCTCAGAGTGGAAAAAAGGATTTGTGTCCAGTGTAGGTGTCTGTAAGGTATGCGTTATCCAGCCTTTCAAATCGCTGATCAGAGACATGTACTCTAGGTGGAATTTGTTTTGAACTGCCTTCTTTGGCAACGCAGTAGTGTTAGGCTTCTGAAATCCCTTTAGCGTACATAAACAACCTGCTAAAAGGCCAAACGATTTGTTGGGTGGAGTTTTTTTTCCCTTTTGATTTGTCATGGAACAAATGTGAAACTCATGATAAAAATTAGTAGAATTAGTGTGTGGGTGTCATCAGTGTGCATAAATTGCTGAATAAGTGCTCAGTCAAATGCCGGCTAAATCTCATTGGCTTCTATTAATTTTGTTCATAAAATTGTTCCATGGGCTCTCAGATGCCAAAGGGTGGAATTGTTTTCTGATTCATCTGGGGTGGATGGCTAACTATAACAGCTCATTCTTTAAATAGAAGAAACAGACCACATCTTAGCTGCTTTCTGTTCTTTGCAGGAGACTGGATTAATTAGTAACAAGAGAATGAGGTGTTAAAAGGCCTTGCTGGTATCCCTTTAGTGAGTATAATAGGAAAAAAATGGAGAGGAGTAAGTTGTTACCGGTAATACAGGGGAAAGGGAGGAATTCCCAGCTGGTGACCCAAGTGTTGATCGTTTCCATTTGAGATGCATGCGTATGAACACCTTGGACTTCTGAAATGATGGAACAGCTTTTCTTAGCACAAACAACTACTAAGTTTCACCCAGTAGTGATCACCCTTTAACCTGTTCTGTCTGGTCTTTGGTGTGTAGCAAGGGTGCAGCTTTGAACTTGAGTGTGCTTGCTATTCTCCAAGCCAGTACACAAAGAAATTGATATCGCGTAGCATATTTGTAGTCAAACTGGGAGTTATGGACCAAATGGGTGGACTACAAAGTTTGTGAAAAACTGGCTAGACCTTCAGGCTCAAAGTGTCAGTGTTTTGAAGTCCAACTAGCAGCCTGCGACAAGCAGTGTACCTCAGTGCTTGATGCTGGAGTTGCTGCTGTTCAACATCTTCATCAGTGACCTAGATGATGGGGCAGAATGCCCCGTTAGATGTTCACAGATGACATCACGTTGGGAGAGTCAGTGCGCTGGAGGGAGAGCAGGGCTGCCATTCAGAGGGACTTAAGCAATCTGGAAGAATGGGCCAGCAGGAAACTTGTGACATTCAGCAAAAACAAATGCAGTCTTGCACATTGGATGGGATAACCAAGCAGACTGGGAGCAGCTGGCCAGGTAGCACCTTTGCAGAAAAGGACTAGTGGGTCCTGATGGGCAGGTTGAATATGAGTCCGCAGTGTGCCCTTGTGACACTGAAAGCTTACTGCAGAGCAGAGTAAGATTTACAAGATTTGCAAGAATGTAGCTGGCAGATCAAGGCAAGTGATTGCTCCCCTCTGTTCAGCACTGAGGGCTTCCTCAGGAATGGTTTCCAGTTTTTTCCAGTTTTACCCCCATCCTCCTGTGCAAGAATGATACTGACAAATGAGCAACTGCAGCAGGGTGCTGATTAGGGATCTGGAGCTTGTGACCTACATGGAAAAGCTGAAGGAACCAGCTTTTTGTAGGCCTGGGGAAGAGAAGGCTGAGGGCAGATACAATTGCTGGCTTCAACTACCTGAATGGATCTGTGTTTTCTATATAGCCCCCTTCCCTGACTCTCCTTGGTGTGTAATGAAAGGGTGGAAGACAGTAGTCACAAATTGCACCAAGAGAAATTCCAACTAAATAGAAGGATTTTTTTTCACAATGAGTGTGTCTGAGCCCTTGATAAGATTACCCAGAGAAGTTGTGCAATCTCTGGAGATTTTCAGAAGTCGATGGAAAAAGGCCCCGAGCAACTTGATCTGGTTTTGAAAGTAGCCCTGCTTTGGGCAGAAGGTTGAACGAGAGATTTCCAGAGGTCCATTCCAGCTTGATTTATTCTGTGATTCTCTTTTAAGACTCTGGGATTCTGATGGCAGTAGACTGCTGAATGTAGGGGCTCCTGCCCCTCAGCAATCCAATCCGCACACTGCGGTCTGTAGTCAGCAGGCAGAGGCTGTACTTTTTTCAGGCTGAAATCTTTTCATCCTTACTCATATCTTACGGGACAGTAAGGATATCAGTGGGCTGCTTGTAAAATAAAGCACTAGCCATAAGGCAGAATCTGACACCGGAAGACTTTCAGGATTCACATAAGCAATGATGTCCTTCTCCATCCCCCAAGCATTGCTCTTGCTTGTCGGGGCTCTTCCTTTTAAAGTCTGTCCTCCTGATGGTGAATGACCTGATGAACGAGTGATGGTCAATGTGAATGTCCATATCTTTGGCCTCTTGTCCCACATGTAAGTCCTGGCCAGAATTCTGCTTACTCTAGCAGAAAATTTGGGCAGAATGGAGAAAGGAGTTGCACTCAGATGAGCTCTCTGTGCTCCTAGTGTGTGGTTTGTAATGCGTGGGGCACTGAGTAATAGGAATAGCAATGTGGAACTACTGGTTAGATATGGCAGATAGCAGTGGACGTGGTTCTCATTTTCTGTCCTTTGAGACACAGGTAATAAATAAATAAATAGAACTGCTAATTCTGCAAGGCATCCCTTATGCATTTTAACTAGAAGCAAATGCCATTGTCCTACTTCTACGGAAAACATGCAGGTATAAAAGCATGTGATTGTGAGTTAAAAGAAGACTAAATCTCCCTTTCTTTTGACTTAACAACCTCTATCAATTTTAATCCTGCTATCAATTTTAATCCTGCATATTTCTGACTGTTTAGCTTTCTTTATTGCTTATTTGTTAGATAAACTGAGTGCAGATACTCCTGAGGTCTGTTATGCTAGCACTTTCAGTTTTCTCTGCTTACCATAACAAAATAACAACAACAACAACAACAAAAAACCCCCAAACATTATTTACTCAGATTCAGTAGTGATTAACATCCTGATATTTCCAGTGAGGCTACTGACTAGACAGGTGTTGAATTTAAGGTTGTAAAAAACCCCTTTTGTTTAGATTTCTGTATCACCTTGCTTTAATCACTGTGATAAAGAATTTTTCTTGGTCTAGAGTCACATCTCATATGTAGTAATTTCAGTGGTAATAAAATTTTAATGAAAGATTTTTTAATATAGTCCAATAGGCTGTGATAAAAATTGCCTTGCAGCAAAAAAAAAAAAAGTTATAAGGCATCATTTGAATTCTTCCAGTATTCTTGCCTGTCAACTGTGCTTTGTACTTAAAGCACATGGAGGACTATAAAAGCCTTTAACTGTTTCAAATTTGCCCCTTCTAGCAGATTTTTGAGCCTTGGTCATCAGATATATTGGTGATTTATCTAAGCAACAGTTATCATAGAAAGACAATTATTTTTTTAGTTGGACTATATTGTTCATTCATTCTCATTTTTAGTATTCCCATCAGGCGCATCTGTACTTCAAACAAACGAACAAACAAACAGACAAAACCGAAAACTGTCTTGTGGATTCCTGCCTAGAGTGTTCTAAGACCTCTAGGTTCTCTGTCTGGCTTTGCTACTGATCTGTGGTGTGCAAATTTAGACTAATTAATTCGTTTCTTTCTATGTCCTAATTCTGTCTCCTGTGCAGTGGTTATCTCACCTGTTCAGATTTTAATTGGTACAGGAATGTTACTATGTTTTTTACAGATCTTAGCCCAGTAGTGTCTTACCCTCAGTAGAAGCTTGTAGGTATTATTGAAATAAAAATGAAAATGGCTCCACTTCTTCTTTTCTCCTTTAACAATGCTGTGGTTGTTCTGCAAATGTAGAGGATGTCAGATGAATTGAACACTCATTTGAAGAAATTCTTAAGGACAGAACTTAACCATTGTTTTTTTTAATTCTGGGTGCAGAATGCTTTTGACCTGACTTGAGCCACCAGAACAGCTTAGTGCAGGAGTGACTGATAAGGGGTCTTTTTTTGACATGGTAATATAAAACAGGGCAAATGAAATATGGAGAAATTCGTAAACTTGAATATTTATTCTTGAGAAATTACTAATTAAGGTGGAAGAGATTACAGTTCATACATGAGTTGTAAGGTGGACAAGAGAAGCATAGGGGTCTGCTAATGCAGTGTACTGGTGACACACGTTTGGGAGGTGTATTCAGTGTCAGGTGGGGATTAGCATATTGTACAGAGGGGTTTAGGGCAAATTGTAGAAAGAGGTTGAAATTCAGTTTTACAAAGTAAGAGACCTTTGTGTGCTTGGGGACTAAGAAGAGGGATTTTTGCCGTACAGTAGGAGTTTACTGGGGGGGAATAACTGTAGAGAAGAGTATTGATGCCTTGTTTGATGGCAGGATGGTGGCGGGTAGGTCTCTAAACAAGGATGTGTTGCTTCAGCCTAACAAAAGAGAAAATATACCTGTCAGGACATACATCCCAAATTATATGACACTTGTGAAGGGAGAAGAGCCATTTCAACTAATAGATGATGTTGTCACAAGAAAAAAGTTTATGAACATCCCATTAATAAATTTAGTATAGGAGCTAGAAGAATATTAATTGCTACACCAGCCTTCCAGTGGAACTTGTAAATGTTACATGTTTTAAGTTGGAACTTGATCTGGTTCTGTAAGGAGTTGTGTGGTGTTATAGCCTGTGATTGCTGACAGCTGAATGTAATACACTGGAAAGTTGCATCCATTCCTTCCATCTGGGTATGATATTTTTCTGCTCAGTGCCACACCTAAATTTCTTATAGAAAAGAACAGTGAAGTCTTCACTTTAGAGATTGCATTAGCATATTCTTTTCATTCTTGCAAAGGATGTGATGTCACAAAGACACAGGTAAATTAAATAAACTTCCATTTTAAAGACTCCCACCAGGTCATGTGGGAAGCCAGCTGCTGAGAATGGGCACGGTCTCAGGAACCTGTAATACTGAGTATTGCTCACGTCCTGGTGTGTCATGTCACAGACGGAGGAGTTCCTGAGCTGACAGGTGGGATGTATTGTACTGAAAATCCTGACACAGATAATGCCGCTTGTGTTAAGGCTGAAGAAGACCATTTGCAATATTGGCTTCTGCCTATCACTGTTTATGCTGTGGGCTGATAACTTCTACATTTTCATGCAAGTTTTTCTAGAGAAAATTGGTTTTACTTCCCTGTTTTTCTGTGTCTCTTTGCAGAGCATAGGCAGAACCATGCCTCACTCTGAACAATACTCAGAACATCAGAAAAAGTTTTCACTGACATTAAAGGAAAAAAGTGGACAGGAAAAATGGAGGCACTGTTTAAACTGTCTTCTTTTTTAAAAAAATGCTGTTGTGCTTACAATGACGTACACTGAAGGTACTCTTTTGCATTTCTGGTCTGTTTTAGCTTGCTGTAGCAAACATTCACATGTGCAAGATGCATGTGTGAGCATCAGTAAGTTTTCTTTCATGTACAGTGCTTACAGGTTTAGGCTTTATTTTAGTGCGATAGAGACCAGTTTTTTGCTTTCTGACAATCTTTACAGCTATTACTCATTGTGAATTAATCCTTCAGCCAGGCCTTTAATTTAGGTCTTAGCTGACTTCTTTGAGGGTTGAGTCCTCCTTGAAAAAATCAAGGATGTAAGTATTATTCTGCCACTGACAGAATGTACGTCTTTTCCTTGAGAATTGTTTGGCAGGTGGATCACAGCTGCAACCAACTTGTATCAAAATTAGGACCATTCAAAAAAATCTGTAGTAAATTTTTTAAAGGCAATGACTGAAACAACAGATCAGGATTTCAGTACTACAGTACCTCATTTAGTAACGCCCTAAAGTTGAAGGAGAAAAGATGGCAAGAAATTAGGATTCAGATTGTCAGCTGGTGTAAACTGATCCCTCCACTAACATCATCTTTCTTAAAAAGAAAGGGTTTTTTTTAGTATCAGGGAGCAAAATCAACCATAACTAGCTGAGAATCTGGCCCAAAGTTGTTTATTGTAAAGATCTGTTAAATGCCAGCCTCTGTTGGTACTAAAAGTGACTCTTTAAGCTTAACACACTTTCCTTCTGAAAGAAAACACATGTGCTTAACCAACAAGATGCCATTAAAAAATAGAATTATAGAAAAAGTTAATTAATGAGATGATTTTAATAGGTCCTATTTTGTTTCTTGGCAACAGAAAGCATATGACAGTCAAGCGTCTGCCAAATGTTTCATCTTCATGTTATCCATTTGTGATCCGTTGCCTGGCGCCTGAATTAAAAGCCAAGTCAGGGGAAAGCAATCAGTATCAGCAAGTTCCCAAGCTACCTTTGTGTGTGGAAAAGCAGAGGGAGGTTGCACGTTATTGTAGCTTTGCAAACACTTAGCTTAGCTTAAGGAAAGACAAAGTTGTTAAGTAAATCTTTAAATGAAGTGTAATGGGAGACTGCCATTTTAGTCTTAGAAACTATTTAAAGCTTAGTGTATCACAACTGAAATATTTGCATTTCTTGAAGCGTACATTGAAATCCCAGTAGAATTGACTCAGCCTCCTTCCTTCCTGAATGGATATGTTGGGGAGCATGCAATTTACTCCTTCTCTTTGCCTTCTGATAATGATTGTAAGGACAAGGATGTCTGGGCTTTTTCATCAGGGCTGTCACTAGCTCAATGTGTGACCTCAGAAAATAACTTGGCGTCTATATGGGTGGAATTTTTAAAACTAGCTGCCTAAAATTAGACATCTAAAAATAAACAGCTTGTATTCTTGCAGATGTAAAGTCTTGTTTCAGATTATTTTGTTGGAAAAATTTGGCTTCTGTGTTTGTTTACCTGTAAAGCTGAGTGGTGTTCAGAGACACAGTAAAATATTCTAAAATCTTTGTGCAGAGAAAGCATGTAGAGAATGATTCTTTATTTTATTTTATTTTATTTTATTTTATTTTTTCCTGAGGATGTAAGAATTTTGGCCTCAACCCGATCAAATCAGCAGGTGACAGGCTTAAAAGCAAAAAAAGCTATTTTGGAAGTGTTTCTTCATATAGCACTGGAATACAAGATGGAGCTCACTACTTCAGAGTGTAAAGCAATGAAAAGGAGGGAGGTATTCCAAAAGGGATTAGAAAAAAATATAGAGAATAGGTGCATTGGTAGCTGTTAAACACTGATCTGGAGACAGTCTGCAGCTAAACAACCATTTTGCTGCAATGTGAGAGAGAATCTAGAAGGATCGTTTAATATTTGCCGTGGTTCATATGCTTTTTCCCTTAAGCACTTCCTCTGGAGTACTAGCAGAGGCATTGCAGGTTTTGGATCTTTATGTATGCTTTAATTAAAATACTGTACAAGTTAATTAATGTTTTTAAAACATTGACATCATCAAATGAAATGGATATGCAAGAATTTCAAATGATGTCTGAAGGGGGAGGGAAGGTCTTTATCTAACTACAGAGATTCAGTGTTCTGCCGTTGGCCCAAATCGCTCGCATAATGAATTTATCTACAGGCTGCTGCACTGGATTCTAGAGATGTCTGGGTACTAGTAGTTCTGTATTAATCTAGGTCTCCTTTTAAAACCGTGTGACAGTTTACAAAATGCTCTGGGATACACTAGGATGAAAGGTGCATAAATACATGTAATTCAGATGCAATTAGCAATGCACAAGAAAGGAGTGTTTGCCTGGCTACACTTTATATGTCTATAAAGTTTCATTTTCTGGAGCACAGAATACATGGCATAACACTTGTTCTAAGCAGTTACACTTGAAAATAATTGCTGTGCCCAAGCTCTGAGGAAGTTATTGTAAATTTGTTTCTGCTGTGAGACAGAGACATTGACAGTGATACAATAATTTCACAGGATGGGGAAAAAATTTTGGAGGAGTCACCACTGGAAGCTGTAAATGAGAAGAAGAATTACTAGCAATCAGGAGTCTCAGCCTAGATTGGGAGGTGAGGGAAATTGTTTGCTGAAGTAATGAGAAAGAGTCTTCTTGTAATTTTCCTCCTGTGATCTCTCGGTTTTGCTGCTGTCACTTATGCACCAGCTCTGGTGAAAAGGCTTTGGCATCCGCAGGAACTGTGTAGGGGCATTTTCTATTATGTGGGACTTGGAGTGAGAAGAAATAAGGAGATAAGCTATGAAGGAACAGGGTAAGTTAATTTCCTTTGATAAGAGCTTATTGGTCTCCTTTAAAGTCTCTTTTTTTCTTCTGTGGTTTGTTTTGGTTTGTTTTAAATAAATAATTTTCTTTAAACAGAAGGTGTAATGGCTAGACCCTTGGGTTGGGATTCACGAGACCTAGACTCAGTTTCTAAGCTGGACATAGAGTTTTGTGGCCCTGGACAGATCACTTAGTTTGCCTGGTGTTTTCCTCATCTGTAGTATGGAAAGAATATCTCAACAGGGATAAAATCTTCCAGGGAGCAGGCTGAGCTAATATGGTCTAATGTTGTCTAGGAAGAACTGCTTGTAAAACTTGAAGGAGAAATTGTGATGCCTTGTGTGTCTCCCACTAGACACAACAGCAATGTGCTGCCTCATGGATCCGTGGCTGTCTGAAGTAGCCGATAACATTCTTAATCAGTAGGTTTTCTGACAGTAGGTAGTTTGTAATTGTGGGTACTTCTGTTTGGGTTACATGAAGTCTAGAGGAAAAAAAGGCATTAAAAGAAAATGAAAAGCACACAAATGAACTCTTAAATTTAAGAAATGTCAGATTGTTGGTCTGTGTAATGGAGTCATAGAGAACACTTGTCTTTCTGTTTTTCTGGCACCAATGTAGTTCTGCATATCCCTTGCAGCACGGCGATTGATTATTCTCAGTCACTTTGTAGGAATTACAATAGGCCTGAGAACCGTGTAGGATGCAATAAGCTAAATCCGATGAAATTGCTGGAGAACTAATAGCCAGCAGGTCTCTGCTGAGCTTTAATAGCCAACAAAAACATCTCTCTGCTGAGCGTAATAGACTGCAGTATTTCAAAGTCTTGTCACTTGGCAAGATCTGCGTGGTTTTTTTCATGGGAACAACATACAATGTCTATGACAGCACACTGGCAGATTTTGAATTCTCCAGAGTTTCTGGAGGCTAGACCTTCAGCGTTAGGAAACGTGTACAGAAATTACTGAGATGACACTCAGGACTAGCACAATGTGTGAGAAGTGATCACTTCTCACATGGTGTACTAAACTACTAGGTATGGTCAGTTAATTTAACATAGATGAAAATCAACATATAATCCATTGTATTACAGAGGCGATGTGTACGTACATACACAGCCATACAGAAGACTTAAGTTAATATGTGGCTCAAATATAGCGTCTAATGCTATAGCTGCTAATAATACATAGCTAGTGTGAGCGTGATGACTTGTACAATATGTAGATGTATATTGAATCATTCTCATCTTCCTTCTCTTTCATCTTTTCACCTAAACAAAAAAAGATATAAATGTAGTTGATTGCAGAAGTCACACTGGCATACTCCAGGAATGTGTCTCTTAATGAGGACGGAAGAACTTATTTCTGGACCCATGGAGCTCCTCTTCACAATTGTAACTGAGACAGATACGCAATATACAATTGTATCTAGGAGCAGAGTGAATAAAATAAATAAATGCTAGTGGTCAGCACTTCCTGGGAATATAGTGCTTTAATTTTTTTGTCTGTAGAACAGGAATAATTGTGTCTTCTTACCACATCAGAGTGGTGGTAATGGTAATTAAAGTGTGGAGTGCTTTGATTATTAAAAAGAAGAATGGGGGCAGAGAGAAAGCAGTATTTCTGATGAGCTAATCATTTTCCGTCAGGCACATTGAAGTCCAAATGGAGTGAACGCCCTGTCCTGCACTCCACTTAATTTGGCAGCAAATAAAATGTATAAAGCCAGAGGAGGAGAATGCCAGACTGAGAATAAAGGTAGAGAGACCAGATTCTGTGCCTGCGTTTACATTTGTCTGTGTGTCTGCATGAGCGTGTATTTTTAACAAGCTGGCTGAGAAGATGACAATTCATTGTGGGGAAAATGAAGTCAAGAGTTCAGGAAATTCAGGATTTAGTGTTTGAAGGAGGGAATTAAAAGTAGTTGGCCAAAATTTGGTTGGATTTAGCAGTTCCCACCCAGGAACCCAAAAGTTTTTGTACGTTTCTGGCATCTTTTCATACATGTTTAGAGGAGAAATAGTGGGGGTTTTGTCATCTAAAGTGAAATCTTAGGGATAAAATGGTATTCTTGTTACAGCAGCATCTCTCAGTCCATTATAATGTACAGAATACAGTAAGTGTGTTCTAGAGAGGGCTTCGGTTTGCAAGTTGTCAGCTTCTGCACCTTGTGTTTGGCTGCTTTTCAGTCTCATTTCCTAGGACATGAGGGTTATACAACTGCTCTGTCAGTCCTCCCTCTCTCCTCCTTTCAGGGGAACAGAATTTAAAGGTACTAACCAGTAGCTGGGGTACAGGAGAAAGACAAGAGAGTGAAAGAAGAGAGTGTGCAGTTTAGGAGGTATGGGTGGAAACTGATGATATTGAAGCAGTTAAGGAAGACAGCTTAAGGGTTCTGTGGATGAATTTAAAGGACATGGAGAGGAACTGGGAAAGCAGACAAATGGAAAGGAACTGAAAGTATTTCTGGGAATGGTATTGCCAAGAAGATGTTACATGGAAGCAGGGCAAACCTAATGGGTGTTGAGGATGTTGGACACAAATCTGTCAGAAAAAAAAAGATTCATTAATTCAGCTGCTCATGGAACAGTTTGTCTCTGGATATGTACAGCTGCGTAGAAGGAAATGCCTGGAAGTCTACACTTATAGTCAGCCTAATTGCCACTGTCCGGGTGGGGTGTTGTGGGAACGTAGGGAAGATGCCTGGGACTTTGGCTTTCCCTGCTGTAAGTGTGTGTGGAAAGTGGTAGCAGTGTTTCTTTGATCCCCATCTTCCACAGGCTATTACTCTTTTGTTTAGGTGCAATATATCCACAAAAGAAAAGCAGTGGAGTGGAGATGAGACACAGAGTAAAATAGAAGGAAACAGTCTCAGGACAAAATCAAGTCTGTTTGCAGTCAACCTTTGAGGCTGGTTAGGATCCTTTTGTATGAAAAAGACAGTTATCAATAATATCAGCTGCTTTGGGATGGTCAATACATTGGAACATGTCACTGTTTGAAAGACAACATACCACGGTCCTGATGACTAATGGAATATCTAGAGGAAAATATTCACTCTTCCTTTAAACTGTTTGGGAACACAGACACACCTATTTTGCTCGGGCCACTCCCTTTAGTACTGTTCAACCCAGGAAATACTAGGAGTAAAGCCATAGAGTGAGCCACCTCTGAAGGATCTCGGTTGTTCCTCCAGCTTGTCATCTGTACTCTGAAAGGCTGTAGCTTTTGAGGTCCAGAAACATTACTGCTTGAGAGCACAAATGGAACTAGAAATACATCAGACCGCCACAAACGGCAAAGGTTTGTCCTGGGCTATAGCTCTGCAATGTAAATCTCTATTGATAAATTACATAGGTTAAGCCATCCACAGGACATTAGTTCTTGGATTTACAGAAGGAAGACAGGCTGAGGAAGTTCCACTGGACTGAAATTGGGATGTTTGTTGATAGAGCAATTTCTTTATTTTAGTTTGTTTTTCTTTACTGATTTAACAGCTAAACACCTTCCCAGTCTGGTGTATTTTATGACCAGTGGACTTTGTTACATGGCTGAACAGCGTGTGTGTGCATCCACGTGTTTCTCCTCTGGACTGGATTTTTTAATATAAGGAGCAGGGCACAACTTGGTGGAATTAAACAGGCTTGTTAACCAGCTCTGACTCCCTGGGTATTTTTGTGAGAGGTACTTCAGTGATCTGTTTTGCAGTTTCTCTGTCTTCTAGGTAAAGATGATGACAGCATGCTATTGCTGTGGGGAAGGTTCTGTATAAAGAGGGTTTAGAGTTTTGTAGTGGAAGGTGGCATAAAAGTTCAAAATATTGTTAATTAATGCATTGAATGAAAAGCTGATAACTGATCTGTTTTAGGGTGCTATTGAGGGCAGCTTTCTTTGCAATTTAACCTGAGGAAAGATTGCTGTACAATCTGTGACTTACTGACTGAGCACACCTACAAGTTCTTGGCTGTCCTGCAACCCTCTGTCACTTGTGTTTGCTTTTGCACAGAGAGGCAGGCAGCAGGATGTTGAGCAGCTGTTGCAGGTGAGCGGTACTTTTCCCGCGTTCAAAGGTGCTGCAGGTATGACTGTGCAGTACAGAATGCCAGCGTGTAGCAACCTGCAAGGAGTTACTAGGAGATGAGGTTCAAAGCACTTTTTGCTTCTGAACACCAAAAGCACATTCAGCACAGTTTTGGTGGTAAGTTACAACACAGTGATACAAAGTGGATACTCTTTGCATCCAAGAGGCATGCAAGTCTTAGTTTGCTTAGTAAACTCTTCTCTTTTTTTATACCACAATCTTAGAAAAAAGCGGGGGAAGAGGCTTAAGTATAAAAAGATATATTTAGCTTTCTTGGTAACTCAAGTGTGGGTAGTTGCTTTCTCTGTTGTGCTTGGACAGATAAATAAACCCTTGGGGTACCCATTTGTCTTCAGGGGTTAGAGCTGGAAGAAGTAAAGTCTTATTTTTTCTTTGCATTGTTTAATCCAATATTTGTCACTTAAAATTAATGTCTCACACAGATATCGTCTATCTTTATGGGTCTGGAGCTTAAAAGATGTGCAGGTAGACATATTAAAGAACTGTGTACATCTCTTTATGAGAAGTATCACTTTACCTTAAAAAAAACCCCACAACCCAAACTCTCTACCAGCTGTTTATAACAACAAAAAAATATTGTTTACGTTGATAATCAGTCTTTGTAGGCCAAACACTTAACCTAATGTTGAACTAGATATAATAGTTCTACTTCTGTTGTTTCTCTCAATGTGTGCTGAATTAGCTGTGGAAAATTACTTCTTTTCCCTCCTTATTTCTTTACTATTTTATTTTTAAAATACTATTTTGGATTTATTACATTAATATAAATTAATCTCCACAGAAGTACAATACAATAGCATTTGGTTAAAATCAGCTGTTTCTGTATTGTTGTGGTGTGGGAAACTACCATATCATTATGTGAAGGTACTGATCAAATGATCATTTGTCCAAGTCCCGTGGGGATCCATTATAGTGAGGTTGGGCTGAATATCTGGTTCTCCATTCCTGGCCAGATGTACTGA
This sequence comes from Gymnogyps californianus, assembly GCF_018139145.2. Lineage (NCBI taxonomy): Eukaryota > Metazoa > Chordata > Aves > Accipitriformes > Cathartidae > Gymnogyps > Gymnogyps californianus. Next base: position 9,749,813 of record NC_059476.1, read on the forward strand.
GAATTGGGGAGGTCTTGCTTATATCTCTGCCTGCTTTGGCTAGTGCAGGTGACCTCTTGTGTGAATAAGAAAATCTCTTCTCACTGTTGGGTTGTAGTAGATAAACTCCTGACTGCCACACTGATAAAGCACAGGAGAGAAGATTGATTACCTCTCCCTGCTACTCTGTAGGTGTTTGCACTTTCTCTTCCCTAGCATTAGGAGGAGGTTGAGAGTCTAGGCCTTTTGAAATCTAATATATAGAGAGATACTTCTGAGGATAATTGTTTGTCATTTCATTAATTCATTAGTTCACAAATTTCATTTGTTTTACTTTCATTTTTTATCAGTTTCACGTGCTGGCTTTCACATTCTAGAAGAATGATCCACTGATTCTTTTTGTCAGCTGCCTATTTTGAGTTGGAAGGCCTGACCTTATTTTGATGATAATCCAGTAAGCAGCTGGAGAACTGAAATTTTTTACTTCTTCAGAATCAATTAATTGATTCTAGGAAAAGTACTGGGAGGGTTTGGATTCCAAAGAAAGCATAAATGTGGGGAAAAAACTCAATCACAAAACAATCAGAAAAACCACTACAAAATAATGCATTACCTTGTAATTCATTCATAGTTAAAAAGGAAATAATGGGAAGCTGCCAACTAGTTTCAGTCTGAAAATATGCACAACATATGTTTATAACATACGGTTCTCTACTGATAAATCCTGTGGTGGTCAGCACCTGTTTTAACTGATTCATCTGAAAATATTGCTCAGTGCTGCTAGAAGTTCATCAATCAATTTTTATTAGCACAGCCTGACAGCCTTGCCTACTTTCTTTAATTGTTGTTGTTGTTGTTGTTTTGCTATTCTCAATTGCAGAACTATTCCTAAATCATACCAGGGCAAAACTCCTACCAAAAAATTGAAGATGTGTAGAGTGTTAACACCAGAAGGGATGCTGAACTGCATGGAAAAAGGATATTTTTTTGCTCATTGATTTGTGTCAGTGGTAAATCTGTATATTAAACAAGTACCATAGTGGTAATGTCAACACAAACAAAAGAAAACTAAGCTTTGCTCTAGACTGAGGGAGTGTTTACACTTAAAAAACCCAAACCAACCTACCTCCTGGTATGCACTAGTAATAGTTGTTTGCACTCTACATAAACTGAAGAATCAGACCTCCCATTGTGGAGTAACTGTCTAGATGCAACATTTAATGTATTTTAAGTACCAGGAAGTATAGAGACTCTGTGGTGATGACTAAGAATGCAGCAGCAGATTCTCTCTCAAAGATGGCCAGGGCCATCTTGACTTTACACTATGTTTTAGTTACAGTTTATTTAAAAATAATGTAAAACCCACACTTTTGTTTAAAGTTCACCTGCTGGAAAAACGACTTTTGTTAGTAGCCCACAACACACATGACCTTAACTGGCAAAAACAAATAACCTCAATAGGTGGCATTTGGTCAAGCAGTGGCAGGATAAGATCAAGAAATTCTTGCTGAAGAAATACTGCTGTAAATTGTTGTTGCAAATATAATATGGTAAATATCAATCAAGCAGTCGACACAGTGGTCGTAGATTCTTTGTAGCTATTCCATTTGACTCATTCACCGTTCCTATAGTTTATGATACCACTGGAACGATTTTTCCCAGTATTGTAAGACCTTATTTCCTACCTTCTATTCCAAAATTATAGCTTGCTAGATGCCGAATGCCCTCCACTTCCACTGCAGGATCAAGACTCTTGGTTTAGTACTATCGTTGAATAACTCTCATAGGATTTGGTAGGCACAGCTTCACAATGTTGTACGTGTCAGGGAAATACCATAAGATAAGGCCTGTTCTGTGTTGAGTGGCACTGGTAAAGAACAAACCGAGCTGTACCTGTTGTCAAGTCAAGGACATGTTTCTCCTTTTTAATGTCCTGTCAGCTTTGGAAGTTTGGTGTGTTTCTCTGACTGTTGCTTTTCCTGTTGGTGCCAGATTACAGAGCTTATTTTAGTAGATTCTTCTTAACTATCAAGAAAAAACAAGCAAAATGAGACCATGGGATACCCAAGAGGACCAAAACCTCAGTTTATCAAATACTGGTAGTTATATGGTACGTTATTATTGTGGTTTAACCCCAGCCGGCAACTAAGCACCACACAGCCGCTTGCTCACTCCCCCCTGGTGGGATGGAGGAGAGAATCAGAAGAGTAAAAGTGAGAAAACTCATGGGTTGAGATAAAGAGAGTTTAATAAGTAAAGCAAAAGCCACGCACACAAGCAAAGCAAAACAAGGAATTCATTCACTACTTCCCATTGGCAGGCAGGTGTTCAGCCATCTCCAGGAAAGCAGGGCTCCATCATGTGTAATGGTTACTTGGGAAGACAAATGCCATCACTCCAAACGTCTACCGCTTCCTCCTTCTTCTCCCCCAGCTTTATATGCTGAGCATGACGTCATATGGTATGGAATATCCTTTGGTCAGTTGGGGTCAGCCGTCCCGGCTGTGTCCCCTCCCAACTTCTTCTGCACCCCCAGCCTACTCGCTGGTGGGGTGGCGTGAGAAGCAGAAAAGACCTTGACTCCGTGTAAGCACTGCTCAGCAATAATGAAAACATCCCTGTATTATCAACACTGTTTATAACACAAATCCAAAACATAGCCCATACTTGCTACTATGAAGAAAATTAACTCTCTCCCAGCCAAAACCAGCACAGTTATATGTCATTTCCTGTCATGAATAAATTGGACTAAATTCCGAGTCTTTCATCTGCCCCATCAATGTATTTTCAGATGTGTCCAGGCCTCATTTTTGCCTGTACAGAATGTAATCCCTGTGTGAGAAGTGAGCTGCTCATAGAGTCATAATTTTGCTTAACTGACAGTTTCTCAGCTTTTAACACGGCTCTTCATCGCTTGTGTGTGTGCGTGCAGCTGATTTAACCAGAAGATAGTGCTGACCACAAGAGGAAGGGTTCAGCAGTGCTGTAGGATTTATTTAATTACAAAACAAAGATTAGCCAACACAGCATATTTAAAGCTGCTTTTAGTAGGAATGTTGGCAGTGGATGAACTGATCTGATGTCATTTCTGGCATCCTGTAGCAGTGCCATACTTTCCACTATATAGAAAGGTAACCTCCTATTCTTAGTCTTGACGGACATTGACAAAAAGTTTGTCCTGGCTTCTGGTAGGTACTTAAATTAGTCCTTACAGTACAAAGAAGGAATCTCTTTTAGGGCTTCATTGGAGCTAGGAGAGGGCAGTATGACTGCAAAAGTTATCCTTTTAGAGTTATGCCATGCTCCAAGAATGGCTATGATGTTGGAGACCTTGAGAGTTTGATGCAGCAAGAGAAATACTTAATTATTCTTCTGATCATGTGTGCTGGTTCTACATCTACAGTAGAAGATTCACTGTTAGGAGAGAGTGGGGAATGTTAAACTAAGATGTTCTGCAGTGACCTAGAGAAGACTTTCTTCTGATATAATTCTTTATTCAGCGTTTGAGTAAAGTTGCTGTGTGTATTTCTGTAATCATGTGACTTGTCAGAAGAAAGAATATAATAATACCCAGTTTATTTTAGTACATAACAAGAGGAGTGGTGCTTTCTTTGATGTCATCCTTGTAACACATCGCTCTTTATAAAGTACAAGAAATAAATATGAGGATTGAAAGAACACTGAGCTTTCAACTTCGATCTCTTTGCTTCCCGACTTACCTCTGTCTCAGTTACTATGAAGTCTACATTGCAAAGAGAATGTTACAAAGAGTTTCTCCTCTCAGCTGGAAGAAAAATGTCAAAGTTCAAGAAAGGAAAAGTAAAGAAAAAAGTCTGATTAAAGGAATTACATTTATCTTGAAAGTCTTTGCTCACTTGAAGCTACCTTTGTGATTGTCTGGAAAAGCAAAATGAATATGAAACACAATAGGGAGCTATTTTAATGAACCATCGCCAGCTCTTGGGGCCTCTAGCTAATATAATTTAGTTTTGATTTTTTTATTTATTTTTATTGTTGTTCTTTAAGTGGTTCTTTACAGGCTATTACAGGCTGAATTGTTACATAGTAATGACGACAAATAAGTAGACAAAGAAGAAAATTAAAAATTTTAAATGTTTTTCCACAGTACTTACTTGCTTCTCAAATACATGTTTAAATAAAAGATACCTAAACATTGCTGAGGAGTAGAAAAAAACCAGTTTCCTACTGAGTATCTGAAGGACTGCCAGCTTCTGCCAGGATCCTTTTTGCTAATTATTCCCTAGAGTGGCTTGGGCGTCTCTTTAACTTCAATCATAGTGTGCAGCCCCACGGAAGTCGTGGGATTATTTATAAGCTTTGAGATAGGCAAGCACTTGAATTGTGTTGTTGAGTCAGTTGTTCAATCATACAGAGTCTTGGGGGTGCAGCAGTTTTTATATTTATATTTCATATAGCTCTCACTGTATCCTACCTACAAAATTGCATCAGTTGTCAGCAATTACAGTTGTTTTTTTTCCTATGTGTAAGTAAAAAGGATTGGTTTTTCTGTAAGAATATGTGGTGCAGTGTTCTTGACATTATAGGTCAATAGATTAGCCTTGTGCTGCCAGGAAATAAAATGCTGAGCCACCTCATCTTGTAATAATGCAATAGACAGATCCATTAATGCACACACTGTTATTTTGTGTCTGAAAATAGTCGAGGACAGATTTTTTTTTTCCCTGACTAGTCTGAAATAAACATTGGAATTGATAAAGTAAGGTAAACAGCCTTTGGTTGAATTATGCCTTTTGTCATAACCTGATAACTGTGCACTCTTCTAGTCACAGCAACCAGAGTAACAGTGATTTTGCTTGTTTGAGGCAGAATAGCTAAAAATGGAATTTTCAGATCAGAGAAGAGGTACAGAATTAGTTAGTTATGTTTGCCTTCTCTGGTAACATGATTCTCCAGGGGAAATGAGCACTTTTAGTGTTAAATAAGGGCTGCAATCTGTTGGAAAATCATTAAGAAATATGGTAATGAAGTTGGAAGGTAATTAAGATCAAGGAGAAGTACTCAGCTATGGTTTACATGACCTCTTTTTTTAATGCTGACCGGTTACTCCCTAGTGTTATTATCTGTGGTACTTCTATAGTTCCCATTATCATAGAATCTGAAAACTTCAGTCTTTAACGTACCTATTGTTACAAATCCCTTGTGAGGGGGGAAAGTGATACGGGGAAGCGCAATGAAAGAGGTTAAGGGAGTGGCTCAGGGATGAACAGCAGGTCTGTGGGAGAGCAGAGGCTGCACGTTTCTCAAATCCTAGGCTAGCATTCCAGCCCTTCAGTCTTACTTTCTTACTATTAATCTCACTATTCATTAATAATTTGAATAATTGATTATGGAAGCAGATACTTTGGTAGCTGTGATGGCATTAAATGCTAAAAATGGATTGCAGCAAATAGTTTTGCTGCTTATTTAAATAGAGTAGAATAGGATCTCCATAGACTGTTCTGGATATGGCAGTAATTAATCTGGATGTTGGTGACATTCTTCAGCAGTACTTGTCTTAGTGTAGCATCATGCTTGAGGCCTTTGGTCGTTAACAGGAAAATAAATCGGCATTGCAGGTGCAGTGCCACAGAAATTGCACTTCATTTCTGGGTAGTGGCAGTAGCCAGCCAAGAACAGTGCACAGTGGTAAACGGAATGGAGACCTCGGTGAAAAAATGCCTTTAGGCATAGGTGTTAGAAAGCATGGACACTTCAAGATTCAGTAAATGTAATTTATCTTTTTGTTTCGTTAAAGGACAGCTTTAGCCAGAATTGATTGCAGAATTCATGTTGCATGAAGATCAAATGATGAAAAGAGAGTGATGAAGCCACTTCGTTTGGTTCCTTTGGCTGGACCTAGATAAAGATCCAGTTCTGAATATATGAATTTTCAGCTTTCGGCCTCCAAAGACACTGCCCATTTTGTATCACAGGTTGGGGATTTAGTTACCTGTCTCTGCTTTAGCTTTAAATCTGGTAGAAGAAATAATTTTTAAAACAAAACTGGATAACCTTCACAGATACCAGTTTCCTGCAGAAAGTAGAAAAATCATTTGAGAAATCTGTTGGTAGATTTTAAAAACGTTTCAATTGGTGAGTTTGGGAATTACAAGGAAAGTGAAAGTTGTTGGATTTTTTTTTCAAGTTTCACGGAACAGTAATGTAGAAAGAGTTAGTATTTTATGTTAGTGAATTTGAAGTTCTACAGATAGTTTTGTTTCTTGCTTTTAGATAAGCTTAATAGATGCTTTTAAAAAACAATTTATGTTTATTTATTTGCAGTATTCTTAGTGCAAGTGGATTATCCAATATAGAAATGATGTAGTTATGAAATTGATTTAAACCATTCTTTCATTTCCAGTGGATGTGTATCTGATCCCTGACAGTGGCCAATACCTGATGCTTGAAAGGAATGTTTTAAGGCTTCCAGAGGTAGTAGACAGTACTTTGCTAACTGACTTTATTGGGTTTCTTTTTCCTAACATCATTTAAATATTTCATTTGGTGATTGATTTTTCTGTGTACTATTTCAGCCCAGCTAATAATTGCACATGATGGTAAATGGCTGGTGTTGCTCTCTCTTTTGTCCAAGAAAAAGATGACTAGATGTAATCTCAAGCATATTGTTTAGATATTTTTGTTTGTTTAATCATTATGTGCACTGCTTCACTGAGGGATAAACTTGGTGGATGCTGGGGTTTAGGGAAGTGAGTCAGATTCAATTTCTGAATGTACAGCAAAGGGAAAAGCATTCCCAAGAGCTTGTTATGCTGCCTGTCCAGCTTTACAATGCACTGCAAAGCTGGTCTTTTGTTATCAAAGGCTCATGTGCCATGAAAGTTATCATACATAGTTGATAACAGGAAGCTGAGCACAATGCTTTAATTCAGCTGAAAGATTTTGCAAATGTCATCAGCTGGGAAAGGAAATTGTCACCATGTGGTCTCAGTTAAGTCTGAGATAGAAATGTAGTTGTGTTTTCTCTTGGGTTTTTTCTTGGTTGCAAATTGTAACAGAAGAATAAAGGGCAAAGCAATGTTTCATGTATGTTTTGGAATGAACACCAAGAAGAAATCAATACATAAAATAACATTGGCTTTCTTATTTCTGCATTAGTTTAACAAAATAGTTTGTGCGTGCAAATCTTGCTGTTAATGTATAAAACTGAGATCCAATGTGCAGTGCACCACCTCGGGAGATCCCCAGATGGATTTTCAGAGAGTTAATGTTCAATGCAGTGTAAGATGATACAAATGTAGCTTCATCCTATTCAGACTTGAACTTGCTACTATCCTTTCATATAGACATTCACAGACTTCATGGACTTGACAGACTTCGTAACAGTTCTTCAATACTGTGTTTTGCAAGTGTGTGCTGCAAAAACGGGTGTTTTGGATGGAGTTTGGCTAATGATTAGTCCTATGTCAGTTATAATAGCAGTGAAGAAAAAATCTTGACTTGGCAGCTTGATAACAAGCGTATATGGGAGATCGTGCTTAATTGGGATGCTCAGCTGAGTTATAAATCATTTTACCTTTGATATCGCTTTAACCTGAGTTAGCCCTTTTCAGTAAGCCACTCAGTTTTTTGCCAGTATAGAGATGCCCTGTGGCTTTGTGGTCTTTATGTTCCCGCCTGCCATAGGCAGTAGTATAGCATACCTTATAGAACCTTGTATGGGTTGAAACCAGTAAATTAACTTGGTAGAGACCCGCAGACTGTAAAATTCATATCTATGTAGATCCTTCATAGCCTTTAGCACAATAAAAGATACCAGTGCCCCTGAATTCTTTTTAAAATATATCTTACGCTTTTATAGACAATAAATTGTTGAAGTAATATTAAATATTAATAACTAGACTTTTCAATCTGTGTGAGTAAAATTTACACCTAGAGGTACTAGCACAGATCTCTTTAAAGTGTCTACGTAGTGGTAACAGTGCTTAATATGGACATCAGCAGTCATTATATGATCTCTACTAAATATTTTTTCATGAGTGGATATGATCTTAGTGAGGAAGCAGCAAGCATTAAGTGAATGGAGAAAAAACAAGTGTGGTGGACAAGGAGCATGTTTGTTTATGACGAACCTCACTGGTAATGGTCACCTGAGTCAAGAGAGTATAGCCAAAGCCATTCTACAAGTATTTAGCTAAGTAGGTGTCATTGATTGTGTGATTTGTAGTGGATTTGCTTATGTTCTTTCTCCCCTAGTTAGTCTGATAGTGCTCTGCCTTTGTCTTTGAAGAGCAGAACAGAGGCAGGTATGTGTGGCCACTGCAGTTGGCCCAGAGCAGGACTGCTGAGTCAGTTCTCGTGTATTTTCTTCTCAGCCAAGATAACAACAAGATTAGATGGGCTTCATACTCCAGTGAGTGAGCTGAGAAAATACCCTCTTCCTGTTGCTCCTGGCTGTGGTGCCTTAGTTCTTCTGAAATACATTGTGCTAGAAAGTACCAGGAAATATGATGATGTTCGTACCTGGGCTCTTTTTTTGTTTTTAGTCCCCAGAAGATATATAGCATTGAGAAGTGGTGCATGGTAATATATGATGAACTAGTGCTGCTCTTATAGCAGTGGGCATGTCTGCTTGCGGGAGTATTTTATAACACATTTCCTTAGTGGCGGTAATTCTGTTTCTGGGTTTGAGCTGGGTGAATATTTTAAATGTCTCACTGATCTGAGCATAATCCCAACAATATTTCCCCTTGTGCAGCCAGAGAATGGATTTTGTGGCAATTTGAAAATACTTTCTGTAAACTATTGGAATATAATAAGCTGAGATACTTTCTAAGGACTAAAACATGATTACTTCAAAAGCCACAAAGTAGCTTTGCACTACCGGTTTTTAAAGCTCAGCAAATTTTATGTAGTACCTGAATTATTAATGGCGATAAATTGGAAGAGGAAGCTCTGTTGTCTTATCAGTCTCAAGCAAGCAGTAGTTGGTTGACTTTGCAGAGAAAGGCAGCTCCTTCTGAAGGAATGAGTGAACAGGTCCTTGGTGAGGAGCCCTGCAGTGAGAATGGCTTGTGTCAGTATGCCCAGAAGATGACTGCCTGTTTTGGACATTTAGGTAAAGAAATTAAAGATGTGCATGTGGATTTTTTTGGTCTCCGTTATGTGAATGAAGTGTTTCCTCAAGTTTACACGAAATAGCTGAGTGTTTTGTATGTCAACCTGCAGTCTTGAGTAAGTAAATTGTGTGTGTCAAAAGTGAAAAAGCTGCACATGCATGATGGAGTAATTTTACCAGCAGTAGAAAGCTTTTGTTTCTTTTTTTGTGTGTGTGAACTTGAATGTTAGAATTATTTTTTTTCCTCTCTGTTGCTTTTTTAGTTATTTTATTGCTTGGATAACTATATTTCTTGGTATAAATAGACATAGTGCTTGCTAATTTTTCATTTATGTGAAGCCCCCCCCCCCCCCCCCCCCCCCCCCCCCCCCGGTATCTTTGGGAATTCTTACATGGGAGAAGAATATAATCCTGTTGCCTTGGACAGATGCATGAAACATTATTTGGGGCTATCTACCTGTGCAATAAATGTGTTACCCTCTGAAGTCGTATGAGGGCAAAGGAAAATTTTGTTTTGTTTTACCTCGTTTTCTGTGGTTTTATTTTCATTTTTCTTTGCAGCTGGGTTTTGCTGAACTAGTATGACTGACTTCAATTTCTTGTTTTTTTGGCTGGGGTTTTCATTGCTTTCAATACAAGAATAAAGTCCTACTGAAATGCATTTGCAGGAAGTTTAATTCTGATGGCAGAAGCAATTAAAGACAGCATTAGTGCACTACACATTTCTGCCTTTTATTTAGCTGTAGGGCCAGTTTAATCCTCAGTGTTGCTCGGGAGGATGGAGGGATATTTCTTCTACCATGATTTTAGCCCTTGGTGTCTAATTTTTGCTGCTATTCAGTGCCTGCTATTCTGTTGTGCAATTTATTTGTGGATTGCAGTCAAATTTTTTTGTTACTTCTGTTCTAGTAGCATTAGTACAGAAGCCTCTACTCCTGGTTGTATGTGAAACATATATGTATTTTTATCATCTGGGCAGCCAATTGTTTTGGTGAATTCAGAGGGGATTGAATAGGAAATGGTCTTGAGACAGCTGAAAATACTTATAAATCAAATATTTGTAAAGTTGGTAATGAGATAAAATATTTAAAGTAGCTAGTCTGCCTAATTCCTGTCTCGTATCCAGTCCCTTGTGAAAACTGTCAGGCTGGAAAGTGCCCATACCTCAAACTGTGCTCTGTGAAGGCTCGAGCCCCCAGCACTGAATACTTGGATTAGGCACGGCTTTGAATTGGCAGTGATTTAAAAATATTTTGCTACTTGGCAGATACTGAGGAAATTTCCTCAACGCTACTTCTGGGTTGGGCACCCTGGATTCCTGAGAATGTCTTTGAAGAAACATAAGGACAGGGTTGTACCCTTGTGTTTTCTGTCTTTTTCTTTTCTCTTCGGCAAGAATATTAGAAATCAATCTTTTCCACTTAATGGAGTGCTTGACTTAAGTGGTAGGAGATTGCCACTGTCTTTTTGATTCTGGCTAAGGCTAAATCCCAATGCTTGGTAACAGTGTGTTGTACAAGACTGTCTCAGGCCTTGTCCTTTACCTTGGACACAAGGGTCTGACCCTTGGAGCCAACTGCTCCAAACAGCCCTTCATCTGACTCGGGAAGCCCCTGTGATGCTTCCTGGTCTTGTTTTGCTCACTTCTACTTCTTGTCCTCTTACATTACATATTAACAGGATGGAGGCTCTTAAAGACATACCCTGTACTTAAAAAACACTAACAAAAAAATCATATTGCTTTGTGTTACAAGCAGCAGCTAGGATGTGGTCTTTGAGATTGTAGTTATCAGACAATGACAGCAATAGCCAGGGCTGGAAAGGGGCATCATTAGAGTAGTCTCTTTCAGGGGAAGGAGGACCTTAGTTTTAATTAAGCAGGATGCTTCTACAGGGACATGTTAGGGTCACAAAATGCTAGTCTAAACTGAGCTGTTCCCATGGTCCCCCACCAATCCCATGTGTCTTGGTGGCGGAAGGAGACTGGACTGCACTTCACTATTTGAAATAACATTGGACCCTTCTACAGCGGTCACAGGCTGACTGCTTCTGTAGTGGAGATACTGTGGAAAAAAGGCACTGATCTCTGCTGCCTCCCAAGCTAACGCTGGAGTTGCTCTACCTGCAGAAGTCATGCCTGCCAAGTGCAGGAACAGATCCCTGCATGGGTGAAAGTAGGTTCAGCCTCCTGTGCCTTTGCTCTGCCCTTTCACCCGTATCGCTTAGTGGCAACTCTTCTGGGCAAACTGCAAGTTAAAGAAATCGATAGAGGCTTTATACAGCTTATATGGTGTTTGATTATGTGGGAGAAGACCGCAATTTCTTCTGACTGCTGCTACACAACAGATCATGCTCGTTTAGTGCTTATTGCAATGGCTGGTGTAACAACTGTCTAGGTGAATATAGCTGGAAGGTCGGAATCAGCATGGCTACAAGAGAAAAGTGGGAGTCAGTCTTAAACCAGTGCATTCAAACTCCAATGAAGGACAAGCTTTTCTTCTAGGATTTAGGCAGCCAACCTGTAGCAAATGCTGCAACAGTTTAAAAAGTTACTGCAGAGCTCACCTTTCTGCTTTCTGAGGATTAACTTCTGCAGCAGAGTTAATGTCAGGGCAACGTGTGCTTTTGCCTCACCTACCTCAAAGGGCAAAGTCCACCTTGACCTGTTGGTGAGGCCGGATAGTTGGCGCTGCTGTTGTCAGATGTCATCATCCATCACCGATTATCCAGCAACGAAGGACACTTTTATACTAAGCTGAGAGATACTTGTGTTAGAGTGCATCCAGCCGTCTCCTATGAGTCATCCTTCTCCTTTACGCACAGAATGGTGATCCACCTTCAGCTGAAGTGGTAGAAGCTTTTGGAGTTTCAGAAGATCTGTCTTTTCCACTGAATGGCTGTGGTGTGCAGGTCAGTAGGTTGTGAAATCTGGGAGAGATTGAAAAATTGCTGCAAAGCTTCATTTCCTAGGGGGAATACTTAAAACACAGCATTTGCTGAGATCTCTGATCTGATAGAAGATACTCTAAGGCAGAACTCAAATTGCTGTATTTATTGAGCCAGCTCTTTCTCAAATATACGTTAGCATCACCCCATTAAAATTAGTACAGTGGTGCAGATTTAGTCTGGCTTTGTCCCACTGTGTCCGTGATTGATTATAAAACCCAGGAGAATGGCTTTTTAAGGGGAACTGTGATTTCGGGCTTGTTTTCAAGATAACATAGAAGTTGTACTACTTGAAAAATAAAAAGCAATTGACCTCATAGGAGGTGTGTAGTAGTAGATGATCAAAGTTTGGATTTGTGAGATGATACTTTCTCTTTAAAACAGTAAATAAGGCAGTCTTTCTTCAAAGCGTGTCCCCATCTGTAGATAGTACTTGAACTCTGGGTTTTGAGGGAAGAATTAAATGACAGTTTCTCACTGTGCTCAGTAAGCCTATTGGTGTTTTTTTTTTCTCCTTGTAATTTAGCAAAAGCCTTACTGGAAGCAGTGCAATTATTACACCAGGTCATTTTGCAGCTATAGCTAACCTCTGTATGTTAAGGGGAATTGAAAGCCTGGGCCAAACACTGTCTGCACAGTTGTCTCTGGGAGTTTGGCTGAGTAAAGAATCTGAAGTTGTCTCTGAGCAGGTCCTGGTCTGGGGCCTACCTGTAACTTTCTTTTACAGATGATGAATGTTGTTTTAGGTTGGGGTTGGTTTTTTTTGTTAATCTTTCGCTTTGGAATTTCCTGTGAGTTTCCAGTGCTCCATTGATGATTAACTCTGCCTTTACCCAGAGAGAAATATTCATTAGATGATTAGATTAGCAAGCCACTGGAATTGGATTAATGTAAATACTTCTTGTAAGTGAAGCAGGAAGGGTTGGCACAGTATCTGCAAAGCTTCTCCTGTCAGCTACACAGGAAAGCGGAGAGGAAGAGCACAAGCGAACCAATCCTTAATAGTTAGGGGAAAGCTTAAGTGCTTTTGTTTGGAATAGGCAGTGAAAGCTGCAGAAAGGATTTCTCCAAAGAAATCTGCTTATGAAGTAGTGCTAGCCAGCCTTTGTACATTCCTCAAAAAGGAGGACCAACGTGCTCTACCTTTACTATAACCTTTTTGCCGTAGCACCCGTACAGACCTGGCATGAAACAGGGGCATGGTATATTAAATGCACAGATGTGCATTTGTAGCTTATGATGATGATTCTTCCGTAATAAGATTTTTGACACAGCAAGGACTAATCCTCTTACATAACTCAGTTACGTTCTTTCTGTTGTCCTGAATATTAATCTGATTTTCAGATACTCTTTATGGTTTTGCTTCTGATTTTTGTATTCCCAGGGATGAGTTGCAACTGATTACAATAGTTTTAGATGGCAGTCACCTGATCAAGCATACTGTCATAATCTCTTGAAGATAATCACTAAAAATATATCTTCCTTAATCTCCTTTGCTGGATAAGAGAAAAAGAGAAGGATTGGTAAGGGCAGTGTGCCGTGAGTAGTAGACTCACTACATGCACTACAGGTTGCTTTCCCTAGCTTCTTACGAATAGAAATGCTGTCTTTCCCCATCTTAAACAGCTTTAGAAAGCTGTGTGGATCGAGTAAAACTGAAGAATTGGTGCTGGAAAAGGTGAAATTCCGAAATTCAGTCAAAAGGATGTCAGTTATTGAGGATGGGGATATTGCAGAGGTCTTGTATCTCATTCCTAAGCAGAGCTTGCTGAAGCAACTGCCCTACTTGAATCCAGATGACTACTACTTATGTGAGCGGTTATTTGACACTCTTGAGGATCTGGGTAAGTGAAGACTGGCATCGGATCTTGATTTTTGGTTGGTGAATAGGCTGAATTGCTTTACAGTTAGTTTATTTTTTGTGTGGCAGCGAGATGCTTTATGACAGCAAGTGTGCTTGGGTGTGGAGAAATATTTTATCACTGACAGAGGAGGGAAAGAAGAATAAAAAGACAAATTAGAATCTGAATAGTCAAAAGCAGTTGATGGATCTAGGTGCAGCTCTCTCTATGTGGCCACCCTGGGACAAAGGGGGCGTTAATCTGCAGAAGTACTCAATCTAGAAAAATACCTTTTGAAAGCACAACATCCTGTGGTAGCGTGTTCCAGAGCTTTCCTACAGGTTTTATGAAACTATATTCCCTTTTGTTTGTTTTAAACCTATTGCCAAGTAGTTTCATTTGAAGCTGCCTCAGTTTTGAATTGGAAGAGGTGATTAAAAGTCTTTCTGTGTTCACCTTCTTCTTGTTACTTGTGAGTTTATTAGACTTCTGTTGTGTCTTTCATCCAGGTACGTCCTTTTCCAGGATAAGCAGTCATAATTTATTTAGGTGCTCTTTGTGCAGGAGCCAGTCCGTGCCTTTGATTATACTTTTTACCTTTCTTTTTCTAATTCTACTATAACCCGTGAAAAAATGGGGAATAGAACTGTATTCAACATGTAGCATACCGTGGGTATATGTACAGAGTCATAACAATGCTCTTTGTTTCTCCCAGTAGTTCCTAGAATTTGGTTTGTGTTTCTAATTAGTATTGAACACTGGTTTATTCCTTCATAGAGCTATTGGTGATGGGAGGACTTATATCTGGAATTCATCAGCTTAACTGATTTGTTACAATCCATTAAAAATTAAAAAAAAAAAAGTTTTCTGGAAACTCCAATCTATGAAATTGGATATAAATGTTAATCTGAAGCTTTCAGATAAATGTCAAAGATATTATCTTCTAGGACTTGCTTTATGGACCTCAGTTTTGATAACCCAAACTGCTTATGTGCTGGAATTTTGCCTGTACTTAGCAGATCAAGAAAACTGCTATATACTTGTCACTCTGCCCAGCTCCTCAAAATGTTAATACTGAGTGATTGTATATGGTAGGCAACTATTTTTCAAAGATCTGCTTTCAAGTTTGTCAATTCGTCAGTGCCAGATAACACTTTTTCTTGTGTGCAAATAGCTTTTTGCTAGTCGGCTCTGTACCCAATGAACTTCACACTGTAAGAGTAATACTGGCCAAAACCCATATGCTGTTTCGGATAGTTACTGCTTCTGAGTAATCAATTATTTTAAAAGAAAAATTTTAATTAAGGTGTTGCTAAAACATGAGGCAAATATATAATATGGCTGTGAACCAGCAAAAGCAACCATCATTCTGCCTTGCCAGCCTCCCCAGTAGGTATTGGTAGAATTGGTATTCTGGAGAAAACTTCTGCAGACAATTTAGGCATTTTTATAAATTACAATTTAGGATAGAAAATTAATTGAATGAACAGTGACCAGCTATATGATCAATCCATGCAGGACTCCAAAGAAATTCTTTGCCATTATAGCAGGCTGGGAGCCACCTTTTTGCACAGGTGCAATTTTCTTCTAATTTGTATGGGGCTTAAATCGATCTAGAAATCTGCAGTTTTGCAGTTCTTCACTCATTTGTAAACAATCACAAAGATAGTGGGACAGGTTCTGATTAGCATTATGCTGCAATAGATAGTGCAAATAACCACTGCGGCTTTTTTTCCTTTCATCCTACAATTTGGGTGCTGCTATTCAATAGGATGGGTATTGTGGTCCTGCTTTCCAGTGCCATGAATAATGCTAGCTGAAAAGTTGCAAGGTGTCTGGTGTCTCAGCTTTACTTAAATTACAATTGGAATCAGAATCTCACCTACTTAGAACAAAAATAGAGGAATGGTTATTGAAAACAGCCTGGTTGTAAAAGCTGTGTGTGACTTTAAGATGCAGAACACATGAGTCTGTCTCTTAGGCCATGTGCCTGCTTGGGGATTATGATGCCTCAAGTACTACAAGATTTAGCAGCTTACATACCCAGCTGAGGGACAGTTTGCTGTCTGTATTTGGCTTTACAGAGATTGGAAATTACCCTGTTCAAGGCATTTGGAGACTCACTAAATATTTTCCGTGCTGCTCGTAAGTGGAATCATAAGTATCAGGAAAGGCCCATATTTTAGGTTTTTGGAAGGTCAGGAATTATCAACAAGTGCAGAGCTATTTAGTGTTCAGGAAGTGAGTCTTTTGAGTCTCACCGATTTAACCCGTGACTTGCTTTTACTTAGCGCTCGTATCGTGAAATTCCGTCCCCTTCATAAGGAGAACGTTGGAGGTTAAACTTGTCTAATCAGGTTAAATGGTGGCATGATACTGACAGTTAAAAGTACTCTAAAAATTGAAGAAAACTTAAAAAAAAAAAAGAGGAGTTAAAAAAAGGCTTTGAATCACTGAAAGGACCCTCATTCTGCATTTCCCTGGAGTTCAGTTGGCCAAAGACTAATGAGCCACCTTCCCTCGCGTTTCTAGGGGAGGTGGTAAGGGACTGCTTCCCACCAGCCACGTGGTTTGCTGCAACAAAATGTGTCTTAGTCTATAAGGCCTGGTTCAGCACATGGCTTTGATTCTCTGGAGGCCGGACTCTGATACAAAGGATTCTGTGGAATAATGCCTGATATGCAGGACTAGCAAAAGTTGAAAGCTGGTTGCAAAAGAACAGTGGAATTTTAAAGAGAAAATTGACTTGGGACTGTGTGACTTTGCTTCTTGTATGAGATACTGTCATCTGTTGCTTGTACAGATGACACCTTATGCACCCCTCCAAACTGATGACTCTTTGGATGCAACAGTGGTATACACCTGAGGGAAAGGAGATATATAACATATTATCTAACCGACTTCCTGTATGAGTTTAGTAACTGTTTATGTAACAGTCTTAATTTAAAGCAGCGCTTGTGAGAATGGCTGGTTGTGTTGGATCAGTTGGATGTAAAGAAAGACAGAAGGAACCTGAAAGGATAAGAAAGGCATGGGGAGAATCCAGAGAGCATGAAAACAGCTCAGTAGCGAGCCAGGGAGCAGACTGGACTGGTGCAGGAAAATTTATGAAGCACTGAGACCTTATATCTTCTTCGCTGGGTTAAAAACTGGCTGGACGGCCAGGCCCAAAGAGTTGTGGTGAATGGAGTTAAATCCAGCTGGTGGCCGGTCACAGTGGTGTTCCCCAGGGCTCAGTATTGGGGTCAGTTCTGTTTAATATCTTTATCAGTGATCTGGATGAGGGGATCAAGTGCACCCTCAGTAAGTTTGCAGATGACACCAGGCTGGGCAGAAGTGTCGGTCTGCTTAAGGGTAGGAAGGCTCTACAGAGGGATCTGGACAGGCTGCATCGATGGGCCGAGGCCAACTGTATGAGGTTCAAGAAGGCTGAGTGCCGGGTCCTGCACTTGGGTCACAACAACCCCATGCAACGCTACAGGCTTGGGAAAGAGTGGTTGGAAAGCTGCCCGGCAGAAAAGGACCTGGGGGTGGTGGTCGACAGCTGGCTGAATATGAGCCGGCAGTGTGCCCAGGTGGCCAAGAAGGCCAACAGCATCCTGGCTTGTATCAGAAATAGTGTGGCCAGCAGGACTAGGGAAGGGATCGTCCCCCTGTACTCGGCACTGGTGAGGCCGCACCTCAAACACTGTGTTTGGTTTTGGACCCCTCACTACAAGAAAGACATTGAGGGGCTGGAGCGTGTCCAAAGAAAAGCAACGAAGCTGGTGAAGGGTCTAGAGAACAAGTCCTGTGAGGAGCGGCTGAGGGAACTGGGGTTGTTTAGCCTGGAGAAAAGGAGGCTCAGGGGAGACCTTAGCGCTCTACAACTACTCAAAAGGAGGTTGTAGTGAGGTGGGTGTTGGTCTCTTCTCCCAAGTAACAAGGAATAGGACAAGAGAAAATGGCCTCAAGTTGCGCCAGGGGAAGTTTAGATTGGATATTAGGAAAAATTTCTTCACCAAAAGGATTGTCAGGCATTGGAACAGGCTGCCCAGGGAAGTGGTTGAGTCACCATCCCTGGAGGTATTTAAAAGATATGTAGATGTGGCACTTAGGGTCATGGTTTAGTGGTGGACTTGCAGTGTTAGATTAACGGTTAAAGGTCTTTTCCAACCTAAATGATTTTATGATTCTATTGCTCTCTACAGCTTCCTGAGGAGGGGAAGTGGAGAGGGAGGTGCTGATCTCTTCTCCTTGGTATCCAGTGATAGGATGTGTGGGAACGGCTCAAAGCTGCGCTGGGGGAGGTTTAGACTGGACATTAGGAAGCATTTTTTTACCGAGAGGGTAGTCAAACACTGGAACAGGCTTCCTAGAGAGGTGGTCGATGCCCCAAGCCTGTCAATGTTTAAGAGGCATTTGGACAATGCCCTTAATAACATGCTTTAACTTGGTCAGCCCTGAATTGGTCAAGCAGTGGGACTAGATGATCATTGTAGGTCCCTTTCAACTGAAATAGTCTATTCTATTCTATGGGAAATGGGGGTCTGGGGAAAAGGTGGTCTGATTTTTCTGTGTGTATGTTTGCAGGGAGGAGGGGTCCCAGAGATCAACATGGTGGTATGAGGGAAGACACAGAGGTAGGGTGTTCTTGAGAGGAATGGGCTTTACAGACTTGAAATAAAAGGTCCAATTATAAAATACTAGCTGCAGCATAACCTTTGCCCACTGTTTTACATCTAAGTTCCCACCCATCAGCTTGCATCAGTAGGGTTTTCTTGCTGTATTATGGCAAGAAAGCTAGAGCCCCCAGCTAGGGAAATGAACAGGCACTGTTTTGTGCCCCATTGCCATTTTCCATTCTTAGTACCAAGGAGTGCCCAAGATCACCCTGAAGACTGCACTTTCTTTAACACCAGTCCCTGTTGTTACCTGAACAGAAAGAAGGAAGGCACATGGTAAAAAAGAGTTCCTATTTTAACCTTTGGTCTTACCTGCTAATGGTGTTCATAGTAGCTCCCCACAGAATGTGTACTTGATGTGACCTACAGCCATAGGATTGTAATGGTGCTGTGTGAACTTGTCAGAGCTAAGCAATCTTGAATGTGGCAAGTGGTGATATGAGAAAGAAAAATCCAGGCTCTGTTGGCATTGTAGTAGGTGGTACTCTTTAGATGCTAAGAGGTGCTGAACAGACTGCTCGTGTACTTCAGATAAGGTGGTTCTTCTTTTTGATAGCTTTTCAAATGGATTCCTTAAAGTAAGCGATCTCTCCTGGCCTCAGTCCCTGTAATTTTTTTTTTTTTTTTTAATAATGCTGACTTATATGGTTGAATAGGGAGCATGCTTTTAAGGTTTGTGGTAATCCAGGTTTAGGAGCATTATGTCATTCTTCTGTGGGACAATGTCTGAATTCGGAATAGTCCTGGTAAGTCAGCTAGATGGTTTGAAATCATGCAGTTAAATTTCAGTGACTAAAAGTGTAAACTGTTGGACTTGCACAGATAAGAAATGGAAAATAACTAACACTACTCCAGAAAAGTATATGGAGGATAAAGATACTTATCACAATGTAAATATAGATCAAATGTATAATACTGCTGCAGAAAAAGCCATTCTTTTCCTGGGATGTGTTAGCAGGAGATATGTACAGCAAGGTAGATAATTTTTCTCTGTTTCTGTTACTGAAGAGGACTCTGCTAGATACTGTCTCTAGGTTTGGACATTGCATTTTGAGAAAGATACTGATAAATTGGAGGGAAACGAGTAGAAGGCAGTGAGAATAGTATTAGGAAAAAAAGACGAGAAAAGATTAATAGAATTAGGTTTGCTCAATCTAGAAGAGTGGAGATAAGTGAGGGATTTAGTCAATCTTCAGATGAATAAGGGGTTGTCAAGTGGAGGTGTGTTCTGTATTGTCCTGAGAAGCACAGACAAATATGCTTGTGAAAAATACTGAGTAGTGGTTTTGTGTTTGAGTAAGAGGTATAGCTGAAACTCCCTGTCTGTTAGGTGATTTTTTGTTTTTTAAATAAATTTAAAAAGAAAAAGTAATCAGTTAGGACCAGTTCTTCATCCTCTGCCCGTTTGCAGTATCTCTATTCCAATTTAATCACTACCACAGTTTTACTTAAAATGTTTAAACATTTAATGTCTTCTCAACCCTTGGCTTCCTGTTTCAGATTTCCGTGTGCAGTGGGACAAGTTGTTGCCAGTGTTCGAGATCAATCCAAGCTAATTTGCTTAGTAGTACATCAGTGGTTTAGCATTAATCTGCATTAAGGTAGCATGGTTTAGAGCAACTGAATTCACCTCTGTAGGGCTCACTGCTCCCTCTCTGCCTAAATTCTTTGTTATCTGTTATCTAATAAACAAGACCAAAATTGCAGTTCCTACTGTTACTAGATGCTAGCAAGAAAGATGAGCTAAATCTGCTTTAAGTGGAAAGAAATAATGACAATTCCTTGGTTTTCTCTGTGGCTATATACATAGGCAATAGCAGTAGTATGAAGCTTGTTAAGGGGAATTGAAGCCAAGATCTCGCTTGCTCTGTAACTCCATAATACTGACGGGTGCAGGCAGCTCTGACTGGAAATAGCGTATTGTGGCTACACATCCCCCACTCTTGTTTACAGGGAGTCCTACTTTTGTTCTGTATCTGATTGAAACTTCCTCTCCTGTGTCCGTCATTTGCAGTTGTATAACCTTGGCATGTTAATCAAACAACGGAGAGAGAAATGCAGTCCCCTTCCTGGGCAGGCTTGAAGCAGGGCTGCAGGGGTGGCTTGCCCTCCGCTGCTTCAAGTGGCAAGAGAGCGGCCCCTCTTCCTGCGGCCTGTGGTGTTCAGAGCCACCACAGCCTCTTGCAGGCAGGCAAGGTACAGGTGAATCTGAAATGGAGGCTGGTTTCAAGCTGAAGAAGTTCTGGCCTTTCTGTCAGTGCGCAGAATACTGGTGGCACTGGGATGGGGAAAAGAGAAGTAGAAATTGCTATTTCTTCTCCTCTGAAAGCTGTTCCTTGGGCCTGCTCTGCTTATCCAAAAGGTGAAAGAGTGGGAAAACTTCAGAGCAGAGAGAAGGGCATAGGAAATGGCTGTCCTCACTCACTCCAACTTTGACTTTGGGGCATGGAGGGAGTCGAAGAGGGAAGAGAAGCTTGGTACATGGCCTTTTCCCTTGCTTCATCCACTCCCATATGTCCCTCACGTACTGGTTGAGGAGAGGATGAATACTAATTGCTGTTGGCTCCTTCTCCTTTATGCCTGAGAGGTGGGGATATCACGAAGTAGACTTTTGCATACAGGGACCTTAAAAGTGGCTTTTAGTTTGAGAGAATGGTAGATATTTGGTAGATCCCTGTGGGATTTTTTCAGTAAAAGGGCAAATAGTTAATGGGAGGAGAAGGGAAGAAATGGAAGCAGGAATGTTCTTCACCCAGGTGATGCAGACAAGGTGCAGCTGAGAGGGAAAGAAGACAATGTGAGAAAGGGAGATTGTGATTACAGTTTTTGAATTATCCTGCTTTTGATTTTTCAGTTATTTTCCTTTAACGAGCGGGTCTTTGTGGTGGGATGCAGAAACACTATGGTACCAGGGAATGTTTATCACTGGTTTGTTACCACGTGAATTAGACGGTGGAGCTGTCTGTGCAGTTTTCAACGTAAAACATAGAAGCATTAAACTGTAAAATGCAAAAATATAAACCCAATTAGCTTATCAGTCTACATCAATACTTGGAAGATTCAGTATTGTTTGTTTATTTTTTAAGTTGGCAAACTCTCCTTTAAAATATGTGACTCTCTCCTTTGGAGCAGAGGCAATAAGCCATCCGGTTTCGTGTAAACCAACTGTGAGCAAACCTTCTTACGGAGCAGCAGCAGCAAAATAGCTTTTGTAGTTATCTTTTAAAAATTCCAGTTGGTGCAGAAGTTGGAATCAGTTACGCCTACTCTGCTTTGAATATCAATTTGTGGTATGTCTGCTTAATATTTTTATGATGATCCTACTATTGAAAGAGTAACAAAGAATTTAAAAGAAAGTTTCAAATATGTAAGTTTTTACATGCTGAAACAAGTGACCTCCCTAGCTAGCACATAAAATCAGAGCCACTAATAGAAGAGTTCCAGAAGCTGAAGTGAGATGATGATAAAAAATTTGTTTGTTGCAAAAGCGTGTTTGAATATATTAGTATTACACTATGTAGCCAAGTCGTATCTGCTTGGAAAGCATATTTTTATCTTTTTTTTGAGGTCCTCTGTGGTTCATTTGATAGGACACTGGACTGGGAAATAGCTGTTGGGAGTGAGATACATTTGCAGGACAATTTAGGTGCCTTTTTTTAGAGTCCTATTTATAGTTTAATATGGAATCAGAAGAGAAGGAATTTGTCATTTGGCACATTGAAAATTGATTAGTCCAATTTAAATGTAAGGGTGGTATATATGCAGTGTCCACATGATGGGTTGCCTCATCTTCAGGGATCGTAGACTTGCATTGTTGCATGCTTTGCTGTATGTTGTATTGCTGAGGCATACACTAAAGGTTAATGCTCAGTGAGATACTCTGTCACGTCTCTCGAGACTGCAAAACAAAGAACTTGTTTCTTTGCTCTGCAAATTAACTGATTGGCGGGAAGCTGCTTCGATCTGGTGTTTCATGGACCTCTCATGGAGAAGCTCGTTAGACTAGTGAGTCTTTACTGCATTCCTGCTGATTTCACTGAGCCAAAAACTCCCAAGACAGGCTGTGGGGGTTATTCTGCAGAGTTAATCCAATTCTGAAGTGGATTATCAGTATCAAATCTCCTTAACCTTAGGCATGCACAGTAAAGCATGACACTTGCATATATGCTTTCCTGTTGGGGATTCCTGCCTTCATTCAAGTTATTTGCGATTTTCAGCAGTGATTGTGGTTACACTCATATTTTTATCAGCAACATTACTGGTTGTGATCATGATTTGGCTAGATGAATTCAATTTATAGCAGGTGAATAGTGATGATTTTATGTGGTAGTTTTTTAAAAAATTACTGAGTTTAAACCACTGTCACTACAGCATATTACTGTTCTATATCTCAGTTCAGTGCCAAGTAGGTGTGCATAGTGTAAAAGTTCACACAGGTGTTAAGAAAACATGATCTCCTTTCTAAGGATTAGCAATAACATAAGCAGTTTGGAAGCCAGTTGTTATATCAATAATATAAATGTGTGTTCAGAGGTAAATGTTTGTACATACCTACAGTCAGAAGGATATCCATCAGTGAACTTTTTATATTTTTGGGGCCACTGCAAAGAAGTAGAATGTAACCATCTTTTCTCATCTGTTTCTAAAGATGATCTGGAGGTTTCAGGTGCTTTTTACGTAAGTATGTATGTTATAGTCGTCTTAATGTTTAGAGCAAAGCCAAGTGTCCTTGTTTCCTTATTTTGTTTTGCAATAGATTAGGCCTTACTTTTACTGTTTTATCTGTATTTTGCAGACTATTACTGTTACACAGAATAGCAGCCGACTAAGAAAATCTTGCTTGCGAGAACCTCAGAAAATCAAATTTTGTTTTAAGAAATCCAGACCTCTTAACAGATCAAAACCTGAGAAACGTTTTATTCCTGAGGAGTCTAATTTGAAAGAATATTAAATGGTTCTATTAAAAAAACACTAAATCCCCAGATCCTGGCAGATCAGAATGAATACACTATGTATTTTGCTGAATCAAGTGATTGATGTATTTGCTAAATTTTAATTGCATTTACTCTGAAAGAATGATGACACATGATTGTAAACACCAGTATTACAGACTGATTGTATTCAAAATAGCATGGCACAGGCTACAAAGAAAAGCCCAGCATAGTGGAAAAGTTGTAGGTAGGACCCAGGCCATCAGGCATTATTTGCTTGAGGATCAGTCTTATCAGTAAGGATAATGTGATTATCCCAAGATGTAGGATTGCAGGACTGTAGTATGTTCTAAGAAAGAACCATATTCCTCTCTGGGGAGTCTGTGTACGCTCCTCTAGACTGTTTAAAACTTGTGATAGGGCAACATAGAGGGTCTGAGGTGGTGGGGTCAGTCTGTGGGGCCTTCAGAGCTCCTTAACATTCTGCTGGTTCCACACAGGGCAGTGTGGTGAGGAGACAGGGTTAAGGAGACGTTGGCAGCCTAAGACAGTTGCGCAAGCTGCAGTATGAAGTCGTTACAGAGCAAAAACTGTGTGGAGGGTATGGAAAGGCTATAGGACGACTGCCATAAAGGAACTTCCCCTGCAGCTTGCCTGCAGGCGTGGGAAGACTAGTAGATTTACTGAGGGGTACTGTAGGTACGTGGAGAGACAAAAAAGCAACACGTGCAAGGGCAGCTTTACTAAACACCTTATGTCTGTCTTCAGGAACAAACACCAGCTATTCACACCTAGTATGGGGAGCAGTTTTGTCAGGTACAGGCTGAATTCTGCTCATCAGTGTGTCTGGGTGAATCTGAAAAACTCTACCGACGTCATCAACTTTGCCCGAGTCGGTTGCCTGCCTTCTTTTATACTACAGTCCTTAAGAAGCACTGCTGCTTGAGCTGTTTTCAGAAGATGGACAATGTGTCAGTTGTCCAAGTGTCTGAGGGAGAGGCATCAGAGGAATAGATTGCTGGAGCAGGGTATGTTCAGGAGAAACAGAAGCCAGGAAATACTTAATTGTATAGCTTTTGAGAATACTAAAACTGGAAACTGTAGGCTTCCCCGTCAGGGCACTGGGACCACTGCTGGGTCACAGGTCTTTTGCAAGAAATCCCATGTTGACATTATTGGTTTTCCTCTGAGCAGGCACAGTTAAGTCAGGAAAACAATTAGAACAGGTCGTGAGAGAGCGGTATTTCCTTCCTGGAGAAGGGAGCATTTTTCAAAATGCCATGATCAAGACTTTATAGAAGTTATGGCTCTCAATTGACCTAGGTTGTACAGTGGTTAAGCTGTGGAAGCCTGTGGCAGGCTTTCTCATCAAAACTGTTTCTGCCAGGCTTTTTGCCAGAAGCAAGGACATTAACAGAGGGTATTTTCCTCGATGTTATTTAATAGAACAACTTCTCCCCTTTCCATTTCTGTTTTCTAGCAGACTGTTTCCTTCATTGGTTGATGAACAAGAGATATCAGTCAGTGTTGAAGAAATTGTGTAAAAACTGTGCGCTGATACTTCTAAGCCATGATCTCATCTGTGAAGAATGAGAGCAAGATAAAAAGATGAAAGCCAGCTTTTAAAATGAGAATAACAAATCTTAAATCATGGCTAAACTGCTTAGTATCTTACACATACTTTTTCAACATTATCAAGGTACAAGAAAAAGCAAAACAAGCTGGTTTAACTCTTTCCTTTTGTGGAGTGATCTCAGTATGGCTCTCCTGCCTCTTGCTGAATGCACAGGATATTTTTCACCAGAAAATAACAGCAACGTAAGCACGTTGTTTAGCTATGGTGTACTCATTGTGAATCTTCCACTCACACTGTGTTCAAGGGAGACTATTTAATAAATTTGTACAGTGCAAATGGTTATTTAAAGAAAAAAGGTTATTTTGCTTTCCTTTAAAATATGCACCTCTAAATAATAATAAGTACTAGGGATTTGTTTCTGGAATTGCTATCTATTCCTCTTTCATCTCCAGTTTAGGATATCTGAGTAGATTCTGAATTATACTGCAGGGTAAATTTTAGTCATCAGGCTTAAAACAATGAGATTAAAACCAAAAACCATCCTGGTGTAAAAAGATTTTACTTACAACACCAGTGTCTGCTCTTTGTATCTCTTTACTCAGGAGTAAATTACATTTGACTCCTAAATCTCCAGTATAATTTACTGCAGTCTGTATTTTTAAATTTATTTTTATGTGCATGCGATAGTCTAACATTGCAGCTTTCCATGGCTGAATGATGTGAGGAAAGGCTTCTATTCAGCTACGGGTGAGATGAGATAGATACAGCAGTGCTAATCTCTAGCACATGTGAAAAATGGAGGTAATGAACTCATAGAACAGAAAGTCCAGATACCGGCAGGCAGCTTCTGTGTCAGCAGCTGCTGGAACAAAAAATGAATGATAATCGTTGCAAGCAAGGATCACAGGAAGGGGTTAACAGTATCCATGCATGTGTATCCATAGACTGTGCTCTGCACATCAGATCAAATATTTATGAATGAAGGTCAGACGTGCCCCTTTCAGCAGGCTGTCCCCTAACTGTTTACAAAATACTGTTTGAAAAAGAACACAGCCAGGTTGAGTTACAACCTGACATCTCTAATGTGTCAGAAATGTGACATAATGGATTATGCCTCGGTGTTGGTGGGGTTCAGCTGGGCTCCCCAATTGAGCCTCAAATGCTATTAATAGTAACACACTGAGTCATAGAAGCAAGAATGTCAGACTGCTGGGCTGTGCTTCTCTTACACGTTACACTGCTAACAATAGAAAGCCAGCGTAGATTTGTTAGAATAGAATAACTATTTTTTTCCATGCATGTGCCTGAATCTCTGTCTCTCTCTCTCTCTTATTTATTTATTTATTAAAGAATGTCACTGAATAGGAGAGATATTTTGGGTGAGGCAGACTGGCTTGTTACATTTCTTTCTGTTGTTCTGGGTGGCATTTATACAAAACATTTAGAATTTATTTACTGCAAATATTTTTAAAGCTGCGTGCATGCTCTGATTTTTTTCCAGCAGGTATCAGCCATCTGCTGCTCTGTCTGGCTGATGCCTGCAGCTTGTTTCTTTACATTAATTTCTCTCTCCCTACATATAGTAGCATTGAGAAGGAATTCCCTTGTGGAGGTGTGAGCTCCAGTTCGAGTTCAGCTCTCAAAAAACAGGGGTTCCTCCAACTCTGGGCTGAACGTAGCTTTTGCTTTAGGATGCACTATAAATGTAATTGCACCTCCATCATGAAACCTAAAGCACATTTTGCACTGAGTTGTGGTCAAGTTGAAGCTATAGCCCAGTGAATCTGCCCATAATCTAGCCCAGAATATCTTTATATTTGACCCAGTTCTCTACTACCAAGGTCACCTCTGTCTTTGGCAAGTCAATTCATTTCCCTTTGTCATTTTCTCCACCTCTAAACCACAAATACTAAAATTTATCCAAGCAAAGGCATGATGGCATAGATTTGAATTGGTGAAGTCACTAGTAGCTAGCTGAAATGAGGAATGAAGTAATTTATGAATAAGGAAAAAGTGGCATATAGTAGTAGTGATAGAGGTTCCCCAAAATCTTGATACTGGCAGTATATATGTATTAAAAATAATATGTTAAGTGTTTTTTAATGGACATTCAGGGTTTTGATTAATCATATTTCCAAGCTTTTCTTAATAACTGTGAATAAAAATATGCTTATAAAAGAAAGCTTTGTTTCTCACCTGACTCTGACCAGTATCTTTTAATAGAAAACAGAAATATTCTGAATCTTGCTATAAGATGATGAGACTTGGCAATACCGTAAAGGGTTGGTTTGTTTGTTTTTTAACATCAGCTTACTAACCAGTCCTTTCTCAGGTAGACTTTAGTGCCTGGAAAACCATAAATTGGGATGTCAGTTTGATGCCCAGATTCATCACTGGTGCTTTGTGTTGTTGAGGGTGTGTTGGGGGGTGAAATTCACGTGTAAGTGCTGCTCTTTCAGTATGCTGCTCTCTTCTCAGTTCCATGAGTACTTATGGCTATCATCTCAAAAGGAGTAACATAAGAGGAGTTGTAGTTTACAATTATTTGGTATTTCAGAATACAGCACTTACCTTGACTCACAGCAAAAATTTCGTCTGTGGTACTCCCTGGCTATGCTTCTAAACCCAGGTGCTCGCTGAGCAGTGACAGTTCTCATTTTTATTACTTTTATTGTTATTTCAAGGTAGTGGATAGAGTCGGTATTCCCAGCTTGCACAGATTATATGTTACTGTCCTCTGTACTGTGGCCAGAAGGCATTGAGAGACTATTTATTAGCGTGTTTTGTGGTCTAGTAATTGGCATTTGGTAACAGCTTTAAAGTAAAACCAGGAGTGGAAAAACAGTGCTCACCATAGAAAAGCCACTGTGCCGCAGCCTGCCTCAGCACTTGCCCGTGTTCATCTTGTATTTCCCCTCTTGATCCTGGCTCAGTTTGAGTAAATAAAATAAAAAAACCATAAATACCACTTTAGCTTTCTGTGTGTGTTTGAACAGCTCTCCTGTTCTCTCTCACATCTTCTCACTTGCAGTCTTTTGCCAGTCATTTGGGAGCAAATTACATTGCCAGCTCCGTTCTGCGAGGGCAGAGGAATGCAAGGTGGTGTCAGTGGCTGGAAATTAGGGACGGTGGAATTCGGCATTTGTTCCACAGCAGCAGCTGTAGCTGGTTGTTTCAGCACAAGGGGCAGAGTCCACAAGCAGGGTATGAGCTGCCATTAGCCATAGCAAAAGACCACAGTGGAAGAAGATAAGAGGCACAAGAAGAAAAGAGACAGTGACGAGCAATCGGACCTGATCAGATCTTGTGGGAAGTCTGACTGAGGAAGATAATTACCTGGAATAAGCTGCCTTTTTTTTTTTTTTTTTTTTAAATCCACCTCAGCCAAACACTGCTGGAAAAGAGATTGTGTTTAAATTACTTCAGCTAATTCTTGCTGCTTCCACTACGAAGAAAATTTGTTTGCCATGGTGAAAGAAAAAGGTAATTATGTTTATTGATAGACTGGAGCTGAAATGACCTAATGTGCCAGCCGTAGTCACTTGAGGTTTAAACCTTCAAATTTAAAATGAAGCATGCTTTGATTGACAGTTGCTGTTTTCCTTTCTATAAAAGTGATGTGCCAAAACCTGCAGTGGATTGCATTGATTATCTTTGTACCTGTTTTAATAAGGGTGGAATCTGTAACACACCTAATTTAGAGTGTTTGCACAGCTGGGTTCCTTCTGTGTGTACGTGTATTTTTTTTTTCATGTGATTTAACCCAAGTTTGCTGTTGACTGTTTTTTACCTGTATTTGCTACAGTTCAAAGAGCTTTGACCACGAAAGCAGTTAGCTTAAAATTTTAAAGGTAAACATTGATATATTCAGCAAGTCTGGACTTGAGAGGGTCATATTTTACCTTTTAATTAAAAAATGGATTATATGAGATTTTGCATAATGTTTGAATTTAGCAGCAGTAAATTAGATATCAGTTTCAATTACCTATAAATAGCATTTTAAGCCTCCTACCGAAGCATTTACTAGTCAAAGAATTTAGAAATGGTTGTGGGGTCTTTCCTTGCAGTAATAGTGGTCTGTGTCATTTATTGCATCATGAAGATGTGAAATACGTTCTGAATTGTATTTGAGTAGTGGATTGGATGTGGTTTTGGAGCATTACGTTATCACAGATAGATTCAGACTTAGTCTCTGTTTTGTGAAGAGGAGGATCAGTGTTCTTTACTTTTGAGGACTCTGTAAAAGATAATGTGGGATAAATTCAAACTAGGGAAGAAACAGAAACAAGAAGTAGTAATGTTGAGCAAAAGTGAGCAGTTTTTCAACTCTGAACAACACCCACATTAAGATTTTTTTTAGTACTGTAAATGAAATAAATTGAGTGAATTTGTCTTTATAGATGTTTAGCTTGAAGAGAGCAGGACAAATGCCTCGATAGCCTGCCATATTGTGTCAGATGTATCAAGAGAGTTATAGTCATAACCATTATACAGTCTACTGGTAATTTTTGTTGATGAAAAGCAGTGGCCCAGCATAAATAGTATTGGCTACTTAGCAGATTTGAGATTCATTACTTCAGATTTACAGGATCATTTTTATAATGTCAGTGGTGAACTGTTGACCTGCTACCAGTATCAGTAAGCCATACCAGGGATGATTTAAGTAGCAGTTTCACCCCAAATCCTTGAAACTGCAAGTTTCAGAATAATTTGAATCAACTATGTCACTCATCTTTTCAGAAAAGTAAGTGTATCATCATTCAGCTTATCACAATTCTTGCTCGTTTTCTAAGATACATTTTAAAATTGGGCTGCTGATTTTCTTGAAGTAGTGTACATAAAATATGTGTAGCCTTTTTAGGTGTGCATTCACTTTTGATCCTTTGACATGTTTCTGCTCCCCACCCAGCCGCTGCTCAGTTTGTTGGGCTCCCTGTGTTACATGGGGCTGTACCTTAGAAGTACTCTGTAAATACAATTTTAGCATCTTACACCATGAAAGGTGTCATATACCTGTAAGAAAATTAAAACAAGCCCATCATTTTATAAAAAATGAGAGGGAGAAAATCTCCTAGAATAGTGGGAAAAGTTGACAATGAATGGTTGAAAATGTGCAAAAGACTTGTGTTTAAATTGCTTCCTTTCCCCCTCCCCACCAAGTTTAATGCATTATTTACAATGGCTATTAATATTAATGTTGGATGTAATTTTTTTTTCTGTTCACACAGATAATGGACTAAAATAACTAAATACTGTCTTTAATTTTGTTGTGCAGTTACTGATATTTCATATCTCATGGCTGCAAAGTGAGAAAGGATAGTATCTGTTTAGTATTTTGCTTTTCTACCTTATTACTTTCAAATAATTTCTCCAACAAAGTTTTTTTTATTATTTCTTTTGTTTCTTCCTTACCCCACCCCCCCGCCTCCCCACCTCCCCCACCCCGCTTTAGTCAGAAGGTCAGGAGTTGTTGCTATGTTGAAGCTGCTACAAATACCAGTCTACTCTTGCAAAATGCAGGCCAGCATACTACACCTGGTACCCTCCCTTCCAGCCACTGCTTGAATTGCTGTTTGAGCAAGCTGAAAATGCATTCAGTCCAGTGTCATTTCATAAACATGTTAACTGGGCACTGGAGGGGCTGGTTTCAACCAGAAAAATGCAATTCCAATTCACTGAATTGCAAAATGGTTAGTAACAGTTTTTAGCAAATTAGCATGCTTCATTATGCTCATATTGCAGAATGATTTCAGTGTCTGCCTGGTTAGTTCATACACAAAAAAAATCCTGAGGCCAGGGTGTTTTCTGCTGACACCAAATGGCGCTTCCTAAATTATGTCTGACTGATACCACATTTTCATGTCTCTGTGTACTTACCTATTTCCCATTATGACCCCTTATTATCTAGTTAGTCAGCTAAATTATTGTCCCTGTGTTGCATCCAAGGACAACTTTCTCTCTTTATATCCTTTAACAGAAAGAAAGTTTACATATGCATATGTATGTCTTGTTATTAATTCTCTTCTGCAATTTAAAACCCATATTGAATAATCTACATTCTTAGTGCTTCTATGTTGAGGTCAACGTGTGAATTGTGAGCCTGCTAGCCACGTTGCTGGGTGATATAAGTGTTGTAGCTTCATTTTTACCTCCATTAGCTCACATACGCTGAGGATTTAGTCCTGATTCTTGATTTCTTGACCAGTTGGTAAGAAGGCTATCCTAGCATTCGCCTGCTAGTCTGTGAAAGCATATTGGGAATCAGCTTTGTACCTGATGAGATTTTGGATTGGATCGTACATTGGCAAACTGGTGACAGTGGATTAGTATCTGTTTGTGCCAAACTTCTCCATGCTTGGAAGGATAAGAGAACAATAGAGGAAGAGTTGAAGATTTTTTGGATTAAGGAAGCAGGCTCTGTAGGCTTTATGATTTCTGTTCTTCAAATACTGATTCTGTTGAAGGGTAGGTGCTGGCACCTACTGGGTACCAAATTGCAGTAAGCTAGATTGTGCTTCCATGTTCTCACAACTGTCTCTGTGGGTATTCAGTTGGTGCTGGCTTTGCCAGTAAGCAACACAGAAGATGTAGTTCACCAAATGTTAACACCATTTCCTGTATAATTTGGCCTATGGTCTAGTTCAGTCTTGCAGAGAGATTTAGTTCTCTCTTGTTTTTTCTTCATACTTTTGATAAAGCATGATACTGATACCCCTTAAGGTTATGACCAAGAGGACTGTTTTTATGCTTGCAGTAGCTCCAGTCTTCTCTTCCATTCGCACATCCCAAGAGCTATGAGTCTCCAAAGCAGCTTTTAGTCTAACTTTTTCTTTTGTTGTAAATGGAACTGCTTTAGATGGGATTATCCTTGAAGAGCATGCAAAATGTTACCTGTGTGTTAATTTAAAGGTGTTGTCTGTCCATAACACTGTCTGTCCGGTGGTCTGTATATTTGCAGTCTTAACCTTTATTCCCAGTGTGAATCAAGAAAATGTTGACTAATGGGATTTGGGTCGTGACACTGTCTCAGTGTCATGGTTGTTAATGAAACATAGTCTTTGTCTGAACTCATGACTTTGGAACTTTTAACCCCAGGTGACCTGGGAAAGTCTCCAAGTTTGTTGCTTTTGGAGCACATGACAAGATTATGCAATCACACGTCGGCAGGGGAAGGACTGGAGAGTGTTATTTTCTTTTTGCTTCAGTTTACTTAGTTTTAAATTTAGTTCTGCTTGACAGTTTGCTTTTGGGGCTGGGCATTTGGGGTTTTGTTTTAATTAAGTCAATGTGCTACCTTGTACAAGCCACAGAAAAGGCTTTTATAAATATGCATAGTAGTAGATGTTGAAAAAATACTATTGTAGTTAAAGTACTAAACTATAGAACAGTTCTGTGTTAGAGACTGTTAAGGTGACCTTGGGGAAGTAATTTGATCTCTCCTTGTGTTAATCTGTAAAATGAGGATAAGAACATTCCTCTTGTCTGCCTTGATTATTCGAATTAGAGGTCTTTGGAGCAGAGAGTTTCTTTTACTTTGTTTCACAGCTATGACAAGGAAATCTTAGTCTTGGGATTTAAGTACTTCCACTTGTACAAAAAAAAAATCCAGTGGTATGTGAATATCTTATAAACGTCTTATTACTTTCTTAAGACAACACAACTGTAAAGGAATTACGTTTTTATTGGCAAATTTATGGTGTTGCTTGTTCTGTACTTTCTCTTTCTAAATTTATTTTTAATATGAGGTTTCAAATTGCAGTTCTGGTGTGCAGCATTGATACTGAGAGAAACAAAAATAACCAAGGAGATGCCAGCTCAGGCACTGCATGTTTGCTGGAGATTTTATTTTTTTTTTAAATAGCACTTAGTTCGCATGAGGGTACAAATATTCATCTCCAGAGTCGGGCAAGCACAGTGTGCAGTCCTGCCATGCCTGATGGCTTCCCGTCTTTCCCACTAGTGAAATTCCATACATTCCTTGCATCCCAGCTGCGTGTAGGAGCCAGGTCTCTGAAGATACGATGGCAGCTATTTTATATTGAGAAATGGGAGAACTTTTGCTGTTGATGTCACCGGAGGGGAGGGCTTAGTGGTTTTAGTCATTAAATTTGAGACCACAGAGTTCATGGGTTCAGATAGCGGTAGAGGCAGTTAAGCTGTTCCTCCACCTGAAACAGTGAGTGTTGTGGGCCAAAAAAACCAGTTTTGAGTAGATGAGATTCCATCAATTTAATTTATTGGCAATTAATAAACTTTTAATTACTGATTCTGGTGTTGAAAATAAAAGCAAGCAAACACACGCTTGGAGAAATGAACCTCAGCTTCTCTCTGGACACTTCTCCTTCCCTTTTCTGGTCTCCAGTCCCCATGCCCACCTTTGGTGAGGCAAGGGTGGTGCAAGAGACTGGGGTCAGTGCATTGTTGTTCCTTTCATTTTGTTGCTCCTTTTTTCTTACTCAGTTATTTCATCATGGGTTCCTCTGCTGGCCACAGTCCTTTTAGTCGTACCTCCTGCTGAGTCTCCTCTCTGTCCCTGCTTGGGGCAGCTATTTTGCCTCAGCATTTCTCCTGCCCTGCTGGCCCTCCTGCCCTGGCATCGTTTTTGTTTCTCTCTTAACCCGTGCTTTGGTGTCTCTTCTGCCCTGGCATTGTCTCCTGTGTCTCCTCCATTTTTCAGCATCGCTGGTGCTCTGGCATCTCTCTTGCATTTCCTGCTGAGTGTCTGTTCTTTCAATGTTTACTGCCTGGTTTTATGTATATGTTTTTGCAGAGGTGCTATGTGCTCCTCTGGTTCTGTTCTGATGTGCAATGGGTCCATTTTATCCATTGCTGAGCTGGCTGGAACCAACTGTGACCAGCCCAATGCAGTCCGTGACCACCTCCTACACAAGTACCACTGCAGCACCCTCGCTATCAAAGCCCTGCTGGTTATGTTGAATACAAGTGAGTAAACTGCCAATTATATGGTTGGTTTTCTTGGACAGGAATTCAAAAGGCAAGGCTTTTAAAGATGGAGTCTTGGCATAGTGAAATTGTGCATGTTTAAAATACATTAAGCTAGGGCAAAGAAATATTTTTTCCAGAGGGGAGGTAGGAAGCTTGGTAGGAGAGAACTTGCAAGTTAGGACAATAATTTGGCCTGCCACTGTAGGAGAGTCAATTCTTTTTGTGGAAAAATTAATGCATACCAGGGGAAAAGACCAAGTTCCACTAATCAAAATGTGCTGTGCCCTTTGGGTGGGAGAAGCCAGAGAACAGGATTTCGTTGTTTCTGGGGGCAATCCATAACTAATTTAAAAAGGATTATTTATAACAAAGTTGGTTTTCCACCTAGAGAACAGTCAGTATCCCCAAAAGGATGATTAATCCTTGCCTTCGTTGAGCCTGGATAGCTTTCAGGCTCACTAGGGATCTGGCTGAGGAGAACACTTAAGCATTGTCTTAAGCCTATTCTGTTCAGCAGACTATCTTGTTGAGTCTAATTGAATCACTGGGATTTAAAGCTAAGTAAGGGCTTCAGTGTTGTCTCAAAATCAGACTCCATTTTTGGAGGCTTTGTGATATTTTTGCAGCAGTTGTGTATTTTATTAATGGCAGTTATTTTGTGGTGTATGTTAGCTGCATTGTTGTGTAAGAGACAACAATGAGAGAAATAATACTGGCTTTTATATGGGCTTATCATAAAAAGTGCTATAAACCCAGAAATGATAGACGCCTTGCGTAGCTCAATTGTGTATGTTACCTGTTATTATATTCCATATAGACAGGAAAACAGAAGCAGGAAAGCTGAGGAATCTCCTCAAAGCTGCAAAGTAAGGAGCAAGTGCTAAAATAAGGGTCAAACCAAGTAATGCTAGCTGTCCTGAAGTGAAATGTTGTTGCGTTTATGCTATACGAGAGCTTAATCAGCAAGGTTCTATAAACAGTGTCAACGGGATAGCTCCCTAATGCCCAGTGCTGTTAGCACCAGTTCGATATCACAGGTGTTAGTATCATCTACATGGCAGTACTGTGGAACTTTGTATTAGTTCAGGATGTGGTACAGAAACAGGATCTTAAAATGATATCAAATTAAAGAAGTGATCCAAATATAAATGCAGCCTTGCAGAACAGTGAGGGTTATTTTTTATTACTGCTGGGTCAAACGAGTCAATAAATGACTTGTTTGTTCAAAGAAGCAGTTGCATTTGTATTACTTTTTTCTCCAAAGGCACCTCAAAACAGGATTTGATGGATTTGAGAGCATCTACTTGCTATCCAGCACTTGAAGTGCTAGCCAGAGGAACAGGCTGTATTCAGGAGTACTGTATCGGTCAGTGCTTTCCCTGTGATAGTCCATTTACCATATAGTGTTAAAAGTTGATAGACTTTCAGAGCACACCATTATTTGTTTTTGAAATAATATACCTCAAGGAATTGACTTCTATGCTGCAAATGTTTGTAAGGTCTAGGTGCCAACATGGGCAGTTAACCACAGGGCAGGGCCTCTGAAATGACTGGTTTATCAGCTCTGTACATGGCAAACTATCCTGGGAGTCAGGAACCACATAAAGAGTTATGTTGCTCATGAATGTGGCTGTCTAGTTTTACTTTGAGGCTGTGTAGCTCAGTCCTTAGAAATGCCAGAAGTGAGGGCGGTACTGAATGATGGGCATTTACAAGATCCTTGACTGAAGGAGAGATTCTAAGTGTGGGGGACAGAGCTTCCACGGTTTAAATATGATGGCTGAGGACAGGTCTCTGCAAGGGTCTTGTACAAAACCCTTGGTGAGATTGCTGGTGGTAACTGAGGGGAGATTTTACTACAGATTCTGTTTTGAAAGATCTTTATGACAGGCCTATTTCTGTGCAGGCTTTCCCTTATTTTTCATACCCACATCAAACTGCAGCAGTGATACATCATTACGAAGATAACACAAGGTATCTGGGAGACCACTGTCTTAAATAGGTCAGTGGTCCTCCTCAGGTAATCTCAGGGTAAACAGCAGGAGAATTGGTTTTTAAAATTAGCATGTTTATATTGACTTACCTCAAAAGGGTATTTAATTCCTTTTACTGTATGGAATACTTTAGCAGCCTCAAAAAAGGAAGCACAGGGGAACTCTAACCGGAGTTTGTTGCTGCTGACTGAAATCCCCACGAGGGTTGCTGTTAAGGTAGCTAAGAGGCCTGTTTGACATTTGAGTGCTATTATGGGTAACCACCACTCATCAGTAAGCCAGAATTTCCATGCTGTCTGGAAAAAGCAATTGCTTTTTCTGCTAACTTCAGCAACTTGCTTTCCTGCAGCCTTGAGGATCCTTGAGGATTTGCAGTGAATAATTTGACACTTCTGTTTATTCATTGTTTTGAGTAAGATTTTGATACGAACATCAAGTGATGTGTATGAGGTGGTTGCTCAGAGTACTCTTAGGAGCTCGTGAATTTCTAATTACCCCTGTCCTATGTTAGGAAAAAAAACCCCAAAATACTATTTTGAAATAGTTACTGGATCTTCTTGTGTATGGTGAGTGTGTTGAAGGCATAACTCAAAATTATTTTACCACTTACAAGGCTGATAAACAGTTGCTACATGTTACAGACTTGCAGACGTCAGATGTGAGAAACATATGCTTAGCATGATGCTCCAACCCTTCAGTAAGGAGTTTTGAAGGGTGAATCGATTATCTTGAAATACTGTCCCTTAGTAAGTCGGTTGTGTAAGTAAATGCAGAGAACTTTTGCAGGTGTGATGAAGATCAATAAGGGCATTCTCAGAACATTAGATAAGACAGTCTGGGTTCACTATCTTTTTATCACCCAATTTGTATCATGATCTGTTTTGTGAAAAAGTTACTCTGTACTAATGTAGAAATATGGCAGACCAAATTCACTTTATGCTTCTTCCCTTTGGTTTGCTAACCACTAATCAGTAATCCATCTGTTAACAGTCGTGTTGAGTAATGCAGTTTTTGACTCAAAGACTGACTTAGCTCAGTCAACATTTGTTTCAACATCACCTGTTTCACAGCACGTCTTAGCTTGCTGCACACTTCATTGTAAGATTAGTGCCTTTTCATTACTGAAAATAGTGTTAAAACTGCCTATTGCTTTCCCTGTTTGAGCTTAAAACAACTCCTGATCATACTTAGTTAACAATCTGTTCATGCCTCTTCTTTGAAAGGATTATAATTTTTCTTAAACAGTAATTGTCATGTAAGATATGTCATGTAACAAATACAAATAGAATAATTTTGTCAAGTCATTTTGTTTCTACAGTACAGATGCTATAGAATGTGCTCTTGTTCACCTACCAAGTGACCAAAGGCAAACACGTATGGACAGACATGGTGGAAGTTGTTGTTGCTCAGCATATGAAGGGTAGTACTGCTGCTGTTTTAGAAAATGACAAATTCTTCTAAATAGACTCTGATGCTTTTGTACTGAGAACAGCATCAACACTACTGCTACAGCTTAACTGGATTGTAGAGCTGAGTTAGCAGTAAGGTGTGTTTGTACCTGACAAACTGAGAAAGTGCTCAGGCTCCTGGTGGGTTTGAAGCAAGAGTAGAATATCCCAAGGTGCCTAGGTAGTCAGGCATAAGTGCCTACTGAAAACCAGTAAGATTTATGCTTTGTCACTGAGAAACTGTGAAAGTTGTACGCTAAAGCTATAGAATATCAGAATCTGTGGTGTAATCCTCAGTGCATCCAGATAAGGTTATAACCCTTAAGTAAATGTAACCAAATTTTCTTAATCTCTCAATCACTATCAAAAGCATGGCAAACTGGATCCATCAGCACATTTAATCACAGAACAATCACAGATTTATTCTAGCACACAGACTTTTTATGTATGTTGTAGAAGGTGATCACTTTTCAGATAGGATCAAGTAGGTGCTGGTGTTAAGTATTTCCCGTAATACTGAACCATTCATATGCATAAATCTTTATAGGGCTGAGGCCTCAGGCCCTGATCTTGCAGACTGTTCTGTGGGGAATTAATTGCGGTATCAAAGCTCTAGATAACAGAAGAGGGATGGGAGAAGGATAGAAAACAGCAGGCAAAATACAGAGAAAATAAGCATGTTTGCAGTTGTGTTCTAAAACTATGAAACAAATGTGATTTTTTTTTTCCCCTGCTATATTTTAAAGCTCATTCTTTCCTAGCCTTTTTACACATATGTAGTATGTGGCACAAAGCTTTTTATTTTTGTTTGTAAATAACATAGCAGTCTTCTCACTTTGATTTCAAGTTACAGTTGTTAATATTTTGAGTTATTACCTGGCACTTGTTTCTCTAAATTTTTTATTTTATTCTGTTAGCTGCATCAGTTCTATCCATGTGTTATGCATGCTTACAAATAATTAGGGAAGTATTTAAATACTGGCTTTCTTATTTAAAATAGTATATGTTTCATCTTTTCTTTTTAAAATTTGATTTCTGGTATTGAAATCTTTGCATCCTATTTTCATGCAAATTAAGTTTGATATCTTTACTTTTCTCAACTGTTTTCTTATGAACTACCCTAACCTATCATCCTAGTTTAACTAGTTAAAGTTATTAATGTCGTTCTAGCTTATTTTTCCTTTTAAAGAATCTATTTCTCAAGATAGCAATGCAACCCATTTCTAGGCTGGACATGTGCCTTGTCCTCTGCTTAGTGTTTTGTGAAAATCTTTTAGTTGCTACAGTACCTGCCAAGCGGTTTGGGGATGTGTGGAGAGAATTGATACAAATCTGTTCATTACTATGTTGTAGTCAGCCCTACATCTGGCCATGAGATGCTATTTTGAGGATAGATACCTCTGGTGTACTTTGTTTATTCCAGCTGAAGAACTGAGGCTGAGAAGCATACGTTATGGTGATAATTGAATAGGATACACAAGAAAAGTGTCAGTTTTTCTTAGGTCTCCTGTTTGTTAAACAAGTAGAGAATAAGACCAGAGACAAAGGACTGGGGGATTAGTAGTACTTCTTTCTAGATCTAAACCAGAAGAGACATGGGCTATGCTATCTGTCTTTACACGGCTGTCTCACATAATCCAGCCTTCTCTCCTGCACTGTCCTACTTGCTAAGCTTTAACTTTCATCCCACCAACACCCCATAAAAAGGAGTGTGAGTTAACATGCGGGAGGGCTGCTGGTGCCTTGCCCTATCAGTATGAATGCATTGGCCAGCTAGTATGCTCACACACGTATGTGTGTACCATGTATCAGCATGATTAGGGCACTAGCTTTTACAGTGCCAAAAGAGATACTGTCTTGCAGTGTTCTGATTGCTACTGTGGTCCTGTTTGCATCTCCTGTTTTCAGCAGCAGGCTAATTGTAAGGGGAAAATAAAAATACTTTTATGGAAAATATCAGAAAAGATTTAAAAATTATGGCAAATACCTACAAGTTTAAGATTTATTTTTTTGCCCTGCCTCTTTTAAAAATAGCTACTCTGGTTATATGTAGACAGTGAAAGTAGTTTTAAGACAAATTGGCATGCTGTAGGAGTAATACAGATAAATGTACAGGAGAGACAGTTTTAAAATGATTCTTCAGATATGATTTGAATGGTAATAGTATGAGCAAGCTACAGTCTAGGATTTTGCCTTAGGCTTTTTCATACATGTGTAGACATGCAGCTCGCTAGTATCTCTTTATGGGAGTGCCTTCTTCCAGGATATCCTGGAATTCCTGAAGATCCCTCTCTGATACTTGTGGCTAGTGACTGCAGTAACTGCTTTATCTGTCCCTGACAGCTGGGTGGTTCGATTTCAGTCTCAGTCACTGTTTGGTCACCTTAGCTGATAGGATTCTTATAGATTTAAGATTCAAGAACTAAGTCTGCAGATAAGCAAAATGACACTGTATTTTTCCTCCCTTCTTTTTAATAGCTATTTCAGTAACTCCTCAAGGCTCCACTGTGCTGGGCTTTTATGAAAGAGGAATTCCTCAGAGAGTGTACGGGCTATAGACAGACAGGCTTTACAAACCAGAGGTTACAGACGTTCACCTCTGCGAGAAACACAAAGGACAGGAGAAAATTACTACTTCTTCTCTCTTTACAAAGAGAGCACGGAGAAGAAGTGATAAGCCAGATCTGGTTCTTGAACTTGGTTCTCTGGTGTCTCTCTAATGCCTTTCGTCCCAGAACAGCTTTTTTCACAGCTTGTCATCCTGTGCACAGTGCCTACCTGCCTACCTCTGTCCTGTCCCAAGCAAGCGGCTGCCCAGCTGGAGTAACAGTACAGCCACTTGACAGCATCAGAGGCTGAGGGAATTTTGATTTTGAAACCTTCAAGTTTTGAACTTCAAATCGTGTAAATTAATTTAAGAAATGATGGCCTCCAAAGCCGTATCAGGTATTACAGAGAGAGAGGGCAGAGAGCACTGCTGCCTGTAGGAAGATTTGGTTGCATTTACTGTCTTGGCAATCTCTAGCACAGTCATTTTACCTTCGTTCCTGAAAGCAGAAAGGAGTGAGGAAGTTTAAAACAGGCTAGCAAAAAATTATGCAATAGTTTCACACCATTAAATCTTTGCTTTATTTTTTCTTCTTAATAGTGCAGTCTTCAGCCAAGAAAACACAGCACCCAGCTGAAAGTTAGCATTTCAGAGCATGCTGTCTGTATTAGGCCACTCTTAAGATATAAAGGACATGGCTGTGAAATCCTGAGAGTCCCCTTGCCCGTGCTGCTATGGGCATAGCATGATCTCAGTGCTGTGCAAAAGAGCCCAGAGGTTGTGGAGCTAGGAGTCATAGAAATTGTATATCCTAGCATGAAGTTTGAAGTTACACCTGCTACAACATGGTTAGAGTTGACTGAGCGTAACTCCAAGTTTATTTGTGAAGGTAGGCATGCAAATGTGAAAAAGACAAAAATTCACTTCTAAAAGAACAGTAGCCCTCCTGTTTAAATTTAGAGGAATCTGCTTTTTACTTCAGTTTAGAGCAGAACTGAACCCAGCATATTTTGCTGTGACCTCTGCTTTGCAGCATACGCATAGCAAGGCATTTCCCAGAAGCTTCTTTCTGACTTCCAATAAAAAGCCGAAGTGTTCTGTGGCTTGCAGCAGAGACATGGAGTCTTGCCAGCAAGAATCTGCAGCGAAGAGTCACTTAGCTTGAGTCTTTGGTTTCCTAACAGTTCTGTGTTCAGGGAGAGAATCATCAGTAAGGGAGGCTGCAGTATTTATTTTCCTTGTTTTCTTTTATTGAACAACTGTTACTCTTCAGGTAGATGCTGTAATTTCCATTTCAGAAGGGTTTGGTATGAGTACTGAGGTCCTTTTTCTGGCTGATGCAGCAAAACATATAATTGCTATTAAACCTTTGTACAATGATCTGCTCTGCGTAAAGCACCACTGACAGGACAGTATTAAACTTTGCGCAGCAAATTAATTCCTTCATTTTGCTCAGAAAGTGCATTAGATTTCTCATATGAACATTGGGTTGTTATTGGTCTTTTCTATCTCTTTTTCTTTTTAATTGTTTCTTTTTCTTTGCAGATCTGGGATTATTTTGACATGTTTTGGTAAAATGCAGTAACGAGTACTCTCAAGCTGGTAGAGTTGCTTTGCATTTACATCAATATAGTGCGGTTGCAAAATTTAATGAAATCAACATTGCATGATTCACAAGGGAATGTAAGGAATGACAAAAATCATGGTGATATGTCTATGGAGTGATGTTAGCACAAAGCAAGACTCCAGTGACAAAGACTCTCTTCCTCATAGAAGAAGGTGCTATTGATTTTTTTTTTCCCTTTTCTTTTTTTTCCCCTGAATTAAACAATGTAATCCAGACTTCCCAGTTGTCCCAGTCAGTGTACATGTTACTCTGGGTAAATTGGATATTTAATGGGACATTGATTTGTCTTATTGGAAACCCAAATGAGCTTAAGAAAGCATTAATTATTCATTAATTATTCATTTAAGATGGTCTTGTAAGCAAGAGTGGAAGTCTCAGCCCAGCTTGTCTTGAAAAGTCCTTCTGTGTGTATCTCTGACCAGAGATTTTGTTCATCAATAAAGAAAAAAAAAAATGTCTTCAGGCAGTGCCCAGCAGCATTGGAAGTTAAAACTGTTATAAAGCAACCTGAAACTCTGGAAAAGTTTTATTGATGATCTCTTGTAATTAGTCTCTCTAAAATTGTAAAGACTATGACAGCTTAGACTTCTATAGGTACTGCAGCTTTCATAGTTAATCTTGAAAAGTGCTGAATGAATAAAAATAAGACTAAATATTCAAAGAAATTGTTGCATCTGTTTGATCTGTGTGCCTGCTTCCAGCATCCCTTTGTTCAAGCGTAGACACTGCACTAGCTTAACTAGAGCCAGTTTAAAAAAACAGTTCAGTTAGTACCCTAGGTACTTTTGATGGAATGACATTTGTTTGAAACTAGATCCGTTGCGTTAGTAGGCGTTTGCACTTTGCTGATGTGAGCTAGACCGATAGATACATTGTGTTTAATCTTACGCAAAAGGATCCATGCACCTTGTTATACTGGTTGGGCTAAACTGAAATAAAACCACATCTTGACTTAATCTGACACGGTTTGTATGTAGACAAGTATCAGTTCACATCAGTATACTGGAACTGGTAAATACTTGACTTGTGTTTATATTACACTACCCATGCAGTAAGTACGCACTTTATGATAGGAAGACAATTGTGAGCCCCAGTACTGAAGCAAGAATGTGTTACTCTGGTAGCATCTCTCCCTCAGAAAGTTGTTAATTTATGTTCTTTTAATTTGTTTTAATTTAGAAGATAGTCGTGGTGTTCATATATTTGGATTTGAAACTTCATTAAAGGTAACGCAGCTCCTCAAGTTAGTGTTTGTCCACTCACACACTTGCCAATGAATGCTGCTTCCAGAAATACGGCGGATGTGGCATATGTGACCATCAGGACTGACTTACTGTCTTAGGGGCTTATGCAACTCCTTCCATCCCAGTGCCTGGGAACCTTGTCATCTGTACTTATTATCACAGTAGGGTGAGGCTAACAGTGCTGTAACACCTGGTTCACAGCCAGGGACACTCAAGACACAGAGAAACTAAAACATTCAGATAACCTAATTTTAAGCTGATAGGTTACATGCTCAGAGACTTAGCTGAACTTAACTGTCTGACTTTTTAGAGTTAAGGGCATGCCATCCAAAGAGCCCAGATATCTGTTGTGGGTTGGAACCTGGGTTATCCAGATCCTAAATTAATACCCTGTCACTAATTATACTGACTGGAGTCTGTTATTGTCGTAGTCGTGATATAGAGTTGCCTTATTGCACCACTGCTGCTGGTGCATGGTGCCTGGGAATATATTCTCTAGTATGCAGTTGATGTGGGGAGCGTTGGTACAGGCAGAGCCCGAACTATTTACTGTCTCAAGATGTGAAATCCCTGTAAGGAGATGAGCCTAGGTCCTAGCTCAGGGTTTTCAGACCCAAAGCAGCTCACAATTTACGTGCCCAGTAAGTGGGCTGGAATTCAGTCAGAAACATTTAAATAAGCTGCTTGTAAAGGTATTTCTCTTTCTTTAATTCCCTGTTCAGTCCTCACTGGTAACTATAAAGGGTCACCTCTGCCACTGAGATGCCTTGTGTCTATTGCATATATCCAAAGGAAAAAGCTTGCAAGCAATTCCTTGCAGGAGAACAAAAGTCAATTACTCAGTCTTGACCTGCAATGCCAAATTGAGGCCAGTAAGACAAGCACCATAATTAGCTTCACTTAAGAGATCAGTCTGGAAATAGCAACTAACAGTATTTGTATTCATTTAA
This sequence comes from Gymnogyps californianus, assembly GCF_018139145.2. Classification (NCBI taxonomy): domain Eukaryota; kingdom Metazoa; phylum Chordata; class Aves; order Accipitriformes; family Cathartidae; genus Gymnogyps; species Gymnogyps californianus. Next base: position 9,793,604 of record NC_059476.1, read on the forward strand.
ATGGCTGTAAAGGCAGAACTGGAAAGAAGTCGCATCATTGGACCAGTCTTGAAAACATTTTTTTACTAGCTAGTAAAGAGCAAAAACTTGTGTTTCAGATCAATACCAGAAGATCTGGAACCTGGCATGCATAATATGTTAGGCTGTCCTCCACATGTGAGTTTGAGAGAGCTGAATGTTGCAGGTACAGATTTCACGCTGCACCATATAAATCCTAGGGAGCATTTGCCCAAATGCTCGATCCAGTTCCTCATTTGAGCAACTTTAAAAGTCCATTCTGTTACCTTTTCTTCAGTTGGCATCAGGCCCATCTCAGGCTGTCTGGCTCTGAGAGGGAGTTTTCCTCATAATAATTTAATTTGCTAGCACTTGTCTCTGTCTCTTATTTTCTTTCTTTCTTTCTCATTCCATAAACTATGTGTTTCCCTGGTTACAAGTTAATAGTTAATAGTCTTGTTTGGAAGAATAATAACTTCCATTCTAGAAATAGTATTGCATTGCAGACTATTAGGTGAGGTTCACTCAAGGCAAGGCATTCACTGGGCTCTTATTTAAATGGAGCTGCTAATTGAAATACTGGTTGGCAGTACCAACTGCATTCTGTTCACCAGTATGGGCTGAATAACTGCTCAAGGGAAATAGTTGAAATGAAGCTACCAGAGCAGGAGGTATTCAAAACTTCGAGCTTGAGTAGAAGAATTCAGCCATTTTCTTTGAAGATTGGGGGAGGGTGTGTGTGTGTGAAGAACAAAATAGCGGGTGCCATATTAGTTTGGCTAGATTTACAGCAGAAATTATTGCTTGGAATATTTGTTGTCCTCTATTCTTGATGCTGTTACTCCTGTAATCATATATTAGGCTTTTTTATAATTAATCTTGTACTTATATAACGCAGAATGATAGCAGGATTTCTTCACTAAGGCATTTATAAAGGAGAGTAATATAGAAGGATTTAATGAAGCAATAGGGCTTTTTCCCTAGAAATTCATTGAGGAAGGGGAGGAAACTGGTGCAGTAAATATGAGCAAGGTATCTGTTATGTTGCTGCATAAGCAGTAACCTGAAAAAAAAGCATAATCCTGGCTGGGGAGATGTCAGAAATTGATCAGGAAAGGAAAAGAGCTCCAGAAAACACAGAGATAAAATAATGAAGATGATTCCCAGTGACAGTGAGAGTGATGTAGGTGTATCAGCAGTCAATCCTTTGCAGGCCAGGAAAAGCAGGACAGGAATGGTATAAAGACAGAGGCATGGGTAGAGAGGTATGTTTTCTCTGAAATGTTCTCATGAGCATCACTAGTTTGAGAACAATATTACAAGGAGGACAACTTTCTACTGCTAGAATGGGATGTGGGAGGGAGATTTGAAGGAACATAGTTTTGTTTGGGAACATTCTGGGTAGTACTTTCCACTTCAGACAATACAGTTGAGACTCAATCTTGCTCTAGCTTATACCTGTGCATTTCTGTTGGGGCCCCAGGCTGCCACAAGACACATCTGAAGAGAAAGTTAAACATTTTTTATGGAAGCCAAATGTGGAGCAATAAAACTTTTATTATGACAATGAAATACACAATAAAGCTGACACAAACCTTTCCTGTTCCTATCCAAGCTCTGCTCAGGGCTGTGGGATAGCTGATCAATTGCCAGTACCTGGAATTTTGTCTCCCCGACTATATTGCAGATGCTTTGGTCATTTCTGTCTACTCATAATATCTCTAATTTACACGCAGAGAGTCATTTCTGCTAGAATTAATGGGAGTAGAAACAAATAACGTTGGCTTCTTGTCTCTTCAGATGTGCTTTCCCTGTGTTAGGTATGTCCTGTAGCAAAATGGTGATGTTTGTAATTTCTATTTAATATAGTCATTTGCATGCAAAGTCAGGCTGCCTGGTTCATGTGGTTTCCCAATACCTGATTTGGAATTGCTTTCCTTTCATTCTTTTTGCTTTGATTGTATTCTTTCTTGGATTAAAATAGCCCAGTTCTTGTTGCCTTGTGTGCTCATTGAATGGTTTGCACACACTCATGTTCTTGGGAAGAAAAGCTTAGGCATTCTGAAGCACTCTGTGGCACTGAAAGTGTGGAGGGAACTTTTCCTCATCTTTCTGTGGCAGCCTCAGTGGAAAGAGGTAGCAGTTGATGTGAATGGCTTAAACTACTGGTGTATGAAAAGGCTATATTTAAAAAAAATGGTGGTGACTTTTTAGATGAGCGTAAAATGTGAACAGATACATTTGTATCGTGATGAAAAGTGTCTGAGAACACAGATTTATGTACAGGAGAAAATATTCTTTTTGTCTGGGTTTAAATCACATTTTTTTATTTTACAGTGGCCCATCCTCAGGAGCCTCACCACCCCTCTGAAAAGCCGGTCATCCACTGCCATAAATGTGGGGAGCCATGTAAAGGTGAAGTACTCCGTGTTCAGGCCAGACACTTTCACATCAAATGCTTCACCTGCAAAGGTAAGACCTTGATATTCATCTGTTAGAAATGAGTCAATTTGTGCAAACGTACCTTGAACCAGTGACGAGAGGTCACGCTTCCTGCAACTGGCCAATTACAGGATATTCTCGTTGCTCAGTATCTGAAAGATTTGTGGGTGGGGAGGGTAAAGAATGGGGGGTGAAATGGCTGAATCGCACATGTACAAGCAGCAAGGTGATCAGCACCACATAGAGCAAATTCAATATGCAAACATCTAGAATTTAATTGAATTATATGAGACATTTGGTTTTATGGGGGGGGGATAAATTTGTCACCACTAGAAGACTCAAAATAGCACATTCTGCTCTGAATACTTATGTGTTCATTCTTTTTCCTTTCTACTGTTCACTGGGTGCAAGCTACACAATAGATAATTATACCTGAAAGAGAAGAAAAAAAAAATCTTAGCTCTTTTTAATATTATTTTCAATTTTATTTGCTTCGTACAGTTCTATGTAGACAGTCAGTTTCACATATTTTCCAAATAGTGAATTAGGCCATAATTAGACTCTGGCTGCATGGAATTTTTTTTTTCTGTTTATTTTGGGAAGCAATAGAACAACACTAAACATCCAAGCTGAAATGACATATGGAGAGTCACAAAAGAAAGAGAAAGTATAGCCTGAGCAGCCACTCAGAAATCCAGTGTAAATAGCTGACTTGGTTTCAAATGTTGTATTGTATGTATTTCCTGTTATTTCCATATATGGGGCGAGGGTATGTTTAGATTGTATAGTGTGATGGCGTGAAAAGGAATATAGCATAAGAATACTTAAGAAAATTATGTCTTTTTGTAGTTTTTGATCTAAGTGGTTTTTCAAGGATTTGGATAAATCTGGATTTATTTTTTTTAAACTGTTAATAGCAACCACTGCCTTTCATTAGGGATAGTTATGAAGATTAAGCTCCTTTTAACTTAATTGATTGCTGAAAGTAAGTACCTGCCTTCAAAAAAACCCACCAAAAAACCCCCTGATGGATACTGACATCCGAGAGAAACATGCGGGGTGGTCGCTGAGGAGTGTGTGCTGGGGTGAGGGGGAGCCTTAGCCACAGGTGGTGAGGTGCCTTCAGTGAGCAAGCAGTGCAGAGGATCGTTACAAAAGGAAAAGGAGCAGGAGACAAGGGATATCTGTAAGCAGCCGTGCTGACACCGTGACCCTCAGAAAAAGTCAAGCTGGAGTTTTTAGGCTGAGTGGCCAAAAAAATTTTCTTTACTTGCTTTTCTTGGGGTTGGATTTTGCCTAAGTTCAAGAAATAGCAGTATGCACACTCATGTGCACACTGTATGTGTGCATATCTATACATACTTGTGTGTATAAGTATGTACATATGTGCACACACACTTGCTGAGGGCCCCCGTTTTGCTGGGCCTTCAGTCTGTGGGGCTGGGCCTCCTCTTTCTCTGTGTGGGCCTCCACCTCTCCCTGGGTCTCCCTCCACTCTCTGGGTCTCCCCTCCCACGGGCTGTGATTCTCTGGGCATCCCACTCTTTTGGGGCTCCCACCCCCTGCGGGCCTCCCTGACTCTCTGGATCTCCACCTCCATGGGACCTTATCCTCTGAGCCTCCCACTGCTTCAGACCTCCCTGTGTGAGCCTCCCTCCCTTTCCGGCTCCCCCTCGCTTGGTCTCCCATGCTTTTGGGGCTCCCTGACTCATTGGGCCTGCCTCTCCATGGGCTGGGATTTTCTGGGACTCCCACTTTTATGGAGGCCTCCCCTTTTTTGGAGCCTCATTCTCCTGGGGACTCCACTTGTGAGCCTCCCACTCGCTCTGGGCTTCATTGACTCTTGTTCTCAGCCTCCGAGGGCTTTGAGCCTCTGAGCCTCCCAACTTTTTGGGGAGGCCTCCAAGAATTTTGGGCCACCCCGACTCTCTACAGGCCTCCGCTATGTAAGCCTCCCACCTTTTTATTGGCTTCCCATGCTTTCAGGCGTCCTACTCTTTCTGGGCTCTGCTTCCCCCCCACCCCAAAATGGGCCTCCCACACATGCACTCATCGGTCTTCCACTGTGTGAGTCTCTCCCCTCTCACTGGGCCTCGCCCTCTGTGGGCCGCCATTCTCTGTGCCTCTCCCTTCCTTTTGGCCTGGGCCTCGTAGTCTTATGGACCGCCACTGTGTGAGCCTCTCCCAGTCTCTGGCCCTGCCCCTCACTGGGCCTCCACTCTGAGCCTTGCCCTCAGATATAAGTATCTCTATATTTTTATATTTGTATTTATATTTGCCTAAAAGGTGTGAGGAAGCTGCATGGCAGGCAGCTGGGTTACTGGCAGAGCTTTGTCTCCTGTCAGGAGAGGCCTCCTGTCCGCCCCAGTTCTGCAAAGGGGTTCTGAGGCTTTGGGTTGTGGAGCTGCCTTGGGAATGCGGAGAGCCCTGCCCGCTCCTCAGAGTGAGGACCTGAGAGGCTCTCAACAGCTCCAGCTCATGCCACTGAGCCCTCTGTGACCACCACAAGGACTCACTGTGGTTTTTTACAAAAAAAGAGGTTTAATGAAGCATTAAATAATTGTAAAACTACTCTTTCTGAAATCATCACCTTTGAAGATGGGTGTTCTGAAGCAGGAAACAATCCTGACTCCTTCATACAGTTTCTGTTTAATGGACAACAATACAGAGTTGGCTGAGTTAAGCAACCGCAGTACATAGGATGAAAGGTGAGAATATGGAGAAATATGTAGGCCCATGTGAAACAAGGGAAGTGTTGCTCCTGTACAACCAGCATCTGCCGCATTCAGTCCTAGCGTAGCATAGGATAGATACAATGAAAGGGCTTCAGGCTTGAGGTGAACGTGGCGGAGCTGGTGGTGAACCTGGAGAAAGGTGCTGGAGTAAAGCAGAGTAACTGAGTAACTAAAACAGAGTAGTGGAATCTATACTACGGAGTTTTTCGCTTCCTTTAAACCTAAGTTATCTTTTCTGAAAGTCCGTATCTAGCACATACACTGCAGATCCAGACTGTGAAAAGTGCCTCAAGCCTAGTCCCTGAGTTTCAGTTATTTCATGTTCCAAATGCGGGTGGAATAGTATAGTAGTGTGATTGCTGTAACTCTGTTCTTCTGCTTCCTAAATAGATGGGATATAGCAGAAATTACAAATATTTTGTTTTCCTATGTTACTAAAGGTTTTTTTAAAACGTCACGTAGTTATTTGCATGCTGAAAAATGAATGGCTAGAATCTAAGAAATTCTGTGGTTTTGTTAACCTGTGGTTTTCAGTTAAATACAGCTAGATAGCTCAAAAAATACTTAACTTTCTCCTGGATATTGATGTCTTTCATCTGTGTCAAACTGGAAGGGTATCAGCCTGTCACGGAAGGCAGAGAGGAGCACTATCTGCACTATTCCTGAAACACTTGGGGTAATGCATATGTCTTTCTGTATTACAGTTGCTGTGTTTCAAGCAGTACTTGGTGTTATATAATCCTGAAGCAGTTCAAAACCAGCAACAAGTTGTTTCTTTTACTGTTCTGCCTGTAGTGAGTAGTGGTCTCAATTTACAGAAGACACTGGATTAGGGTATTTCCAGCAGCAGACCAGCTGAGACACTTTGAGTCATGAAGGAGATTGGTAATTCAGGCTAGGCAGCAAACAGTGTGCCTAGGACCTCCCGATAAAGCAAGGGGGCAGATGGAACAGGGCTCTGCAATTGTTCTCCTGCTGAATGCACCAGATTAGTGTTGCTATTTTGGGGGGGTCTAATTTCTTTTTTCACTTGCTTTTTAGTTACTTACTTTTTAGTTTTTTAGTTACTTTAGTTTAGTTTACTCATATGCTGCTTTTGTGCTTTTACTGTTATGTTGCAAGGCTGGGTCTACTAGGATACTTTTTTTCCCCCCCCCTTAGGGCAATATCTAAACTCGTTGTGGCTTCTGTTTATGGAGATATTTCCAAGCTGATGACAGTTTAATATTCTGTAATATTATTGACCTCATCACTGCTTGCATGAAGATCACCAGAGAAAGGAGAGCTAGAAATATCTCTCTCCGATGGAAATGAAACTATGATTTTTATCATTACCTTGTTAAGGAAACTCTGAGCTTGTGGCAAGTGACTGGTTGCATATGTTTGCTTATTGTTTAGGAGAGGGGGGTGACAGTGTGGCTTCTGCCTGTTTGTAGTATCTGCACATCCCAGTTTGAAATGAGGCCAGTGCTGAATCTTAGAGACTTTTCTCTTGCTGTTCATTCAGTCTGTGCCTTATTAGTTGGGTTTGCCAGCAAGTGAGTGTCGTCTTTTTTGTGTTCATTTGTCTTTCACTGAGAGAAAGGAAAGGGGTGTGTATGGGAGGTTGCTCCAAGTCCTGTTTTGAATCTTATACCTGAGCTGCAGAGCTTGCTTATTGTTGGCCTCTCATATTTAAGTGAATGCAGTTTTTGTTTAAGCCACATAGTTATTTACTTATATTGCATGTTGTCTGACCATACAGTTCATACAAATGGGACACAGCTGTTCAAGTAAGTGGTTTTTTTCCTCGTAATCTAATGGGTTTTTAATTTGACATGACTGCAACTCTACAGGAGGTAGAGTTAAGACAGCCTCAGTTTATACAGTATGTTGTTAGCTAGAGGAAACAACTGACACTGGGACCAGAACATATCAGCTGCATCTACAGGTGGCTTGGTTGTCTTTCTCCTTTCTGTATACTAAAGTTTGCTCTTGAGACTTCAACTCATACATCTACAGTCTGAAAGACTTGAACAAACTCGTACTTGTCTGACTGCTGTCATACCTGCTGAAAATGTTTCAGCTTTTACCCATAGACTTAAGTCTGATAGTCTAGTGAAGATGTAGAAAGAATCCATTTCCTCATAAAGCTGTCACACTGGTTGTATAGTAGCAGGGTTTCAGTGTGATCCTGTTCTTACTTTGCTCTGTATGAGATTCCCCTTTTTTTTTTTTTTTAGATTGCCATCCATGCTCTCAACTTTGTATTTACATCATACTGTTAAGTGGATTTGATATGATAGTAATCCTGCTTCCCTAGGTTATGTCAGAGACGCATAGGCACTCCGTGATTGCTTGGCATGCATGTCAGTGGTGGTTGTTGCACTGCAGGAACATGGTGACTTAAGCCTCCATGCTGCATCAGCCAGCTCAGGACATGCTCGTGTGTCCTGTAATGCGATCAGACAATCGTCTTCCCCTGTAGTTTGGTGCTGCGTCCATCTCTGGGATCTTTCTCAGAACAGAGTAACTGCTTCCTGACAAAGACGACAAGTAAAACCTCCACCGATTGACGTGTTCCCATACCCTCACGATAAGATGCACCTAGCTGTTAACTCCCTGCCTGTTGAGAACCAAGCGTATACAGCTGGTTTGTCCTATCTGCCTAGCAATGCTGGCTAGTTCTATTTGTGGCTCCAGATAAGAGCTGATAAAAAAACAAAGAGCTGAAAATGGTGTGGCCTGTCCCCCAGAAGGTGAGCTCTGCCGGCCTCCCGATAGGCAAAGAATCTCAGGCAGTCAGCAGCTGACTCAGAGCTGGAGTTAACAGGGGAATGATGGACAGGGGAGGGATAAGAGACATTTAGGAGTGCAGCTCCAGGAGCACTATTCAGAGCAGTTGTCTTTGGCTGTTTTATAACTAAGTCACTTACCTTGCTAAGGAATTACATTGTTGTGTGTTACAAATGCAAGTTTAATTGGATTCTGCATTACCTCCAGTTGTAATAAATAAGTCTTACTTTCTAGTTTACCAGGCGTACACTTCTCTTAGCATACCAAATTGTTAATGGTTACCAGGCAATGGAAGCAGCAGTCTGAGAGGAGGGAGGGTTAGATGAGGAGGTTGGAGGGAGAACAGACTGAGCTGGAGACCTCATTGTTTTACTTTTTGTCTTTAATAAGCATTAACATTAACAAGAATGAATTAGTAGCTTATAAAGAATTAAAAAGTTTTTCTTGTAAGCATCTAGGTACAGGAATAACTTTTCTGGAAAAACTAAGGCTATTCACTGCAATGTCTGGTACATGTGTAAATGTGTGTGGGATCAGGCCCTAAAATACGATGTGTATGAGCAGAGATTTTAATATCTCAATTTAAATTGTGATCTGATACAAATGATAATTTCCTATCACTGTTAGTTGATTACAGTTCATTTTACCCTATTGCATGTACTAGGAGAGGAAACTTTGAGGCTAGCAAAATTGCTATAATAAGACTTTATTATTAAGCCTGTGATTCATCTTCTGGGTTAGAGGGAAATGCTGGTTTCAATACAGTGTATTGCTTAACAGAATAAGCTTTAAGCTTTCATAGTAACAATGTGAAAGTTTACATAGCTTCATTTTGGTACATGTAGAGATTGGTTGCATTATCTTAACAAGGTAATGCAGTATTTGTGGTAGGAGTGTTTCACAGTAGACAGTGTCCCTGTTCTTGATATCGAATATAAATTGGAAAACATAGTTAGCTTCCATATGGTAGCCTAAACTAAAAAAACAAAAAAAAATCTCATAAATAAGCAATCCTGCCATGAGAATATGGATGGTGTCCTAAAGTTTTCTAGTCCTCACTATGTGGCATAAATGTCTGTAATTTGATTAGGCTATGCCAGGTGGAAATGTTTCACTGTGTATGAATGTTCTACATGCTATAGTGATACCAGATATCAAAAGGCAGTTACCAGCCAATATGCTTGCTAATTATAAGGCAAAGCCAAGTCTTGGCATACAGGAAGCATTCCACAAACCCAGAGTATCCCAGGGAGAAGAAACTTTTAGCTTCTGTTGAAACATTGTTGTAAATCAGCATAAAGCAGTTTCTTAATTGTGGAACAAATGTGCTAATTTTCCTCTTTTGAGTTAGATGTCTTTCAAGCTTATTTAGGAAAGCCTACATCAATATGTACTTCCAGAATCCTGTGTGGTATGTTTAGGTTCCAGGCACGGGTCTGTTTCTTTTATGTCATGACTTTTGCAAGTCTACATCATCAGTTCAGTGAGCTTGACAGGGAAGGGGGAGGGTTCCTAAGTTTAGATTTTGGGATGCTCTGTAATCTTTGACTTTGAACTGGATCTTCCTCCCTTGAAGGACTGGGAAGAAGTTAGGGTCATGTAAGCAGACACTATATCAACACGCTGGAATGTGTTTTAAATCATTAGTTCTTTGACCTTTGATCTGTCATCAGATTCCTTCAGTGACGGCAAGAGGAGGCTGCAAACTGGCTGCTGGGTAGTTAGTGCTATTAATAGTTCAGTGTCAGTGGATGGAAAGTTTAAATATGAGGACATTCTTGTAGTAGATATCCAGTGCAGTGTTTGAAACGATCTCTGCATTTCCACAAATACTTCTGAAATAGAGACTGATCTGTGGACACGGTAACGTAACTGGTGGATAGAATGTGCTCCTTCCTGAGCATCGGGAAATTATATGAGGTGCCTTGAAGCTCTGAATCACTGAACTAAAGAGCCTTCTTTACATAAAAGCTCTCCAGGCTTGTAATTCTCTTTCAAAACACCATGGTTCTACTTGCCAACTTGTGAACTCCCCTTTTCAGCTTGGTTATTGAAACAGCCTTTAACATTATTAAGTCTTATGGTTTTTCTCAAGAGTGTTTATATTTTCATTTTTTTCCTAAACCTGAGTGTCTCGGCTTTCATTTAAAGAAAAGGACATTTCTAGTCTTTAAAGTATAAAACATTGGAAAATATGAACCTGAAAAGCTCTAACAGCAGAATACAAATAAAAAGGACGGAAATGTTACAATATCCTGGTTTGATGGTAGGGACTTTGGGGATCTGACTCAAGATCTTGAAGGATTACAACTCTGCATCCTTTATCCATGGTAGAAAGTCCCATGGAAGGGAATGAGGAAGAGTAAGTTGAGATTTTAAGGGTGAAAATGAAAGAGAAGTACTTGTTGCTGAAGAGATTAGTACACAAAGCAAATGAAAAAGCGAAAAGAGGGGCACGCTGTTACCTGTGTGCACAGGGAGACCTAATGAGGGACAGTGAGAACATGTTTAAGGACAGCAAATCAGGTTTGAACTGTTTAGAAAATGCAGGGAGCAATGGGATTCTGATGTTCCTGGGAAGCTAACGGAGGTTAAAATTTCTCCCATGACAGGAAATGGGATTCAGATGTGAATTCATGCATTCAGGTAGCTTGATATGAAAGCAAGCCTCAGTTGCAGCTGTGAGAGTAACTGCCATTTCTATATTTGCATATCATAGCTGCTGTGTCTTGAAGCCTGTTCTTTTTCTTGCAGTGATTCTTATTGGTATTTCACTTCAGGTGCAGGTGGGGGCCTGGGAAGTTTGCTGTAAGATAGGCTGGTTTCCTGCAAAACGACCCTAACCCTCCCGTAACCCGTAAGCAGCAGGGAGAGCTCTGTCTCATTAGTGGCAGCAGCCTTTGGGATGGCAATGGGATGCAGCAGATTTTAAACTATGATGTCCAACCCCTTGGCAGCAAAAGGGGTTACTGCCAGTAATCCTCCACACTTGTGGAAAACAGTCCCCGTAAGAATTCCTGAGGATCCCTTGCTCCCTGCTGAAGAGGCACGGTGGGTGAGGTGACTGTGGGCTTTGACAGTAGGGCTCAAACTATACCCATAGTTCTATCTCACACTGTTCTCCCATCCTCTGACCCTTTCCTGCCCTTCTATTTGTTTTCAATAGCAATGTCCTATTTTATTTGGGTCTTTTTTTCCAAATTATTTTTTTCGTTTTCATATAAAACACTGAATTGTTAATTTTTGCTTTAGATGTTGACAGGAAAAAAATCCCAAGCAGTTTCATCCCATTCTGAAGTGGATCCTTATTTTGCTCTTGAGGTTTTAATGCTATTAATGGCAATTGGTTGACACTGATCTTAGTTTAGTGGGGCCTGAGGTCTCTTTCAGGGACCAAACATTTGACAGGAAGTGAAATTAATTGCACTACTTGGCTGATGTTGATGAATGCTGACAGATGCCATGTCAGATTTTAACAAGCTATTGGATCCCTTTGAAAGTAGAAGGCCAGGAGGATGCTTTACAGGTGCTCGATGAGTGAGGCAGAGCATCCTTATGAGAATATGGAAAATTGCTTGGGTTTGTTGTCAATATATCCTTCATTTGCCTGGCTTGGATGAGGTTTGTTTTTGTTCTATTCTTACATCCTTGGTTTGCTTATTTATAATCTTTATAGAGAGATCTCTCGCCTAGATTGTTACAGCCAAGCTGTCCCAGGCTAAACTTTGACATTTTTCCACCGATTGCATTTTCGTCAAGGTTCATTTCCCACAGAACCATAAATGACTTTGATCTCCACCTAGTGCTTAGTTTAATGTGAAAGATGTTTTAAATGGTTGAATGATTCTTGCCATTGTTTCCATCCTGGTGCACAAAACATTGATATTTCAGTTGGGAAGCTGTCACATTGCTACATTATATACGGCTGTTGTTTGCTTGCTGTTGAGCTCAGGTACTACCTATTGTCTGTTAGATTGCTAGAAAGACTGAAATATATGCGTGTCAGGTGCAGACAGGAAAGTTTCCCTGTGCAGTATTGTTTGTATATCTCCAGTGTTAAGGAGAAAACCAAAGAAAGCTGATGTCGTAGGACTAAAGGCAGTGTCATGGCGTTGATTGGGAAGTTGATTAAGTTAAAACTCTGAGCTCATCTGAAACTCAGTCATCACTGGTGGTTTCAGTTGAGTGAATGCTTGCATTAAATGCTTAGGGGTTTCACTCAAGTACCCCACTGATAATTACAGTGGCACTCAGTAGTCATGCAGGCAGCATGTTTGAAATGGAGGGTGAAGGTTTTTCAAGGGAAGAGGAGAAGGGCCTGGCTGGAGGCTAGAGGATGCTTCTCGTGGAGATCCCAGACCAATTTAGGAGAAGAGAGGAGAAATGCAATCTCATCTTTTGCTCAGGAAGTATTTTAGCTGCTAAGCCTTTTTTCCAGCTGGTGACTAGATAACAAAGTAGAGTTTAACATCACCTGTATTTGTTCCGTGTATATAAAGCTCTTTTGACTTCCCAGGATTGTTTCTAAAGTCAATCTGTTGAAATGAGAAGAGATTCCAGAACCACTGGGAATGCTGGACACAGTTCCAAATAGCTTGGATCAAAATGTATCTCTCATCAGTGTATAGCAAAAAAATAAAATCTCCAGTGACAGGAGTGTGACAAACAGTTATCAGGATCTCTGTTACAGCTTTTGCAAAAAGCTGTATGCAATTTCTTAATGGTGCCTTGTAATCTTTCTGCAATGGTAGTGCTGCAGCATGGCTTCTGAGATTTACCATTCTCATGTGGTCTTCTGATGATACTTTGGCGTACATTCATTTTTTAAATGACTTATGCCATCAAGAAAAGTGTTGATAAGAGGAATAAAACAAAGGCAGAGAAAGACTTAGTTCATTTGAAATTTGGAAACTTTAAACTTTAGTAAGAACATGAACCTTGCTTTCATCAATACAGGATTTGTTAAGCTCTCTTGGGCAAAAGAAACAGATTTTTCCTGTGTGTTTGTTTAGATATAGGTGATAAACTGAAACATTGCCAAATTCCTTTCTATCTTCAAACAAGAAATCCATTATGTCCTAAGAAATAAATGTTGTATGAATATTTCCCCACTTGAGAACAGCACCATTATTCTATGAAGCTTAGAAATACAAGAAAGAAATAAAACCCCAACAGGAAATTGAATTTGCACCTTATTTAATGCACAGTGACAAAGCAGATCATTAGACTTTTCTTAATGAATAGCATTCACTTCTGCAAACTGAGAGCCCATGCTCATAGAGTCTGCTTGTGTGGTTTTCTTTCTTCAGTGTTGAAACAATTTTTACTTAACATCAACATGGAGTTATTTTACTAAGGGCTTGGTTTTTCAACCTTCACTGACAATAATCCTATGGAAATCCTACATAATGCTCAGGAGGATCAAATCCTACTTCCATTCACGTTGAAAAAATCTGATCTCTTCATTTTCATCATCTCTGTTAAAGCTTGGACGTGACTCAGCTGAAGAATGGTCCTGGTCCCTTGGAGATCAGAGGCAATTCGATTGGTCTTGAGCAGCTACGTTTTGTCGTAATAGCCCAGGCTTGCATACACAGACCCTGTAGCTTTGAGAGCTGACAGCAGCACTGACAGTATCTCCAATCTTCTTGTGCTCCAAGGATGCAAAATAGTAGCTCCAGAGAGTAGTTCAAGAGAGAAAAAGCTAATAGGTTGGTGTTTTCCATACAGTGGGAGGCAGAACTGTATTCCAGCTTATGCCATTCACAAGAGAGGCAGGATTGTCTGTTTGGAATATGAAATTGTTTGATATACAGACTCTGAGAAAAAGGCTGAGTTCCTCCAGGAGCTGTTGAAGATAATAGTTTTCTTTTTTCTTTTAAAAAATGAATATATTCTGCATATCTTCAATATGTTTGTATGTATTTTTTTGTCTCTATGCTTGTGGTACCTCAGGGAATAGAAATGCTTCCCAGTGTCTCCTGTTTCAGAAGGGAGGTTCTGGTCATGTAAAACAGAATTTCTTCCATTGTATCGACCAGGAGGGGTCTTGGGGAAACGTTATTCTCCTGTAGAACTAATTCCATGTGATGAATGTTTACAGAATACCTCTTGCATTTTGCCTTCTCAGACATGATTTGTGCATCGCTATTGGCTCCACGAAGTAATTCTTTCAAAGTTGTTTTTCCCATCAGTATAGGAAAAACCAAAAGAACTTAATTTGATGTGTCCTATGAACTGTCATCATTTTGGTATTAATTTTTCTTTGATGACATGATATTTGTATTACAGCAATTGCCTAGACACACTATTAGGATTTATTGTACGTATGTAGCGATCACAACTGGTTTCTCTTCATTGCTTCTGCTGTTTGTGGCATGAACAATGCTGGGCAGATGGTCTTTCTTTTTAATAAAAGCAATCACAATTCGTCCATCTTTTCTGTGGTATTTCTACAGTGGTCATAAATATGTGTGCTAAGGCAATATGTTTAAGCTTGGGGGATTTGTTGTCAGAACCATGACTTCTGCACAGTTGCAAAAAGGAGAAAAAAAAAAAGCTGTTTAAATCCCTTTCTTGTTTGTACACCGCATTGTACACCAAGTATGGATACAGTCATGTTCATCCTTTCTGATTTGATCTCTGACTCAAAGTGAAAGCAGCCAGCTGGAACAGCATTTTTCCAACCATGGATGTTAACAGTCTGGGTGACCCTTGTTTCGCCCATGTAGCTTAAAGCTGTGATTAGTGGTAGGAACACATGTACTAAATTGACTGCGAAAATCCGTTGTAATGTGGGGTTGCCAGGACTTGTCTTTAATTCTTGCAGATTGGTGTGTGCTTCCTGCTGTGAGTACGCCAAAGATGATGAATCTGCTGGTGGTTCACATCATAAGCAGTTCTGCATGTGCCTAAATTCCTGACTTGCCAGTATGAGAGAATTTAACTCATTCTGAGTTATTGACAAAAAGAATAAGAGGTTGGGTGGAAAGGAGACTTCATAAAGAAAAGGGCAATAGAGGGAGCTTCTTTTTAATAATAGTAATTACTGTCTTTAAAAGACTTGCCAAATAATGTTATCTCCCATTTTTGTCGCTAGGCTTGAATCCCTGTGGCCACGCAAAAGGGATAGAGCTTAATAATTGTGAGTGCATGAACCCTTTCATTCAAAGTTTGTAGTGTATTTTGCAAGCAATGATCTGCCAGACCTCCGTATGATACATTGAAGCTGGATTTTCAGAAGAAGCTAGGACAGAGCTTGCATTGAACATTACTTTTGATCATCCTACCTTGTTAGACCCATTGCCTGGGCAGGTAAAGAGGGCCATAATGACTAAATGAGTTTTTCAAGAGGTGACTCATTGGTAGAACCGGGGACCATAGTAGAGAGCCAGAGTTCATATATGCAGCTTCTGAGGCAGATCCAGCAGCATGCTGAGTGCCTTCAGATTGAAGCTAAAATATATATAGACTTGGATGTTAAGCTACAAGCTAAATTACAAACTGTAATTTAAATAATCGCATAGACACATGAGTACTCCATAGCTCTTTATGAAATTTAGCAGCTTCTGAAGCATCTAGTGTTGACCACTCCATGGCAATACTCCAGTTCATACACTGTAACCACAGGATCTAACAGTCTGAATACTGAAGTAATCCCTAACAACTTTTAGACATTAAAGTAGAATTCTCAGTTACTCCATGATTTGATTGTAAGGATCCACCAAAGGTAACTTAGAAAAGCAAACCTATTGTAAGTAGGCTTGGGTTTCACCTCTGGACCTCCAGTGGGAAATGACTAGATGGTCCCCAACTCAGGAAGAGTCTAAGGTCATGTGATGTAGAGGTCACAGTATTTTTTGCCATTTTAAACTAAATGGAGATCAGTAGAAGAAAAAGGAAGAATGAAAGAGGGTTTTTTCTGGAGGTATACCTGAAAACCAGCTTGGAGCATTTTGCAGCATTATAATAGAGCCTAAACAATAGTTCTCTGTAATTCTCCTAAGTCACTGATAGTTGAGTTTGGGCTGCTTGTGGATTTAATGCCACCATGAAATGTAATTTCTTTGCACATGGAAAATTAACACTGTTCTATGCAGAAATGTGAAACTGGAAAAATGCTAGTACTGATACTGCTTTAATTCTAAGCTGCATTTTAGTGCATTCTGTTTATCGTTATTCTATTAATTATTGTTACAGTAACAGTCATTAGACCTCCGGGGCTTGACAACAGGCAAACAGAGAATTTGCAATCCCTGCCCCAAACACCTTGAGATTTTAATTTTCAAGGCAGGTAGTTAATAAGATATTAGCCCATTATAATGGGGGAGAGAAGGAATGTTGTGCACAATATCATGCTTGGAATTTGTGGCAGAGAGACGAATTGAACCCAGTTCCCCTGATAATCTTTCTGTATTTCATATTTTAATTTTTCAAGGACCCTGTAACTGCAGGGACCTAGAATGCTGCTTATTTATTTTTCCTTAATAATCAGAATTTCTGATATTTAATCTGGATGTATTTGAATGTTATAAAGAGGGATGAGATGGAATTGCTTGCAGAGTAAGAGTTAAGCCAGCATCCTAGACTGCTGTGAAGAGTAGTTTCTGTTACCGAATTACACAGATACAGCAATATACAGAGGAGCAGTAGGAGTGGCTGAAACCAAAATGCCTGGGAGCAGCCATGTATATATTTGTTTAAGAATTCATCTAGCAGCTCCTGTTTATGCTTTCTCACTGAGGTGAATGAAGAGGACTTTTTAAAGCTCGCATGAAGGAAGTAGTATTTTTGTTGCTACTATGGGAAGTTAAATAGGTAGGTTCAAGTCCTTTGTTCAACCCAAGCTAAAGCTGAAGCGTGAAATTCAGTCTCCCATCTCCCATGGCACTTTCTCTTCATAGGAGTTGGCTGTTACAGGATGATTGCTTTCTGTCTCCTGTGTTGACCAGAAATGCCAATGCAGCACTATGAATATTTTCTTAAAGCAAAACAGGCACCTGGTTGTGATGTGTTTTGGTTTGGGTGAGTAAGCATTTAACAGTGGAAAAACTGCCAAGTCACAGAAATTCTTGACTGGTCCTTCACCCTTTTACTGATACAATTATTTCTCCAATAAAGTTGTACATGGCCACAAGTGTATATCCAAATATTAGTTGTTTATCTAATCCATGAAGTACAGGGAGTATAGTATATAAAAGACTAACACAAGACCAATGCAGATTAGGCACTCAAAGGTAATAGTAGTTCTTAGCACATTAATTTGTTCAGAATACAAGAGGGGAATACTCTTCCTATTGGCTTTATTCAGTGTCCAATATACTGTTGTATAGTTTGGCTGCATATATCATGAAGTGTATATAGTAGAGATATGGCTAGATTTTTAATGCTTGATTGTCTCTTCACTGCAGCTTTCTCCCGGTATTTATGTCTAAATTAATACTGTAAAATCACCCTGAACATTTCATACTTTTTAAAGCAAAACAAAAGGTATTGATGCAGTGATGGTGAAGCAGCTCCGTGTTATCTGGGGACTGGAGGAGTTAATCTAAACCATACAACATTTCTAAAATATTCATTGTTTCAAAAAGAATCAGCACCTTGAAAGCTTCTTAAAGTACATGGTTGCAGAAAAAATGTGTGCTAGTGTATAAAATACTAAAATCTGTCCTATTTATGGAACCATATATTTTCTTCTGCTCACCTCTGGTTCCAGAAGGAAAAGCAAGATTGCATTGGTACAAATAACTCTGATATAACATGATTAACTGGGTGATGCGAGGTAACTGAGGTCTTGGCGAGGACCAGGTACATGAAAGTTCTGATTATGTAGATTCCTCCAAGGAAAGTCTTTATTACAAGGTCTCTTGTAGCCAGAGAATACCAACCATCTCCTGGGATGTCAAGGCATGTAGTGACAGGAGGAGAAAGCAAAAATCTGATAGAAGGGAGCAAGACCACCAGAGTAAACTCCTTTGTTGGCAGCATAAGACTGTTGCTGACATCCTTAGTAGGTATATTTTTCCAATCTATCTGTGTGGTTTTTTTTCTTCCAGTGTGTGGCTGTGACTTGGCACAAGGAGGCTTTTTCATTAAGAACGGGGAATATCTTTGCACCTTGGATTACCAACGCATGTATGGTACCCGCTGCAACGGTTGTGGGGAGTTCGTGGAAGGCGAAGTAGTGACAGCTCTGGGAAAAACTTACCATCCAAGCTGCTTTGCCTGTACTGTTTGCAAGTAAGTCATCCCTTTCAACTAACATGGCATGAACCCAGTACAAGGAAAATAGGGAGAAAGGTATCACCATGAGACACAAGTCTCAAGACATATTTCTCTTTGGGAAGCATTTGGTTGGAAAAGATCTGCTGCAAGTGTGACTTTGAGGGTCTTCAAAATGCCACTCATTTATATGGGGGACACAGCTTCTTTGTTACATATAGTTCCTTGTTCTCAGAAGGTTACTCTCATGTATGAAAGAATTAAGGATCAGGCTTACATGTTGAGATAATGGACATGGGTTGCATTGAGTTCAGGTGGTCAGCCCACCTTGATGGGAGAAATGAGGGAAAGCAAAATTCTGGATGCTACAATAGAGAAGTCATTTGGGCTATAAGAACAGTTAAACAATTGAAAACATACTGGAGACTCATTTGCACATCATGTAAGAATGCATGGCTTTGGGACAACTGTGATCCCCCTTTTCTTCCCAAATACTATTTCTTGTCCCCAGTAAGAGAACCAGTCTTCAGTTCTACAGCTACTTCTTTCTATAAAAAGAAGCTAGCTAAGGCTGTGTGGATGGGATGGCATTTTTAATTTGTATTTTTGTTTAAACTCTCACTAAGATATTAATTCAGAATTTAGGAGACTACTGGGCAAATCTCCACATGCTCTCATAGCCTGCTCATCTGAGCAGTTCTGTACTTGAAAATCTCAGCTCAGCTTTACAGCCTAAACTCAACTCAAAGTCCCTGTGCATACTGTTAGCTGGCTCTAGGCACTGAGACTATGCTAGAATTTAGGCTGTCTTAGCATGTACCTTATTGCTATGGTGATCGGTATAATATTTTGGATACAGTAGGGGAAATAAAGCTTCTGTAGGTTTTTATAGGAGTGGCACATTATTGTAGTAGTAAAAATAATCTTCTAAACATAAAGTGGAAGTAAAGTGACATTATGGTGCCATCATGATTCTACAGCGCACCAGCTGTGTTATGTGTATACTTACTATTTACTAACCTGGAATTGAGATGGCCATCAGGTTGTTCATTTCTGCAGTTCTGAGGCCTGCAAGTAAAATGGAATTTTTCTTAAATAAGTTTCAGTGTAATGCCTGAGGGACACATAAGAAGCATCAGACAGAGAGGTAGGTAGATATCATAGAGAGAGAGGACCCAAAAGATGGGTCCTGTTCCTTTGTAGTCTTGGAGGGAAATAGGACAGTGGAGTTCTCCAGAAGTCGGAATCTGACAGCAGTCAAATTGTCTGAAACTTAATGCAGGAGGATGACATGAACAAGAAAGGCAAGAACTTACGTTCTGAGATAGTACCTTGTTGGAGATCCCATCATATGATACATCTGGATATTAGTGTGGCAGACTGGCCAGGTGCTACCCTAATCTTTCATAGCTATTGCTGATGTGTAGTTTAAGTACTTTGTCCTATAGCCTGGTACATTTTTCAAGACCTTTTCTATTGAAAGTATTTTGATCGTTTTTCTGTTTGGTTTTAAATACTGTGTGAATTTACTGCATGTTGGTAATCATATGATGTCTATGTTTCACACTGTCCTTGGGAAATAAAACTGAAAGTAGATGATACAGTATGAAACATGACATCAGTTTTCTGTACATTGACTTGCATCAATGTTTTTATGTTGAATGAACAAAAGATGAGTCATTGGAATAGATTCATGAAATGCAGTATTGCTGTTGATTTATTTACGGCCCACTTAGGAATGGCAGTGGAAGGGAAACTAGAACAACGCCTTAAACATTTTGTTTTGTGGAAACAAGCAGACGTTCATTTGTTAAGCACAGTTTTGGAGTGAGGTGTGGTGTAGGGGGGTCTGTACTCAGCAGGTAAAGTAACTCACTAAAGATTTGGAGTTACTGAACCTTCTCATTTTAGTGAAATGCTCATACAAAGTGTTGTTCATCCTCTATTTTATACACCAAATAAGAGTTAACAGCAGTGTCAACTTCTGCCTAACACACGTTCTTAACATTTTGTTGGGTTCAGCAAATAATCTCAAACTTCCATAGCGCATTCAGCCTTTACCTTTCCGCTAACACCGTCTGCACAGGTAGCAATTACAGTGGTGGTTCTGTAATGTAGGTACCTATTTTAAATCTCTAGGAGAATGAATGTGGATAACATTTCATTTTTTTGCAAACTGCTACATCCACTGTAATATAGTCATATATTTCATTGCTGAATACAGATGAAATTAGTGTATTTATGAGTGACTAGCTCCACATTCCTTCACTAGCCTCAAGACCAATTCCAATTCTTCCTTTAAGTTCTCTTCTGTACCATTTGCTATCCACAACGTCACGTTGAGACCATCATAAACATAGCTATTGTGTCTAAGTGGATTTCACTGTTGTCTACTCTTTAGATAAAGTATGTTTGATAACTTTTTAAAACCAAAATACAAGGCAAGTCTAACCTCTGCTCTGCTTGCATCCACAGAGTGGATTTGTTCCAGTGCCTGGCTTTGCCAAGGCCACATTGCAGAAACTATTTGGCCTGAGCTTCTGTAAAATACTGATTGCACTGGGGGGAGGCAGCAAACTCAAGGGATAAGGAACAGAGGAAAATTTCTGGCATAACCTTTGCTAAAATACATTTTTCTCTTTAACTCTCCAGGCGTCCATTTCCACCAGGCGATCGAGTTACCTTTAATGGAAGGGACTGTCTCTGTCAGATGTGTGCTCAGCCAATGTCCTCCAGTCCAAAAGAATTGTCTGCCTCAAGCAGTAAGTATGCCGTCTTCTTTCTGAAGCCACTCACTTTTCCAGGCTCATCAACATTTGGTTGAAACTAACTTAATGCAATCTTTTGGGGATTTTTTATTTTTCTTCACCTTTAGGAATGTGAACTATCTCTGGGAACCATCATTTTTTCTTTCTTTTTTTTTTTTTTCCTTCATTAAAAGTGTCTGGTACTATAGGTGGGAAGAGACACTTACACATTTCAATATGAACAAATGACTTTTCCCCAATGACCGGATTTTTAAAAGGGCTGATTTTTCTTTTATAGGCACTGGAAAAGTATCTAATTGATGAAATCTGAGGTTTCAGAGTTGATAGATTCCATTTTTTTCATGTATAATTGTGCAGGTTTAAGTATTCAAAAGAGGACAAAGTCAGAGGGAATTAATTTTCTTCTACTATTTAACACTTTGATTTCATTAAATTATCCTTTAAAAGGAGTGTCGCCAGGATTATGCTTCCAGTAGACTGAACCACAATGATACTGTGATCAGCACCTCAAGAAACCATTATAAAAAAGAAAGAAAGCAAGTTAAGGGAAAAGAGAGAGAATGAAGGAAGTTTGGGAGGGAAATTAACTTGCTTTGCAGTTGGGTTTTAACGCTTTTAAAAGATAATTTGTAAATTACTGATGTTAATCTCTGCCTCTGGTAGTTAATTTTTTAAATCTGGGGATTTCTGATTCTTTCTCTGACTGCTGGATTGTACTCAGCACTCTAATCTGTAATGACTTACCCAGTATAGTTTCATAATTCAAAATGGCTACAGATTTCCTTGTGACACTAGGTAGTTTTCCACCAATGTTGGTTTCCTTCAGGAAGACGCTGTGTATTTTATACTGGTACTTGGCTTTAACATCCTACAATTATAAAGTGCAATGTAAAGGCAAAGTTGGATAATGTTTACACTCAGCGGGTGAGTCAAATGAATCTCAGGTTATCTGATTTGCCTGAGAACATGTAATCAGACACTTAGCAAAATGGAAAATGAGAGCCATTTTTTTGTTATCCTGCCTTTCTGTCTGTTAAGTGATACTTTTCCACTATAACTGTAGATTTGGAGCTGAAAATGCACAGGCCTAATCAGTTAAGGAAGAATTTAGGAACCCGAAAAAAGCCTTACGAAACTTACAAACCAACATAGAGATGTATGAGGTACTTCAGGCACCCAGAGAATCCTTCTGAGATAAAGGAATGATGTAGACATTGTATTTGTTTGAATTACTGATATTTAGGAGGCATAATTGGCGAGGAACTGCAAGGCATAGAGACCTTGGACAGTACTGATGTTCTTTTTCTAAGCGTGTCACAACACTGGTTCCCAAACGACTGGTGTTCAATGACAAAAGTATCTGGATCACACTACATCTGGTTCTCAAAAAGTGGTGCACTTGTCCAGCAGTGTGGCCACTTCCCGGATACATGACTCCAGGTGCCAGAATGCCCCCTAGCAAATGGTAGGCTAAAGTTGTCTGATAGTTAGCGAGCGAAAGAGCTGGAGAGTCACTTCCTGATAGCCATAGCCTCTGCTTGAGTTGCTTCTTGGGTTCCACACTGAAGCCATAGATAGCAAGGGTTATAAAACAATCTTCCCTGCTACTTGTGATGAATTTTTTTTTTTTTTTTTTTAGTCAAAATTGGGTCCTGCTGGGCAAACTGCCTTACCAGTACACACAGCAAGAGAGCTCCTGCTCTTAACAGTTTAGAGTGCACTACTTTGAAATCTGCAAGTACCTGCCATTGTTGTTTTATGGACAAAGATTTGTAGAAAGATATAGTATAGAGTTTCTGGTCATTTTAAAGCAAAACTCTCCAAAACAGACAAATAAAAGTGAGACCAGCATGTGTTTATAAGTTCAGAAAAACTCAATTAAAAGAATACTGGTGAAGCGTCCTCTGTCTTCAAAGATATGCCAGCTGCTGCTTTAGCTTTGTGCAAAAGTTGACTTAGCTAGGGAGAAGTCTTTCTTGCTGGCACTGAAGAGCAAATTTTAATTAGTGTAAGCTGTCCCAGATTGCTTCCACGTCTCTCCTGCTGGCTGAATCAGACACATCAATTTTTTCTAATGCTTTGCCCTTTTTTGAAAGGATTTTTTTTTTAATACAAGTTCTTTTAGAAGAGAATCTCATTCATGCTATGCATCTATTTTATATCCTATATTGCTGTCAGTTTCCCCTGGTTACTTCCAAGTAGATTACTAGAGGAGGCTTTCCTTAAAACAAAGAAAGTTGGAAGTGAGGAAATTCAGTAGACTGAAAGTATATCAGGTTTGATTGCTTTACGTAATGTAAAAGGAAGCCTTCTATCCACTAGAATGTCTGCATTAATGTTGACATGCAGTTTTCTGATGTCTCTTACTTCACATAAATGAAAGGCTTATTGACAGCTTTTCTTGGATGATTTCAAGGAAAATCAAATGCCTCTAAATACAGGAGTTAACATCTTGAATAACATGAACCTGAATATTGTTACACTCTTCTACAGTGCACACCAATGAAAATCACAAGGAAAAATACTGAATAATTAATTTTCCTTTTCTGTTTAATATTAGTTGGGTCCATGGTACTTATTTACCTCATTTATGTTAATAATATATTTCTTTCGCTGCACATGTATTGCCTAAAATAATTATAGCTATTTTCTTGAAGAACCATTTCAGTGACTCCTTTTTTTATTCTAATTTTCTAAGACAGTCTTTTTCAGTATACAGATGCTATAGAGTAATCGTAATTTAGTCAGCCCTATTCCTTAGACACTGCTAGATGTACACAGTGCACTAGCTTTGGGATTTTCATTCATTCAGCAGGAAATCTAATACCAAATACCTGTAAACAGCTTTGCAGAGAAATGAAATGGGTGGTGTTCGGTTTTGTTATTGTTTTATTTCATGTGACAGCTTGATAAATGAGATGTGATCTGTAAACCAAAGTGACTGGGACAGATGTAGAGCAGCACAGAAGCAGGGGACAACTAGACAACACTGAGTAAACGTGTGATGTTGATGGCTTGGATAGTTCAGGGTTTTCAAGATTCTGCCAAAGACAGGAAGTTATTTTCTTTGGGGCCTGATAAAGGAGTAATATAAGTAATGTATCCTGGTAATTACTATTTATGTTTTAAACAGCATCCAGGTTTTGTATACAACATCATGATTGCCTGGTTTATACTGTCTTAAGCTCTTTCTACTTTCTGTTGTATTCTAGCTACATGCTAACAACACACCTGTGTTTGTCATGGTCCATATTGTCTTTCCACAGGAGCAGTTGTGCAGGCATCTATTATTTCTAAATTTTAGGCAAGACTGCAACTTGTGTGCTTGGCTATTTGGTGATGGGTGCCCTGCTTCTCCCCCTCTCCCCCCCATTTTACCTTCTTTTAATTAAGATCTCTTGTATTGTATCTCTGTTCCATATATGACAGCCTCGTTTCACTGTCCCTCAGAATTTTATATCACATATTCAGTGGACTGATTTTGAAGGCCACCTTTAAAAATCTACAAATTATATGTTTTTTTTCCTAATTTCATGCTGTAATTTACAGTGAAAAAGAGTCAAAGCCAAAGTCAAACTTTTGAAATTTTTTTTGGTCGTTGTTGTTGTTGTTATTTTATGTTTTTTGGGGATTCATGGTTTATTGTTTCCATGTTGTCAGAGGAGTGATTATCTAGTGTTTACTTCCCTTGAACCTGGGAATTCTGAGTGTAGCTTTCTGGTTTTTTCATACATGTTTTATGTATCAGGGTAGGTACTTAAATTTCAAGGGTCTGTTCTCTACCAGCAAAATGAAAAAGTAACGCTGCCCTAGCTTCCTAGTATGTTGTGGTTATAAGCAAATTGAAGACAGTATGGTGCTTAGATGATGCAGTCCTAAGTACTGTACTACTGCCTGAGTGTTACCTATTGATGCTTAAGTCATAAAAATTAGAAAATTTGTGTGGTTTTAACTTGTGTAAAGAGAAATTCAAGAACCTAAAGTCTGCCTAAATCCTTGTTCTTCATCCATGTTAGGGTTAGGTACCTTTGAAAGAGTAGTGTGAGCTTTATAATAAGTCTTCCCAGCCCCCAGCATCTCAAACTATTTTATTCCCCTAGTGGCCAAATGAGCAGTGACTGAGGGTACGCACTCTCTGGATTTCTATTAGCATTAGTGTGTGAAGCAGAGGCAAGTAGATTGGCCACGTTAACAGGCTTACCCTGTTTGATACTTCTCCATTAGGGCATTTTATCAGTGAATTCTCACCAAGGCAGTGGGTAAGTGAACTGATGCGGACATTTGAACATAAAAATCCCTAGTTTAGTCAGACCTTCATTTTTAAAAAGTACTATGCTGGCTTGCATTTCTTCTTGAACGCACAAGAGGTGTTGTGAAAAGTACAGCTGAGAGCAGAGCAGCCGTAGAGAGATTCCCCCACACTCAGGGTAGGCACGTGAGGTGGTGCTGGCAGTCTGCGCTGGTGGAACTCGAACCAGCAGTCTTCTGGCTCAGGGGTCATCTTTGAAATTCTGAAGAGGCTACGTGTCTTTGAACACAGTTTAATACATTTCCCTCTTCCTCAAACAGAGGTTTTTCCCTTAGGCATTCCACTTCCCTATTTCCACGATAAAGCACTTCAGTAATAAGAATGTTATGTTATTTCTCTGCCTGAAGTTAAGCCCTTTCTCTGTTGGTTTCTTGTCTGGGTGCTAGTAAGGAAGTTTTAGTTATTTCTGATTACCTTTTTGCTGAAAGGTTGGATCATTTTAGTGATGTGCATGAACTAATTAAGAAATTGCATTTCAATTGAAAGTGGGCTTTCTAGATGGACAGGAAAAAACTCCCTATCCAAAAGAAACTGAAGCGTTACAATCACTTAGCAAGAGTTTTCCTTTGAAAAATTAATCTTCTTTTGAAATGATGGCAGAGACTTTCACAGTTTCCTCTTTTTCAGTGAAATAGATGCTTGTGTCCTATATATGCCGCAATATCCAGCGATGATACTGTTCGGAAAGAAGCACGGGGAAGATATTTCAGCTCCCCTTTCTTTGTAACAGTCTCTCCTGTGAGTTAAGAGCATTACAGTACAGCCAAGACATGGACCAGAGTTTTAAAAATGGCCAGTGTTACACGTGCATAAATAATCTTTGGTGCAGCTGTTCACCGACCAGCCGGCATCCACGTGGGGATTTCACAATACTGTTTTGTATGTTTGTCCTTGTCTGTTTTGCACATTATGTTCTGGTTCAAAGAATGTAAGTTCTCTGGGACAAATGCTTTCATGCCTATATCAGTACAGAATCTAACAGAGTTGGATCCTGGTTCACAACTGGGGATCTTAGCTCTATTGTGATATAAATAATAAGCTTAATGCTTAATGAACTTGTGGGAGAAAGATATCTTTGTTAATTATTCAATAGCCTTATCTCTTCAAATAAGAAGCAGTCAGTAAAGCTCCCAGTAAATATCTGAAACTTCCAACAGGGTTTCTCGTAATGCTGAAGTAGAGCAGAGCCAACATACATTACCTGTTGAAGTAGAAGGTGGGCAGGAAAAAATGGGAAGCATCTTTTGCCTCACTGCCCAGAAAGTGGGGGGAAAGTGAGGTTGGTTTTGAAACAAAGAAGCATCAAAATTGAGAACAAGCGAATTTACTTTGCAGTCCTCCTTTAAAGACTCTCCAATTCTTAATGCAGTTTTATATTCGGGACATAACTGTGCTTTCATTAGATAAAGATATAAGTGATTGTTGCCAGTATTCAGAAATAATGTCTGAGCTGATTTATAGGCATCACAAACGTCTCCATTAGAAATTAGCTGAGTGGATAAAATGGACGCAAAATTCCTTTTAATCATAGTTCTTGTGAAAAGTCTGCAGCTAGGATTTGTAACTGTTTAGCCACGTTTGACTCAGTTTTCAGTGTTTTGTTCTTTATCTTTTTTTCCTGAGCTGTCTGAAAACTCCTTCAAGTCCATAGGGAAGACTTAAAAAGTGAAGGGGAAGAGTTGGCTGGCTGTTTGTAAGCAAGCTATCTGCAGTGATTTTTGGCTTTGAAGGATATTAAGCAACATCCAGCACATGATTTGAGCTCATTCTTAGGAAATATCCTACAATTTCGCACTGTGTGTCAAAGCTACATAGTATATAGATATTGTACAAATACTTGGCACAGCCGTAGATAGGCTTTGTGTGTAAGACACTGAGCCCAGTTTTGCCTTAAGGGATACACACTCACAATATCCATAAGCTTCAGTGAATGCCCTGGGGAACTTAGACGGGCTCAATTTTGGTTTTGAACATGCATTTTTAAAATGTAAGTTTTAAAATTCTGTGTATAATCTTGAACCTTAAGGGTTTAATATTTTTTGTGTGCTATAACACAAAGATTTTCTCGTTTCATAATTCCTGGTTTACCTGCTAAAGATACAGAAACGCTCACATATCTCTGGCATTCAAGCCTGCATATGTATGTTTAGGTACTGGAGATTCAGTTGAGGATTTGGGGGACTTGACAGAAGGGGCTCATGTAGTCCTATACCTCTTTTTTTTTTTTGATTTACCATAGAATAAACACATACCACAGCCATCATTGTGGATTGATTTCAAACACTGTGATTTGAATCACTGATTTTAATCATGGTTTACCTAAGAACCCAGGAAACCTTGATTAGAATAACTGATTGTAACCTTGTTTTACATTTAGATTTTTAATTATAAAAGGCCAATTGATAAGCATGAGGATACTCCATATCTGTACACATTTACTTAAACTAATATAGCTCTGCATAAATTCATCCTGTTCTTTAACATCTATATTTTTCCCTAATGACTATTTTTGCTCATGATTTATGTCAAGCTCTATTTGAATGGAAACTGAAATTTAATTAGAATGCATAAAATAGCATTGTGGATTTTTCTTCATTTCAGAAACTACCTGAAATCTGCTAGACACATGAAGAAAGTAAATGTATTAAAATATATTTTAATTTTGGAACTGCTGATTTGTCGAGGGTCTGTAGCTTATAAAGCTATTTACTTTGGATCACCATGTCCTTAAAGATTTTAAAAGTGGCAGATATTATCATACCTGATTTTGTTCATAGATAGGAAAAGGAAAGCAAGTTTCTTCTCTGTGTTTTTAGATCCCATTTGGATTTTTAACTTGGATTTAATTAAAATTAAAATTTAAAATTCTGATTTTAAATGAAATCCTTTATTTTTAAATATCAGTATTTAATTCTCCTTACTTCAATCTAAATTTGATTGTAATAACCTTGCAGGACAACTACATTTATGACTTAATATATTAGGCATACAATGGGTCTAAAATTTTACCCTGTCCCCCTTTTTAAGAATAAAATAAGCAAATCAACATGCATGAAATGATACAAAATTCAGAGAAATGATGCAAACCCAAGCGCAGTTCCTTTCTGGCAAAAGCCATTAGATTACGCCTAAGAATACGCAACTCTTCCCTTGATAAATCCTTCCAACGACACTGGCCCATTTTTATGATTACTCCAAGAAGATTTATTCTTTTGAAGAATGTTTGCAATTTTTGAGGCATTTTCATAATTTGAATTGCTTTCTTGGATTAATTCTGGTCCTCACATATTTCATAACAATGGCTAAATTACTCGAGTAGCCTCCATTTACTCAACTATTTCTTATTTTACAAGGACTGGTATTTTCACTGCTGCTTTATAAATACTTTATAAATTGTCTTAGATCCTTCTCTGGAGGTGTATAAAGCATTGTTATAGACTAACTTTTGAATGATAGAGACAGAGCAGCAACTGTATTGAGAATACGGTTGTGGCAGGGCAGGAAGTTACGGATCTACGAGTTTTCTATCAGAAAATGTTCCTTTGCAAAATTACTGTTTTTCAGGAAGGTGTTTTCAGTCCAGTTTGCCCATTTCTGTTGTATACTTTTGTGTTACATGTAAATTGGGCAGAAACAATCGTGAATAGACTATACAAGTGTACTAAACAAGTATCAGTTCTTATTTGTCTAAGCATAACTCCATCTTGAACTTGGAAATCAAAACATGTCCATCTCCTTAGCTTTTACCGAAGAAGTACTAATCAAGAGGTAATTCCAAAGAAAGTTCTGGGGGAAGTGCAAGGAATTGCTCAGTAAGCGGGGGTTGCATGAGGAGTCATCACTAGCTTGGAAAACACAACTATAGTAGGAGATCCCAAGAGATGAGTGTCTGGGAATTGTCATGTTCAGAAAGCCTTCCAGGTCCTAAGTCAGGAATCAGAGGTCACTTAAAAAGAATGTGTAAAGTGAATTAGTTGTTAGCTAGCCCTTAGTTTGCCGTGGGTTATCAGGGCATAAAAACCTTCCTAAAAGTTGTTGTATGTTTCATTCCTATTGTTGGAGGTTGTACCCTGTTGGAATTGTTTGTTTTCCAAGAGTAACAACTGAGAATTACCCAAAATAGTCTGCAGATGAAGAGACACAATGTGCTATCCATGAGCTGGGTATTAAACAGTGAAGTTCGTTTGCTAACTGAGCAATTCACTTGGGGTACTGTGAGTTGGAATTGCGAATTTCAATTCAGCTGGAACTATCTGAGTACTGAAGTGTGGTAAAAGAAATAACAGGGTAAAGACTAGCCTCAGCTTAGATGCACCTGACTGTGGCTTATCCTTCAGAGTAGTTTTACAGCTGGGACTCTGGGTGTGCTAAGCTGGAAAAAAAAAATCTTCATCTTTCTTTTACAGGACAAGTAAAAACTCTTCTCTTTCTTAGATAGTTTGTAGCACGTCTGCTCTTTCTTCCTCCTCCTATTTCATTCACCCTTTGGTTTTCAGTTCAGACACCTGTATGAAAGATTGGGTTGAAGAAGGGACTGAGGTTGATGTTGCGGAAAAAGACTAACTTGGTGGTATGTTGCTTGCAGGGATAGTTTGCAGGAGTAACTGGTTAAAAGGGCAATTGGTTTGACCTCCTTTGGGAAGGACGTGTAGAAAGATGTGGAAAGAAGGGAAATACTGTTTCCTTTTCCTGTGTGAAGACTAACCCAAATGCTTACATCAATATAGAGGGGAAAAATAAAAACTCCTTTGATAAAATAATGTTGTGTTAACAAACTAGAGTTGGGGAAGAGCATTCATCTTTCTGAATCACTTTGAATTATATCAGATGGTGAAAGAGCTATTTACAGCAATGATACATCCAAGAGGTATATTAACCCGTTTCTTAAAAAGGCAAGTTAATGTTAGGCACTCACAGATGGTTAACAGGGACTTGTGTTGCAAGCAAAGAATGCCAGTTCATGCCATTGTGATTTCTTTCTATACTTAATCAACTAAAATAATTTTATTTTCTTTAAATACTTATTTTGAAAATATCAATTTTTCCCAACTTGCCATTTATAATAAACTGTCAAAGTTATACTCCACTTCCCATGGGAAATTTGTTTCCCTCCATTGTATGTGCCCAGCCTCTTATTGTTAGATTTCAGGAGTACAAGGCTGCCTGCATGGATTTGTTTTGCCTTTAGCAAAAGGGCAATAGTGCATTTTGTTCTGACAAACATTTCCCATCCTTGCATTGGCAAATAGGAAGGGTCTGGCAGCAGATTTCTTGAATTACATACTCAGATCTAAATCCTGGATGTAAAATTTCCAATATTGTATGTCCTTCTCTGGCTTCCAGAACTCGTCACTGCCCTGATGATCAAATGGTTATGCTTTAAACTTTGAAAACATTTATTGTACTGTAAACAGACAAAGTGAGTTTGTATTTTTAGCTTTGACAGAACTATCTTGATGATCTGGAAAAGCCTGCGTGATATCATCAAAACTTTTAATTTTAAAACAAGGTTTTAAAAGCCATTGCCTGATCTGTAGTTAAAGGATGACTGAGGAAAAACTCTGGTCTTCCTAACTCTATGAGAAATGATAATTATGCAACCTTCAAATTGCCACAGAATAATTATTGGGATGTAAGTTGTTTTTCAAGGTGGCTAAGAGTTATTTGTAATTAGAGATTTCTTGACCTTGACTCCAGTGATAATATTTGCCCCTTTCTTGACTTCCAAATCACTGTTCCTCGTAACTTGCTCTTTAGGTCCAGCTATGTTTGACAATGTATTTCTGTGTAAGTCCAATGAAAACTTGTTTGTTTCTTTTAAAAATTAAAAAAATAATAA
Organism: Gymnogyps californianus; assembly: GCF_018139145.2. Classification (NCBI taxonomy): domain Eukaryota; kingdom Metazoa; phylum Chordata; class Aves; order Accipitriformes; family Cathartidae; genus Gymnogyps; species Gymnogyps californianus. The sequence continues at coordinate 9,824,690 of NC_059476.1, forward strand.
TAATAAAAATCCCCCCCATTCTGCCCTGCTTTACCTGTTTCAGGGCAGAAGCCTGCTGATGTTGTCTTTATAAAACTAATGTATCTGTGTTTTATAGGGAGGGGAACAGTAACAAAAGCAGTGTAATGAGAGTATTACTCCTGTGACTCGTAGGGGTTGTGGCAGCTTCAGACTTTATCTAGACATGTGCTACTAATGGCCATCAGGATTGAAAGTAACTTTTTGGTGACTTAATTATGCATCATTAAGTCAGACTGCTATTAGCTCTGTTCACAGAGCTAACCCGACACGGAGCAGAGTTGGTATGCTCACGCATGTGACTTTGCATAACCATGTTCATTAGGACAAAAGCAGGTAGAGGTGATTTCCCTTTCATAAGTTATATGGGGTGAGCAGAGAATGTGAGATAAAGGTATATTTGCTAGTAAATTTTCGAAGCAATCCAAATGGGAGTGGGTAAAGTCATATGCAGCGTGCTTAGGGTTAATACAGCTGTATCAGCTCCGAGCCCACCGCCTGTGCTGTGATCAGGGCTCTCTGCTATTGGCTGAGAGCAGGGGAGGGAGGCAAAGGAAGAAAATCCACCGCTTAATTTAGGCAGTGACGAATGGGTTGCTGTGCAGGATGTTTCACTCCTGGATGTCTGGGGTGATACAGATGCTAAAAAGGGAAATGCATTTTCTCATCGTATCTTTACAAGCAAGGTGTCATGGGTAGCAGCTCACCCTGGCCTACATCTTTTAGTAAGGCTGCTTAAGGTGCTTGGGGGGTGGAGGTCTTAATCATATATAATATTATAGTGCTGTGCTACTTTCCCTTGTCCTGTCCCCCCACTTTTCCATGCTTTTGGGCTGGCTGACTTCACATCACAGCCCTTTTGTCCAGGCATTGGCATTTGCTTTTGTATCCGGACACATCAAATATGACACCCTTCTGAGCTATTTTATTCCAGAGCTGTAGCTTAAATATGTTAGGATATATCTTCAGATTGAGCAGGCCTAGCCAGAGTATGTGAGAGACACAACAGGTATGTTTGAGTATCTCTGGCAGGGAATCGTGTACGAAGCTTTTGCTTGGCTAAAAAATGGTGCTGTCAGCTAATGCTGTTATGAGAGAGAGTGAATTCAATTTTTATACACAATGTCTGAGCAAGTGGACATTGCTTGTGGAGGCTGCAACTGCTAGTGTCACAGGCAGCCCAGGGAGGCTACATCATGATTTGGGTAACTGTATGTCCAGTGCTCTCAGATAAAATTTTTTTTTTCCTTGCTTGGGATGGATTTTGGGGGAACACATTATTTTCCTGACATTCCTGGATAACCTTCTTCTGATTGGGTCCTCATTGAAGTCATACTGCAGTGCTTTTATTGAGAAATGGCTGTTACGCAGCTGAAGATTCTGGGTATGGACACAACACATATGAACGTGTGTTACTTTCCATTTCTTATGAGAATCAGTGCCATGGAATGTCTAGTCTTAAGTCTTCCTTCAGCTCAAATGTAATTCCACATAGTGTTTTTTATGGTATGCTTTTCTTTAGATCATAAGTGCGTATAGGAACTGTACTGCTCACTCTGCGTTTTAACCAGTACACTGCACTTTCCTCCTCCTCCTCTTCATTATCCTGGCACAGCTGAATGTGTGGATGTGCAAGCAATGGGAGTAGGGAAGAATCCAGGTTATATCACAAAGAGAAAGCACAAGAAAGCTCAAGGTCAAGGGGTGCAGTCTGTTCGACCCAGGTATGAAGCCAGAGAGAACCGTGATGGGAACCATTGCACAAAATTTTGGGAAAGGTTTTCACATTTTTTAGTACAAGTCTGCTCTGGCATATGGTTGTGGACCACTAGTCTTACCTCATGGCCCTTTTATTTGCAGCATGTGCTGGTTACAGATTAAGCTGATGCAGTTTGTTCTTAGTGTGATACTGAGATCCTGCCTGCGTATGCTGTGTGCTGATGACATTCAGCCAAAGGCTTTAATGATGTGCCTCATGCAGGCCTGAGATCATAAATGGCTTTTATTTGTAGAATTTGGATGAACAAATGGTCTTTTCTTAGCCCAGCCCAGCCTTATTTGCTTTCTATTTTAGGAGATAATGATAATTGCTAGCTTTTCATGTATATACCCAACTGTTTTGCCAGAGTTAAAATCAGGTTTAGTTAAAAGCCATCTCAGCCTAATAAGACAGTACTGGGCTATTAGTTTACTTTGATTCTAGGCATTCAACATATCTGTGATATTAGCAGAATGGAAATAAGGATGTTAATTTACTCTTGCAAAACACTTCAAGGAACCCAGAAAGAGTAAGTAGATGTCATTGTTGCTGTAGAATAATAAAAGCATGTTGTCAAACCCTTGTATCACACATAAGCACAAGAGTAAGTGCAGCAACACCACCTTTGGCTTACAAAGAAGCAATTAAACAGGTAGAGATACTTCATGGATCCCTACTTCCTCCATGTAACTGGTTTTGGCACCAGTAAAAATAAAGATACTGGACTAGGTAGACCTTTTGTGTAAGGCAATTTTTCTATTCTGACTGCTTCAGAAATTCAGTTAGAAGCAAAATGAAGTGCTTTAAAAATCTCTTTCTTGGTTCCATATCTGAGAAATTTCAGCTTCACGGAAGCTTCTTGGATAAAGCTGAAAAAAGCATGGAAAATGTAGCAGATTTTTTGAGGCATTGATGTAACAGGGAATGTATCACATTTTGGCAGGACCCCAGGTCAGGAATGTGGAATCTGGCACACTAGGGAGAAGCATTAGTGCTAGGAAGTTGAGAAATAGGTGCTATTTAAAACTGCAGTTCAGCACCCACTGAGACTGGAGGAAAGATCCCATTTGTTGTCACAATCGGAAGGCAAATTGCATGGTTTCAGGTTTAGCATAGGAAAACGTAGGCTGGAAGGGACTTCAAGAGATGATGTAGTATCCTCCCAAAACCAAAGGCAAGATCAGCGTACCAAAGCCATCGACAGATGTTTGCTTGTCCCCTCCTCAGCCCCATGCTGGAAATTCCAGAGCCTCCCTTGGTGACCTCTTCCAGCCTTTGCTGTCGTTACAGAGTGGCATGGAGCCTTGAGCTGGCACAGAAGAGCAGAGGGATCCATTACATGGTGTCAGTCCTTGTCATTTCATGATTTCAATTTACAACATTTGTCCTCTAGAGCAAAGTCCTGGTATTAGGACATCTCAGGGTTGCTTTTCAAGTCCAAGTCATGTCAACAGTCTGTGACTTGCATTTTATCACAAGATACCATGGTGCTTAGTCCCTTTTTTTTTTTTAAGGGATTTGAGAAGAAGAACGCTGACAGAAAGAGGGATGTGCTGACCCGGATAGCAGGAATGCACAGCATATATCTGGGGCTCTCTTGGCCCATTATCCAGCAAACAAAAGTCAGGCCCTTTCGTGTCAAAAGGAGTGACTCTCCTCTCATTATCAGTTGTGATAATAAACTTGGACTTGCCCTTTTGCAAGATGTGGTGTTGCCTGGGTGGTAAACCCATGAGGAGATGAAGGTTTTCAGGCTGTACCTGTTCGGTCAGCTTGAGCAGTGCAGCCAGGATGATCTTTTCCCTGGTGCCTGTGCTTTAACTGCTCATATTGCTCTGTTCCTCTTGGCCTCCGTTTGTTGCTATTTGTTGATGTTTCAGGCACGTGGAGAGGATGTTACATTCACCAAAGGAACACTGAGTTTGGGGATAATAAAATATGGAAAATCCTTTGTTCCAGGCTGTCTCCTCTGTGGCTTCCATGTGTGCCTCAGCTGATGGGCATTCCCTTTCTGCTTCACTGGTCTTCCAGGCCTTCCCTTCCCTCAGTCCCTCTGTCCCCTGAGGCTGGGCACAGAAGCTGTAGCAGAACCCTTGCAGTTCAGTGCTGTCTACCACATCAGTCTCTTCAGATCTTACCATGTGCTGAATTGCCCCTTATCAGGAAATCTCTGAGTATTTTATGTTTGAAAGGAGAGGAATGGGAGCTTGGAGCTGAGCCAAAGATTTCTGATGTGACATGAGATATCATGGCATCCTCTGTTTCAGAGGGCATTCAGTGCTCCTGGCTTCAGGTTTGCACTCTGCCATCAAAAAGTGTTTCAGAATCGCAGTGAAAAGTGAGTGTCAACTACCAAGGTAGTACCAAAATCCCTGAGCGAGAGTCCTTATGCCGGTTAGAGACCATGAGAACTACAGTTTCCCACACCTGCAGGTGGAAGACAATATGCCCTGCCACGCAGCCTTCACTGCTGTCATACTGCTGTCACCCTTGCCTTGGGCCCTCCCTGAACAAAGGTCTCTCCCCCTGTTCCTGGCTGAGATGTGCCACCGCCCCTGAGCTGGGTGGACACACTGGGCTTTGCTGCCACCCAACGGGGAAGCGCAGCCATCCTGGTGATGCTCACTCAGGCCTCCTTACTCCTTCACGTAAGCAGTCAAGATCTTGCTAAAAGCAAAACGAGAAATAACACTGATTGCTTTAGAAGACAGGAACTTTTCGCAGTGGTGATTTTTGTAGCTCATTCCTAACAAAATCTGAAGTTTGTACAGAGCTTGCCTGGCAGTCTTTGAATCATAAACAGCATGAAAAACAGAAGAGGTACTTCCCCTTTTCTACTGAGTATGTCTATAATGACGAAGATTGAATCTTTGTACAGGACCTGGGAAGGGTTTGAGGAAAGGAAGACGTACCTTTGCATTGCTATGTAATTCTCCCCTTTGTTTATCAAGTGTTGCAATGGGTGGGTGATTAATGAGGGTTAATGAACCAAGGAACTGACAACAAATGCATTTGTTTGTTTATTTGCAGATTGTGCTGGCTGTGGAAGAGACATAAAAAATGGACAAGCATTGCTAGCTCTGGATAAGCAGTGGCACCTGGGGTGCTTTAAGTGCAAGGCCTGCGGCAAGGTCCTAACTGGGGAATACATCAGCAAGTAAGTAACCTCTGCATCTCTTCTGCACTCTTGGCATGAGTTCTTGTTGCTAATGGAGAAGAGCTTGCAGCAAAGTTCACCTTTCAAAATCCAGTTTTGACCACCTTTCCGTATACACCAAAATGTTCTCACTGAGAGCTGAGTTGGGAAAGGAAAGTAAACTGAAAATTGCAACTGAAAGGTGGTGTTTAATGATAGTAGTCTATATTTAATACCAATACAGAAGGGGGTATATCTCCATGTTCCCACAAAGGATTAGGTGAATTCCTGCATGTGTTTTCTGTGTTAGCCAGATAAAGCTTTGTGCCATGTTGCTTTCCTACATGTGATTTTGAGGAGAAAAAGTAGGAACCTGTCCATTGCTTGCCTTTGCTAGAGAGTAAACATGATGATGTGATTGACCTGAAACTGTGTTTCTAATCTCCATGTAAGAAACTAATGAAGAGGGTTTTGAGCAGAAGGAAGCATAGAGGAAGAGAATGTGGAAAAGTGGTGTAATGATAAAATAGAGGGAATGAAGATACAGTCTCTGTTCCCCCCTTCAAGCATGTAACAAAGAAAAAAAATAGGGAAACAATGTATGTTTCACAAACCTGTCATTAAGAGGTGTATAATATTTAATAAAAAGTAGCATCTGTAATTTCTCAAAGATGATTAGTGCCTGAGAAATACTCCTAAGCTGACTAGTGTTTCCACTTTTACTATATGTTCCTTGTTCATACTAAAAAAACTACATAACCTTACACTTAAAAGTAGCTGCTTATACTCTTGCAGACTACCAAAGATTTTTTTGCTGAAGCAAACAAAAACTACCTGCCTATCACAAAGACACTGATCTCCTCTCATCCCCATGGACGTAGTTCCACTGATTCCCTAGAATTGCACCACCTGTAGGTGTAGAGAGTCTGTTCTAAAGAATGAGATTTACTTCAGTGGTTTGTACTGGATGCCTTTTCTTGAAGGGAATTTAGGGAATAATTCTGAGGCACTAATGAGAATATGATTTTTTTTTTCTTCTGCTACAAAATACTTCCCTTGAATTCTCTCCCATTTGCCTATTGCTGTGTGTGGGAGTTCCAGACTGAAGACAAGGGAAGAGTGTAGAAGTCATGCTGTAACCTGTTTATTAAAAGGTGGTTTGTAATTTGTGGATTTTCTTTTTCAGAGATGGTGCTCCTTATTGTGAAAAGGACTATCAAGTTCTTTTTGGAGTCAAATGTGAAGCATGTCACCAGTTCATTACTGGGAAGGTCCTAGAGGTAGGTGTTATGTAAACGAGAGTTTAAGAATTGGGCCATGTCCCATTATGTCCTCATGCAACTGCAGAGAATACAAAAATGCTCATAGGAAAGGTTTTTTTCTGCTGATTTTAGAGCAAAAAGTTGCTAATTTTCAGAAATATTTTCAGGTTTTTAGCTTTGCAGCCATCAGAAAAAGTATGTGATAGGGAATTAGTTGCACTAGTTTCTATGGATCTGTGGTTTCTGTGTTTCTCTTTTAATGGTGATGTGCAAAGTCTATTGCACTGCTTATTCTGTGTCAGATTTGATATATTTATAGAGGTAATTTGAGTATTGGAATCACCTTTGGCAACCATAAGTTTGCCAAAACTTACGACATGAGACTTCTCTTCTTAAATGAGGCCAGATGATCTGAATGATGCTGAGAAGGTGAGAGGGAGAAATTGCTGGAGACGTAAATTGTATGTTCAGAAACGAGAAGGCAGAAGACATCTGAACCATGTCTTTTGTTGACTCTTAGTTGGAGTCCTCAGCGTTCTCACTGAAACTGACCAAATCTTTTTAGAGATGTGTATCTCTTGTTGTCAGTACTGATCTCCATCTCCCGTGGCTGTGATGAGTCTCCTTTGAGCTGGAATCCTTGAACTATGCACGGATCCCTCTGTGTCACCACTGAAATGTTGAAGGGGCAAAAATGCAGAGGACCTTCCTTGTCACACTGTCATTGAGATACAAGAAGCAAAACTGTTAACTCTTTTCCCTGTAGGAAACTGTTCAATGGAAAGAACCTAAGCTTTGAGCTCCGGTCTGGAGCTGGGCTGTATGGCTTCACTCCAACTTTAGTGATTTTCAATACTCTGCTTTTCCTGGGAAAAAAGCCTTTACATAATAAAGTTTGTGGAAGAAATGGGGAACTACGAATAACTTCAGTTACAGGTGTATTTTGTGAAGAAGAAACTGGATATACTGTATGTTTTACAGCAAATAACAGAAAATAAACCTGAAAGTGTTACAGAAATAAAGCAGCTGAAATTTGCTAGTGAATGTGTATTACAGGTTCTCTTCTTTGTGTCCCATCTACTACAGATATAAGACTGTCTCAGCCCTCATATGAGAAGTTTCAGGTTTGACATGAAGTGGTAACAGCTTGTGGTTTTAGTTCTGGAGGTTTCTATGGTTCAGTGTTCAGAATATTAACCAGGATGGTAGCCACCAAATGAGGGACTTGGAGCACGTGTGGACACCTGGTGCATTTGTCACTGCATCTACTGGGAGGCAATACAATTTTTTAATTAGCCAGGCTCTTAGTCTGCCTCCTTTGCAATGTGTATCTAATTCCTTTGGAGACCCGCATAGATAATTAGTAAGAACAGTCTGAGTTTTCTCTTGAGGAGGAAGGCTGTGTCTCTGGCTTTAGTGGTCTGCTACCATCTGCTTATCTGTTCCTGTCTACTGATGAGTTTTTCAGTTTAGTACTATGTATTTGTGACACCATAGTTGCATTCCAGTGCAGGAAGCACTGCAGGAGAGAAGTAATTGGATTTGTGAGATCGGGAAGCATAAAATGATTCTAAAATTATTTTAGATGCACATGATAGGTGCTCTAACCTAACAAGCAATGCAACCTATTCAGAGGCATGGAGATGAAAATGATAAAAGAGAAGGTTATTGGAGTCTGTGGAGAGCTGGGAAGAAATAAGCTATTCCTATTTGGAGCCTTTTGTGTAGTGGATGTTACTATAGCAAGGTTGCACTCATGTTACTCTTCCTAGCATCAGTGAGAAAGAAACCTAGCTTTTTGATAGGATCATGAGCTATATCCTTTCAGAACTGAATAAGTTGAGACTAAGGAAAGATTAATTCAATTGAACTAGGACTTGGCTGTCCATCATAATCTAAAGTTCAGGTTATCAGAGACATTGTGTCCTGGGCAGAACGTCGATGCAGTCATTTTGGCCCCAGAGTTGGTTTCTCACTCCATAGTTCTTACTCTTCTGATGGCTATTTATTATCAGAAGAAGAGACAACATTTTGCTGAAGCACTGAAACATGTCCAACCTCTTGCAAGGATCCACCTCTTCTAAGAGTCAAAATCAGATAAAAAAGATAAAGATTTTTCCATTTGACCTAGCCCCTGCAGAATCGGAATATGCTGATGAATTGGAAACAGACCCTTTGAATGATCTTATCAATACATGGAAATATTAAGCGTGCTAAGTTCTGGGTAAGACTAGAAATTTTGCTTGAATATTTGTGGCTGTCATTGATTATCAGAGGCACAACCCATAATAATACAGTAGAGGGCAGCAGTAGTTCTCAATATGTAACTAAGGCCAAACTCCTCTAAAGCCTGTAGAAGTTGAATTACTCATATAGTGCAACTCTTCCCTGATCTGTTTAAATGACATTTGAAGGCTGACTGCTATCTGAAAAGTGTAGATTGGACAAGTCCTTAGAAACTTTCACCAAAAAAATTAGTATTGTGTACTCAGAGAGGCCATTCAGACATTGGCTTAACTGCATTACAGTATGTATTAGCAGCCTGGATAGTCCATGAATAGAGTTCTCCAGGTATCATCTAGGAATGCAGATGCAGGAGAGACATTCAAGCACTGTGGTGCTTGAAAAGATTAGAAGATACAGGTGAGCAGCTAACATTCAATAATCAGAGCAATTTATCAGAACCGTGGGCTAGTTTCTTGGCTTGTCCTAGAAACCTTTTACACTGTCAGAGACGCACAGTTCCAAAGGGGCAGTACTAATGCCTCTAAATTAGACTAAAGGAACTAATAAGTCAAAACTTAGGATGAGAAAATTGTGTGTCAGCACGTGTGTCCCCTTTGGGCAGAGAAGGTAGTTTAAAGGATGGGGTCAGAGCATGACATAAATCCTCTGGTAATAATGGAGATGAGAGATCAGAAGCAGTCACAGGGCCACAGAAGATAATTCACAGAACAGGATGCCACAGTTCAGGGAGGGCTGCAGACCTATTTGAGGCAGAACAATTAACAATCTCCTTATCCTGTAAAGGAAATCAACCACAACCTTTCAGTACACCTGAAGTTTTAATTTAGATGAAGCTTGAGATTCTCACAGGAGGATTACTGTCTTCCCTCTTTGTTTTCTTTGGCAACATTTCTTTGGCAAATTTGGGTATTTTTGATGATTTGTATCATGTGGGTTGTCTCTTGTCCTGCTGCCTCTCTTGGGAAGGAAATCACATTCTTGATGTGAAGTAGCATGATTACAGGAACTGTCTAGGCAGAGGTTATGGCATCGCTGACCAGCCCAAGTTATACCTACTAACATCTGGTGGGAAAAAATATCAAAACACTTCGTATTTTGCCTTTGTTAATAAAAATGGTAGTAGTAAATTCACTGATCAGTATCTTTCATTTTATTTGTCAATAAAATAATTTGTTATGTCAGGAACAGAGTTTTCATCATCTTCATCCAAAGAAATGATAAGAACAGATTGGAGGGAAGTATATGGTACATTGTATACAAACACTTCCCTCTAATGGATCAGAAGTGATTAGCAGCATGCCATTGTAGTGCTGGTTTATTTTGTGCTTATTCTTATTACATCTGGGACAGTCTGTAGAAAAACTGAAAAACTGAAGGGAAATGAAAGCATGAAACTTAGCTTCAGGTTCACAGAGGCTGGTGGTATCCATTTTTCCAGTAGAAGACTAATTTTTTTATTTAAAGAGAAACTGAGATTCTTTGCAATATTGCAGGCTTGCAGCTCCTGCTTATTTTTGTCCCTCAGTATGGCTTAGCACCTCTGAGAAATCAGGCTTTAAGTCTTCTACAATGAGCATCCAGCAAGAGAGACAACTGCTCCTGATGTGGACCTAAGAGTCTTCATCTCAGAAGCAGCTATGCTGTGCCCCAGTAGGCACCCTCAGCAAAGCCTGTCAGAAAGCCCAAGGTTTGAGTTCAAACCTTGAGATTCAAGCCTTTAGAGGATGGACTCCCTCCAGCCATTCTGAGTAGAGGGTAGGGTGATCCCTCTGCTCAGTTAAGAAATGCATTACTAGAAAAACAGTACTTATTTTGCTAATATCTACGTATCATGAAGAATGCTCTTTTTTCGAGGCCATAGATCTAACAATTTTCAGTAGCCATGAAAATATGCAAGAAAAATACCATGTGCATTTAAGTCAACTCAGATATTTCTCATGTATTATTTGGCACATAACTTTCTGTGACAAATAGTCACAGATGATAGATGAGTGCATGCCAACACAATAAATGTGATAAGTAGCCAATATGAAATAGATATTGCAACTTTCTTGAGCATACTGGATACTTTAATACTTGAGTGTTTCAGGAAATGTTGTCAAGGCAACAGAGATCAGTGTTCTTCCTTGGGTTTCTCCAGCAGAAAGGAAACATTATGAAAAATTACTCATTTCCCATTAACTCTGGTGAAAAACATTTTTAGCAGGCAATAACAGCATAGTGAGAATGAGGACTTTCACATAGACTTTCCACTAAGCTATTGTTTTCATAGGTTCAAGGCTTGCCTATTGAAAGATGCCCATCTGATCCTAATCCTGCAAATTTCTGTGTAGACATGTGTAACTTCACAAATCTAAGTAAACTTCAGCACATATTTAGCTATTTGAAAGATGCTGGCCTAAATAATTTTTGTCTAATGTGGTTATCATACACAATGTAACTGTTCCTCCAGGGCTGAAGTCAAAATATGTTAAATCAATGAGAAGCTTTCCTTTGACTTCAGAGAATGGTGGATCATGCCTATATTCATGTATTTCATCTTTGCTTATCTAAAGCGTTTTACAAAACTTCTCAGTAGTATTCTTTTAGTTCTGCAGAAAGAAGATATCAGGGCAGAAACAGGTGGATATTTTGCATGAAATAATGCAGAAAGCCTGAGAATAAGATGTAGGTCTTACGATTTTCACTTTTTTTGGCTGTTACTGATACGAACAGGATTTGGTCTCATGATCTAGAGATAGAGATGTATATATTTGCTATCAAATCCCTCAACCATCTTGCTACTCTACCCATTTATTTTTATAATACTACTTGCTCAATATTCATTTGCAAATAAAAAGCCATTGTGTGATTTCTCCTGGCTGTGTATAGCTCAAGTTCCTGTTCTGATGGGCTACTGCATGCCCTGTGTTTGTTTCCTGTGCACTGTTGGAACTTGCACCCCACCTTGTAAGCAGTGGCATAATGCCATTTTAACAGACGGACCTGAAAAAAGAAATGCCAGGGCACCAGAAGGCTCCCTTGACTTCAGTCTGCAAGGTCAAGTTCAAAATGTGGTTTTGATATTGTAATTTATGCTGAGCTTCCCCTGATTTTAAAGAGGAGTAGTAATTTAAGATGTGGTATTTAATGTGAAGGATGTTTAGTACTTGTAGATACTGTTACTTTAACGTGCCAGAATTTTAAAATGTCTCATCTGTGCGCAACTAACTGTGAAAGATGTCAATTCTGCGACACCTTGACTTCTGAAGTTAGAAATAAATAACAATAATTATGGTGGGAAAAAACCCAAACAAACAGCAAAAGCTGCTATGGTTGAGTAAGGAAACTGTATCCATATTTAAGAGGCAAAGAATGTGAGCCAGAAGAGCCTGTAAGTTTCTTCAAGTATTGTTTTCAGAGCTAGATTTAGAAACCTGTGCTGTGAGGGGTTCAGAGAAGTTTCTGCTGATTCTTTACATGTGATGGTTCCCATACGAACTGCAAATGATTTATTCAAACAATGCCTGTTTATCTTGTTCAAGGATGTGCCTTCTGCCAACACTTACCCATGCAAGCAACTTTGCTCATGTGAGTGTTAGTATTCAGATGCTTCAGTTGATTGACTTTCAGGGAAACTCGGTAGCCTACATGTTTAGGTAATTTATTTTAAGGAGATTTAGGCTTATAGCTCACATGAAAACATCACCCTTCTCTGCAAAGTTCCATACAGTACAGAGTTTAGTTAGGTACTTCAGTACATTCATGCATCTGGTCCTGTGTTCTTATAACAGTACGCTTTCTAGATTGAGGAACCATGTAGAGAATCTCTTAAAACAAACAGAGATTTATTTCAATTCCATTCAGAAATGTTAGATGAAAGGCTAACATATATTCTTCTGCTGAACGAAATATTTAGCAAGGCTGTTTTCATGGTAGTTATGCAGGAAGTATCAGAAAAGGTGTCATTTACTGGATTTTAATGATGCAACCTGTACTGGTAATACAGGTTGAGGTGATGTAAAATTTTGTACACTTTTATAAATGAAGCAATTGATGAACTGAACAAAGACTGATGATATGATGGATCCAAATGGGTTTGGTTTTGGTGGTATGTTAAAATTGTGGTAAAATAATATCCCTGAAGAATGTATTACCATTCTGTTTTCATAGCACTAGGCGTCTGCTGGTTTGGGTGTCTTAAAGGCTTGGGAGAGACTTTGCTCTCAACCAGTATCTCCCAGTCACCATTGTCATCTTCACACACCATAAAAATGCAGGGGAAAAGGCTACACAGCAAATGAGAAGAAGCAGTGGAGTTTAGTGCATGCTTTGTTAGTTCTGTGATTTGCTTTGTTAGTTCTGTGATTTGCTTTGTTTGTGTTTAATTTTACTGCTGTTACAATAAATGAGAAAACATGAACATGTTGCCTGAATGTCCCAGGTAAATGATAAGAAAAAGCAGAAGCACATACTGTGGTCATTTGCCCTCTTAGTCAGACAGGTATATACTGCAGACCGCAGGACCTTTTTGATTATGGAAAATAGCTGTTGAGAGATTAGATAGGGTCAGTGCACAGGGCCCACTGTAAATTTATCAAATGCTCATAGAGTGTGTCTGAAGTGTGATCTCACCCAAAATGTGCAAATAGGATCAAGGGATACATGTACCAGCGTGAGAAGTGGCCCCAGCACTCTGCCTGAATTAATCTGAGTTGGACTAGAATACAATCTCAGCGTAACTAAGTGTTTCTGACAAAACTAGACTAACACCCAGGAGGCTGTATAAATTCTTCAGAAGCCCTGGAAGTAATATTTAATAACTTCCAGAGAAAGAGAGAGCTAATTTCATACTCGGCAGACGCCTCTCCCCAAGGGAAAAATGTTCTGAGTTCTATCAACATCAGATAGTGACACACAAGCAATGAGAAATCGTCCTGCCCCTGCCTGGGCCGGTATTCTTCCCTTTTCCTTTTTCAGAATGGGTTGGCCAAGTTACGGCTGGAGTGGATTTAATGTGCAGGGAGGATTATTTGCTTGTTTTGGTGGGTGTGTGCAGGAGAGTGCGTGAGTGTGAGCAGAGGAGGAGTGAGGCTCAGGGCTGGGTGCAGTTACAGGCACTTCACTGTGAGCTGGTTCGGTGAGAACACAAGCCGTCTGCACATCGCTTCTGGTAGTGCTCCGAATTTGAACGGAGGTGGAGGGAGTCTGCCCGCCGGGCTGAGGAGGGAATGGACTTAGACTGAAGAATTATTGTCAGAAGGTAAACCTCTTCCTGTGAAACTAGATCTGAACTGGAAGGGGTCATGGCGTTCTTTTGACAGGGAGAGGGGGATGCAACTTTGTGATGTGACTGAATAGCTTGCCAGTGGTATCGTAATAGGATACTTGTACTCTTGTTCCTGTGCACCAGGACTTTTTTAAAAGGCGGTGTGTAATCCTGTGGTTTAGATAAAGAGAGTGCAGCTAACATGTTTTCGAACTGCCAGGAAGAGAGGAGAATGGCACAGAGCTTGGGCTGTTTCTGATTGCAACTGACTGCTGATGTACAGAGGAACAATACAATTCTTTATCTCAAATAATTCTTGATATAGTTTGTTGGCTCTTTTGATCGCTTCTGGAGATTTGTTGCATAGAAATAAGGTTAGAGTTTGTTTCCAGTTTCCCTGCCTTTTTGCTGAGAAACATGTTTTATCAGTTAATGTAGAACGCTGATTTTTTTTTCCTAATGTGGGGTTTGTTTGTGTAAAAATAGGGAAATGAAAAGTTTAATAATAACTCAGGATACAGGTAAATTGTTCAGACAGGTTGTCTATGTAGCTGAGTAGCAGCATAGATTTAACTTAATTTAGACTACCCTTCCCTGATGAAAAATATGCTGGTGTAATTGCCTAGAACACCGCACCATGCACAGGGTCAAAAATCTAGAATAAATGTACTTCCAGAAAAATAATGTGAATTGCCTCATGTAAAAATCTTTCTAAGAGGATTTTGGTGATTCTGCCCTGTGCCTCCCCCCACCCCCCTTCTACCCCCCCATATCAAAAGATTGAATTTGGCCAGAGGGATATCTGTAGTTGGGAAAGACTTGACATATAAAGATGACAAAAGAGTATCTGAAGTTGACAGAGCCCTAACAGAAGTTCAGTTGCTATGGCAGCATAATCACAAGGCATTAACTTCTGAGCAGTGGTTTGGAAACCATCCTTTAGTCAATTTGAACATCAATAGGAAGGGGAGGAATGTTAAGAGGATGTAGGGGTGGTGAATAAGAAGAGCAAGTTGTAACAAGTAATTTGAAAGAATAACCAATTAAAGCTTCCTTATTGCCACAAAGGGATTTGTGAAATCTTGCAGGTGCTTGTAAAAATATGGCTTATCTGTATAAATTGCTTTCGTGAGTAAGGTGTTGCTGATTAGGATCTATATTTCCTAGCACAGCATCTTTAGCTTCTACCTTTTTGACTTAGTTAAATATTCTCTAGTGTGTTTCTTGCACTAAATATTACTGGAAAAACTTTAGCAGGCTGATCAAAATACTTTAAAATGACATTTCAGTAGAGGCATTTATATTAGTACAAAGTTTCTTGCCACCAACAGCAGCCTGTGATACATAGCCATTGCATGTATTCCAGTAACACACAACAGATACTTAAAACAAGTAGCTTTTTCATGTCTTAGAGGTGCACGTAACACATGCCAGTTTTTAGCAGAAGAGTAGCTTACCTGGATGACTTTATTTTTCTTGTTAAATAGCTGTATTAAGAATTCAATTGCATGGTTGTCACTGCAGAACACATCTTGTTCTCCTCTTAGAACAGTCTGCTTTAGGGAAAACATGATACTCTATTTTCATTTTGTAGCTCCCATTGCTTCTTCTGTTCATCTTTTAAACCTTGGCCTTGTGCTAGTGCTACCTGCCACAATCACCCACAACAGAGATATGAAATTAATAATGATCCCTGCACCAAAGCACTTACACTGAAAACAAAAGTTCCTCCAGTGTCGCAGTCTCACTGTCAACTGGGATGTAGTGATAGGGGAATGTGAGGCACTCTGTAGCAATGCGAAATTATTTCAGCCAGTGAGTTACTTTTTTTTTTGTTGTTTCTCCCAGACTGAGATCATAAAGAAAAATGGATTAAGTGGTGAAATATTTTTTTGCAGGATTGTGATCTTTCATTTTTAAGTCCTGCTTTAAGTCCTCCTATCAGTGGAGAGTTTGCTACTGACATCTAGAAGAGCAGGATAGGACTTAGACCTGTCCCCCGTAAAAAGTAATTGTTGGGAAGAATGCAGCAATAACATGTTTGAACCTTGAGAGTGGAGAAGAGCCTGTTGGGGCAAGTCTATAGCTGTCACCTGTTCGTAACAGGCTCCATCCGGGTATCGTGCTCGGTGTTCACTCGGTGAGGACTCAGTCCCCTCTCTTTGTCTGCTTTGTCAGGGTGGTTTCCGGGGGGAGGGAGGGGCGGAGGGGGAGGGAAGGAAAGAAAAACAAAAACAAAATATATGTCTGGAATCTCTAGGGACTTCGAAGTCCACAGAATTAACCCCTGTCTTCACTGAGCAGGTGCTTTACAGATGAAGAAATATGATACACACAGATGATACAATGTGATACACACACCTGAATTAGTGGGTGGTTAAATGTTTGAAATGACCACCTGGAGCACAAAATGGGTAGATTTTAATTACATGCTCATGCTACATTAGAAGATTGTACAGGTCTAATAGTTCTTTGGATAGATTTCTGGGCTGCATGACATCTATTACAAGCCTTTTTCTTTGTAAGAGGGAAAAATAGCACACAGCAAGAGATGCACCTTTTCATCACCAGCAACACAGATACTCTGGCATTTAAACTGTCTGTGAAACTAGCTTGGGATGTTTTGTGGTTGGCAGAGGCCTCTGAGATGAGTGTCGTAAATCATGTGAGCATGAGTTAAAATGTTAAGAAATTGACTTTTACATGTAGGATTTGGAGAGAGAGATTTGTTATGCATACAGAAGGATCTGATGTTGCTTTGAATTCTGTAAAGTAGTTTCATCTTGGCTGGAAAATGTTTTTTCCTAGCAATGAGGAGAGTAAGAACTGAGGCAGTAAAAAACTTTAAGCAGACTTATCTCAGCAGCAGCCTTGAACTACTGCTGTTGAGGCAACAATCGTGGAGACCCTGTGCTCAGCTGAAAACTGAATGGCAGCAAATGATGTTAGGTATCCCTTTCTGCTTTATGTCCATCACCTCTTTCCTGTTCATCACCATAGTAATATGTTGTATCATGGTTAGTTTATTGGAATAGTTTTCCTGTGGTAGCTAGAAATCTTGATTTTGTACGGAGCTGAAGAAAACAAGGTAGGGAGTAAAATCCCTGTGTCTTGGCTCTGACAAACATACTCTGATGGGCTGTTCATGCCAGCTAGGATTTAAAAGTATGCTTGCATAGTTTTGCATCTGTAATTGGAAATCACATGTATCAGCAGTGAGAAAACTGGCAAACAGGACAAAAAAATGGACTTCTGCCAAAAATAAAAGGCTCTGCTTTTAGCAGAGTACATGTAGGTGGTCTGACATTTATTCAAAGTTATTCTATTTGAAAAAGAGACAACTATTTCTCTACACTAACTATCCACTGGTTACCTTGATGTCTGTTGATATTTCCATTTTAAATTTAGTGTAACATAAACACTTTGGCCAGAATTACAAAACGAGGATTCCTGAGAAATGTCTGGATGTAGTCAAATCCAGGCTCATAATTATATATGGGTGACTCTGGAGTTAAAAGCAATGTGATTGGGAAAAAAAATACTTGAAGAAAATCTATCCCTTCCCTAGATTGTCATCTGTTGCTTATTGTGACCTCTTGCTGGAAGAGATTTCCAAAAGTAGCAGGTAGCATTGTGGTTAATCAAGGATAAAACCCATTCTTTAGACTTTTTAAAGCATTATCAGATCAGCATAGTTGGAATGACAGTGACTTTTAGGATCAGTTTGCTACAGGAGCAGGCTCTAGTCACTAAAAGAAAAAATATTCCCTGCTCAATTCACTCCTAACATGTTTTCCTATTAGAACAATCTGTGAGTCTGCCAGGTACAAATTAGCATAAATTGAGTGCTTCCTGTCTACTTTGTTTCTTACAGGCTATCTTTGTTTTATATTCTCTGGTTATTTTCTATGGATGTACTGTGTCTGACCTCATGCTTAGTTTCTTCCCCCCCTCCTTTGGCCTTCGCAACTTTTATTTCTCTGTTGTTCTTGGGACACTCCCTCTGAACTGAATGCAGACATCAGAATGGAGACCAGGCTTTGCTAAATCCCATGCCAAAGGTTGCACAGTTCCTGAAACAGCCTTCTGACAGAAAACTGGAAAGACAGTTTTGTGTTAGATGAACAAGAAAATCAGCTACAGTTACTTGGATCTAGTGGTGTGCTACACAGAGGTCCGGCAGGGCTGGGAGTCTGAGAATTTGAGTTCTCTGCTTGGCTCTGCTGCAAGCATTATTTTTGATCCATGGTGAATTGCTATCTCCCAAGCTCTCACTTGCTTCATCAGTTAGAAAGTGGTTTGCACTTGCCCACTGAATATGTTACCATGAGTATTGCCAAGTGCTACGTTTACCTGTTTTCTCAGCCTTCCCCATACTACAGAGCCCCGTCACAGTGCCGGACTCTCTGGGTGAGTCGCAATTCCGGTGCTGATGCAGCATACCCAACCCTAGAACTTCTCCTGGCATTACACTTGAACTGTCTCTCTGAACCACAAGCCACATCAACAAAAGCTCCCTTCCAGCAGCAAAGCCCTCGCTATACCAGGAATTTTGCTGCTTAGCCAAGACAGGTCTCAGAGTGAACTGATTCAACTCTATTGGAAATTTTTCCAGTGTAACCTTAGACTCTGACTAATTATTCTGCTGTTTTGGTCCAGACCTGTGCTCCCTAGGAGCAGCGTGATGCACGTGTAAAAGCTTCTCTCTATGTAAAGCCCATTGGAATGGATTTTAAGGTCAGAGGAACTGCTAAAATCATCTTGCTTGACCTTATCTTTTCAAAATCGTAGAGCTTTTCCCTAGAAACCAAATGAAAGCTTATCCTTTGGGAAATTATCCTGCCTTGTCATGAAGACTGCAGAGTGATTGTAAAGCCAAAAATTTTCCCTCTTGCTGCTTAAATTATCTTTACTTTTTAGAAACTTCACCTGTTTTGAGGTTAATTTTGTCCAACTTCAGCTTTTTGATGTTGTCATAGTTTTTTCAATGGGATTGAAAAGCTCATGCTCTTTCCTGCTATTATCTCCTTTCTTTGCTTTTAATCACCTGTCCGTTGTGATCTAGTCATCTCTGAAGCTTCTGTCTGAATAATGATTTGACTCTGAGTCCTTCAGGTTCACAGCTGAAGACTCACATTGTTTTGATGATTCTCCACTGAACTCTATTCTGTAAATCCATGTGTATGCACACATCAGTGTTATAATGGTGATGTTGCAGTATCTGTAGTCAAAAGCAAACCCTTTTTTCTGCTTTTCCTTTATATTCTTTGTATACATTAAAGGATCAGAAGAGCCAGCCCTTTCAGGTACTCTGAGAGCATTTTCTGGGAGATTATTAATGATGTTCTCAAACCGCCTCTTTCAGTTGCTGTTGCCCACAACATGGCCCTCAATCTCACAGGGCCCTGCTTTCTTGATTTGCAGGCATATTACATTAGACTATTAAAACATACTTGTTGGGTTTAGATAGCTTAAACAAGCATTAGCAGATTTACCAGGAAAATTTAGATGATTTTCAGTCATCAGCAGATTTACCAGGAAAGGTTTTATATTCTTGCTTTGGCCAGTAGTAGAGTTACCTCATGCTGTGGGTAGAAGGAAGTAATCTCTGAGGTATCTGGCTCAGCAGAGCCTCCCCTGCTAACACATCCATCTGTCAGAGAACTGCCTAGCTATAGTTTTCGTAATGCTCTTGAGTACAAATTATTCAAGTCTCCTAATATGTAAATGTTGACTCATGGCAAACACTATTTAAATAAATCTTGCTCAATAAATTGTATCAAACAGGAAGAATAAGTCTTTTGGCATTGTCAGATACAGACCAGAAAGATACACCTCCTGAATACTCCTGCCTTTTCCGTGTCATCTTTCATCGTTTTTCATCTACAGCTCACAAGGGATCTTTGCCCCCCCGCCCCATCACGCTTTAATAAAGACTCTTATGGTCTTTAAACATATTGTCCATAGTTATTTCTTCGGTAACCTTAGCTTTCTTATCGGTTATCTTTATTTCTAACTCAATGACTTAGTCATTGCCTTTTGGTTTTTTTAGTTAATAGGATCTCAGTTCTTATGATTTTTTCTGTGCATCAAGCATATGAACCATGATAACTTTTTTGTTTGTATTTTAGAATACAGAATTCGGGACATTCAGTAGAATGTCTTAAAAATTCCTGGGTTTATCCTTTTATGGTTACTTTAAGATCCAGGAATATGTATGTTCCTTTAAAAATCCACATGCACATATACGTATATGTATGCACACATAACACTTCATTTCTGTCTGTCTATAAATGCAATCAAATCATGATCAGAATGGAGATAATTGCTAATTTTTGGAATTGCAAATAACCTTTTTATGTTAGGATGATGTTTAGTATTTGTTACCTGCTGTCAGGTGGAAGACCGTCTGATTTATGAAATAATTCTGTTGGGGTTTTTTTAAGATAGAAAGGAGGTTTGTTACTGACTTTTCTAGCCAAATTTCAGCAGGTTGAAGTCAGCTATAGTTCTACTGACTGAGAAAGTTGTTTCTAATTAAACAAACTAGTAATTGCTCAGTCTTCCAAGATACTTCCCATTGTTTTGGAGATATCATTGCAGCACTGTAAATACAGCTTCAGTTAACATGATCTGCTAATGCATATACGTCAAGCTCTGTTATTAGAAGTTGAGCCAGAGAGACAGGTTGAGGGACTAACAGTCACTTCATGCAGAGAGTTAAAAGGAGAAACGTGGTTGTGTTTCACCCTTGAACTCACATAGTCCTGATAACTCAGTGGTCCTGTTATTACCCAACAAAACAAAACATGAAGATGACTTGGAAAGTGAGAGATTCCTGGTGTTACAGAAGATTACATATCGTATGCATCTGGTACATAAGCTGTTCATAAGACTCTATTCTGTCCCTTGACTTGTGCCATAGAACTAACACCCAGCAGCAAACCAAGCTAAGGGCTTTACTTTGCTTTCAGCAGGCTAGGCTGGAATGGCTTTCTGACCTTGCTGCAGAGACTGATCACTCAACTGTACAGCTCAGCAGACCTACACAACTGGCTCGTTTTGCTGGCTGGTTGAGACAAAGTTATAGTTATGCCAGTATTAGGCTGTTTGAAAAGTCCCTTGGCACTATGGTGAAGTTATTGTAAAGTAGCTTTGCTGGTTGATTCTGATTCCAAACTAATCCAGCAGTATGAATGTGGCTGTAATCAGGTCCTTAGGTGAGGTGTCTTTTCATGTCAAAAATCCATGCTGGACAAAATGCATACAAGATAAAGGAATATGTAGTTCTTTAATGCTTTGTGAAGCCTAAAGATAACAGAAGACGTAGAAAGTCCACACCTGTACTTATGAACTGGACCTGTTCCAGCATTGTTAAGAAATAGAGGAGGGATTTCTATCAGGCCTTGCCAAATACTTGCTATTGAGAAGTTCAAAATTAAAAAAAATAATCTGTGCAATAAACATGGTTTAAAAGAAAATTAAATGGCAGATGCTGGATTTTGCCCTCATATGCACCTAAAATAAGGGGAATGAAAGCAGTGAATTCACAGATTTGTATTGTAATTAGATTAGAATGGAACTTAATAACATCTAGTACATATATTTTCTCCGGATTGTTTCTGATTAACTACATGTTCAGTCACTGGGATTAGGTTTCTCTGTGCATAAATCTAACCCAGGATCCTAACAGAGATGTTGAAATCCTGGAAATAGTCAATAAAGCTGTGTTTGCTCTTGCTTTGCTCCTCTGTACTGCCCCCAGTATTCTAAATGGCCACTTTGGGCTACTGTGGGTACATTTCTTAGTTGAGTGGAATTACCTTCTTTGTACCGACCTCCTACTGTTAACCATGTAGATAATAAAAGTTCGTAACTTTGGTTCTGTGTGTAGCAATAGGTGGATTTGCCCCATGAAGACAGAATTAATAGCTCCCATAAAGACCATAGTTGGTATTTAAACATTTCACTTGTGTGTGCAACTTGCTCAACACTGGATACTGCAGGAAAGTAAGAACTCCAAGCAGAGCTGACAGTGCGGTCACAAGTAACTGCTAGGCTCTTACTAAAGTAAGTCCAGTTGATATTCAGCTGCCATGAGGACTGTTTCTTCATGCCAGCAGAACAGTTGCACAACTGGGGATTTAGCCTGAATCATTACTCACATCTTTGCTATAGGGAAAAATTATATTCCAAGCAGCTAATAATTGCATTGCTATTAACAGCAACTAATGAGTATAACAGTATTGTATGCTGATGGAATTAACACTAATAAATTACAAAGTCTATTACAGTCCGTCTGTTAAGGAATATAGTAGCATGACATTGGCAGTCACTGTTGGAATGCTAGGAAGTATTTTTGTATAAAAATCAAAAACCGGGCATGAATTAACAGTGGAAATGTTCATAGCAGCAGGACAGCTGCAGTTTTGGCTTACCCAAGGCAGCACCGCAGTCAATGGAAGGCTCTGAGGGTCTTCCATGTCTCTTGCATGCATGTTGTCATTCAGATTTACAGTCACGGCCTCACGCTCCATTTCCCACTTGCCCCCCGTCTTGTGTCTTGCAGCCCCACCAGCCTGGGAACTGCCATTGTGAGCTCTGCTTCCCGCTGCTCTCTCCTGTCTTCAGGTTGAACAGAGGCAGAGACTGTGCTGAGAGCTGTTTCTATTGAGATGTTGTGACGGTAGTGTTAAAAACAGCTTTAGAAGGTCCTAGTTTTAAAGATACATATCAAACAAGGATTTATCAGGCTAGAATATTTTGAACATTTAAATTGTATTACACTTTCCTTCCCTTGGTAGTAACAGAGAAAATTATGGTAGATTCTGAAGTCCTTTGGAAGCAAAGGAGCTGCACTTTTATTTTTGTATCTGAGCACAGATATTTGTAGTGACTTGCTAAACAAATAAGAGCCTGGGAAAAATGAGTGGACAGTTTGGGTCAGGATGTTATTAGAGGCAAATTTTGGTCTTCATAGTGTTTGTGCTGTTCCAGCCGCTTGTGAGATCACAGAAGCCTGCAGAGAAGGAAACAATGGAATTTGATGTTATACCGAACATCAAACAGGGTTGAAGGTTCTGTGACCTCTGCAAGTAATTAAAATAAAGCTTCCCTGGAAAATGGTAGGCTACTGCCACAGTTCCTGTTTTACAATTCACAACATTCCTTAAGCAGTTTCAAAGATGAGTCTGAGTTATTCTTTGTGCTGCTCCTTAGTCTTTAAGAGAGTTAAGAAATCAGGTCATTCTCCTCAGAGTCGTGGTAGAACTAAATATTTGATTAGGTTTGTCCATCAAATGGGCCCATTATACTTGTTCATAAAAATTGTAAAGGAAAGAAGGGGGGGCTTTTACTCTTAAATGTACTTTTTCAACTACATAGCAGTTTTTGTGGTATTTAAATAGTATTAGAAAAGTAAAACTTTCTACATGTTTAATAACTGTTTGTCAGGTGCCTGCTAAGATATCTTTGAATGGAGAGTGAGTGCAGCTGTGCAAATGTAACGCAACAAATATGCACTTAATTGTGTCCTTTGGCCAGCAGAAAATGTCTGTTGGTAATTAGTTCTTCCTCCACCAGACCCACTGGCATGTGAGCTCTCCTAGCGGGATTCTTGTTATTGTTCTCTCTGGCTCTTGTTCACTGTTGTTCTGGAAGGAAGGACAGAACTGAAGGCATGAGTAATAGGAAATCTTCGGCTCTCATGTTCACCAGAGAGGAAAACATTTATTTTATCAGACTAGAGCTCTGCAAGCACTCAGAGAATAGAAGTTAGTCTTGTGGGAAGTGGCGACAGAGGGGATGGACTCAGAAAATACAGTCCTTGGCTTTTGAAGTACTATTACCATGGGGTTAAAGCTGTATGTGTGCTCAATGCAGGTGCTTCTTATGCTGGGTTTCTGGGGCACATTGTATCAACTTGTGTGCAGCTGTATTTGTAGCTTCCAGGTTGGAATCATTCTTGCAATACCCCCCATTGCCTTCCTTGACACCTGTCGTGGTTTAACCCCAGCCAGCAACTCAGCACCACGCAGCCGCTCACCCCTCCGGGCTCCCAGTGGGATGGGGAGGAGGATCAGGAAAAAAAGTAAAACTCATGGGTTGAGATAAGAACAGTTTAATAACTAAAGTAAAATAAAATATAATACTAACAATAATAATAATAAAAATATAATAATAATAATAATTGTAATGAAAAGGAATATAACAGAAAAAAAAGAGAGAAATAAAACCCAAGAAAGTGCAAGTGATGCACAATGCAATTGCTCACCACCTGCTGAGCAATGCCCCAGCTGCAATCCGCCCCTCCCGGCCAACTCCCCCCAGTTTATATGCTGAGCACGACATTCTGTGGTATGGAGTATCGCGTTGGCTAGTTGGGGTCAGCTGCCCCGGCTCTGCTCCCTCCCAGCTTCTTGCACACCTGCTTGCTGGCAGAGCATGGGAAACTGAAAAATCCTTAGCTTAGTATAAACACTGCTGAGCAACAACTAAAACGTCAGTGTGTTATCAACCTTATTCTCACACTAAATCCAAAACACAGCACTGTACCAGCTACTAAAAAGAAATTTAACTCTATCCCAGCCGAAACCAGGACAACACCTATGAGTAACAGTACAGTTTTGGCTTCAGGAGGTCCTCAAAGGCATTTTGATAAAGTGAAGGCAAATGCGTGTTGTGCACATTTGTGAAGAGGTTGGAGCGTCAGTGGTGTGAGAAGGGGTTGTACAGGAGCTCAGTGCATTGTGTTTAACTGGTGCTTCAAATACTTCCCTACCTCCCAGCCTTTTAGTTTACCTTTTACAGTGCAAGAGGTCTCTGAGCTTGATGCACGCAGTGTGTAATGCAAGGGCTGTGTTCTGCGACCTCTCTCATTCTGGACAATTGTACAGGGTTATTACCCCCCATTAGAGGGAGCCTTCAAAGCCCTCTGTAAACAGTACACAGTGGCTTTTAAAATGGCATTGCAGACTGGTTTAATCAGCTGAGGAGGATTTGTATGTTCCAGTTGAAGTTATTTAAGAGAATAGTATGCTGGAAGAAGGCTGAAAATTGATAGCTGCTGAGTCTGAAAAGGTGATCTAAGAAAAATATGGTCTCTCATTATTAACTATTATTATTGGTCTTGGTATTGTTATAATACATAATAGAGCTTGTACTTTTGCTAATGTTACCTGGAACACGTCCTCTGCAGAATATACACATCCAGCTCCCCTATGTAGCCCATCATCCATGAACCCTGACTACTGAGCTTCTAACCGTCATCATTCATAAGCCTTAGAGGAGAGGTGATTACGTGGTTTTATTCTCAGGACTGGTCATTAGGAATATATTTCTGTAATGGTTTTCCTTGTTAGTGTTTCTCCGAAGTATTTTTTGAAGGACATTAAATGTTATTTAACCTTCTTCATAGATTGGGAAACTGAAGCTCAGTGTTGCTAAAGACTTGATTCCAATATAAGTCTTGAAATTACCAGAATAAATAGAACCTTAATACTATCTAAAATAATGTTAAAACCTATTTTCTTCACATGAATATGCATATAATGCACATATTGTGTATAGTATATATATTTAGTAGTATATAGAAAATAAATAGAACACACGTATCACTGGTCAACCACAAATCAGTGAGACTTGCAGAACCGTGGAAAGCTACTCAAATTTAACATCCATATATTTACATTTATAATGACACTTATAATATGCCTTTGACCGCTGTTCCTTCATTCTGCAATTCTAAGACTCTGGAAGTATTTGTTAAATGAGTATATACTACTACTTTTTTTAATCTAAATTTTTCTGTCTACATTGTTCAAATGGGATTTAATCTGAGAACGGACTTTAGATTCGTCAGTGTGGGTAGAGTATAAATAGGAAGGTCAGAAGAGATTGTATCTTGTTATAAATTGATAACTGATGTTCTTTGCTTTTACTGCAAATGCAAGTACCAGTTGATTTAACAGAGAATTTATAGGCAGTGACAGTAACAAGTAGGTTTAATATTTCATTTGACAAGAAATTGCTGTCAATTCATTCAATTCCATTTAAGAATTTGTATGCAAAGTAAGAGTTATAATGTTCAATATTATTTTGGTTGGTTTTAGCACTTGTAGCTAGGCAAAACCAGGGTATTTACAGCAATTAATTCAGCTTACTCAAACTTAGTTTAGGGACAGTCCTCTAAGGTATGGGTCATAGTTTGCACTTGATGGTTTGGATTGTCCTGAAGACCTCAACCAAAGCTGAAATAATTCAGAAGGGATCATAAGCAATACGACAGATCAAAACCTAGTGGCTGAATTTTGAACAAGAAAGTGATTTGTTGCTGCTGGCAGGGTGCAAGATGCCACTTGAGAAGTCCTTGTGTAGCAAAGCTAACTGTAAAGGATTTTGGGACATGAAGTGAACTTGAGAAGGGGTAAGGGGAGCTAGGCATGGTGAGAAGGCAAGCAGCTTTAACCCTCTTGCACCTTGGCTGAAGAATGTTCAGGGCAAATGTGCACTGAATTAATGTTACTTGTTACTGCCAACAGGATTGAGATATAAACCTTATAGTCCACAGCACAGTAGCATAAGACTACAGTAAGCTGCACATTGGACATACTGAATGAGGGTTTAGTAGCCTGAGAGCTGGACAAGACCAGATGTCTAAAAAGTGTGAATATTTCATCCCCTTGTAGATCCAAAAGGTTTTCCTAATACATTGTAAATGACTGATTTTTAGCAACTAGTTTTCTCAGATGATCACAGCAAGTCAAGCATAGCAAGATTAGCCCTGAGTTAGTTGAGATGCAGATTGTTTTCCGGTGGATACCCACTGAAGAAAAGCTTCCACTCCTGAGTCATGGAACCATTACTGAGGCGGAAAACTCATGAAGCTGGTTTGGAAGCATTCAGCAACAACTGCAGCTGCTGTGGTATGTAACTCCCCCAAAACCTTTCCAGTGCAGGATGTGTTAGCGCTTCCATTTAGCAAGGTTGTGTTATCTGGGGTGTGGTGTTCATTCATGATTACTCACACTAGGCTAAAATTTGGCCAGTTGTTTCAGCCTTGGGGAAAGATCTGATAAACTTGAAATCGGTCTCTTTGGCTGTTTTGAAGAGACATGTGTACATCGTTCAAACTACGTTCTCTTGACAGTAGCGTATCAGAAGTTTTTCCAGGAAAAAAAATCTTCAGAGAGGCCACAGGCCTACACATAATATTGTGATGAATTCTGGATTTGTTTCTCCTATAAATAGCCTGGCTTTTAAAAACATGTAAACTGCTTGTATCAATTAACAGGTGAGTACTTGAATCCAGGTGCCCTTTTCTAAGGAATCCTCAAGAAAAGATTTGCAATGAGGAGAAAAATAAGTTGAATGTTTATCAGATGATCATGGCAAGTGACAGACTCATTAATATTAGCACTAGATAGACTGGATACAGACCCTTTTAGGACAAAGTATGGATCAAGCTAGTAGAAGTAACTGACCTGTGAATTAACTGTAAAGCAAGGAACAGGAAACTCAGAAGCCTGGGGTAGGACTGCCAGAGTAGCTACACAAAACCCAAAGGACTGGAACCTTTTGCTTATGACAATGAAATGCAGCATTTGATTAAAACAAAGGTGCAATATGGCTTTCTTGTTCCTAAACAAAAAACAAACAAACAAACAAAACAAAATCCTCAAAAAAACCCAAAACAAAGACACCACACCTCAAAGGCCAGACTGGAAGAAGAGAAGCTGGAATGGTACAGGTGTGAGTGCGTGATTTTCTTTGTCCACATGCCATGGTCCTCTCACAATATAGATATCTCTGCTGGATCCTAACTACCCTTCTTAAAACTACATTGCCTTAGTTGAGTGTCAGAGTGCTTGGTAGGGAATTATTTCTTTATAAAACCTACTTTATCTGATAATACTTATGTACAAAGGTTTCAGTCCTTTGTGTCTGGGAATTTGGTAAGGATCTCAGAGGACACAATCCCACCTCAGATGGGATATCTCAGAGATTAATTAATAATAATATAACAGGCCCTGTACTCTTTCCAGTTCAGACTATGTAGCTACTTAGCTACCCTACCTGAATACCTTTTGAGAAGCTATCAATTTTATTTCAGAAAAATCCAAGTGCCTACTGAAAATTTGAGCTCTGTTAAGCAGCGGCACAGTTATGCCGCAGAGATATTCTTTAGTTGGATGAAACAGGCAGAGCCCAGAAAAGATTCCTGTTTTATTATTTCAAATCTATTTTTCAATTATTGTCTTCCTGTTTGGAGAAGAGCCTTTCTGGCCTTCTTACGAATTTTTTATATCTCATTAACTGGGAGCGGTTCCCAGGACATTAGATTTGCCATCATCTTTAAATCAAATATGTCTGAAATCACTTGTGACAAGCAGCTCTGTGGGCCCCATTCTGCTGGAGAACTTTAGAAATGCTCAAAAGTTGGGATTTTTTTTTACCCAACACAGATAAAATTGCTGTTCCTCTGTATGTACAATATTGTTTGTGTGAGGCAGAAAGTACGGAAAAGGATGTCGGCTTCTGCTGAGTGCTGAGCTGTCTGAATTGGAGATCTACCTTTGAACCCCGTTCAATATTCACAGCCCTAAGCTGAATATATATACAAGTAGCTGTTCTTTGCACATCTGCATTCAAGATCAGAATAGCTGTGGTTTGATGCCAGCGTTACATTTCAGATACATTCAGAGTTTCTTCATTTTCTTTTTCTTAAATTCCAGTCTTGAATGGAACTGATGGGACACCTCAGGGATTAAATAATTGGTAGAGAGAGTCAGAGACGAAGAGGAGAGCCAATAATGAAAATGATAAAAAGAGAATAAGCATTAACTGTGTTTTTCCTTCTCAGTTCGATATTGGTTTTGTTGCTGCAAGTCAAGCATCAGTTCTGTATTTCCTCCCTCATTAGCTTTTCTTCCTTGAATAGGCATATCTTGTAGTGACCTTTCATTCTCCCTTTTGCCAGAGCCCCTTTTTTGCCTGATAGGTCTAAATCTGCTGTGCAAAAAATTCTAAATCACATTAGTCTCCGTGTCTGGTGGATGCTGCCCTCTAAGGAGCAGGAATCAACAGCAAAGGCAGTATCTGAGTAAGAGAAGTGCAGGTTTTTTGCAACTGAAGAGTGAGTGCATGGCTAAACTAACAGCACACTGAGTCCTCTTCTCTGGCCTTGTATTGCTGAAATTCCTGGATGGGAATTGTTCTTAGTGATAAAAAAAGATATATAGTCATGTCCACAAACACCACTGTCTCTACGAATAGCTACCTTTCCTGACCTTCCCTAAAATCAAACCCAGATACTGCACTACTAAGGCAGGAACAAATGAGAACATTAAAATTAAATGGTGCAACTTTACCTGGAGAAGGGCTGGGTGGTAGATCTGGTTGTCTTGATAGTTGTCACGTCTTTAATCCATATACTTCATCATCTCATAGAAATACTTTCAAATACTAAGTCTGTATAATCAATGTTGAATGTGAACCAAAAATATGTTGTTATTCATCTCAATAGACATAAGGAAAGGTTGAATTTAGTAATGTTACAGTCTCAAGTATAATGAAGTAGGAAATGGATTTGATGACATTTTACAAGTCAGCTACAAACAGGTATTTTGTGCATATAAACCTCAGTGGATAGGGAATATTTTGTGAAAAAAGATTTGAAGTTAACTTGTTTGGAAAGCCAGATACAATTTTAAAGACTTCTAGAATTCATTACTTCTCACTATTAAGGGTTGTTTTCTAGGATTAATTATTTTTCAATTAAAAAAGCCTGATGTGGACACTGCATGCTTAGTTTCTGATGCAAGGAAGTTAATACATTGGTTGCTTTGGTCTCCTAAGGAGAAGAAACCTCATTAATATCTGTGCCTTGATTTTTCCTGTCCTTATGGGCCTGAAATCTGATCAGCTTTGTTTATTATGGGTATCAATGTATTTAAGAGAATGAGTGGCTCAGTGGATTTGGATTTGGGTAAGAGGATCTAGAGTATTTAGCATCTTTACATCAACAGTTCAAATTCAGCTCAAGCTGTCTGTGCTAGTGTAGCTTCTGAAGTCAGGCATTTGTGAATTAAGTTAATGGTCCCAGAAGTGGCTCTAGAAAGCTCTCTCTATAATGCCCATATCAGCAGTGTCAGGAAGAAGGCCAAAGAATGAAATGGCAGGTTGAAAACTGTCGTTCATTGTCTAAATTCATCCATAACCATGGAGCAATTGAGAAAATACATGTTGTTTGACAAAATGAGGAGGCAGCAGGTTTACACAAATATCTAACTGCAGTGTGACATTCATGGCCTTGGACTGTTAGATAGATCGAGATTTAAAATGGTGTTGGGCAAATCATGGAGAATAGATAGATTTTGATGTAGCCTCTAGCCAGCAAATCTTTAAACCACTGATTACTTGAGTGGGAAGGTGTGAAGAGAAAAGGCTGTTCTGTGTTGTCTTGTTTCTTACAGCCTTCTACCCTAAGTAGTCACTGCTGGCCTCTGTTGAGGACAGGATGCTGGACTAGATAGACCTCTGGACTGAAGCAGTATGGCAGATCTTATATTCTCATTGCTGTTGTCACATCATGAGGGCAATGTTGTATCATAACAGGTGAACTAGAAGAAAAATGGCAGTGGTCTGCAAATAATGAGTGCTCACAAAGCAATGCAATGTGTTGGTCCCTCATTTCCCTTTTTTATTTTTGTTTAGGCAGGTGACAAGCATTATCATCCAAGCTGTGCACGATGCAGCAGGTGCAACCAAATGTTCACAGAAGGAGAAGAAATGTATCTGCAAGGTAAGGATGTCTCCATTCCAAAACAAGAAAATCAGACTTTGTAATTTTTCTGTCACAGACCTCAGGAGTTTATAAACCATCCCCATGTAATATGGGCAAGGAGGACTATAGCCATCCTATCTTCAATAGTGTTCTCATACTTTTTCACTTGAAGCCCTTTTGCTCTAGTAGGTGGCCCTAACAGTGGTATTGCAGTGACTTTACACCCTAGCTGAGGCAGACTGTGTTCTCAAAAGCTGTGTAGCAAAAGTGAAATTTATTAGGCTGCCTCTGAATTTGGCATCTCACAGGTAGCTTAGCACACAGACTGGTACATGAGATACCAAACAAAGTGAGAGGGTTTCCCCTGAATTCTGCTGATCAGTTTCTGTGCTTTTCTGGACCACACTCCAAACTGTTAAAGGCAATGAAGAAACTTCCAGAGCCTGCAGTGAGCTTGTTTTGAATCACGTAGCTCTTATTCCCCATGTGCATTGACAGAGTGTCTCCTCTGGTCTTAATCATATTTGCTTGCCTTGCCTATTTCTCTTTTATCTGGTCACATCGCTCTTTTTATTCCCATTTACTTTATGTCTTTCTACAGTCACTTCTTTCTTGTATGTTTATTTTCATCTCCTCTTTCTTATTAACAGTCTCTCACTCCCAGGTATTGCCAAGCATATTTTTTTCATGATCTTTTCACATAAAAAAGAACATGCTCTTTTCTTTGATTGAAAAGTATCCTTGATCTGAATTCCACCTACTGTCCCAGAAGGTAGCATGTTAACTATTAAGCTACAGTTATTTTCATTACTTGCTATAGTATTAATTAATGTTGGTAGAAAGACATATAATACACATTTATGCAAGTCAGAAATCAAAGTGAAAAAGGCAGATACATGTTGGGATTTTGTATATTGTACTTATGTTAGAAAACTTGTTTGATATACCTAAAAGGATTGTAAAAGAGTACGAAAGAAACAATGAAAGTGTGGTGGCAGCCATCTCTTGAAATCCTGAGGAGAGACTCCTGCTGGAGGAATTCCAAAATTAAGATAATATTGTTAAGGAATTCCTTTGAAGCTAACTTGTGTTATTACGTAGTTTGTCCTCCCTTGCAGTCCGTCTCTCTCATCTCTCACTGACCTTATACCTTAGCCATCTTATTCCAGCTGCGCACAGAAATGAATACCGAGTTGTGTAGCAGCTCTGCATTGCAAGAGCAAGGAGAGGCTGAAAGAGGGCTGGGTAGGAAGTACTGCTTTCTGATGGCAAGTTGGAAAGACTAATTTGAAAGCAGCAGTTACCGCATCTGACAACTGGTAATCTTCTTAGTTTCCTCACATCATAGTGTGATAAAGTACAGACAGAGTTCAAGGTGAGCATCAGTTCATCCTTTGCTGTTATTAGTAACAGCTGTTTGCAACTGATGCCATTTGCACCAGTGTAGCAGAGAGTGGGAGTTCATGTTGATTGGGCAGGCTGCGGTGTAAATTTCTGCAGATCCAAATCAGACAGAAGATATTGCTTCTACTTAAACAAGGCTAGATTTTGTCCTGGCCAAGTTCAGGTGATTTTTGAAAGAGGAGAGAAGAGACACCTGGCTCCTTGATCTGCCATTGTTCTCTTCTTGGCTGTATCTCCCTTTCTGTGGTTCTGAATTAATGTTCTTCATGCTCACTCTGTCTCAGAGGAGGAGCAGCCCAAGTTGCATTGCTTTATTGTTCACAAGCTGTTTTCTGACTAAATAATGTTATTGCTGAGTGTGCTCCAGACTGTCCTGCCAAAGCTTTCCTTGCTGAATTCAGCATGCTTGTAAGTGTAAGGGACCTAAAACCCTTCCTGTGCAAAGCTCTCAGCTGAAATGTATATCCTGACTCCAACCAAATCATTTACCCTAGGGTGCAGAATAACAGCATTCCAAACATTTCTCTGAAATAAAAACACAACACCACAACCCTAAAGCTAGAAGCAAAATCACATTATTGATAAAATATATGAAAAGAAGCAGCTTCCATGTCACTTCTAATTGTCCTCTCCACAGGACATGAAAGCGCTGTGTTGGTATTGCTTTGTATAATAGAGGAGCCTGGTAGGTTTGTGGTGGCTACTTGTATTAGAAATGTGTGGAAAACCTGCAAAAGGAGAACATGGAAAAACAAGTTGTCTGTTTTGGGGCTTTCTATGTTAAGGATGGTTTGAATAATGCTAGCAAAAGCGCTCTGGCTTTGCCCTGCTCCAACACAGGAAAATGAAAAAGCAGCAGCGTCAGAAACTTTCTCTTTCCCATTGACTTCCTAGTAGTATATTACTATATGGACTGCCCCAGAAGACTGTTGCTGAGCTAGGATCTTGCTCAGCATTTAGAGGGATGCTTCACTTGATTCTCACATAGGCTTTCAGCCTTATTCAATGTGTAAATAATAGCCCAAGTTACTGATATTTAGAGAGCTGTATGTTGAAACAATGGTACGTGCAAAGTAAAAAGCTGAATAAATGAACGTGTTGGTTGGTGTCTGCCAAGTGAGCAAACAAACATATGTTAAGAATGGGAATAACCATAATTTGCTGAACTATTTCTGGTAGGAAAAAGAGAGGTGATGCAGCTTGAGAATTTGCACCATTCCAAGCATTTCAAAATAGATTGGCGTGTTTGGATGAATAAAATCTACAAGTTGTAGGTGGCTCAGAGTTCAAGATCATGAAAAATATTTACATTTAACTTCTTAAGCCTGCTCTATCTGATTTGGGTTTTTAAATTTCACATATTTCAAACCTCTTACCATTTTGTGAAAGAAAACTCACAACTGTTAGCTAAGTTTCACCATGAAAATGACATCCAGACTCTCTTGGATTTCTCATTTGCTTTCAGCAACTGCAGCATTCTCCTGGGGTGTCCCTAAAATTGTGCCCATTTGTGCTAAATACTGCCCGAAAATGCAGTGGCAGCTTTTTCTTTGATGGTGGGGATAGTTTAATGGAAAAGAAACTGAGGTACAGAGGAACAGAGATCATTTTTCTTAGGGTCACACAGGAAGCTCACAGCTGAATTTGAGAGTTGAACCTAAACCTCCTGAGTCTTAGTTCATCAGCCTTATAATATGAACTCCCTTCCTCCTGAGTGCTGGGATCTGTCTGACCTCCTAAGCAAATGCACAGGGCATGCTTCTCTCCCGATCTCGCAGGCTCTGTGGGGTCCTGGCTCTGAGGCTGCTGTTTGTTTACGGAGAAGGCTGTTGGTACACTTCTGCCTGTTGTCTGATCATTTCCCCCTGCCAAATGCACAGTTTCTTCTTCCTCGGCTTAGACTCAAAGCCAAACACCTCAGACCCTTGATCCAGAGTCACAGCGTTCTCTCCAGTCTCCTGATGATGATTATACTGTGTGCTGCTGGGAAGTGAAATCATTCCTGCTGGTCTTTACTTCTGTACCGAGCCATATAAGGGCTCATTAGAACAAAATTGCCAGGGGCCCTGACCCATACCTCTCCTGGGCTCTGAGGGTGAGGTTTTCTCTGACTGCACTTGAGCTAATAGTCGCCAGCAGGAGACCTGGACTTCGCTCTGTTTGGTTTTTTTGTGGACAGAGTGAAGAGGTGACGTTCCCCCCCTGCAGACAGACAAGGCTCTGTATTGGCTTTGCAGTGACTGGAATGAAGTTTGAATTTGACTGCAGCTGCAGTCAGTGTTAAAAATCAGCATTAACTTCTGCTCCATTTCAACTTGGCTAATACCTGCCAGCAGCTTCCCAGCAGTGACCACAGTTTACACTCCATTCCAAAGGAGAACTGAAATGGGATGGAAGTGCTCCTTGCCCCTGACACTGCTCAGCCCTTGGGGACAGCTGGATATTTCCATTTTTACAGCATAAGAGAGAATCCCATGTTTTGGGAGACAAACAGCAGAGACCTTGCCTTTTTTAGTAGGATGTGTAGCTGGAATATGCCATGTGGAAATGCCAGTGCAACACATGCCACTGACCTTGCACAGCAAGGAGTAGAAATGATGCGTGTGCCAATGGCAAGTATGGTACACTGTGATCTAAGGAGAGGCTCTTTCACATGCTGCTTTGTACCACCTGTGTCATACTGGTCTCCCTAGCTTAGCGCAGTGAGTGAGATACAGCCCTGACTGCTGTGTTCTGAATTTTCTAATTTTGCTTTTCCTGTTGCATTTTGCATAATTGCAGGGAAGAGGTGATCTGAGTAACACTTTACAGTAACTGAATATGACATCTATTGCTCAAGGAAGTCATAGGACTTTCCCAGTATTAATGGACTTATAATCAGAACTTCCTTTTTACATGTGGTGCAGTACATAAGGGGAGAACAGATCAGGTAACCATGGCCCACTTCTTTTGCTCTTGCCCTCCGTCCTGCCCAGAGGAACCCTCTGTCTTTCAGTTCCTCCAGCTGGTGCTTGCTGACTCCCTTGCTGCTTAAGGCTGTTTGAGTTTTAATTAAGAATGTGTGCAAAGTGCTTTGACAGCCTCAGGAAGAGGCTGCTGTAGATGGGCCAAGGATGTGAATATTTTTTTTTGTTTCACTTGTATTTCTCATCAGCTAGAATTGAATGTGAATTACTTGCATAGTTCATACAGATTTACCATCTGATGCAATGAAGGGGTTCTCTTTAATAACTGACTTGTCATGATCGGAAGTCATCTGCTTTGCTCTGAATAAAGATGGGGTTTTTCCTCCCTCAGGTTCCACTGTCTGGCATCCCGACTGTAAGCAATCCACTAAGACTGAAGATAAGCTACGGGTAAGCTGAATTCATGGCAATGACACACCAGATATTTTGCACACACAGTAACTGAATGTTGTTTTTAAGAGAGTGACTTTTTCCATGTTTTTTTTGCATAGCTGTCACCACTCTGGCAGAATAAACAGTGGAGGCACTTCAGAGGTATTGCTCTGATTTTTAGGCTCACCACCTTCACATACCTGTCTCAGTGCACTGCCTTAAAGATAGTGTCATTTACTGACATACAGACATGCCAAAGTCTCTAAGACACTTCATTTCATATCTCAATTATTGTGAGAGAGACTCTTAAGGAGAAAATGTGAACAGGGCAACTGCTACGATATATTTTAGTGGTTTTGCACATCTGTATAATTGCTGTATAGTTATCCCCTGTTCTGCATGGTTATTTACAGCATTTAGACAATAAGGACTCTTATTCCTTTGCCATCCAAATAAACCTCAGCCTAAAGTGATCCTAATTTGAATGCCAAGAAAAGCTGCAGTTACCCTCAGAGTCACCTCAGTATATCCAGACAAACTTTCTGGATCAAATCCTTGATAGCAATAATGCTGCACTGATAAATGCTGGAGCCTGGCTTTTTGCATGCACCAGGCAATTCTAAGCCCATATTCACTAATTCATCTTCTGGACAATTTACTCTTTTTGATGTCTCAGCTGGTCCTTTGAGCTTTGCTAATTTTTCAGGATATGAATATTAGAGACTGCATATGAATAAAATGTCTTTCAGACAAGGAAACTAAGATGTACTGGCATGAAGATACCTAGGATATCCTGTGGGTTGTGTTCTGTGTGTGGCTCATTCACAGGAAGCCACGTCCTTTAGAATTTATTCACATGCACTGGTCTGTAAAACATCCTCCGCAGAGAATTTACTATGGTTGTAGGTAACATGCAGATAAATTTTTGTTGAGCAGAGTTCATGTTAGTGTGGGCTGTACCGATAATACATAAGTATAATTGGCCCTAGATGGGCATGTGATCTAGCACAGCCAAACATCACTGTAGGCACCATTCAGCATTTGCACATTGTTCTGTCCTGACTTTCCATAAGAAAATGGAAAATTATGTCAGACTGGATTTTCTTCCTCATTTAACAATTTGAATGTAAGACAGTGTTTTGGCCCTGCTTAAGTGTCAGAATGCTTGTGCTTTGTAGTGAATTGTTGGGGTACAATACCTCCCTTTCACTTGGACCCAAGAGTCTTATCAAAGCACTCCTGAGTACTTTGCTGCTCTTATGAACCTTCTCGAGCTGACCTTATAAATCAGTTGGCTTATTTCCATTCCCCATGGAAATGGCCAAAGTCCTCTTCAAATATTTTCCTTTTTTCCGTCACACATTCAAGCATGTCAGTCTGCTTCCCCCTCAGCTAATTTTAATTGAAGTGACTAAAGTAAATTAATTCATCCACCTGCAAGACTTTGCCTAAGTGAGTTCTTGCAGGAAAATGAAGTGAAGCGAAAGAATGCATATTAAGGGAACATCTGAGAAATGTTATGGCACAGCTATCCAAGGTCGCCTTTTCCTGGATTAGAGTTTCTATGCAGAGGTTTAATATGTCTTTAAAAGGCATTGACAAATGCGCTGTACTGAAGCTAGCTGGAGAGATGGAGAATTTTTAGCATCAACTGTACATCACAGATAGTCTCTATCTACTCCGGTGCAAAGTCAGACACCTTATTTTAAAATCAGTCTGAGTTCACTTTGATGACTTCGACACACATTTCATTCTGCTGACTCAAATGAAGGCAGTAGCAAACAGGTAGGTACAGAAACAAATGAAACTGGGGAAACTGTGCGCTATTTGAACATGTCACCACTAAATTATGAACTGTACTTTGAATGACTTTCAGTTTCTTATGACATTCATTTAGACCTGATGTGAGAATTGGAATCTGGTTTGTGAGTTGACAAATATATGATATAGCCACTTTCAGGGTCAGGCCTAGATTTTCTGATGGTTCTGTAAACAGCCAGTGATATGGCCTATTTGCTCTGCTGGGTTTCCTTTCCCTATAGAGCAAAAAAAACCAAAAAGCCCTTTTATCATTGAAGTCACTTCAGAAGCTTTCAGCAAGTTCTGTTTTCTCTCAGTAACTGAGTTGTGATATAAACTAATCAACATTCTAGCTGGTCAAGATCTGAGATGGAGTTCATAAAAACAATGGTTGCTTTAGATCTTCCCCCCACTGGGTATTTGTGGAGGATTACAAAGCCAAAACAAGCAGAAAATAAAGCAACCGTATGTATGTTACAAAAATATACATTGCTTAGGGTTTTTTTCACAACTGTCTGGCTGTTCATGTTTCTGCAGGGATCAGTAAGTAACATAGATATTATAACGCACCGATTATTATCTAGCAAGTAGATATTAGTAACTTGATTGAATAAAGAGCTTAACCGCTGAGCTGGGGAAACTGCTTTCCTTTTCACTCATTTTTCCCTTTTGTGTTTCATGACAGCATTCCTCATCTGAGTTCTTTTATCCAAAGAGTCTGGTTCTGCGCAGGCCACGCTCTGCAGAGGTTTGCTGTTGTGATTTCATAGTGTTGATAATGGTCTTCTTTACTGAGAAGATTCTTCGTTATTGTCATTTGCTGCGCTTGCTACTACTTCTGCCACACAGCTTTCCTGCTATCACTTGCCACCATGGGCACTGACGCTGTATTTTGCATTGTGTGGTGCAGTGTTGTTAATTCTCACATTTTTTATTTTGCTTAATGAAATGCTTAAAATTAATTTTTTTTAGATTCAGATGAGCTCTTGGGGCTGTAGTATTGTTCTTCCAGTGTTACAGAAAGTTTTTCTTCTAAAACAAAAAATTAGAGTGCAAATATGAAGCAAATGAAAACAATGAAAAGCATCTGACTTTAAAGTGCTGGTTAAAAAGAAATAGTTGTTCATGAACAATGGCTCATGCTTTTTAGAAAAAAAAAAATGCCATCAGTTAAATCAGTTCCTTTTTTATATGTATTGACCAACTACACGTGAATACTTTAGTTGAGAAAGTATTTACGAAATACGTTCTATGTGCTGCCCAAGAGCATTTGCCTCTCTCTAATCTGGGGCACATCCACGTCCGAGTTGGGAGGTCCTCCCTGTCCTCTTGATTCTGGACTACCTTTCTACTTTCAGACTTCCTTGAGTTTGCTTGGCACCTACAAACACCACCCACTTCCATTTCTTCTCCTTCAGGGCAGTGTTTGTCTATTAGTTGTGTCTGCTGGGGGGGCACCTGTGGCTGTACTGCATGCAGGCACACTTGAGGTAGATTGCACCTGATAATGAAGTAAGAACGTAGTGGTATGGGCTTAGTACAGGCTAGCGGTGGGCAGACAGGCTGACAGAGTCTGTGCCACTGGATTTCCATTGTGTCTGCTCGTGCTGCCTTCACATCTCTAATTGCAAAGTAGAGATAGTCATATTATCAGCCAGGGCAGGATATTTGTGTTAGATGCAGTCTGCGGGATAGTGTTATGTGGTTGAATCCGATGCTGTGATTCAGTGGGAGTTCATGCAAGCCCTGTGCCCTTTGTCCTGCACAGTACTTCAGTCAGTTAACTTAGGATGTTGCAATGCATTAACCACTCCTGAACATTGCTCTCTCTGTTAGCTACAGAAATATGTATCAA
The DNA here is from genome assembly GCF_018139145.2 of Gymnogyps californianus. Taxonomy (NCBI): domain Eukaryota; kingdom Metazoa; phylum Chordata; class Aves; order Accipitriformes; family Cathartidae; genus Gymnogyps; species Gymnogyps californianus. Next base: position 9,863,540 of record NC_059476.1, read on the forward strand.
GAAAATACAGCTATAAAGATGTGTTATTGGTGCTCCTCAGGAGAGCAATGTCTCCGCAGTCCTAGGCTTTATGGAATCAAATGTTGGAGTCTGAGAACAGCAAACTGTGGGACCATTTCACTCATCTTTTAGGCCAGTGTAGTGGGTTTTTGCATTCAGTTTAGCATGCATGAGTCTGAGTTTCCGGTGCTGAAATCCAGGAGCCTTAGGATTAAAAAACCAAATCCTATCCAATGTATTAGAAAAATAAGCAAGGCAAAATAGGAGCAGCCCATGTCAAAATAAAAGTATGGTCTCTTTCTTGCTTTGTAGACTGTGTAGGATACAAATAGCTTAGGGCCAGATGAATATCCTCTTGTGTAAATTTGGTCAGTATTAAATTCTGTTTAGATTTACATGCTGATTATACAAAATGTAATTCAAGGCAGATTTTGGCTTCAAGTGTTCTTCTGCAGAGTAGACGCAAAGGTGCTATCATTGCCGTTGCTATAAAGATGGGCCAAAGGCTTGAATCTACATGAAAATTGTAGAGTGAAATCCTGTGAATTCTCTGAGAAGTTTGCTGTTGAATTCAGTATGTTCCGGACTTCCCACTTCATTTTCTTCTGCTTTCCACTTAAGTTACTGTTGATGAAGGCTACGTTTGCACGAGTAGTCTTGTAAAAGTTTGTTTGGTAACAAAGTGCCTTCAACGATTAAGTGCTGAAAATTCATTCTCCTCTCTGGCCTTTGTGTCTAGAAAGGAAAGAAAAATTAGTTGTAACCTATTAATATGTGTGTCTGTGTGAGTTTGAACTAAACTTGTTCACTAGTTTTGTCTTGATGCGTACATAGTGTAGATTTTTTAGGCAGAGAAATAATGAATGCATGCATTTGAAGGAAACACTCTTTTAAGGAGAAGGGTGCAGTTAAACTAGCAGACAGGCACAATGAGTGCTGTAACACTGAGGTGCGTTATTGGTCTTGTACACAGCCACTGAAAATTACTGAAATCCATAGGAAGCCTGTGTTTAATAAACCCTGGTTCCAAGTCCTAAATAACTGTAAAACCTTGCAGTTGATGAAGCAGGTAGTCAGAGTAGAAAGTGTTGTACTGAGAAAGCCAAATTCCTTGCTATTGCAAAATTGTGCCTGCCTAGTAGAATAAATTACTTCTATTAATTTATAAACATGCTTCACTTAAAGTAGCTTCTGAGGTTTAGAGAATTTGTTTAAGCTATAATGTTAAACGTTATTAAGTGAAAACATATTCATTCTTCTGCAGCTATTATCACCGCCTTGCATAATGAACTCTATCAAAAAACTAAGGCAGGTACTGTAAACAATGCTGATGATGCCTTTGTTAAACAATAGTGCATCCATTTGGCCAGATGTTCTTGGGATCAGTTTTGATCTGGTTGCCTGCACTTTTAAGTTTTTATAGAGCATGATTCTGAACATCTGTACTTGAGAAAGCCAGAGCCACCACATTGTAGCAGTATCTGGATGATGTGAATGGCTCTAGTGTGGATTTTTTTTTTAAGAAGTTATTTATTTAGGTGATGTGCCATGCATGATGACATGACAAACTGAGGTAAATGCAGATAAACGTCTTAAGCTTTGCAATCTAATATTAAAATAACAAGCTAATCAGTTTGGGGCATATGCATGGGTGATACGATAATTGAGGATTGAAATTCACAGCGAACCTAATAGGATGAGAATGACAGTTGGTGTTACCTCTACCAATCTGCAAATGAATTTGGTAAAGAACTTTTGCATTGAAGACAAATGCATGGAATGAAGAACAAAAACACAAAAATAAGAAGTCTGTGATAAAGTGGGAAATAATACTGAGAAGTCTTGCAGATACTTTAGATGCTTTGTGATCTGGTTCTTTCCTTTGGCTCCTTTAATGACATGCATGAATGTCTATTGACTGAATTTCTATTGATTTTTTTCATATACTTCATAGACTTCCTGTATCTGGTACAGACATCCCATATTGATATATTTACTACTTTTGCATCCATTTGGGTGGAAGAGGAAAGAAAAAAACAGATGACTCTTCTACTGTCAGAAAATGTGGAGAAAGGCCATGCACCACAAGAAAAGAAAAAAGATTAGTTGTAGTTCTTCATAGAAATTCACTTTAAATTTCTCTGCACAAAGGTGGCATTATGAAAAGCTCTATTTGAATCCTTCAAGAACAAGAACAATCATATAAAGAGTATTTCAGATCTGTTTGTAGAAGTAGTAAGGCAGCTTAACTTGTTTTGTTCCTGGGAGTGTAGAACAAGTGTCACAGGACTATTGTGATGGAAGGAAATACCTCTAAATTAATGCATTCATATTAAAGGACGTTTTCTCTAATTTCTTTACCTGTCTTCTTCCAATAATGTGTGCAAGAGATGCTCACATGATACCTCCACTGAAGGTTAAAGATTAAATCAGGGGTAGCTGCTGTTCCTGTTTCACCTGTGCTCTGATCAGCTCTCCTCTAGGGTGGAATTTACACCCCATTGCAGTTACATCAATAGAGAACTTGACCTCCAGTGTGTCTCTTGCCACCTGTTTAAGATATGAAGTCACAACAGTGGTACGCAGGGTCAGGGATTCTCGACTGCTAATGAAGATGTAATGTACAATCTAATAAAAGCCATACCTCATCACAGATTTTCAGTCAGGAGCTATTATTATAGGTCTACTAGGAGAGGAGCCAACCATAGCAACTAAAAGTATGCCAGAGGAACAGCTTATATCAAGGAATCTTTAGTGTATATTTGTTAAGGCAAGCAGCACAAATGTTTTTAAGTGCAATGCAATTGTCTTTAGGGGAAAGTGCAAAGCTGTGAAGGATTCCAGACCATATGGGAGCAGCAGAGTAGGAAATAGTTAGCCATCTGTGATAGAAACAGCCTGTGTAATTCAAAACAAGAAACAGGGCAAAGTGAGGCAGGAAGGGTGAGAGTAGATGTAGAAGTCCTTGGGTTTTGTGCACTGTCTTCAGGGATATGTCGTAAACTTAAGCAAGATACAAGACTGGGAGCGAATAGAAGAGCCACAGAGTTCCAGGTCTGCTTGGATTAAGCTCCTCAGGAGAGGAACGATGTGTGCTCACGCAGTGGCTGGCAGGATGGCATCCTGCCCAGGGAATGTGGAGGTTTGCAACAGATGGAAGGTAAAATTGATGTATGCAGGAAGAATTACAGAAAATAGAGAACTGGTTTTAAAGGGTGTCATATCTGGCTCATGGCTGTGTTAATGGGATGGTAACGAGGAACTTGGAGCAGAAACACAGTGAGGAAATGAAGAACAGGTGCTACAACTTGCCAGTCCACCTGACAACTGCTCCTGTACTCCAACCTAAGAAAGCTGTTAGCAGGTTGTGGCTGAAACTATCTTCTTAAGGTTTCTAACTTTATTTAATAAATTCACTGAAATGATAAATACAAGTGAATTTTCCTTTGCTGAAAAGGTTTTTAGCAGTGACACTGAGAGATGAGACTAAGGAGATGGACCGAGGGCTCAGAATTTCTTGTTTTCTGAAGTGATTGTAAAAGATCCAGTGCGAAGAGTAACCCAGAGGGCCTGCCAGGTGGGAAGAAGCCGTAACTGCCTCTAACGCTTGTTTTCCTACAACAGAGAGAATTGAGCAGACGAAACTCTTAAAGTATGTCTGCCAAAAGCCAAAGGTAACAGAGGCACCCCTAACAGTACCTCAACTACTTAATACTGTTCCCTATGTTGTAATGAAAACAGTTGTTTTCCATAGCAACTGCAGCAACATGTTACATGTGTCTCCACTCAAACAGACAGTGGTGTGAAATGGCAGAATGGAAGGGGGAATAAAGTGTTTCTCAACAACAGCCAGATTTTCCAGCTTAATTCTTGTAACATTTCCATGAAACAAGTGGTTGTTGGTGGTTTTTTTGCTTTGATTGCATCATGGGAGGAGCTTAAGGGCAGCTGAGAAATTTCTGTTCCCTTTTGGGATGTAGGAATTCGCAGCTACAGAGAGAAAAGGAAAGAAACACATAAAGGTCCAGCTGAGAAAGTGTTCTCAGATGTGCTCTGGAGAGGATTTGTGACTATGTTGGTCCACAGCCACATCTGCTCTCTTTGATCTGAATCTTCACGTTTTTTGGTGGAACATGTTCAAAGCCTTTTATTCCTCTGACCCTTCCTGAATATGGTGATTTCATTTCCACAAATGAAGTCAGAGAAAGCCTGCTGTATGATCCATGACTAGTCTCTAGCATTTTTTATACGGATGGTTCTAATCGCTTTCCTGGCTGTGAAATAAAAGGTAGAAAGACTCTGAGATCTGTTGAAGGATCCTTTCAGGAAATGTATGCTGAGAGATAAGAAAGGTCCAGTAGACTTGTTGTGTTCACTCCAAATATTTCCTAAGAAAAATCAGCGAGCCAGGCTGTCAAGCCTTGTTTCCCTTCAGTGTGTGCCTGAAGGTCCCTTAGTTCAATGTCACAAGCTGACGAGGTAAGAACTATTTACCAAGATTTAATTTTCAGTGACTTTGAAGTATCCCACTACACTAGTGTCATCAGAGTCATCTGCTGATGCATTGTTTTGTGATGGGATTTGGTTCTTTGCAGTCAATTAGGGAGCAAAAATTGTTCGTGGTTTCTCAGTTGCAAGTGGGATATTGTTGACTACCTTTGTGTGTGTGCTGCATGCCAAGTTTAGGAGTAATTGCCACAGTAGCCTGGGTGACTTTTGGTCGAATAGATGTTTTTCAAATTCATCAAGTTTTCAGGATCTCCCCATCTCAGTGATAAGTTATTTTGTCTCCTGTCACAAAACTTCCCCCACGGAATCAGTGTCTGTTTAGTCCTGATGAAATGTTAGAAAATCTACTAAATGTGTAACAGCACTTGCTCTGTAGGGGTGTGACTGTTCGCATGAATTTCAGTTTGCAGGACATCATTGTCATTACACATCAGAACTTTTGCAGTATGGGGAATCATGAAATTTCAATCAACAGTTTAGCTTTCATGTTGCATCTAGATTGTGCTGCAGATGTAGGGAACAGCTCCAAGCCAAGGATTTCTGGTACTTAGAAGGACTGAATTCAGTTCTGTATCATAATGGAAATCCAGTGATTGAACATCCGGAAAGTGATAACATGCGTGCTGTGCTCCTCTCAACAGTTTTGTCTGCTGAACTGCTGATACCTCTAGCTGTTTGTGAACTAACATTTTGATAAAATGATCAGCAGGACTATCCTGGACTGTACTTTGTATGGCTCCTTGCATTGTCTCTGGCAGGTGTTGTTTGATTTTGTTCATTATTGTTGTCAGTCTTTTGCATTGTATGATTTAGAACACCTCTTACCCCTCTCACAGCACTCCTTCCCCTACCAAAAAAAAAAGCCCACGTGCCTCACAAGATTGTGAAATTTGCCAGAATGCTTGCATTTGTGTTGACATTTTTTCCTAAATTCGGTTAATTTCAAGATGTATGCAGATTTCTTCACTTAAAACCAAAATTACCAATGTTAATGGCTTCAGGTTGCTCTGAAAAGTTTCTTTTTGTTTTTTAGCCTACAAGAACATCATCAGAAAGCATTTATTCCAGACCAGGTTCCAGTATACCTGGCTCTCCAGGCCACACTATCTATGTAAGTATGCCTTCTGATGAATAAGCTGCCGATCCCTTGCTTGTACATGAAATACTCCATGCTGAAATAAATCACTTTTATACTGATGCTAATGCCTTTATTCTAGTGGTTAAATTGTTAAAACTCTCACCATGTATTTTTCATAACTACAGAATTTCAAGAGCAGAGTAGGCCTTTTCCAGGTCACATTTCCCTTAGAAAGATACAGTAAATCTCTTGAAGTCACTTGGTGATGTGGAGAGGGACAGAAGGCAGACAGGTCATTTGACTTTGTTAGGGGTTATGTGAGGAGATCTGTGCACCTCGATATGCAGTTCTTGAGAGATCTACTGTCTGCAGTTGCAGGACATGGGGAGGAGGGTCAGCTACACTAAAAGAAGCCTGTCTGGTACAACACCTTCCTTTTCAGAAGTCAGATGTTTTGATTGTGGAAGGAAAGGTGTTTTTTATTTAAGAACAAAAATGATACTAAGCATCCTTCTTTTACTAAACTAACAGTGTTGAAAATGCAAAGCTATTGATATACTATTTTATTTGTGGTTACCTGACATGTAGAGTTTAATATGATTCCTTCAGTAATCAAGCCTCCTCTTTCATTATTTTAGAGGGTCTCTTTCACTTCTTGGCCTCATTATTGGTACCTTTTGAGCCCGTAAGATCTTAGAAATTAAAAGTGGAAATACATTAGCAGAAGGTTGGCCCAAAATTTTCAAAGGAATAATGTTTTTCTCCTCTTTTCGTACCACTTTTCCAGGCATTTCAGTACCTTTTTTTTTCTTGGAAGAGAAGTCCACAGGGTCAAAAAAAAAAAGTCATCTTTTGTGGCTGTACTAATCCGGTTCTAAGGAGGAAGAATATCAACTCAAATGTACTTGGGTGAATAACAGAATAACTCAGCCTTCTCAAACTTGCTGTATTTCTGTGCATATAACCTACACTTCCAAAAACTCACATCCATGTAAGAGTCCTGTTCCTTGAAAGTCCATATAACCTTCGTCCTCATATAAAACATGCTCTCAGATAACCTACACAAAACCCAAGGCAGAAGTGGAAGGTAACAGCTAAGGAAGAAAATCACAGGAAGACAATTTAGTGAGAGAGAGTCCCTTAGGAGGGGAGCAAGGATGAAGGTATGCTGGGAAGAAGAGGCAGACTACAGGGCAAGCTTTCTTTTCTGTTACCTATGCATAATGCTGAATCACTGATTTCATAGATAACCTTAAGATTATATAGGTGAAAATGTAGTGTAAGACACAGAAATTTATCAGTTACATGTATAATGTACAACAATGCAGAAAAATTACCAAAATTACAAATCTCAAGTCCTGAGTTTGAGTTAAATACTAGTTCTTCAGTGCATTTCAACAACAACAAAAATTAGCTGATACATTAAAAATGTTCACACTGCGGATATCAAAACACAGAGCATGTCCTGGAGAACTGCCATTCTGCTGGTAATATCAACTTCATAAACTGTAGCTTAATGAATTTAACTGCTGCTCAACACCACAGTCTGTAGGGCAACATGGTGGCCTAGACCAGGGTCTACAAAAATGTCTATGGTAATTTATATTGGATTAAGAATATCCAGACATATTTGCAGCTCATTAACAGACTGTGGTAAAAATATTACAGAAAAAACATACATTAATATACCTATGTATTTTAAGGGTTAAATTGGCTTAAGGTATTTTGTTATATCTGGTGAGTAAAAACTAAACAGATTTGAGGCCATTTTTGGAAAGTTAATTTCCTAACTATTTCAAACTTTACTTCTCTATCAAAAAATGTTTAGTATTGTTTCTAATTTATGGCATTGCTTAAGAACCACCAAGACGAGTGGTTGTTCGGAGAGCTTGGGAAGGCAAATGCACTTTAATCTGAAAATACTAGGTGCTAGTACTCAGGAAGGAACTGAATGTGAGTAGAAACAGATCAGCCTTGTTTCCTTGTACAGCCTACTATGAATAACTAAAATACCTAGTAGAAGAGTTGAAAACCGATTTGAATATTCTCTTTCAGTTTTAATCATCAAATGTATTTCTGTAAGGTAGGTAAGAATATATGATGATTTTTTTTAAAGTCATCTTTTAAGTAAGGAAAGATATTAGCTATATAAACTATATGTAAGGCCTCTTTCTAGCTCCTTCTAATGGGTGCAGCTGTCTTTGGAACTGATTTCCTACTTCCATTTTTTAACTAGGCAAGAGCTCCTTGCAGTTTTAGTGGAAAAAATAGTCAATGTTAGTACTATGTAGTATGCAGTTAGTAAGCAACATATGCCTTAGTCAAAAGCTTGGGTATAGGTTGAGTGATGAATGCAATATAATAATTTCATTTGGGAGTTTGGATACCCAGTCCTGACAAATAGTCCTGCTTGCCTTTTTATTTCCTTGTAATAAGTTGTGTTTCCTCTCGTGTGCACAGTTATAAGTTGAATTTCTGTCTGTGGTCTTCTGCATGGAATCCTCTCATAATCTCTGTAATCTGCAAACTAAGTTGATGTTATCATACATTTTACATATGGGAAAACAAGAGCAGAAAGGTGAAAATACTTGCCTGAGGCCACAAAATGAGTCATTTGCAGAGTTGAAGTTTCCAGCTCACTACTGGGGATAAGAAACTTTCGTATTCGATCTATACATGCCATGTTCTTTCTTTCCTAAACTGAGAAAACACTGTGCTTTTGCAGAAGAGGCCTGCTGGAGAAGAACAAGAAGCAATCACTTCGCATGTAGAATGCCAAAAAGGGTTTTCCGTAGCAACAGTGTGACAACAAATACACAAAAATCATAAATTGTGTAAAACAGAAATTACCAGTGCATTTGTGTAAGTTAATTTATCTTCTGTCTTTGACCTTCAGGCAAAAGTAGACAATGAAATCCTTGATTACAAGGATTTAGCAGCCATTCCCAAAGTCAAGGCCATTTATGACATTGAACGTCCAGACCTAATAACTTATGAGCCATTCTACACTTCCGCCTACGAGGACAGACAGGAGAGACAGAGTCTTGGAGAGGTAATGAACCAACAAGCAACTCATTCTGCTATACGCTTTGTTCAAAGCCTGCTTCGCTTCTATCCTCTTTTGAAACAGTTTCTAATTGACACTCCTAGATGTTGCTGCTGCTGTTCACAGTGCTTTTTGTCTGTTTGATCTGGGTTTAATGGGAACAATCATGATGATGCCTCATGTGCGAAACTGCACAATTAAACATACAATTAAACACCTACATTAACACTAGCCACTGGCAGAGGGATGGCAGGGGGGAGGATTGCAGGCTGTCTGTATGTGCATTCTCACAACTCACATGGATATCCTAGTCTTTGGGTACAGCAAAGTCCAGAACGTGAGGCAAAAGCCAACCTGGTGGTGTGCTGTGAAGCACCGATATTCACAACAGAATATGAGGAATACCATGATTTTCTATGGCAGTAAAAGGATTAAGAGCAGTGGGATGCTTTCTCTCACACATATTGAAGGCAAATATATTTCCAGAGCACTTTGCCAGACATACTGGATAAAATCTGAACTAGGTCAGGATGAAGTGCTCTTCCACCTGGGAAAGCAGGTTAGTTGTGTTATGGAAATAGCTGCCTCACATTTTAAACTGCTGACATTTAGTAAGGATTCTTGTATCCTGCAATGAGAGAAAAAACCCTGATTTATTCTCTTAAATTTGTATTTAAAGATATCTTTCAGGTTATAGGGTCCCCCAGTTTTCTCAGGTGAACTTCCATAGCTGCAATTACTATTTGCATGGTTCCAGTGCAGATCGTGAAGCAGGTTTTGTCATGTAATACCATCTGACTGTAAATCAGACTTCCTGAATGCAAATCTAAATGGACATGGAAATGGATTTACTTCCTTGCAATCTCAGTGACTTTACTGACTGTAACTGAATTGAGTATGAAGATGAGCTGAGGAAGAAGGAAGTACAGTAAATCATTCAGGCACCAGTGGTCTGAAGATGCCCATATCAGTGACTGATAATCTGCTTTCTTAGCAAAGTGTTCTGCCCACCAACAGATCAGAGCTGCCTCAGTTTTTCTCCTTTGTTCTTTAATGTTTTATAGGGTTAGTCTTTTAAATTATAAAATGAGTTGGAAATTCAGGAGACTGTTCAGCTCAGGAATAAGATGAGAGATTAACAGGTCAGAATATTACAGAATTTCCCCCTCAAGTTTATATTGGTAGTGAATCCAGCTGACACCTGGTTCAAAACCACTGTGAGATGCATTGGTGACCTCTGACCAGGTCCAACAGGCCTTACCCATTCCACAAAACCCTCTACAAACACAAGTCTCTTGTTAGTCACAGAGGAGGAACTACTCTCACCCAGAGAAGGTGAACTATTTGTTAATCCTTAAGGGGAGGCTTCTCTCTGACAAAGCAGTATGTTGGAAGCTGATAAAGCAGTATGGTGGAAGCTGTCTGCTGTTACGCTTGTTCTGGAGATAAGCAAAAGCCTTTGGGGTTTTCTTACCCCGTATTGTCACCAACATTAAATCCAGTTAATTTCTGGTGACTACAGAAATTTGTTCTGGAAACAGAAGGGCTCTCACATCCTTTTCAGAAGATCCGAGTTTTCCACCCAATGCTACTGCTGACTTCTGTCACCTTGGGCAAGTTACCTCACCTCTTTGTGCCTGTTTCTCCTCCCTTCCCTTGCCCTAATGAGAACATGAGCCCATTGGGGCGGAGTGATCGGTTACTTTGTGTTTGTGTTGTGGTAATTGAGTGACAACAACCTTGGTACATCATACATCAGTCACCATCATCCTTAAAAAGCAAAGGAGGTGACACGGCAGTCATGGCAGGGATTTGCAGGCTTTGAGTGATTTAACCTGCATTCTCTTTGCAAAGTGTGTGTATGTGGTGGTGTTAAATAAAAGGGAACCTGGAGTTTAAGCTTGTACACTAGAAATGCCCTTCACCGTGATTTAAAAAAAAAAGAAAAATCACCAAACTCAGCTAAGAAAGATTTCTGAATGTACAAGGGAGATGTGCAAGAGGCACCAAAGTTAATCCAGTGGTGGAGACAAACCTTAATTACAAGGAATGGGCTACAAGAAAATTATATAGTTTAGCCATAGAAAGTGAGAAAACACAGCATGAGACTCTCTTCTTTATTGCAATGGAAGGGAAATGCTTTGAAAAGTTTCTCACTCATAATCTCTTTTGTTCAGTTAAATCCCAGTCTTGTTTTTCTGGAAGTCTGTGATGAAAAATGTTTTCACATAGCACCATCTAGCGGGACCAGGCATTTTAGTTACAGACCCACCAGCAGTTAGCAGCGGAAGAGAAAAGGAGCTCATGAAGAGGTGGTTTAGCTTCTAATATAAAAGAAATGAAGAGATACGAAATGAGATCTGTAAATAAATTTTCTGCTACTGAGGCTGACCCTTAATGTGGTGATAAAGTTTCCAGAAACTGTCAGTTACTCAGGTTCTTCATGTCCTAGAACTTCTGCCCTGCTAGCAGCAGCCTGATTGGCACTGAAATCGTCTTTTCTCAGCTCTGAGTTTTGTTGCATAAATCTTGAGAAAAGCAGCATTTTACCTGCATGTCCTTTGTTTCTAGTATTCTGTCTGTTGAAAGCACTGAATGTCTGTAACAGCTTTCAGTAAACAAGCTGATGTAAAATGAGAAAAGGATTTTTTTTCTAATGTGATAGATGCTTCAAAATGGAGCAGGCATCCTACCTGGTGGTTCAATAAAAAGACAGTTAAAGGTCGGTGCGAAATGCTGGAACTTGTGTTGTAAAATGACACCTGTAAAAGTTTGCAGAAATTTCCCAGAGCACAAAATGTCCTGTATGATTTCAGGTATTAGAGCAGCCCCTTAGATCTCAAAGTGATAGAGCATTGAGCCTGTTGCAGTGAGTAGAAGTTTTACTGTAAATTTGGTCAGAACAGGCTCTCTACCCAGACTTCCCCCCCGCAGTCTGGAGTCATCACTCTGTATTTCCACTGGCTTACTATTCTGGAACTGAGCTGTTTCTTCTCAGTCAACTGCACAGTGTATTTCAAACTGACTAGTGTAGACTTCTGTGATAGACCAGATTTTAAAAGACCTCATAAACCCTGAAGAACGAAGCATTCCTTGGCAGACTGAGAGTTTGAGATATGGCAGTTCAACTGTGCATGATAAAACAGTAAGTTGGCTGCAGAGTGTCGTTCCATTTCCCAAAAAGTAACGAGATGATGTCAGATACTGATGGAGTAAAAATACATGAAAGGTTGGTCATGGATTCAGCATGTTACTTTCTGGGATGCCTTCCCAGTCTTAGATTCCTGTGACTACCTTTTACAGTAGTCATTACCTTAGTATATAGGCAACCACAGCAGATTATGGAAATTTGTTTATTTACAGTAACACATAAATTGCTAGTAGAAAAATGTGGGAAGGCACATCACAACATGTGCTTTTTTCATTCATTTTGAAAGTTTTAGATTAACTCTCAGTTTTTGTGGAGAATGATGCTACAAAGCACTGTGTACAATATGTTTCATGTGGAGCAAAGTTTTTATAGCTGCTGCTGTTAGATCTATAATGAGATGGTGGTTTGCTGTATAGAACTTGTGCAGTTATAAGGCTTAGGTAAACAAGAATGTAAAAGACATTCAAGGCTTTGATGGAAAGTAACGAAAGCAGTCTTTAAAAAGCTTTATGGAAACTTGCTGAAAAGGAGATTTACTGTACCCAAATAAAAAATGTCACTCCTTTGTTTGGATACTTTGCATTCACAGTGTCACCAGCTCCATGAGAGTTAATGGTCTCCCAATGCAAAATGTATAGCTGGATATTTATTACCAGAAATTCTGCATACGTTTTACACTACTGCTGTTGTACATGATTGTAATAGTTAGACCAGGATCAGCAGTTTTGCTTCGGAGACATTATCTTAATAGCTGTATCGTTCTATAATAATTGTGGTCTTATTTAAAAGCATAATCTCTTGCCCAGTTTATTAGAGCAATTAAATAATATTGAAGTTCAGTGCATAAAGAAAATAAATAAATCCTGATCTTCCAGCTTCAAATTGTCTTGTGATTAAAGGGCACATAACTGATAATTATACATAGCCTTTATTCTTGTTCGTACCATCAATGTGTGCGTAATCCTATGTTTCATTTCTAAAGGTATTTCTTGCCTCAGTTTCCGTATCTCTGTAATAGAAACTTCTCATAATATTGTGCATATTTCTGCCCACTGGCCTTTGCACAGTTCTTTCAATATACATGCTTGTAATTCCTGTCTGTTCTCCTTACGTAACCATGGAAGAACGCAGAGATTTAACGGAGATCATATCAAAGAAATGTTGATGACAACTACATACTCCTTTGCATGGGTATGAAATGTAAGGCCTTGGGGAGAAGCACATTTTTGCCAGAGTATGTGTGCTGGAGGAAAAACATGCTTCATCCTGGAACTTATTCTGTATTTCTGATTTTCCATGCAAAGCTCTGAGTTAAGATTATTTGCTTTTGATTTCTACTTTAAAGATTTCTTCATAACAGGCATGGTTATTAAATTAATAACCCTTTCTGATTTTGATCTTTACAGCTATGTTTTAATTACCAGAATGATTAGATGGCTGAGAGATGATGTTGCATGATATTTGACTGAATTAATCACGCTTACAAAGATTCTCCCAGAAACTTTAATTGCTTCAATGATTTATGGACCAGTTCCTGAGCAATGTGGAAGAAGGAAGTGCCAGTGCTGCAATGGCCTCAGTAATTTCTGCATTGCCGTTTTATGTTGCCATATATCATCGTATCTGCAGCAATGTTTAGATTACCATTTTCTGGCCCAGCACATGCAATGATGTTTCAGTAACCTTATTTTTATGTCTTTGCAGTCTCCAAGGACATTATCACCTACCCCTTCTGCAGAAGTAAGTTTGGTGGAACCTTTGGGGGCAGTATCTTACTGTGATTAGAATTATTCACTTCAGCAAATGCAAGTGTTGATTTTGTTATCAGTCTGATCCACCTCTGTTTGCCACATAGGTGTGTTTTCTGAATATTGAAACTTAACAAAAATTAGCTCTAAAAAGAAAACATTAAGTTCTTATTGACAGATTGTACAAAAAAATGAAGCTACCACTCCTACCCGTTTGTTGTCTATACAGCAGAGTCATTTGTCCAGCAGAGGTCACCTCTTGTACATTCATCCTTCTTGTGGCACAGGCGGACTCAGATCTCAGGAGCTGGATGATTTACATGAGCTAAAATGCTGCTCTAAGTATCTAAATAATGAGCCGTGTTTGCTATTAAAACATTTGCAGTTTTGTCTTGAAGAAAGCGTAACTATGGTTTGGTTCGGTTTTGCTTTTCCCTAGGAGTCCACAATGACATGAAACATTTGGGAAGTCATTTGTCAGGCTACAATAGATGCCATTGCAGAATCATTATCATTTTGGGCGTGGGGAGTGTTGCTTATTTGTGACGTAAAAGTTGTGATTGCTACGTGTTAAAAAAGTGACTAAAATTTCTTGTAAATCTTCATGCATTAACGTCAGTCCTGTCCCTTTTGTCCTGGTTTGGTTTGCTTCGTGGGGTTTTGGGGGGTGGGGGAGTGGGTTGGTTTGTTTGGGGATTTTTTGTTTGCTTTTTTTAATTGGCTTTTTTTTCCCAGGAAACCAAGTAAATTGAATTTTGCTATACAAGAAGGTGTCATGTTTTCAGATACAAGGGGAATCTAATTTGGATACTAAATACCTTTTGATGTAGCTAGTCGAGACACATGGTAAATTAAGCCACAGAGAGGTCTGTGCTGCAGCTGTTGAATTCTTGCTGGTCTCCAAGTTCGCTAGCTGAAGGCTAGCTTATGTAACTTGTGCAGTATGCTGTGGGACAGACATACTCTGAACGCAGCTTCCCTTATGGAGTCACAGGAATGTGGGCAAATCTAGGATTATATAGAAATTAATAGAAATTACAGGTGGAGTTGGAACCTTCCAAGACTGGACTCTGACCCAGACTATAAAAATGGATTTGAGTCTTTGGAACAGATCATTAGGGAACAGTAATAATGATGTAGGTTGAAAGCTTAAGGGATATTGTTATTTCAGTAGCTTCTGCTGATGCCTTCACATCCATGAAAGTTAAGTGCTGCTAAAAATGTGTAATGTGCATTTACATTTATTAGTGAATGCTTCTATTCTGCAGGGTTATCAAGATGTTCGGGATCGCATGATTCACAGGTCTACTAGTCAGGGTTCCATTAATTCTCCAGTGTACAGTCGTCATAGCTACACACCCACCATGTCACGTTCCCCTCAGCATTTCCACAGACCTGGTAAGGGCAACTGCATTAGAAGTATATGTAAAACTATTTTTTCTTTATTATGTCACTTAGTGGCGCAGCGAAGCACTTGTTTCTCTTACCAGTGAAAATTTAGGATTTAAAAATTGTTGCATATTTTAATATCTCCTTTTCTACCTGTTTTTTTGTTCTTGATTGATACAGTCTTTTGCACCAGGCTGATGAGTGTTTCTTACATCATAAATATGGATCTTCTGGTTTTGTTTCTGATTAATTATTTTTTAAATCTTTGTATGTTTCTGAAAGCAAGCAAAAATTTGCAGCAGTGAATCACAAACTTCATTCTGGAATTTGGGAAAAGTATCACATATTGGAAACAAAAGTTATGGCTTGACTATACAGAAGTCAGTAATGTAGGATTACTCCCCTCTAAAAACCAATTCATTTAAAGCTTGGTGCAGCCATAGAATCTCAGATTCAGCAGCAAAACCCCCAGATATTCCAAATTGCTAGTCATTTTTTAAAACATAGACTCATGGTTCACAAGGTAGATTTCTTAATTAAAGCCATAGGCAATTGCCTGGGAACATTTAAAAAACACAAACTTCATTTACTGGTTTAGCAGTGGTGTACAACTTCTATGTACCATATAGAAAATGTACAGGTCATTCAGGTTCCCAGTGCATTCAAAATTACTAGTTGTGTATATAAAAGCAAGATATGAAAATGAACTGTTCATCCACACCCAAACTGCATAAAAATGTATCTCTAAATGCTGTTCATTGAAGACTTTTCGAGACTGATTTTATTGTTTATGGTAATGAATTAAATCTTTGTGATCTGCTTTTAAATTAAGTGATACAATCGTGCAGTTTCATCTTCCTTGGTGATTACAGCTGAACAGTTGGGATGCCAAAAGCCCATATACAATAGGAGCTGCATTTTTAAAATTAAAGATTTATAATAGAGCCACCACTGTGGAACTTGAATGCTGTAGCCATTTCCTAGTGGGGGTGGGCTGAAAGCAGTTAATTGTGTCTGTCAGTGAATGCCTTATTTAAAGGACCCAAGGGAGGTGGGACAGAAGCAAATTGTGTCTGATACTTAGCGCTGACAACATGACTGTGTTTTAAGATGACGTTACAACTGAAACCGAAAGAGACTTAAACGCATGAAAAAGCTGCAAACTTCTGTCTCTTGATTCTGGCAATTCTGAGGGGATTTTTCCATTTGTGTTATATCAAGGATATGAACAAATCCAGGCCCTATTCCAGACTTTACTGTGATTGAGTTTTACTGTCTGTGTTCAGTGAAGGACCTTCCCCAGAAGCAGTCTCTGTTTATGTAACTCTTGTGATGGGCGGATGGGCTCAAGCCAGAGTTTGGATCCAAATGTAAAATCTTCAAAAGTTCGCAGCCTGAGGGATTTTCTGAGAAGATATTTGTTCAGACTTATCTCTGTTCAGATGATCTCATCTTTGGCTCACCTGTTTCTGTTTCTTATATGACACAGAAGTAATTCTGTAGAATTCATCATTTTGATCTTTGCTACCCTGCTTTGGGGTAATTGTTAATGCTACTTTATGATTTTCCTACAGTAATTATTCATGTTGAATAATAGCACATGTATATTTACCATTTTTCTCCTAATGGCACTTCTTATCATCATATTATTTGCAAGAATAATTTCTCTCTGAATAAACCCAGTGGCCCCAGATAACTTCTCTTTGGCTCCCAGTTAGCCCTTGAGAGAGAAGTGAACCACTATGTTGATGTTGTCAGCATAAAGTTCTTCAAAAATTTGAGTGCTACAAGTTTTGAAAAAGTTTGCAGCCTTTTCCTCCCACAGTGCCCTAGCTGATGTTGGCAGCATTTTTGGAATGTCTTAAAACAATAGAAAACAGCTTGCATGCCTCTTGACTGACATTTTTTGGTCAGGCACTTTTCAAAACAGCTGCTTTCTTAACTAATTGAGCGTCAATGTTTGTGATGTTTGCATGCTGGTAGCAGGCTACTTCTTGGTAACAAAGCATAGATCAGAAGCTCATTAAGCCAATAAATGTTATGCTAAATTAGTGACGCAGTTCAAATCTGAGCCTCTCTTCTAATACTTCCTGTAATTTTGTCTAACATTTATGAACCCTTTGGTACGTCTTTAACCTTTTTTTTTTCTCCTTCCTTCTTTTCAGAATCCTAATTGTTCAATGCCTTTTTTTTTTCTTCCTTTGAAGCCTCCTTCCCTGCCTTTCTCTTATTGTTTTTCTTTGTTTTCATTTTGTTCTGCCCCCCGATTCCCTGCTGCCGCAGAGCTGCTCTCTACTGGTGTGCAGCGGTTGTCATACCTGCGCACTAGCAGTCTCAGCTCCTCTCACCATGACTCCCGCCCCAACTCCCCCTTCCGACACCACTTCATCCCCTATGTCAAAGGTAAGGAGCCAGGCCTCCCCAGGGAGTACCCTCCAGGCTGGAGATTTATTAGCATTCTGTCAAAGCTAATAAGGCGTATCTCCGTAAGGTTGTCATTGGCTGTATAGCTGAGCATGCCTCGAAATGTGCCGTTGCACTTAAAACTACGTTAGAATAGACATAATGTCCTTTTTTCGGAGGAAATATGTCATTTCTAAGGGCCCTAGTTGAAGAGTCATCAAGCAATTACCTATTAGAAATATACAGGAAAGCATTACCATTTACTGTTTAGAACTTACATGTGCCTAATTTAGCTTCTTTCTAAAGCAGTACATAACAATCACTACAGCAGTTAGCATATCAGATTTAATTATTATTTCCACATTCTTAAAACATACATTTAAAAATTGACTACAAATATTGCCTGGATGAGAGCAAGGTGATCAAAAATATGGAGAAAGAAAAAAAAAATTATATAAAGATCAATGGCAACAAGGAAGTTAATCATTGTTAATCACTTTGTCAATAATTAGTGCCCAACAAAGTAAAATTAAAATCTCTAGGCCTCTCCTCAACTAGTGAGAATCGGCAGACTCTGCTGAGAGCAGTAGAGTTGCAGGGATTTACACTACCTGAGGATCTGGTAATTTTTCTTTTTTTTTCAATCTGTTATTTTCCATGGTTTGATTTCAGGGAGGGGTGTTCTTTCATTGTGTCCCTTCAAGGAGCTCATTCAGCTCAATAAGCTTTTAGTTTAGTTTCTTGCTTTCTATGAATGTGGTTTTACTTTTATTTCTATTGGAGCACTCTCTGGCTGTGCCATCTCTTCTGTTGGGGGAGAAGGTCATAGCTTATATCACCTACAAGAGCTCAAAAAGAGGCAGTTGAGTAAGTTGAACATAGATTCTATTCTGGCACCACTGATTAATGTAGATAATCATAAACTGGAGGTAATAAAAAACAGTTGAAAGGAAGTTGTTGCCATGAACTTTCAAGAAATGCTAATAGATCTCAACGTTACAGCTCTTCAAGCATTCAGATCACCATTACTAATTTTACTCTTGCCTTTTCTTAGATGATTTTTGTTAATATGCACTTTCAACTTTCCTATTATGTCACTATAAAAAAAAAAAAGTCTTACTTCAAAGTTAAAAGATTGGGACCCTTAAAAATAGATACACTACTCATTTCGGCATGCAGTTAATTCATAATCCTTGCAATTTCAACATTTCTTTGCTGTAAATCCAAATTAATGCTCACACTCTTTCAAGTGGCATTTTCATTCTTTTTCTGTTGAGAAAATAGCTTCTTCAACAGATAAATCAGAAGAACTATTGGAAATCCATGCCTATTGTTTTCAGATTTCAAAGAATTACCTGGCGTGTAGATTAGGTATGTATCTCAGTTATCGCTACAAAAGGCCAAGTGGGATTACAAGCACTGTAGACAAAGGGGTGGGTATGGTGTTCTTATCAGATATGTCACATAAGACATTGTAAGAATCCACAATTTTCTGAAAATTTTACATAAAGGTCTTAGGCCTGGACAGGATTTATGTCTTGTAACGCAGCAAAGCTCCTGAAAGCTCCAGTTCATATCGCTGTGACACTGTACACCATCCGAGGATGTGGTACACTTGAGAAGGGGCAAGTAGCAGGTACCTACATCTTGTAATTCACATGGCTGAATTGAAAGAGTAGTCTTTTAATAGTTGGTTGAAAGAAGCATGTTCTTAAGGTGACCTAAGTTTCATGCCTGGGCTAATGTGGTGGGAATATCCGCATGGTTTTCATTTCTTTTTGTTTTTTCTCACTGTGGAGGAAGGAGACTACTCAAAAAAAAACAGAAATACACTTCTATGTTTCAGTTCAACACTGCAAGCTGAGTTCCCTCAGAACATTGAGCCAAACTCAGACATTTATAAAATGTACACAGATAAAGTAATTTGGGGTATTTTTGGTAATGATCTGGAAGAAAACATGAAATAGTATTGCAGAGTTCCCTGATGACATGCAGACTGGGAGAGTAGCAGTCAATGAAGAATATCAGCAACAGTTTTCTCAGTGAACAGTGTAGCCAAACATAAGCCATGCTGCTAAGTGATGTTGTCCATTTGTACATGCTAGCAAGAGCAGTGACTCTGAAGAGGATTTGAGTGTTCCAGTGGATGTTAGGATGGATGGATAGGACAGCAGAAAGAGATGCTGCAGCTAAAAGAGCTAAGTAGAGACGTTAGGTACTTGAATAAGGGAATTGAATTGGTAGGTCCACAGTCCCAGCAGGGTGGGTGACATAAGAACTACTGCAGAAGCTTCAGAGAAGGACCATCAAATAATTCCAGATCTCATAGTGAAAAAGTTACGGCTGTTAATGTATTGACAATGTCAAATGGAAGGATTTGGTAGTGATTTATTCAGTGTCTATGTACCTGTGTGGTAACAGAAGGTTCTCCCATATAGCAGGCAAAGATACAATAAGATCCTATGTTACACTTAAATTAGATAAAAATCGTCTTTATTTCTCTGACTTGTTTAAGGTGAAGATAAGTAGCTGTTGAAACAGCTTAGGAAAAGTTTTTGTCTTCCCATTAATACAGAATATTGAAAGGTACAAAAGGTCAAAAGGCCTGAAGACCTTTGTAATTTTTCCAGCATGTTAAGTGATCAACGAAGTGCTCACAAAACATTAGATGAACAAATGTTCATAATGTTCCCTAAGTCAGAGCAAATTCTGTCTTGTCCTGTAAAAGGAATATGATGGAAGATAGTTCTTAATCAGATATACTCTGAAAATACACGTAGTGTATATATGCACATATGTACTAACAGTGCACATGCACTTAAAGAAAGACAAGATGATAGGGACTGGTAATATTTTTGTTAAATAAACCTCTCTACTATTGCAACATGTAGGTGTAAGTGGTTTCATAGGAAGGGATAATATAGCTTGCCCAGTATATAATTCCAGGGGCTTGTGCGGGGTTTTTTTTAACATTCGAGTAGTGTTGAGTGAAGTCCAGTTGCATTATATTGTGTGTCCTCTTCACTACTTCATGTTCATAAATAGATACTTTGTTAACAACTGATGAGGTTGATCTGGGTTTCCCACGTGGTTCTTCATTTGTCCTACTTGCATACCACATGTTGTGGTGGGTTTACCTTGGCTGGATGCCAGGTGCCCACCAAAGCTGCTCTGTCACTCCTCAACTGGACAGGGGAGAGAAAATATAACGAAAGGCTCGTGGGTCAAGATAAGCACAGGGAGAGATCATTCACCAATTACTGTCACAGGCAAAACAGGCTCAACTTGGGGAAATTAGTTTAATTCATTACCAATCAAACCAGAGCAAAAAAACCCAAATCTTAAAACACCTTCCCCCCACCCCTCCCTTCTTCCCAGGCTTAACTTTACTCCCGACTTTCTCCACCTCCTCCCCGCCAATGGCGCAGGGGGATGGGGAACAGGGGTTGTGGTCAGTTCATCACACGTTGTTTCTGCTGCTCCTTCCTCCTCAGGGGGAGGGCTCCTCACACTCTTCCCCTGCTCCAGCGTGGGGTCCCTCCCACAGGAGACAATCCTCCATGAACTTCTCCAACATGAGTCCTTCCCACGGGCTACAGTTCTTCACGAACTGCTCCAGTGTGGGTCCTTTCCATGGGGTGCAGTCCTTCAGGAACAGACTGCTCCAGCGTGGGTCCCCCGTGGGGTCACAAGCCCTGCCAGCAAACCTGCTCCAGCATGGGCTCCTCTCTCCACGGGTCCGCAGGTCCTGCCAGGAGCCTGCTCCAGCGTGGGCTTCCCACGGGGTCACAGCCTTCTTCGGGCATCCCCCTGCTCTGGTGTGGGGTCCTCCATGGGCTGCAGGTGGATATCTGCTCCCCCGTGGACCTCCATGGGCTGCAGGGGGACAGCCTGCCTCACCATGGTCTTCACCATGGGCTGCAGGGGAATCTCTGCTCCGGCGCCTGGAGCACCTCCTCCCCCTCCACTGACCTTGGTGTCTGCAGAGTTGTTTCTCTCACATATTCTCACTTCTTTCTCTGGCTGCAATTGCTGCTGCACAGTAACTTTTTTCCCCCTTCTTAAATATGCTATCCCAGAGGTGCTACCACTGCCACTGATGGTCTTGGCCTTGGCCAGCAGCGGGTCCATCTTGGAGCCGGCTGGCATTGGCTCTGTCAGACACAGGAGAAGCTTCTAGCAGCTTCTCACAGAAGCCACCTCTGTAGCCCCCCCGCTACCAAATCTTTGCCACGCAAACCCATTTGTCCAAGTACCCCCTTTTTATGTCTGTGCGGCAGAAAAGGGAGATTATTCTGGCACTGGCTGGATCTAATGCAACTCCCTGATATTCTTATCCATAGGGGTTTGCCTTGGGTATTCTAGGTGTCTTGTTTTCAGAGTTTAAAGACCTGTATTATTTTAGCTTGAGAGTAGCATTTCTGTGTCTACTAGGGAATTAGACCCTTGTGGATGTATCTGAAAAGAGAACTATAGCACTGTCTGGGGTTAATTAGGTGCGATAGATACATTTGCAGTGATTCAAAGAAGAGGCATCATGTGATGTCCTTTTTAGTTGGTCAGCCTTTCTCAAAGCCACTTGTACTTTTAGCAGGAAGGTGAACTTGGTGTAAGTTTGTAAGAAAGATTTCATAAAGCTATAGTTTTGGGCTTTTTTTCCTTTAGTAGTCAGAGAATATGGATCATGCCAAAACTGCTTTGGTAAAGGGGCATAATTTCCAAACAGCATAATGATAATCAAAGTGGCATGCAACACATTACGCCTGTGTTATTTTGTATCATCAAACCAGAAAGTAGACATGTAGACCAGTTTCAGTGTGTTTTCATACAACATAATGCTTAAACAAGCGTAATGCTCAAGCCTTGTAGACCAGGCCAAATGTAAAGAACTTTGAGGAGTGAAGGGGCTAAATATGCCTCAGAAAGTCTTAGTGAAAGTTTGTTCATGTAACATATATGTTGAATGAGCTGGAAGGGGGTGTAATAGGCATCAGCTTAGACTTCATTAAATCTCATTTGGACTCCCCATTGAATTTGGTCTTGTCTCAATAAAGTACTGTCTTTGCTATGAAAGAATCAAAACAAGTCCGTGAATGAAAGAAACCCTGACCCTACTGAAATCAGAGACAAAACTCTCATTGACAGCCAGGATTTCGTCTCACATGCCTAGAATTTTTCAGAGGCATTCAAGAATATTGCAAAGCCCCCATAAGATTTCCGCGTAAAAAGAGCTCCAAAGTAATGTGTATTCCTCTGCTCACAGACGTTCCGTAAGGAATCTACCCACCTTCATAGTGAATTTGGGCCTTGGTTTTCACAGGTTCCTGCTTTCCTTCCCTGAGGCAGATCTCTCAAATCAAATGCTCTCTGTGTGTGATAACTATTTCCAGGGTTTTGTGGATGCAGCTGAAAGCTCTGCTCTGGACAACAGCCGTATTTTGACTGTTTCATGACTTTCAGTTTTGTGTGGGAAATAAGGGCTACACATCTGGACAAGATGATGAATGATAGTTTGACAAAACCTGAATAGGACTTAGGATTTCAGGTGCTGTTGAGCTCTTTTTCCTATGTCTGTTCAGAAGTAGAGCAACTAAATTGCAAGTTGACAGAAGGCTCAGTGTTGGTTGCATATGGTTTTTTTGGCCTGATTCTGTGAACTTAGCTTGTGAATCACACAGTGGACTCAGTGGTGAACACTTCAGAAGGCAGCAGGAACCTGCATTACACTGTGCTGTGTATAGGCAAGCAATTATATTCCTGACTGCTAGGGGAACCTGCTTAACAAATGGAGCTATAGAAAATGGGAACTACCTGATGGAGCAAACAGAATGAAAGAAAAAAGCCTCTGAATTTCACTTCTGAGGCTGCTGTGTTCAAGTGATTGATTTTTATATTAAACTTACTTCGTTACCTCTTAATATCCCCTGCCCACCTACACACACACATGTTCAACTTCACGCGAGGGGTGTGGGAACTAGTTTTTCCTACAGTGTTGGCAAACTGGAGTGCTCTTGTTGCTTTGTGGAGTTAACACTAGTTATGGCATATCTGAGGTAGTAAGAGAGACTTTCCTGTGCAGGCACAGCAAGGAACCCAAATTCAGAGCATGCACAGCCCCTACTTTTATGTAAAGCTGCAAGCAGGCCGGCCATGAGGCCCTGGGAGGCACGTACAGGCAGGCTAGCAGCTCTGCTTTCCTGTGTGCATATGCACGTTCCACAGATGTTGGCACTGCTTTCATAAATTGTAGGTGATTTTACAGCTGCATCTGAAGCACTTAAGCCTCGTTATGAGAGTGGGCTGCTCAGGGGTGATCTAATGAGAATCTAAGTAGATGTACCATTCCCTCCTGCAGTGGTTGGAGGTAATGAGACTGCCATCCTAGAAAATGTAAAGGAGAGTCATTTGTCAGTACTAGTAGGAGTCATTAGGAAGAGAGAGACTGCACAGGAACCCCAGGAAATACAAGCCAACAGAGACATCTGTAAAGCAACACGTGCAGGATGATACCACACTAATTGTCTGCCTGGTACTGTATGCATTACACAACATTACCAATTCTCTCTAAACAAATTATCTGTGTACCAGATACAAGATTAGCCAGCATACGTTTATGGATATGAGCATATTTAGTTGTGTCTAGTTGAGATAAAGAGGCGAGTATAAGAAGGGTTTCTTCCCTGTATTTGTAGTGTTGGTGATAGAGGCATTGTAAATTGAACGTAAAATTTTGACTACCAGTTCCCAACAGGTAAAATGTACTTGTGACTCCTGTGTTGTGACAAGTCCACAGGTCAATAAATCCCTTTTGATTCTTCTCTTTCATTGAATATACTAATTGCTAATGGAAGCAGAAAGGCAGAATGACATGTCTCTATAAAGGTTATAAATTTCAGAATTAATTATATCTTGAGGCCATCTCAATATTTATGTTTTTTTCCCTATAAAGCAATGATTTTGCTGAAAAGTAATTAATAATTTCTTAATAGAAACAAAAGACATAAGTAAAATCAGCTTAACCAAGTTAGGTGTTTCACCATCACAGTATCTCAAAGGCTGGACAAGTAGAACACAGTAAAGAAATTGCCAAGTAAATGACCATAGATTGAGATATGACAATATTGTTTTAACTAATCGTTCATACTGGTTTTCAGAGTTAGTAAACCTAGCAATTACTGTTACCTGGCCAGAAGCTCAGCACTGCTGCACCCAAAATAGAAAACCATCAACTTGTGGTTGAAAGAACATCATGTCATTTAGGGCTGAAATATGCAAGTGGTAAATACAGAATTTTGCACATGCATTGTTCTGGACAAATTTTGTACAGCCAAGCCCCCTGAACTGTGTATGCAATTTTTAAAACATGTATGTGCAGATGGATTAACTTGTATACTGGCAGAGGCCTCTGTGGCACATCTCTCTCAGCGAGGTTTTTAAAGAGCATTTTTTTTCCTCCCTTCTGGTGCCTTTAGATTGGCGGATGACCATTCAAGTAAAAGAGGAACTTCTGTGTAAAGTGTAAAGAAAACTTCCCTTTTCCTTCCCCCCCCCCAGCCCCAAATATATAAATAAGAAGTGTGCTGAGTCCAAGGTTTTGGGTCCTCTAATGGGTCATAGGAAACCTGTAGCTGAAAGGAGGCCTGCAGTTTCTTTTTTATTGTGTTTTATAGCCCTCCTGTACTTGTCATGTCTCCCTCCTTTTTTTTTCTTGCTTTGATAATCAGCTTTTCTAGGTTTTTTTAAGCCCTTGTGCATATCTGAAAAATGGAAGGGGTTTGATGCTCCCCTACTCTTCACCGTTGTGGTCACCCACACCCGTGTAAAATAAGCACCCATGTGGATGGTTTTTGGTTGTGCGAGTTTGCACTAGTGTGAAGAATGGCACAAAGTAAAAGGCAGCAACATTCTTTTATGGTACACACACAGTCGTGTGTTTGAATATCTGGCTGTTAAGCCTTGATACTTGGGGATCAACCAGCATGGTTCTGCAACAGCCCTCTTGCCCTGACAGACATGGGAACTTTCAGGGCCATTGGATTGCTGTGGTGGATTGTTAGGAGGCAAAGAAATAGTCCTGGTAAGAGTAATGCTACAAATGGAACAAACCGTGTGTGCAAAATGGAACTTAAGTTTTTAGACATTAGATTCAGATTTGCTAAATGAGCAGTGATGAAGTATTGTCACCGGAGCCAAATTTGGCATTGACAGAGATTTGGGGTGGCACCAATGATATGGGCGCAGCCACCAGATGGGCTGCATTTCTTTACAAATTATTTTGCCATATCAAAAATTTCCTACCAGAGAGCTAAACCAATGAAAGAGTGTGTAAGGAACAGTTATGCCTTTTGATGTGGGCCAAGTGACCTAACACCTATTTTCCATCTCCAGCTTCTGTATGCTTTTGGTTTAGGGAACTGTAGTAACTGCCAGCATCTGCTTCTATCTGCTTGGGAGTTGGTTTCATTTTGGGTTTGCATATCAACTACTATGCTCTGCGTCTGCGACTTTTAACTCCAAATATCAATCTCCGTACTAAATCATTGCCAAGTAACCTTCCATTCTTCTTTTCCACGCTGCCCATCTAATCACCAGCTACGAGCACACAGCTCCTGCCTGCATGCCATCAGAATGAGTCTGAGCTGCTCAAACCTCAACTCCAGCCTGAACATGAATTTTTATCTCTGCAGGAATATCAGGAAAAAAAAAAAGTCACCAGGGCTACCAGTTCTCGTTATTGTTTGTATTTATATTTTTGGTTCAACTTCTTTCCTCCCTGGAGGTTTTGATTCCACCAGTTTTGTTTGGGTTTGATTGGGCTTGCTTTTTTTTATTGCTCTCCCTCTTCTCATTTTGTTTTCTCCATTCTTTCATTGGAGGCAATGAGCCGTCCAGCGGTCGGAACTCCCCTGTCCCCTATCGGCCCGACAGCCGCCCTCTCACTCCAACTTACGCTCAGGCCCCTAAACATTTCCATGTTCCAGGTAGGAGCTGGCACTGTATGTGTCTCGGTGTCCTGTCACAGTGTAGAATGTAGCCTTTGTAACTTTTGTCTTGTCTCCATCGTTTCACACTGTTTACCATGGGGTGTACCCTCAGGGTTTGGAACTGTTTCTGGGCTTGCTGAGAGGAGTAGTGCGTTAAGAAATGGGGGGGGGGGGGAGTGTTCATTGTGATTTTTACCTATTCTGTTGGTCAGGTGTTTCACTGTTAGAATGCCTTGGTTTTCAGGGTCTGTTGATGGCCTGTGAGCTGGATATGAGCTATGTAGGGCTTGATTTTTCTCCCAGTTGCACCAGCTGAGCACCGGCATAACTCTGCTAACTTTGGAGGAGTTGGTTTTGATTCACATGCGGAAAAGAGTTGACCAGTGAGCCATTACCTATGTTGTTCATTCAGATTGTTGTGACTTGTTTCAGTCTTGAACCCAACAGTTCTGGTTTAGTGTTCCCTGTTTTTTTTAAAGCAGATGAAGATGTTTCTTTACTTGTTTTGTGCAATGGCTTGGTGTCCTCAGAGAGACCTGCAGATCCACAAGGATACGTATGCCTTAGGATGCCCTCTCTATAAAGGGCAGTCTCTGTTTTGAAGTGAGCTGCACAGTTCTTCCAGCCTCTGAGAAGATCATCTGGTTTGGATTTTGATGAGATGAGGGTGTATGTCCCGAGGGTTGTGGACATGCATCTTCTGACTGCATCAGTGCTAGCTGAAAGCCTTATTATATCCAGTTATTCTTCAGGTCCCCTTCAGTCTAGTATCCCTTTGCACTGCCAGAGGTTACTGCTCTTCCTCCTTTTCTCAGATCTGGCAGATAAACTGTTTGTGGGAACTTCCCTTTCAGTCAGTGTGACCTGGCTTGGCTAAGGTAGGCTGTTTTAACTGCTTGAGCTAACCTGGCTCACTTTGACTTGCGTAAGCTAAAGCGCACTTGCATGAATAGCTCTGAGTAATAATCTCTAGCATGGTGGGAGAGCTGTCCTCTTCAGCTGGCGCAGTGCAGCCACAGAAGGAGCTGTGTTCCTACTCCTTACAGCTTTCTGGTATAGATGTGCGCAAAAGTACTGCATGACTACCCTTGTAATATTTATACCTATTTTCTGGTCAAGTAGCCATAACAGATCACTAACAAGAATGAAATACCTCAGTGTCTTTGCGTGCAATGAATTTGCCTGTTTAGTCAAGGATGTAGGGTTCTGCAGAGTAAGATTTGCCTCTGTTTCGATAGATTTTTAGGGTTAGCTTTCCTTAATGGCAAAGGCTAGGTTGTCTCCTGTAGCACTTTAATTGGATCTGTGATACACAGCATGTATTTCTAAAATGCTTTTTCATCTTTCATTCTAATGGAACTGAAAACTTTTTTCAGGCAGTTTGAAGTAGCAAAATGGGTTTCTGACATTAATTTTCTAGTTCCCGGTAGCTCATTTTGGTCTTCTAATAAGGTTTTGACAGATTTTTGCACTGTAACACTGATTTTGGATTAACTTTTGTATTTGTAGCTGTGCCGAATACATGAAGTGTTGGCTTGGGTGGGAAGGTAGTTTAGAACAAACTGGTTCCTGTCTTAGATTATTTGTAAAAATATGATATCTTTTAGACATGCTGTAGATTTTCCACATTAGAGTTCGGGGAAGTGTTTTTATTCTGATTTACATTGATAATGTGCAATGTGGTGGGCCTTCCATAAAAAAAATTACAAAAAAGAAATAAAATCTGTCCTTGTGGTTTGAGAATTAGTAGTATATCAGTTAACACTGCATAAAGCATCCCTTTGACTCACTGAAGTGTAGCTGTTGTTGACTGTTCAAAACAGTGTATTAGGCAGCTATTTTGTTCTCTGGATTTTGAAGTGAAGTAGGCTCACTGCATTCTCCTCTGCTCAATCCAGCCAGTCAGTTGGAAAGAAAATTGAGCTGTTATGACTGAAGCACAATTTTCCACAAAAGTTATTTGGGGTAGTTTTCCCCAAATGGCTTGTATCTTCACCATTGAAATGTCTTGCTTGTTTGCATTTCTTCTCTAACTTTTATCCCACTGATAATCTTCTGAATGTTTAAAATTAATGGTTCATGACTTGGATGCATCCACATGTTACAGAATCAGCTCCAAAGGACTTCATACCACGTGTCTTTGACTTTTCACTTGTTCTTACATTTTCTTTTCTTTAAACAATCTGATTTTGTATAATACTAGAAATAGCTTTCTGGCTTTTTCTTGTGCTACATCCTTGATTTGGTCTGTCTGTTGTTTTAGTGTTGGAGTTATCTTTATCTACAACTGAAGTAGTTTTCATATTCCCGTTTTTCTGTTTCTCAATTTCACAGATCAAGGTGTCAACATTTACAGAAAGCCGCCCATCTACAAACAACATGGTAAATGATCTTTCCCTTTTTATTTCAAAACTGGAGTGTCAACTAAATTAAAAGGCATGCAGATTAGTGAAAAGCATTCAATTTTTACTTTGTAAGCATAAAAAATTAGTAGTCCAAGCTTGAAACACCTGTTATTGCATGTCCTGCTGAGTGATTATGTTTTAAAGCACAATGTTTCATTTGGATCATATGGTTTAAATCTTGGCCATGTTGATATTAATAGCAAAATTGCCATTAACTGGGATTTTGCTGTCTCTTTAGCATTATGATGCCTTCCTGTATTTCACTTCTTTATATTTTCAGAATACAGGTACTGATCATGTTAAAATGGATTAACAACAGACTGTTCTCTGACAGGAACTTCATGGAATATCCTTATTTTAAACAGACAAAGTACAATAATTTATTTCAGCAGCAAAGACGGAGATGTTATTATCAGACTGGAATTCCAAATGTACCTGTGGCTTTAAATCAGAATCTTTAATTATTGAAGATAATATAGGTGACTTATCACTGACAGGACTAATTTGATTCTCAAGCCCTGTGATGCACCTCAGGTAGTGCGCCGTACTTGTTTTTCCAGGTGTTTGCATTCTGAGTTGGACAGCAGTGTTAGTGCTCTAAGCTTTTCGGTGTAGACGTTGTTATAGCAAGTCTGAAATAACAATGATGGCAGAAGCCTGCTGCCTTGCCAGTCTTCAGTACTGCAGAGCAAGGTCCCAGTTATCACGGAGTGTGTTCACTCTTCCCTTCTGCTGTGGACAGAAAACTTTGAATAGGAGGTGATTTTTATGGAATGTGGTGAAAGATGGATGACTCCACTTTTTAAAGACTTTGAGTTTGCATCCCTTTGCAGACCCTTTATCCAATGAAATGTATGTCGGGTTAAGTAGCAAATTAGCAGTACTACAGGGTTTAGATGAACAGTTGACTGAGAGCCATTGAGCTGAGATGATTAGGAAAGCCCAGGAAGTCCATTCTGTAGTCAGGAGTTAGCATTGCTGTGGTATTCCGTCAGGGTTTCTTCCTCTTTCTTTGTTAAGTTTCAAACCATATGCTCATTTTGGAAAAAGTCTTAACATTTTTTTTGTTTATTTTTATGGTTTTAATGTATCTCCTCACCTCCCATTAACATGTGAATGTTTAACCACTGACATCACCAATTCTAATACGTAAGTACTGTTTGAAGTCATGCTTTTGTAAACTCTGACAAGCTTCCTCCATACCTGCAATTATGCTTAGAGTTTCCCAATCATAAAATGCTCAGAATTCCCAATGATACCTAATACTGATGTGCCTAAACTATCCTGAACATGTTGGATGAGCAACACAGTGCTTCATTTTGTTAACAGATGTCTTTCTGTTTAAAAAAAAGAGAAAAGGAAAAAAAAGTCCAGAACTCTTGCTTCTGATATGATAGCTTCATACAAGAGAAGGTGATTTGAGCTAACAGTTTGCAGATAAGAGGTAGTTAAGGCTAGTTTTAATGTAAACTGAATCCTATTGGATTCTCTTTTTTTAATGTCAAGAAGTGAAAGCCATAATGCACATCCTCACATGCTTTTAAGAGACTTTGGCTTAGACTGGAATCTTAAGTGGATGCCCCACTGCTGAGATATTTTATTGGTGAGGTTCATTTCATTGCAAGTGCCTTTCCCTGCCAAGCTGATCTGAATGGAGTTTAGTATTTATTGATAAATTCACATCTGCTTTTACTGCTACTGCATGCTAATAAGCAAGGGCACGCAGCAGAAAAAATCCACTGGTTAAATAAACATATTTGTTTCAGATTTCTTTTTCTGTTTGTTTTGCAGCTTTTCACAGAAACATAGGAAATAATTAGCATCAGTAGAGTTAAAATCAGTGCTGTTCCTCTGAACTATTTGTTTTCTTGCCCTAGAGGGAAGACAGTTCAGTACATAAATGTGGTTTCATCTGCGTTAATAATCAGCTGTCCTTAGGAGATATTGGCAAATACTGTTAGATTGAATTTTCTCACTCTTGCCTAATCATTCTAACACTGTGCAACCCTAGTAAAATCCAAAGCTGATTTGGGGTTATTTTGGGGATGGGGATGAGGGAGGAGAGGAAGGTTTGATTCCAATCTACTGGCAAGAGAAAGACATTACTTTGCTTCAGATTGCAATAGAAAAGCAAAACATGAAAATGTTTGCTTTTGAAAGTTAACTCCTTGTAAAGTATAAATTTTTGCCAAAATAAGGAAGACCTTTATATTGATACAGATGATTACATAGCTAAGTTCCCTGATTGCCATCTAGATGCAGCTGCTTTGGCAGCACAGAGCAAGTCCTCCGAGGATATCATCAAGTCCTCCAAGTTCCCAGCAGCTCATGCACCAGCACCCAACGAGATACCAAAGATTGAGACGGACCACTGGCCAGGTCCTCCCTCCCTTGCGGCCATAGGTATGCAAAAAAAAATTATACAAGCGATGCGGCTTAAAAGGTACTGGTAACCAAAGTAGATTAATACTGGAGCTGTAAAAATGGGTAGTGAAGATAGTGCCCACTCCAGGTGTTCACCAAAAAGTGCAGTTCTTCTGGTGAGACCTCCGAGTGTCTGTGTATTTAAAACTATTGAATAGCGCTGAGTAGAAGTTCTTGCTAAAGAATTGGACTTTGGAATTGATCACATAGATATTAAGCCAGAGACAAATTATGTGAACTCCCGTACAGTAGCTTAAAAAATGTGGTGTGTCACACAAGCCTGACTTCTTTCAGTTATTGTCTATTTAATCTTTTAGTCCTAAGCTAATAGCAAATATTCCACAGAAAATATGATTGCTTCCAACCACATAACTGATTTCATGGCAAGAAGCAATGACTGAAATGGAACAATTAACGGACTAAAAAAGTCGTGATTTTCAGAGTTACTGTTTTTACAGACTTTGTATTTTTCTT
Organism: Gymnogyps californianus; assembly: GCF_018139145.2. NCBI lineage: Eukaryota > Metazoa > Chordata > Aves > Accipitriformes > Cathartidae > Gymnogyps > Gymnogyps californianus. The sequence continues at coordinate 9,895,151 of NC_059476.1, forward strand.
CTGTGTTGTAGCACTACAGGTATCTTATTTTCTTTAAATCACGTGCATCATCATTTTACATTTTTTTTTGTTTTGTACTTTTTTTTCCTTTGTTAATTTTTATTGACCCCTGTAGCATAAAATAAGCTATCTAGCCTGGTTCATTTATGAAGTCATGTCTGAAACACTGAAGGTGTTGCCTGCTTCACGTTTCTGTGAAGGAGTGTATGGTTTTCATTGCAATGGGATTTTCATAGAAGTGCTGGGAGAGGAGACACAGGGTGGGAGAGCTCAATGACCAATTGAAGGGGCTGCATAAGCAGCGGCAATTTTTTGAAAATGTCCTTTATATAGGATTGCAGCCTGACAAACATTACCGTCACAGTGATAACATCTACATACTTGCAACTCTCCTGACAATGCTTGTGATAACTACAGCATTATTATGTCGTATGTCTGAGGTGGAGCCTTTGTTGGAAATTTTGGCTCTCAGCTCAGTCTCTAGGCAGTGGATGACAACTTTTAATTGTTTCCAGTAGAACAATTCCTTGTATATTGGCTATCAGGTGAGTTTGTTACACCTGAGAAACTAAACAGGATTGTTTGGAAACTATAAAGATAAAAATGTGCTCATGGACATATTTTATTCAGAAATAAGAAGGCATCGTACAAGATTAATCACTAAAAAACAAACCCACAAGCCTCAGGTTTTTCAGCTTGTTGTCTGATTTTGAGTGTGATATTTTGCTTACAGAGCTAGAATGAGCTCAACTGTCAAAAAAATGAGTATTACTGCTATTGTACTGAAAAGTGTTGCAAAAGCCTGAGACACCAAACAAAATAATAAATAATTTAAATACAAACAAACAATTTATCCATAACTTTTTGTCTCTCTCCATATTAGCATCGATTTAACACTGCTGTACAAAACATTTAATTGATATAAATCTTCTGATACTTTAGTTGCAAAATTCAGTTTTCATTCAAATAAAACACTGAGTTTGTCTAGCATAGGGTTGGTGAATAACTATATCAGGATATAGCCTGTGCAGAAAAAAATACAACTGCTGTCTAAATGCTTGCAGCAATATCATATTCTATGCATTCATGGAAGTGTCCTGGTGTCCAAATTGGACTATTTCTTAAGAATATTCAAGAAAATAAAAGATTATTCAATAAAAAGCAAGGAACTAAAATATGGAACACCTGTGTCTTAATTAATTTTAACTTTATCCAATGGATCAAATTAGTTTGCTTCGTTTTAGACTAAAAATAATTCCTTGTTTATTCCAAATATGAGTGTCCATTTAGGAGATTGATGTAGTTTAATTTTCCATTTGAAATGTTGACTCAGATTTGCTTTTCTGAGTCTAGACAAAAGTATAAATGTAAATCAGACTTTATGTTTTCAGCCACTGATAGAGTTACTGGTGCCATTAAACCCCATGTTTCCAGAACTAGCAATCTGAGCTCCTTTTTTCTATTACATTGATTCATGGCTTTTGTATCCAGGACTGTTGCTTGGTTTGGAACTCAGGTGCAGTTTAACTTCTTGTTCATTTTATAAGAAGCCTGATAGCCATAGGGAAGGTTATCTGAGTGAGTTTATTAAGAGTGAGTTTTGAAAAAGTCTTTTGAGTCTGCAAGAAAATACTGCTTTGTTTATTCAGTAAATCAAACTGACCAGTACTTTGAACTAGCATTGAAATCTTCAAGCTGCAGTTGAACTGATACACAAAGCTCTCTCTGTACTGTGATTTTATGGAAGCAGGAGCTGACATGAGACGCAGATCAAGTGGAAGAGAGGAAGATGATGAGGAGCTACAGAAACGCCGGCAGCTGCAGGAGGAGCAGCTCATGAAGGTGGTTATAAGCTTGTCTTCATGCTGTTTCTGAACGCCATCCAAAAAGTGCCCCTTTGTTTTCTGTAAGCAATTTCTACTAATGCCTCGATCAGCTTTATTTTATTGATTTTATTTTTTTTAATTGCCATTTATAGCTCAACTCTGGTCTGGGACAATTGATATTGAAAGAAGAGATGGAAAAGGAGAGTCGCGATAGGTCAGCCCTTTCTGCCAGTCGTTACGATTCTCCAGGTAATTCATGTAGGCAATAAAGCTAATAATGAACAGTGAATAATGAACACCACATATACATATATCAAGCGGTCTCCCAGCAGAGAGACCGCTGGGAAGACCGCTTGATATGTCTATACGTGGTGTTCTTCCCTGAAAAATGGCCTAATTCATTAGCTAGTTTTGGTGAAGGGAGGAGTGTTGTGGTTGTTTTTTAATTACAAGAGATACGAGGTTGAGGATTTTCAGGCAATTTTGAGGAGAGAGATTTTCTAATATAGATAAGGAGTGAGGTAAAATATTCAGTGACTATCACATCACACACATGCTAATAGGCTGGGTTATTAAATTACAATAACATGTTTTGCTTAAACTGGTAGTTCCTGTCACTGTTTAGTCTCTCCTCCCAGGGACAGAAAATCAGCAACCTTTGCACATGCACATGCACAGTGGGGCTGCATATTCCAAACACAGCCAGTGTTTTGGCCTTGGCTGACGTTTTGATTGGGTGTATTCTGTTCCAGAGCAAAAGCACAAAAGTCAACTTTGGTTAATTGGTGGCTTAAATTCTTGGCCTCATTGCACATTTTGATATACATCTGGGGCCTTCTCAGATCTTCAGAGAAGGGTTTGGGCGTTTCATTTCACTGTCTTCATCCACCAGTCATTGTAGCACAGCAGCTGTACTGCAGGCCAAGAAGGGACAGCACATTATTGGAGATGTGTCCGTCCCTCTTTGCAGTGATAATCAGTGCAGTCATCAGTTGCCTTTTGTGGAATCAGTGGTACCTTTCCCAAAACTGCTTATTGCTAGCAACAACAGTGCCTCAGGTTCTACATTCCCTGCCCTTCTGTGGTAAAAATAACATTTAAAAAACTAAAAATTGGATTCTTATATCCAGGATCTTGTCTGAAGGAGCTGTATTAATTGTAGAAGTGCTATTGATCATTATACTGACAATCTTTCTATTTATTCATCTTTTTATCTATATTTGAAAACACACCCTTGACATTTCCACATTGTCTTTATCTTGCTTGTGCAGTTTCTGAGGTCAGTGCAAATGCTAAGTTGAATGCCCCCAGATACCTTATCTCACTTCATTTCAGATGAAAGCAGGAGTCACAGAGCTCTGTTGAATCATGTCACGTTCTCAGAAGTGTCACATCATGTACAGGATAACTATAATTTCAGATCAGAATGCCACATTCTAACTTGTTTGTATTCACTCAGCACTGCCCATTCTGATCGTTCTTCTGTTGAAGTCAGTACCAAAACATCTGTCAATTACAGTGTTACAGGACCAAAACTAATAGCCTTTTCTCCTTTGTAGCAAAAAATGGCAAGCTGAAGCATGTGAATACAGAGAGAACGGAGTGCGCTAGTTATATGTATCTTGGCTTGTGCAGCAGCAGAAGCTGGGAGCCTGAGTGCAATAATAGTTGCAGTAGGAAGGATAGAAAGGAAATTCATGAAAGGTTCAGAGGGTATAATGATATATAAACCATGTGTACCACTTAGGAGAGTGGAATTGAATGGACCTGCATGGGAGACTTAACAGGGAACCTATCCAGTCAAATACTGCTGATCTTGGGTTCTCCTTGTCCTTTATCTTGGTCCCATCACAAGATGCAGAGCAATACATTATCTAGCTAAGGACTAAAAAGTTATTTTCCTCTGTTGTCTGATCCCTGAGCATTACTTTCAACTCAGTGGAGACCACTTTGATTTTGAGCCTGGCAAAATCACAGTGTCCCTTCTTGATGACCTGCCACCATGGCACATGGCTGCATGTAACTTACAGAATGTATGGCAGGTTGTGATGAGTTTGGGGCTGAGATGTTAGTTTCTTAAAGTCAGTGTGTCTCAGTTGGTTATGTATATGTTTAGCTCTTTTAACTGTGTTTTTTATGCTAGTTGATTCCTCAAATGTTCTTGGTTTTGAGTTTCCATGGGATTTTTCCAGTAAAAGATTTTTCCCTTCCTCATTCAACAGCACATGCTTCAGCCTCCAAAACCTCTTCTCTCCCTGGCTATGGAAAAAATGGACTTCACAGGGTAAGGAGATGGTGATTTTGAGAAGCGAAAGGTGGTTTAATTATCCATGGTATTTATTTCCGTATTAATTGTGTTGGATTTTCAGTTTGATCAAGGTTTCTTGTAAGACCATCTGAAGTCAGACAAAACCTAATTTCCCTTCCCACAAACTACATTGTTAAAAAGGCAAGAAAGCAATGCAAGAAACGTGAAAATTGAGGGGGGGGGAAAAAAGGCTTAAAGCAATTTATTTCTCCCCATATACCAACCTGCTTGTGAAGTCATGAACTGTGAATTTATCTGCATGTCCCTCTTCTGTTACAGCCGGTGTCTACAGATTTTGGTCAGTACAACAGTTATGGGGATGTGAGTGGTGGTGTTAGAGGTAAGGCTGAGGAGCCTTTTTAGATGCCACATTACTGAACATGTTACGATGTTTGATCACTTCTGCTGTTTTATTTTAAGGTTGTGGATGTGATTACTTTGTATTTGCTCAGTACATTTTAACTTCCTCTGGTAAACTCAACAATTAACTCAAACTGCAAATACCTATTAAAAAGTTTGGGTTTATTTTGCTAAATCTGCTATGTGGAGCTGATCCTTGTTTATGCCAAGGGACTGCTTAACATTGGTGCAAATGGAAAGCAGGTAACGTGTATATTATCAGGAATATGTACTGAGTTCTGTTAATGGTGTTTTCTTTCTCCTAAAATTACCATCCACTGCACAGTCTGAAAGAATGTGCCACAGTGAAGAAAGGAGGATAATGCCTTCTAGTCCTCATTGCTGCTCCTGATTTTCATTATGACTTTGAGCTAGATGTGATATCAGTCATTGCCTAATAAAAATTGACAATATTTATGAAAGTTATGAAACTTTGAGAGTTAATGTTTTGAAATGGTTTGAGCTGTGAGAGAGAGAGGGAGGCTAGTTATCACCAAAGTGAGATTGATCCCGACTATCTTAGATACCCTACAATCAGGCATCTTCTGTTGGTGCTTGTGTCTCTTTATAGACTGTGGAAGAACCTAGACAGCTACCTGATGGCAGAGGTTAGGTGAGGTGAATCCTGCTCTACACATTTGAATTTTAGTTGGCTGTTTATTCACTTGATTGTGGTTTTGTGTCTCTTAATATTTCCAAAATGACTTGATTTTCCTGAATGAGAAGCTTACTCGAAATGAAAAGGGCTGCAATATTTGGCGTGTTTGACTCTTTACAAACTAAGTCCAAAAGTAGGAAGGTTGCTGGCCTTAGAAAATCGGGTGGGATTTTGAAAAGATCAGGTAGACCAGAAGACACAAGAATTATCTGGTAGATTGTGACTAATTCCTGTTCTTCCACGCTCTAAAGCTGATGAGATTTCTCTTTTGCTTTTCAGATTTCCAGGTAGAGTACGGGTTTTCATCAATCAACTGACAACAGAACTAAAAGCATCTGCTTTCTTGTTGAAGTCTGAATTTCTGCTACAGGGAAGGGTTTCTTAAGACAGTAGCTTTGATTTTCCTGCATGTTTAAGCATAGTCACCAATGTAGATTCTTATCAACAAAAAACAGGCACAGCCTCAGATTCCTCCTTGTTACCTCCCCAGAGCTGGGTTGAGACAGCTCACACCAGTTCTGTGACTTGCTCTGTAAAATCCACTGTCTGTTGATCTATGAGTTGTCTGTAATAGTCCTCCCTGGACAGCTGAGGGTGGATTTATTTCCAGCCTCTCTCGTACGGACCCCAGAGACATATAGAAAGTCTCTTCTGGAGGCAATTTTCTCCCATACCAGGAGCCTTGAACTCCTCATTTTTACCCTGGAATTTGCTCTCCAGACAAGATGGCTGGTCAATAGTTTTCTACAGTGCTGCCATCACAGATGCACCAGTAAGAGGTGTGCTTGCAAATATAAACCCTTTTACTCCAAATCCTGTCTGCAGGGGTTTTTCCAGAATGGTTTGAGTCTGGCTGGCTCCTCAGCACAATCACAATATGAAATGGCAATTTAAGAAAGGGTTTAATTACTTGGATAATTTTGTTAATGGTTTATCAAAATCATGATGATTGGAAAGAGAATAAGGTTATGGGAGGAGAGAGGATTTGTCCATGTATTGTGCTCAAAACGTTATTTCGTTAGGAACAGTACCTCTGTCAAAACAGCACCTTTTTACCATATCCCTATTTGTGTTCATAGTAAAAATTTCCCATTGTAGAGACAAAAAAAAAAAAAGATCCCTCAGCTGATACAGTAAGTGACAGGAAGGAAAGCCCAGAGGTGTAAGAGTGCTTTGTATGCTGTTGGGTGGGATCTGAATTAGTGCTGCTGCATATTTGTCCAGAGAAGAACCCTACTTAGTCACTGGGGTGGGAAGGGGCCCACCATTGTCTTGGGGTCCCCAGGTCCACCTGGGAAGTGATGTTGGTAGGCTCAGTGGGGAGCTATTGCCAGCCTTAGCAGTGACAGAAGGCTGTGGTGGCAAAGAGGATCAAAGGATCCCTCTGCATGCCTCAGAGAAGTAGCAAACAGTAGCCATGGCAATGATCTATATAAGACTAATATTAAGACTTGAAGGAAGTCTCAGGGCAAATTCACCTTTGTTTTCACCACTACTTGAGTGCCTTTACCCTCTGTGTGTGTAACCTATGTGTTTGATGTATACCTGTATCTGATGCAGTCCCTTCCGGATGGTCATGTCCCTGGAATGAGAATGGACAGAGGAGTATCTATGCCTAACATGTTGGAGCCAAAGGCAAGTGCAGATGTTATTCACTTTCCTTCAAGACAGTGAAGATTTGACTATGAAATACAGATAAAATATGGGAAATGTCTTAGTTCCCTTGTTTTTCTTTACCTCACCTCAGTCCCTGCTCCTTACGTGCCAAACCTCTCCCTTTGTTCTGGACTTTGCCTGTTACAGGTGTTAGTATTCAGGCAGGCTGAGGGCAGCCCAGGTGTGCTTCTTGGGTTAAGGAGGCTTCTCTAGAGACAAAACGAAGATACTGAAGATGCTCAATAGCTAGTTCTCTGTCAAGCCTCCAGTAGCCAAAACAGCAGGCCAAACTCGATGGGAAAGTCTCAGATCTGTCAGGTTGGAAAAGTGATGCAGAATATTGTGGCTCACAACACACTGTTGAGGCTGTCTTAATTTAAAAATTAATGAAATACATGGATCTTTGTTTCAGATTGGAAGTTAGATACTTCCGTGGCTGTCTGGATCTGTTCTTTAGCTCTCAGCACTGTTAGCCTGACACCTTTCAATAATGTTGAATTCCCTATATAAGAAATTCTTCAGGAGATTTATTGGAAAAAGAGGCAATGTCAGCTCAATATAAGATATAAATTAAAATGCTTTTGCAGCTATGTCTAGAGATGTCTGAGTCAAAAATGAACATAATATATAGAGGGGATTCAACCAGGGCTGTGTTTTAAATCTTATAACTTTCTCTATTGCTGGTGAACCTTCCAAGAAATCATGATTTTGCCAAAGTTACAAGGATCAGCATTTCTGCAGTTAAGTGAGGAGCTCGTTTTGCAAACCAGATTGCTACTTATGCTTCCGAGTCACCTCCAGACAAACTGTACAAGGCAATAACCCTAGCTTTATAAGATGAGACCCCAGTGCAATGTATATTAACAAGTGGTTTTGTATATTATATAAATAAGACCTTGGGGACATCCCCAACTCCTGAGATACTACTTTTTATTCCAAATAATTTCTCTTTCAGTGCAATAGAAATTCTTACAGCCACCACTGCTGTTGATGCACCCAGTGATTTGGAATGTTATTTTGGGTGACAAATTCTGTCAGTATTATTAGTGATAAAATTTATGGGAATTTTCATGAGATAAAAGGTCACTTTCTGTTGATGTTTATAAAGGTGATGCCAGACCCTCAGCATGTGTGAATTGGCAGTATTTTTATTTATGTCATTGGTCCAACACTAACTTAAACTTGGTTAAGTAAAAGAAGCCAACTCAAAGTCAGCATGAAACACATGAAAAGTGAAAATTAGTAAACTTAAGAGTGACCAAATCTTACCAAATGGTTCTCCAGAAAGGACAGAATTTGTGCATCCTGCCATCCCAGATTGAGACATGCCTTGTTGTGAATATCTAAATATAAAATGTACTTATGACCGTAGATTTTGACTTAAACTCTGCCTGTTTAAATATGAAGTTACATTTTAGTTTCCTATAATGCTGTATATGGTAGCCATTTCCAGTATCAAACATAAACAATGTAATTCAAAGTATAGACTTAATTGTACAATTGTGACAATGTCAGAATCTCCTAAGAATCATATCTTACAATTGGTATGTAAGCACACGTTATTTAAATTATTATTACTTACAATAAACTCAGTGGTGTGTTCATTGATGCCTGAATCTTATTTATTATATTTCTGAAAAGTTCATTGGAATAATTGTTGACAATGGAATGAACTTAATTGCCTAGTACTGCACAAAAGTTGATTAGGTTGAATTTCTTCTGATGTTAAAACAAGTGAATTAATAGCATTTGATAATAAGTCAGCTGTCTCTCCAGGAGAGTTTTGGTGGTCTCACTCTTGTTCCCAGTGGGCAAGTAAAACAAGACCCATGAATAACAGTAAAGGCTGAGCCAGTCGCTCAAAACTTCATTGACTTCAGTAGGGCTTGGACAAGGACCTCACTGGGAATGCTGTTTTCCTACTCGGCGGAGACATGCAACGAGAAGGGCTATAGAGAGGCTCTGTCAGATGGAACATGAGCTCTCCTAAGTCATTCCAGGCATTTATGGAAGTATCTGCCCAAGGAAAAAAATCCTAAGACAGAATTTTATTTGCCAGGGATGATTCCAGAAACTGATTTTAAGGCACATGGTTTTCTGAAATCCTTTCTAAGCAGCATTGTTTCTATTAGATTAGACTGATTTGAGACCCACTGGCAGTAAACATTTTACTTCAAACAAAGAACTTGTCCACGTAAAACAAAAGTAAAATCATTTATGCATTCAGGAATTGATTATTGGCCAATAACTGATGTGCATAAGTTCTGGACATTCTTTGCAATGTAAAGGGAAATCAAGGGAAATGTTAATGGGAGATGTGCTGGACACATACTGTTCTGAAGCCGATGAAGGTGCGTAAGACAAATATGTCTACAAAAGTATCTCCTTTAATCCATGTATGTATGGCACAGCCAGCAAGCACAGTGGGCAGTTGTTTGAATTCTTTAAACTATCCAAAAAGGGAAAGCAAATCATGTGATGAATTCTATTGAATGCAGTGGCCCCCACGAATGAATATCTTGCTTATTCAGAGTTGCTGCTTTTTTTATATACTTTCATCTGTTTCATCTTTTAAAAGTCCACTAAGTGTCTGTTTTGTTAGAGCTGTGCATACTTTGGCAACCAGCAGTTAGACCAATGAGTGACAAATACATTTACCTTAACATACTTATACATTGATGGATTAGAAAGTATATTGACTAGAGAGGACTGACCAAAGCCAGCTGATGTATTATGTGCACCATAAAAATCAGTAGGGTGGGCAAGTATATAGTGGCTCTACGATATGAGGCAGTTTGATACTAAACAAGTTCTTGCTATGTCCAGATTGGCTTATCTTTCATGCAACTTTAGGAAAAAAAGAAAAGAAAAAAAAGCTGTGATTTCCTTTGAAAAAGAAAACAAATGTTTGTGTGGTTATGAAAATGAGACACATTGTGTTCTTTCTGCTTTAGAATATAAATACATCTGTTTTTCCCCCTTTTGTACATTGTTAACAGATTTTTCCATATGAAATGCTCATGGTGACCAACAGAGGGCGAAATAAAATACTAAAAGATGTAGACAGAACCAGGCTCGAGGTAAGAGAAGCAAATTCCTAAATGCTCTTTCCTGCTGAAGTTGTTTGTTGTTGCACACCTGAAAGCTCAAACACTGAAGTGCGGGTCTTTGTTAGACTGGGAAGATTTCTCAGCACGAAGCAGGGAAAGAGGAATCAGACAGGAGGAGGAAGCAGCCGCATCTCCATGAACAGTGCTGGGCCAGGAGTCCCACATCTCTGTCTCCCTGCTCATGGACTGAGCTTCTCACAACCCCCTTACGTTTTCAAGCAATTAATTATATACTTGCAAATTGGTAAAAAGCCCAAAATTGGTGAAGTGTTTTGTAGTCATAGGATCCATATTGGAATGGAGCAATACTTTGTTTGATCTTGGATCATCTCTTAGCTAAGAGTCAATGTCAGCCATCCTTGAGGATCAAAAGTCTAACTTTCTTTAACTCATCCATGAGTCCTGTGAGTTAGTTAGACTGGCTGATATCCAAAAATATGAGGATTTAAATCTCTGCCAACAAATAAAAATTGTTTACAACTTTGTGGATTAGAAAGACTTCAGTAGCCCAGTGGAAGGCTGGGGCTGTTTAAGTTGTTTGTAGTTAGTTAATCTTCTGTGGAGATGAGTGGAAGGGGCCACAAAAATTTGGCTAAGTAACCATTTATGCACATTTTTAGACTAGGAGGTATGTGATCACTAATCAGAATTCAACGCTGTGTTACATTAGTGCCGCAGGGAGACACTTTCCCCATCCAGTGCACTCTAAAGTGGCTGAACAAGAAGTAAATTGTGCACAAGACAGCACCAAAAAATGTTTAATTGGCAGTAGAGAACTGTGCTGGACAGTTAGTCTGGCCAGACATCTTCCTTCTCAGAGCTTCAAATGTAGCATGTCAACCTGCAGCCCTTCTGCAAAGCTCTCCTGAAACCCAGTGTCTGTTTGAACTTCCATATGTAAGCAGAGGTGACTAGCTGAAGCCTGGGACAGGGGCGTGCAGGAGCTGGTTTTGTTCTCTGGTCTATCACTGCTTGTTGGGTGACTTCAGACAAATAATTTTTCTGTCTCTGGCTTATGCAGCAACTGAACTAGTTCTCCTGATTTCCTTTGTAAACTTCTCAGACTTAACAAATTGCAAAATTTTATTGATTCATTGAGCACCCGAGTTCATGAGGACTTGGATATGTGTATTGCCAAAGCATTATTATTTCCTGCAATGGCTCTTACACAGTGACATGAAATCCCTAAGGCACTCCTATCTCCTGTTGTGTCTCTTTGGCTTTGACTGACCATTGCCTTTTCTCCTTTTTTTTTTCTCCCTTTTTTTTTTTTTTTTAAAGCGTCACTTAGCACCTGAAGTTTTTCAAGAAATATTTGGCATGACGATACAGGAGTTTGACAAGTTACCTCTCTGGCGACGCAACGACATGAAGAAAAAAGCAAAACTCTTTTAATCTCCCTTTAAAAAAAACAACAAAAAATGATGCATACGATATTGTATCATACAGTCCAAACTATTTGGAAGCAACTACTTATCCACCAAAAAGGGAAAATCACATAGTGGCACCTCTGTACACAGCAATTGAACAAGATGAACATTTGCCCTCTTGGAACACAGGGGTAAAATATCTGGGCTCAGAAACAACAATGATAGTTTGCAGAGGTGTCAACCTGTTACATGATATTATACAAGATAGGAAACTGTTCTGTTCTTCTCTCTCGATGATATTCCCTTTACTTCTCTCCACAATATGATGGACTTTATTGCTAGAGCCAGGAAGTGCCCTTAGGATGCCTTGTAGACTAAAGTAGTTGTAACCACTCCAAGAACTGGAAAAGGATATATATATATATATAAAAAAATATATATATATGTATGCGTGTTTGCGTGTGTGCGCACATGTATTTATATCTATCCATCTATCTATGTGTGTGAGTGTATGTATGTGTATATATGTGTATATATATGGAAAGGAAGATAGATAGATGCTCTGTAGTGAAGGAGAAGCCCTTTGTAACTTATCCACATGGTCACATTAAGTCACACAACTGTTTCTTAATTGGCACTCTTTTGAAATGGCATCTTCTTCATGTGATACAATCTGCAAAGGTGAGCGCTCTGCTCACTTACAGTACATACCAGTTGAATTTCTGGAAAATGGACTCCTTGTACTTGTATATATTTGCTAGGATATAGGAAGTGAATTGCTGTGTCTATTGTCAGTCTTTCCTCTTCCACACTTTCTGCTTGAATTAATAAGACTGGCGCTTAACCAGTCCTTTGAATAATTTAAGATCACTTAAGTAATGGGAATGATGGAGAAGAGTCAGTTTTCTTGTAATTTAGTCCAGGAGATGGGTGGATGGGGGTGGGAGTGACAGAGTGAGAAAATGCTTTTTTAAGTGTGCCCTGGTTCGCACCCAGAGATTTCGGGACAGACTCCCTGCTGGTAATTACTCGTACAGCTCATCAGAGTGGAGTTGTAGGATTTTACATCAGCAGGGAAGATGGTTCCCTGCAAGCTAACATGCAAATTCATCCCTCTTAGGGAGGAACGTTTATGAATTAAAAGGTACCATCAAGGTGCCATGCTCTGCCAATAGAGGCTTTTTGATTAAATTGCAGTTGCTGTTGTCAGTATGGCACAGTGCATGGGGCCAAGCACTCTTTTTAGTTTATATAGTTTTTCACTTGTGCTTGGAAAAGAGGGCACAGACTTTTTTTTTTTTCCTCTCTTGAAGCGTCAAAGCTCCAGCCTTGGTTATTTTTATTTCCCTTTGTGCCTGACTTGGTTTTTGAAGACAGAGTAATCATGCAAGACAGTTTCTGAGCTGCATTGAACTCCTTATTGCTTTCAGTCTTCTTCCAATGTGCTGCAGCTTAAAAAACTGCCTGTATATACTTTAACTGCTTCTGGGCAAGTCCTATACAGAGGAGGACATGAGCACCAAAGTAATTGAATGAATGCATTGTGGCTGCAAGGTCAGCTTTTTTTCTTCCTTGGTGCTTAACTGCCAATGCATACTGCACTAATGAGCCTGTCTCCTGATAAGGGAGAGGGTCATTTAGGTTCTGTGTCTGTCAAAGAATATCAAGGTTTCATTTTTAATGCAGAAACTTTTGGCACTGGAGACATCAGAACTTTTGTATTTTCTGTTATATGAGACATTGGTGTTAAAATCTGGAAGTCAGGAAGGGGAAACAGTCCCGTGTAGTTGTGAGATTCAGTATCACTGTGTTGAGTTCTCTGTATCACCAAATGGCATTTCACCATGAAATGTGCAGGACAGCCCAAATCCTGCCTCTTCTTTGCTGGTTTAGGAAGTCCTGCTGCAACAGATCACTGTGGTTCCTTTGATAAAATCTGAGTGGAAGATTCAGTATATGAGACAGATACAAGGGGTCAGCACCTGCTCCATGACCCTAGAGCTAAGGGAATGGTGAGTCTATGGGACAAGCTGGAGAATATGCTACCATGCAGATCTGGTATCACAGTCCCCACTGAACAGAAGTCCTCAGTGAACACTGTAACACAGACAATTGTGAGTAAGCTCTCTGGATGTTACTGAGATTGCAGCAAGGATCAGTTCAACATGTTTTCCTTCATTTTTCAGAAAAAGCGTCTGAAAGGGTTTTAGAGGAACACTGAAAAGTAAATGGAAATGTTAGGGGCACTGGCAGTTTGAGATGCATTTTTGAGTGACTGCTGAAACCAAATCCATATGATGAAAGAACAGCAGCGTTTTACAGTCACAAGCTTCGTGAATGCTGGAGTCTCAGAAATTCAGTGTTTGTCACCTGCAAGGGGTGGCTTAACTTTGAGATGAACATTTGAGTTTTAATGCATTTAAAGTATTAAAATTCTCCAAATTTTGTCAGCGCACATCCTATAGACAATACTGTGCTGCTGCCTCTCAAACATAGTAGGCATTATGGGTCTTTTAGCCCAAGTCACCTTGACAATAAACCTTTTTGATCTGAAGACTTGCTCTCTCAAGGATGTGAGCTGCCAGTCTGTGTTTTTCTGTCCCCATCTCTAGATTACTATTGAACTTCTCACAGAATATATGAATACACTACCCAGTCGTGTCAGAAATGACTAAGCCAGGTTGTTTTCTCTCCTCTCCCGCCTCTCCAAAAAAAAAAAAAAAAGAAAAAAAAAGTTAATAAAAAAAAAAAAGGAACCCAGCCTCCTAGCCTGTGAAGAATGACAGGGTAATTTGTATCTGCCTCATCAACTGAGAATTTAAAACTGTAATTGCAGCTTGGGAAGGAATGAAGAGAAGCCAGCTTAGATGCTGCAGAAACAATTAATCTCTAACTGGATTTTGGGCCACTGCTGGTTCACATTTCACTAGTGTGGAGCATAGTCAGTTCACAGCCCTCTGCACTAGACTTAATACTGCTTATTTCTGATTGAGAACATGAAGGGTTTTCTGAGCTTCAGTTTCATGCCTATAGTTAATTCCCCTTAACTATCCCAACCATCTACATGTAGACACACCCCAAGAGATTGCCTGTCCATAAAAACCACGCTGCAGCCAGCCGCAGGGGGTGTGTGTGTTTTCTGCAGTGGGCTGTTAGCGATTGTCACTGCAACATTTTCTGTTCTTTCATCTGGTCTTCCCACCTAATAAAAACAGAAATGTAGCCCCAGGGAGAATTTTCTTTGTAAGCAATGAATCATTTTCCTAGTATCAATCAAGTAGCATTTTCTTGGGCAGTTCTTAGTAATTCCCCTCTTCAATGTTCCCTTGAGACATGTCAGGGGTTGGACTAGATGATCTTTAAAGATCCCTTCCAACCCAAACCATTCTATGATTCTATGAATATGCCTTAAGTACATGCTTACGTTCTTCTATCTCCTGCAAAGCGTTTGAGCTTCTGATAAAGTCCCATCAAAGTCAGTGCTGTCAACAGAACGTCATTGCCAAGAGGACTGAAAACTGGTTGGTTTTGTCTTGTTTTTTCCCCTTTTCTGCTTTAGGAGTGATGTAAGAGCAAAGACCTGTGAAAACATTGCAAAATAACCACACATGTGCAAAATGGGATTATGTACGCATGCAGGTTCTCAAACACAGGTGCACACGTAGCACGCACACTCTCCATTTGGAGTTGAGATACTATGTGAGTAGTTAACCTGGAATTTCCAAATAGTGCATAGTGTTGAATAGATAGCAGTCATAAAGTTATGAAGGTTGTCACTTGCCTCTGCGCTTGTATCTGCGGCGCTTGTGGATACCTGTGATGTATTGAGTGTGCAAAAGGCAGGGTCAGTTTCCCACATCATGGAAGTGCCAGGCTGGCCACAAGTGATATCACTTAAAAGACCTCCTCAGGCGTATGTGAACGTTTGCAGCACCCATCCCTGGCAGCGCTTAGATGGAAGGGTAATACCCTGTGCAGTAGTCTTCATATTAATGGGGAATCCAGAGATCTGACTCAGTGGGTTTTGTGCCCTCTCCAGATACTGGTCTGATAATTTCCATATGAACAAGTAGAGAACTGTTCTGCGTTAGAGTGGGAACAGCTGGCCATACCCTCTATACCCATGCCTTAACTTAGTGTAAGCTCCAGCCTACTGCAAGTCAGAAGTTAAAATGAATATGTTGAAATAAATATGTTTTTCATCATCTCTGAAGATAGTAGAATTAAGCCAACTTGAAGAGCACATTTGGAAATTACTAAACTGTCCACTATTTCTCAATGAAGCAATGTAATCTATTGTGGCCTTAGTTCAGGAAGCTGAATGTAGCATCTCAACTCTGCCAGTGTCCTATCCTAAACCTGCTAAACTTTCTGTACAACTGGAAGAATAAGTTCTTGTGAAGTTTGCTCACAGAATTTCTTTTTTTTTTTTTTTTTAATCATTTGTTATCATCTCATGCTGGTGTCATTTAAGACAGGTTTTAGAGGCATCTCAGAAACATACTTGTTTTCAGTTTGGTTAGTAGCTTTTCATTAAATATGGTTTGTGATGCATTGTGGACATAGCTGCGGTGTGCTGTGAAAGGTTAGACTAGGAGAACAGTAAGTTTCTTAATAGCTGTATGTGGGACAAGATAGCTCTGTGGCTCCAGTAGTGCTTTTACTTCTGTCAAGACAAGTGTCATCTCTCCTTACAAAGTCCTATAGTCCTAAGTCTGTGGGCCTCGCACTGAAGTGCTTGCTACCCTTTCCCTGTTGCAATTTGGAAGTCCTTTCTCAGCCATGTAGTTTAGATGTCTTGCTGTTCAGGGGAGGTCGTTAGGAGTCTCTTTTGTAGAAGTTTGTTATGCTGAAATTAGACACATTTTGAAGTGAAATCCCTTTCCACAAGCCATGCTTCTCCTGGTCAGGTAATGTCGATAGATGGAGAGGGTTAAGTTCTGGGAAGGAGGAGGGCTGGTGTAAGCTTGATTTCTCCAGGGTTTACCAGGGTGGTGTTTAGCAGACTTAGAAGAAAACGCAGGCGTGAGCCTGTGGTACTTATTTCAAACTGTGGGGAAGTAAAGTTTGGAGCCCATAGCTCATGAGCATCTACACTGAAATTAATGGTATGAAGCTGTTGCAACAAGTGACAGAGAAATTAACCCCCAAAATGGTAAAAATATGACCATCCTCTAAACTCATCTTGGAATGACTTATCTTGGCTCGTCCTGACTTAGGAGGAGATCTTGGCATATTTGGGCCATAGCCTCGTAGACTAAATGGAAATGGGCCTTTCTCCCACTCCATGACTCATTGCTTTCCTTCAGAATGTATTTGTGGAGGAGGATGTCCACATCCTGGAAGTTACCTATGGCAGTGAAAAATACCAATCAATGATAATGGTGATGCAATAAAACACATGCAGGAAACAAGAATATCAACTAATCTGTCCTGAAATGCCACTCATCTTGCCCTGTCAGAGAGACACCTAGGGCTTGACTCCACAGCCCCCCTCCCCGTTCAGTTAGCTGCAGGTCGTGGTCCAGTTCGTGCCCTGTCAAACTTTTTGGCCCTGTCAACACACCTGCTAGAGTCCAGCATAGTCTTCAGGGTAGACGCATAGCGAGGGCTGGTCTTGACAATATGTGGTATGTTTTTACCCCATTGCAATGTAATGAAGAGCTAGAGAGAGCTACTGAGCACTGTGATAGTAGTACAATGCACCTTTCTCTCTTAATGTAGAAACACCCTTGTCGCTGTGGGTTGCAGGACTGCTCTGGCTGGTGAGTTTTGCCTTGTGATTTCTCCCACACACCTTTTTTGTGCTTAATAAAATAAGGAACAAAAAATCTATCACAATGCAAAGATAGAGAGTTTTCAGTCAGACAGCTCTGCTGGCAGGATCTGTGTGATGCCTGCATTTGGCAGGGAGAGAATAAGTATTATTAATTTTAATGTAGGCATCAGTGCAGGAAGTGGGAATGTAATTAGCCATTAATGTTGTTTGCCTGTATGCAAAATAAATTATTTGTTGCCCAAAGGGCTTCTAACAGGGAAATAGATTTCTGCTAATGATTTCCTACAAAGTGCTTGTCCGTGTGAAGAGATAATACTTCCACGTGCATTGCGGTCTTTCTTTTGATGTAAAAAGAGATGACTGAAGGCAAACAGTAACCTGTTTTGTCAGGATCACCACAGTTAATACAAGTGTTGCTCCCAGGACTTGCAAAGCTGAGGCCCACAGGACCTTGCTCGTAGGCATTAGGAAATGAAGCATTTCAAGCAGCAGAGGCAGCTATGGGAATTCCAGCGGTGCCTTACCAGGCTGAGTCTCTAGCTCCCTTAGGCGCTTTGACAGGTCCCACTGGACACTTGCCTGGGCTTTTGTCACTGAACACCCTTCAGAAAGCGCTTCCTTCCAGATGCAAAACCACTGAAATCAGTGGAGCCTCTCACTGACATCCGCACGCTTTGGAACAGGCTCTTTCTCGGCTGGCTAGCCCAGGAAAGTCTCTGACCGCTGTGTATGCCCACAGCAACAAGCTCTGTATGTCATTACCAGATCAGTCCTGTTCAAGCAGTGCGGCTTGGTCATTGCTGACAACTCTTCCTGTAAGGGGCCCTTACAGCTGGGGGCTTTTTTTTAAGCTTTGGAAAATGAAACTGATTTTTCAAAGGTATATTTTCCTTTAAATCAGTAGATTTTGGCAATAGGATTTTTTATTATTTTATTTTTCTTTTCTCCTCCCTCCACATGTTGCAAACCAGCGTTTTGGGGAGGTGTCCCTGTGTTTTCCATTCATCTGTGAGACAGGTCTCTTTCTGAGTCTCTGTAAAAGTGAATCAATGTCTTGTCTGTACAGTAAGTCTGCTTGTCTGCATAATGAAAAGTTGAGCTGGGTTGCTGTTCTGTACAATTAGTGTTTCCACTGTCATACCGCAAACAGCACATATTGCACTCCTGTGCCACTGTAATCTGCATCACTGTTGTACTCAAGTCAATGAATAAAGTTTGGAGCTTTATTCTTAATTGCTGGCTTCATGTTGCTTCATTTATTTGGGGTTTTTTTCATCTTGCAGAGTTACATCAAAGTCCTCTTACAAAACAGGATGTGCTCTCAAGAAAGAGAGGTGAGATATGAATGACCAGAGCAAGACAGACGAACAGTTACACAGCTTCAGTGAAATTATGACAAAAGGTTTGAAAATGGACACAAGGCTTCCTGTAACTAAGTCACTAGAAGTAGATATTCATACAAACCACACAGGAGTGTTAATTTTGTGTGGTCAAGTTGTGGTTTAAAAGGACCTGAGATGATCATGCTGTTAAATCAGCTTCACAGGCTAAATGGTTTCCTTTCTTTATCCTTGCAAGTTCAGCTAAGATTGTAGTCCCCAACTTGAAAAGATATTTATGTGTCTTAGTATTTAAAGTTAGGTGTTTGCTTAATTACCTGGAGTTTAAACCTGCCCAGCCTTCGTCTGGGTGTAGAAAGTAGGGGACGATACCTTTCAAGGAAGTAGGGCTATAAAACACCTATGAATATGCTCAACGCCCAGGTCTCCAGCAGACCATAGTAGCAGCAGAATTAAGCACACTGCACCTCAGAGGAATCTGTAGCAATTCCTGCCAGTGCCTCAGAGGAAATACATGTCAAGGGACTTCACTCGTTACTGCATGTAGATATCCCCTGGAAAAGAAGCCACTCATACACAGCTCTCCAGATGACCTGCCAGACATCATCACTGAATTAATTTGAGCCTCCTGCAGTTGTGGGACCTGGAGCAACCAGAGCTGGAGCCTCATTAGGATTG
Source organism: Gymnogyps californianus (assembly GCF_018139145.2). Lineage (NCBI taxonomy): Eukaryota > Metazoa > Chordata > Aves > Accipitriformes > Cathartidae > Gymnogyps > Gymnogyps californianus. Next base: position 9,914,275 of record NC_059476.1, read on the forward strand.
GCCTCTAGGCTTGTTTGTTAAAGGGGAGGCGGGGTGTGGTGGTGTTACTATTTGAAGAGAAGCCACTGGGAATCAATCCTAAAAAAAACTCAAAGGGGGTGGGAAAGAATCTTGCTTCAGGCCATTATCATCTGAGCTGCAGCTCTCTGTTCAGGGGCAGGAGCGATGCAGCCCACATCCTGCACAGCGTCCTTGAGCCTACAGAAAGCCCCTGCAGCATCAAGATCTGTGTCCTGCAGATAACATGTTCCCCATCTTCTCTTCCACTCCTCAGCCCTCTGAGACTTATCCCTGCCCTTGCCCTGCCTTGATACTCTACACAGGTTCTCTCTCACAACAAAGGCAGAGGCTCCCCCAGGGTTTTACTTCAATGATGTACTGTGTTGAGTCTATCTAAGGACTGAGTCTCAGATGAGATGGGGGCTCATGTTCCTGCTTGGAGAGCAAGAGGTGGGGAATTCAACACCACCATGAAGTTAGCCTTTAGCAAAGTTCATATCTGCCCCGTTCACTTCCCAAGCCATGCCTTGATTTTTGTTGTGTTATATGTGTGCTGGAACTTGCACAAGAGAAACTCTCCTGTGGACAAATCCAGCAAAGTGACCTGGTGGCAGTTAGATGCTTCCTTTCTTTGGATGGCTTACTCCAGAGATTGTATTTTTCCTGTAGGTGGGACGACATCAAATCAGAATCAGAAAATCAGATTCATTTATTGCAACTGCTGTGAAGGGCAGAAGCACCACTTCAGTGGAGTATTTTAACACAGGTTTTTTGCTATCTATATTGCTGCAGTGCCTAGCTGGATGAGCCCTAATCCCGAACTGGATGATTTGTACGTACAGGGTGGAGATGACCCTTGCTTTGAACATTTAATAGGCTAATTTTCAACGGGCATGTAGGCCCACGGACTTCAGCAGATCAGCGCATGTGTTCCAGTATCCCTTGTTTCTCTGTTTGCTCCATGTTTACAGACATTTCCTGCCTGGCCACTTCACAGCCCTCAGAGCTGTCAGACCAGGTATGAATGAGGACATAATAACCCATTTTCTATCCTCTTCTTTTTAGGACCAGCACTGAGAAACTTCAGGTTTTTTAGGAAACCGTAGCCTCTTGTGAGCAAACCTTGGCTGATAGCACATAGTGCTGTGCAGGTTACTGGTGAGGAGTGCTGGGCAAACCTGAGCCAGAGAAGAGTTAGGAAGGCACAGGGATGTTTTTAAATGTCTGCCTGTTTGTCTGAAAGGCAAACATAGAGTCTAAGAGAGACCTTTCTTTGAAAAAGTTCTGCGCTGCTCATTTCCCCTTCCCCTGGACAACCAGACATCAGGGAGATGCTTCCTCACTGCTCTGCAGGGCAGGACCCCATTCCCTGCCTGCCAGCCTGCAGCCCCCCAGCACTTCCATGTTAGGTGCTCCCTGGGCATCTCCTGTTAGCCTCCCTGGACATCTCCACACGGTTAGGGAATAAGGAAGGTCTGTGCATGGAGTATCTGCTTAAAAAACCACAAGTGTAGGTCTATGGTTTGGCCTCAGAAATTTTCTTGAATGTTTCCGAACCATAGAAAAGAAAAAAAACAAAGTCTTCTTTTGGACTCAGGCTCACTTACTCTTGAAAATCTGCTGCCTGAGTCTCAGCTCCTTCCCTGTAGCAACAGTTACTGCGTAGTGCCAGCCCTAGGACATGTCCTGCCAACCCAAGCTCTGGAGGTCCTAAGCAGCAATCCCCCAGCTGGGGATCTTTGACCCAGGCGTGTAACGGAGCAGTTGCTCCATGACAGCCTTCCCCAGCCCAGAGCAGTTGGGAATATTATTGCCGTGAATGCACTGCTATGTGTAGAGCAAAGTCACAAGGATCCGTTCCAGTCATCAGCCCCACAGTGTGACAGTGCCAGCCAGCCTAAGTGCATTTTTAATTTCCCTCCAGTTAAATACACAAGCCCAGTGAAATCTAAGTCCAGAGTTTCTTTTTTTTTTTTTAATTGTTAGACCATTTTTCCCTGCTCCCCTCCTTCCCACAAATAATGTGAGGTTTATGACCCCTGAGTAATGACTGTGGAATGCACTGCATCCTACAGCCATTGCAAGGCATCTGGCAATGGGAATCTTCACAGCATGTCAAAAATACACGGATAATACCACTGTAAATAGTTCAGATCAAAACAAGTCAAATGTCAATGCTAATTTGCTGTCAAGTATATAGCCCAAGACCACTTCCTCCTGCAAAAAGAGAAACCCAGTTCCCAAGTGTGACTTGCTCCCCACCAAAAGAAGCTCGTTCTCCACCAAAAATCTCCCCAAACTCTGAATGAACAAGAGTGGTTTTTTCCCCTTGCTGTTTTATTTTTCTGTAGCTTTTGTGCCTGTCTGCTGCTGAATCCAAGGCTGGGAAATGAAACTTCAGTTTTGCCTGCCATTTTTCTATTGTAAAAAAAGGACTCTTGGGAGAGATACTTACTGTTTTCTATGGCTCAGTCAGAGGGCGAGAGAGAAAAGTTGTTCCAGGAGTTCCCATTACAAAGCATTTTTTCACATAGGCTCACTTTTGTTTTTTAAGGACTGGGAGATTAAAGAGCCGGCAGCACTGGAACAGGAAGTTTGCTGTACGTCCAAAGGTCAGGTGGGTCTCAGACAGCCACCGTTTCCAGCTCTCTTTTATATACACACTGCAGATTAAAATGTACATCCCGGACTGGATGTAGTTGTGGTAGTGATGGGGGCCCAAGGGTTTGGGGGGAAAGGAAGAGAGGGGGAGCAGGAAAACAGCACAGCGCACTCTCTCCTCGGGCTGTGATTTCAGAAGACAAAGCACTGGGTCGCTGTTCAGCGAGCTTAAGGTGTTCCCACGCCCCCACAGCTTTTTCCTGCCATCAGATATGTCAGCATGACTGCTTGTGGGGTCGCTCTCAGTGACATTCGGGAACTGATCCTGCTTAAAAAAACATTTTTTACTTTTTATTTTGTCGCATAGAGTTGGTATCTTTTTTCCTTTTTAAATGGAGTCAGTTCCCTGCTTTGATTTAAGCAGCGGCCTCACAAAGCAGTTGTGCTGGCATGAAAAATGGCGTGGGCACAGGTGGACAACGGGGTCTGAAGAAAGAGTTAGAGCAGGACACATTAAACTGCTAGGGATGTTGCACACTTTGTGTCAGGAAATCACAGTCTCAGGTCCATGGCAGAGAGGGCAGGTGGTGGCCCTCCCCTGGTTCCTTCAATTCCAGCAATACCATCGCACCTTCTGTTACTGAGTAGTCAATTAAGAAGGGTATAATTGTCTCCAAGACCTTCAAGGTTTACACTGCTGGAGTCGGATGTTTTTGCAAAGTCAGGAGTGTTTCAGCTGTCACCCCAGAATGAAAGAGGGAAGCAAGGAGGTGGACTAAAACCCACCTTCAACTTGCATCCTCTGGAGGATGTTCTGCTGGGAGAGTAAGCCAGGTGCAGACTGGCCCTGCTTGGAGAGCCACTGTACTGGCATGTTATCCTGTGTCCCAACTATTCCACTCACTCCAGGACTGTGCTCGAGTGCAAGGGGATGAAATACCAATGTCTTTTTTTCCCCTTTAGGTATTCCTCATTGTCTTGTGGCTGGACAGCAGGTCAGGACACATAAGTTCAATGCTTTCAGCTTTCTGGACTTGGCCAAGTCACTGAAATTCTCTAGGCTTCAGGTTTCCCTCATACCCTTTGTGGTCTGGTTTTGCCAGAGATAGCCAACGTGTCCCATGGATCAATCCAGTCTGCGAGGCAGGTTAAGCCCCGCTAAGGCTTTTGATTGAACAATGCATCAGCAAGTGTGGCCAGAAGCTTTTGCCTACTTCTGCCACTTGCCTTGACAGATTCTGATTAAGAGGGGACAATGCAGGCAGGGTCTGTGGGCCAGAGCGCTAAGGCTCACGTTGGATAGTTAACTGTAAAGAGCTCTGAAGATTTTGCATGGTCCTTGTGTTATTGTCTCTGCAAGTGGCTTTGCTAAGCTAGAAAGTCTCCATCCTCTGTCTGGCTGGGGGAGTGACATCCTGAAGAAGGGTGTTAGAGTGGAGGGAGAACGGGTTGAGCTCTGAGAGCCCTACGGTCTGTGCTAGGTTAGTGTTCAGGGCAGAAGATGGGATAGAGCTTCTGCTAGGCACGCTTGCCTTGGTGGGTATTATAATGTCTTTGCTAAAACTGCGGCAATACTGTTTGGATATAAGTCTGGAGAAGATGGTCTCTACAGAGTAGAGCCCTTCTTAGTGAAATTCCCAGTCTTTGTAGTTGGCAAGAGTAAGGGGCTGGATGTAAATTAATAGTGCATCCCTGGGCAGCCCAATGAAGAAACATCAAAAGGCAAGTCAGGTCTGGCAGGAGCAGACTGACTTGGAGGCTGACTCTGCTGCTGGGGGTCTCCACGCTTGGGAGTAGATCTATTATCTATTTCCCATTATTTGGACTATCCCAGCCCCCATAGCACCAGGTATTGGAAAGAAGAGTTGATGGCAGAACCAACCCTCTCCTCAGGACTAGCCCAGTAAGGCTGCCAAGAGGGAAATGGTGCTCCCCCTTGGTGACTCTCCTGGATTTAGGCTAGATACTGCAGAGAAAACAAAATGCAGCTGAGGCCATTCAAGGAATTCATTGACAAATGCTTTGAGGTCTTTATGTGAACCTAAGTGTTTGCTGTGAAACAGGAGACAAGCTAATAATCGAAACAGGTTTTACAATGAATGAACTGCTGCTGAGAAATGCCTACTTTACAGCCTTGATACTATGCTGGATGTTAAATGACTGCCAGGAGCAAACTCTGTGGTATCTCAATTAGCTCTTACCCTAATTATCGTTTACAGAGCAGTCCTAGCTAGATGAATGAGGACTGCAATATAAAGGACTTAAGTAAGATTTATTGATGTGACTACATGAATAATTCCCCTTGCAATGATGCATTTAAAAGCATAGATATTGTGGGAGGAGGAAAGCCAGTGTTTGATATTTTGAATCATTTAAAAGTGTGTATTTTACTTTTATGTTTTGGCTTTTGCTGTTCCCTCTACCTGCCCCCCTTCCAAAAAAAAAAAAAAAGGTTTAGTCCTCTTACTGGCCAGGTTTGTGAAACAATAGTAGGTAATTGAAAATAAACTTCTGCTGAGGCCAATAAATATTCGATCAACTAAATGGTCTGCCATGGTGCTCAGGCAGGCCCGAGCACACCGCTTCAATGCTCCGATGTTGCTCCGAACTCTTGGCACTCAAAGTTTGGTTTTTCCGTAACTAACTAATTGTTCAGCTTCCTGAAAAGTACGTTTGTGCTCTTTCTCCCTCGGGAGTGATCCCAGCAGAGGACCCTCTGGCAAATTTTCCTGTGTTCTGCCAGTTCGAGCAACAATGGAGTTACCACCAGGGCAGGCAGATCACCCATCTGACTGGGGGGAAAAGCTAGCTGAAAAACTGACCCTGTGAGGAAAAAACGAGTAACTTTTAGTCGTATCAGCTAGCCTGTCAGCCTCGACATGCAGCCAACCTGTTGCCAGTGCTGACATAAGGGAAGGGGTGAGGGAAGGCATTACCATTCAGTGGCAGCATGTTTTTAAGTAACTTGCAAACACCTCTAGCAGTGCAAGTCCATAGACTCGTAAGCTGAAGTGAGAGCTGCTGCTGTCCTGCCAGGCAGCCCTGGCCATTCCCAGTCCCGCTGATGGAGGCCGTAGTGGAAGAGTGCCCTGAGCCACCACGACTGCAGGCACGGGGAGGGCTCTGCCCCATGCCCCATCCCCGTGGTGACCGCACTACTGAGCCACCTGAGTCTTCAAAGGAAATTGTAAACCATTCATTGAAGACTGGAGTCAAGAATGAGCCTTCAGGAGAACATCTCCCTAGAGACAACCTTGCCCTAGTAAGTGCTAATGCTACCCAAAGGATCCCTGCCTGTTGCTGTTGCCCCCATTCTGGAGTCACATCCCTCAAGGAGAGGTATTCCTGTGACTGTCCTTTCTCCACAAACCCTATTCCCCTTATCTCGTCTTTCTTTCCTCAATCAGATTGTTACACAGGGACAAACATGCCCATTAGCCTGCTTTATCTTTGCCTGGCAGACTCCTAGCAGTCTGTGTCTGCTCCCACAGGTTTGGCCTTGCTCCACCACAGTTCCACCACAGCAGAATTAACCCCTCTACAGGTCCCAGGGTTCGACTTATTCTTCTCCTCATGGGGACACCCAGGAAAGTTCACCCAAAATTATCTAAACTAAATTTACTAATCACCACCCCTCCTGGGCCTTTTCAGCCTGAATTAAAATGTCTTTAGTTAGATTAGCTCACTGTGGAATGGAGTAAACCAAAACAAATTAAAGACACTTAAAATCTGAAGGTTTGGTAAGATCTTCTGCAGGTCTCACGGGAGATACTAAAGCCATTACTGCTCATCATCTCACCACCACTCCTCTGCCGCATGTCAGCACCTTAAGCTGCAGCGCGGAAGCAGCTGAAGGTGTGGGCGCTGTGTGCAAACACAGGCAGGTTATTTCAAGCAGCCTTCCTTGGTGGTTGAACTGTGGTAGCTTTGCGCTGAGAACGAAGCGCGACAACGACAATAGTATTTGGTGGGTGGCCAGTGAGAAGCGAGGAGAGGGCAGAACCCACACGGAACAGTCTTGATACAACTTCAGTACTGACAACTACCCATCAGCAGAAACCTCTTCCTGTAGCAGGAACGCACGTGTCCCCTTACTGTATCTGTCTGTGGGGAGGACTGGAAAGGTGTGGTCCAACAGGGACCGTATGCACTGGTATAGCCACCTCCCACCCCACGTTGTCTGTTGTGGTGGCAGCTCTGTGCTCCCTGGGGATGGGCAGATGATGGCTTGAATGTACAGGGGCCTCGGGCATTGCAGGACACTCTTTGCTCCTGCCCCTTGTGCGTGAGGTGACTCACACCGTTGCCTCACTTTGCTGGTAGCAACCCTAGTGGCCTGTGCCCCTGGGCGACTCTCCCAGTTGCTCCCCGCCTCCGAAAAACCCATTTCTGGGCACCTGGCCTGCAGTGTGAAACAGCCTTTGTGTGATATTTTGTCAGCTACAAATAATTGAAAAAGGCCTACATAAAGTCCTAATTGTGTCACAGAACAGGCTCTTCAGTCATCCATCTTCCTATTAAACTTGTGAATTTCAGCTACTCAGCCCTGTTGGAGTTATTTTCCCCTTCCCCTCCTTCTTCTTTTAAGCTTCTATTTATATTCTCTCAGTTGTCTCTGCCAGAAGATCTCATGTGGATACATTAGGCCTTTTCAAAAGGAAAGTTCGATTACAGCGATTTTTCTCCCCGTAGGACACAACAGCTTCATCATTCATAACAGAGCAATACACTATAACTTCATTATAGATGGCATGAAGCTGGCCTATTTAAACAGAATACTTAATGATAGTTGGGAAGGCAGGAGAAATTCAGCTCTACTGGTCTACATGGGAAAAGGGAAACTGCGTTTTTTGGTATTTACTGAGGCGGATTTCTTGACTCTTAATTAAATCTCTTTTCACAGAACAAAAAAAAAATGTGGAAGACTCAGCTGACATGGGTGAGATCTGTTACCTGGTAGTTACTTCCACTTTGGCAGGTAGTTTGACATACCCTAACATCTAATATTAATAGCAGATGTGGGGGCTGGGAAGGAAACTTGGACTCCGCCGTAGTACTTAGCCTCCACTGAAACAAAGTGCAGTTTGTTGGTGCTCTCCTGTATGGACCACAGGTTCTCGTTCTTTTCCCTTTCCCACTTCAGCAGCGCTGACCTCAGAAGTGTGCTCTGCTTATTGACTTTGGCTGAGTAGAAGTGGTTTAGGCCTAAAGAAAAGATGCAGACTGAAAAAAACTCCTTTTTGGGAAAATGCCAGAATAAATAGCCTTCTGTGAGCTCACAGTTGACATCGGACCACAGTTTGCGGTGGTGATGGGGGAGGCTTAAAAAAATCCCAGTGAAAATGTAGCAAGACGTAAAAATTAATGTTTTCCCATATTTTGATAAAACTAGTTTTTCCTCTTGCCTGGGTATGTTTTAGTGGTGCTGAAAGGTGCCAAGAGTTCAGCTCTGTCAAGGCGAGTCCTCCATTGACAGCTTGATACTCCACACAGGTGTTTTTGTACCAACTTGGGAGAGATTTTGATCAATATTGGTTTACCGGTAAAATCCGTAAGTGTGGATGAAGTTTCTAATATTTGTTCAGCTGAAAGCCATGATTTCCTATCCGATCCCCTCAAAAACTAGGACCATGGCTAGTAGGTATCAGAAACCTGTATCAGAAACTCTTAGGAAGCTGATAGCCACGTCCTGTGGCGCCTGTGAGTGTTACATGCCGAAATACTGTGTATTGATACCCGATGAGGACTGCTGGTGTGAGCATCCCCATGTGGAGTTTGGAGGGGAGAGGAAGAAAGAATGCTTTTTACTTATTTAGCTGGTATTGAACACTGTCAAAGGAAAGCTGAGGGGCTTCCCTGGAGGGGGGAGAGGGTCTGAAGTGAAAAATAAGTATAAGGAAGAAATGGCTCCAGGAGGAACAAGTGCCCCGGATGTTGAGCGCACTGTCTGGTCAGCATGTCTCATACTTTGGCCAGAAGAAGGTACTCTATCTGTTGGGGGAAAGAAAACAATTCATGCTATTAGAGCTCCCTGTAATTTGGCCTAGAAGCAGTTTGGACTCAACAACTGAAAAGGAAATGTCAAAGAATGGGAAGCCAAGAGAAGCTCATCAAAAAGACATCTGGTCCTGCTGTCCTTAATGGGAAATCCCCCCCTCCCTCCAGCCACCCTCTTCCCAGCCACGCTCTTTTGAAACAGTTAATGTCTGAGAGAATCCAAAACATTGCTGGAATGTATCAGCAACGAAGCTTTTGTATAGCTGAGCAGCTAAACAGCTCTGGTTTTGTTTGTGTTAGGGCTGATTGTCTTGCCTTTCATCGGTGAAAGTCAGAAATGGCTGGACAGAAGTCAGTGGAGCAACACCAGAGTAAGGGCAGTTTAAGCTGCGGGAGAATTTGGTCATCTCTTTTATGGCCAGAATCATGAAGCACTTCACAGGGAAGCCAGACCTCAAAAGGGACACCCATAGACAGGATGCTTGCAAATCTTGTAAGGTGAAAGATTCATGTCCTGTTCTCCAACAGAGTACTCACTCCTCTTCCACCGAGCAGCTTTGTTTGCAACAACCATGCTAGCCCAGACGGTGACCCATCTGCGCCTCTCTTTCTTCTGGCCCTTTCTTCACTGCCTGAGCCCTGGCAGGCTCCCAGTGCCTTCCTGGAACCAAGGAACTAGTCTGGTCTGCTATGAAGCACCCATAAAGGTTATTTCTGGGGAAAGATGTTTCATTGCTGCTCATGCTCCTGAGTTGGTAACCTGGGATCCGTAACACATTTCTGCAGTAAGCCATGTGGCAATGTCATTTATCACAGCTCCTCTCACAAAACCGTGTTCCCAGGGCCTGCGGGGCTCAGGGTTTCGACATGGGATGTAGAGTCTTTGATCATATGAATCAGGACAGTTTGCAGTGTCCAGCTATTTAGACTTCCCTGGGGAATAAACAGAGGCCTCAGCTCAATCTCCCAACACCAACTGTCCCTTTCACCCCCCAAATCAGAAATTCTGGAAGACAGGCATGATTCAGCAGATCAGGGGTCAAAGACATTGGTGGGAGCTCCATAAACATGCTGAACTCCTGTCAGTGTCTGCTCTGTGTCCCTGGCTAGAGGGAAGATCAGGGAGGACTTTCAAGACAGCTGAGCTTGTGACTGATGATCCCTCTTATCTGGTCCCAGCTGTGTGGTCCCACCTGCTTTTGTGGACATGTTTACATGGTCTCCTCCTTCCTTCCAGCTGCAGGTGCTTGCCATTTACCTGGTGCTGCCTCAGTCTTCCCTGACTCTCCTGCGACCCAACTTGGCTTTCTCAGCTGGGAGAAGAATCTGCCATTTTAGTTTTCCACCATTTCAGCATGGAAGTTGGTCCAATAACTGTGAAAATGATGCTAGGAAGAGAGAGATCATTTGGCCAGAAGCAGGGGGAGGAGAGAAAAAGAGACTTCTCCCTTTCAGAGACAGCAGTGTTGTTTTGCTGGCTTAGCTGTCCCTAGGTCCACAGGCTTCATTGCTGTTCAGAGGGATCCACGTATGGGCAAAAGTAATCCCCCCCCTCAGATTGTGGCAGCATTAAAGCCCAGCATTGTGGCCAGGGATGCCAAAGTGAAGAAGCCTTTGGCTTCCTCGTTTCTTGGCATTTCACAGGACACACCTCATCTTTAATCTCAGCTCAGATTTGTCACAAAACCCACCTCTGCTCAGATCTCTCATGTCAACTGCTCTGAGATGGTTTTATGCCTGCTTGACCACAACTGTCCACAGAGGTGTCACACCCTTATCTCAACAGGTACCTGAGATGATATTTGGAAGAAAAGAGGACACCGGTGCACCACCATTGATCTGAGCACATCTCTCTGCTAACCCTAGTCTCCCAAGCCATCTTCTTTCTCCATCTGTCCTCCAGGTGCCTGCACACATGGAGTACTTGACATGGCTCCCCATCTTTCAGGAGCTTAACAAGACCAAGTTAATTTTACTGCTGACTGAGCTTGGTCTTGCTGAGTAGACTCCTGAACTAGTTTTTCACAGCTTTGATCAGTGCATGGGGAAGAGAGAAAGAAAATCCCTGTGAAACGACAGATACCCTTCATGTGTGGAGGAAATTTCTACCTTTTGTTCTGCCAGCTGCAATATTTTCCCTGAAGAAAGGCAGAAGCCTGACCACTATGGACTGCTGCAATTGGGATGAACATCTGGGAGAAAATACCCCGGGGAGCAGGTCCACATAGTCCAAGTCAGGTGTGATTCTTCCTGACAGTCTCCATCAAGCATAATTTCCTTGAAGTCGGTGGAGGGCACCTGCACACAAGCTCTCATGGTAGGATTCCCTCCAGCTTTCCCAACGGAGAGGTCAGTAACTTCCACCAGACTTTGACTCATGCTTAAACCAGGGAAAGAGCAAGTCAAATGCAACCAAAGAGAAGAAAGTCATAGCAAAGATTTAGACAAACATTAGACATGAAAGACTTTGCTGATGCAAAAGGTAAGTGTAACAGCAGTAATATTAATGAAGCAATGTACACCTGCTTAGTGTCAATATTTGGGAAAAAAAGAAAAGCATTTAGCATCGCCAGTGGATAAAAGAGAGGATCAGGATCATGCTTCCACACAAGGTATTTAGCAAATCATTGTAATTGTTTGCAGAGTTTGTTCAGGCTTCTAAATTTATACTTGATTCCTTCTCTGTTTCATAGGAAGCAAAAGTGCTAAAATGACAGGATGTAAGGCCAGAGGAGCAGAATCACATCGGCTGAAAGCCACAGCACGGAACTCGAGAACTTCAGCCAAAGGTGATAATCTCACTAGCGGTCAGACTGTCTATTAATACAGCATGGATATGCAAGGAAAAAACCATTAAAACATGTAATCTATAGTATGATCCTCTGCACTGAAGGACAGGATGTCAGCCACATAAAAAAAGAAAAGTCTTGAACAGGATCAGCTTGGCCCTCAAGGCTTGTCACACCTGAGTCATCACTAATAATAATCATCACTAATAATCATCATTAATAATAAGCAGGAAAAAAGCAAGGAATACATGGGTACACAGGCAGATGACTGTTATTTTATTGGCTTCAAGAAGCTCCACCAGGAAAACCAGTGCGCAAGTATTTGCTCGAGCTGAGCATAGTGGCAAACATCTAGACTTCAGCACCAACACTGGGAATATTAATTCCTCACACTAAGCAGGGTCTGAGTATTTCCCAGTTTTATTAAACCCCAGAACACAACAGCCTGTTTGAAAAAGAATATCCCAAAGTATTTTAGGTACTTCCTACTGCAAGAGGAAGGGGACAAACAGGAAGAACTTGTATTCCTCTGGCATTAGTATTCGTCCCATTGTCACTTGCCCGGCAATTGCCATGGGCCTAACCAGCAGTCCTGGGATTCCAGAGCATCCTTATCACGGCTGGGGAGGGGAATGAAGGGACAAGCAGGGGATGTAAAGGCTCTGGGGCCTGAAGACAGGAATCACAGGTATCTGATGTCTTGATCTTTCAAATCATCTTTAATTAGTTTGTTTAACTGGTATTATCCTTAATTAGTCTTGCTGAGTTCAGAATGACTACTCACCTGCTTTGAGATACAGGCACACTTCAAAAGTTCGCAAGAACAGGGCCTACCCTGCTAGATTTTGAAAGCTAGAGCCAAGAAGTAGCTGGAAAGAGCTCTAAGAGAAGTCTTCCTGCGTGACAGATATATTTATTTAACCTGTTTTTTCTCCAGTCATTGAAGACCGCTATCTGCTTGCCGGATCTGATGGTTCAGGCGTTTGGCTTGCCTGTCTTTTTGTGCGGTAGTTATGTACTGGCAAGAGATGAGACATGCTCCACCTTCAGCTTCCTTGAGCAGCAATAACCCTTTATCTAAACTTGGTCTCGTATGGAAAGTTTCCATGCGGCAAAAGTCACTTTCCGGTTCCACCTGACACACGGATCCTCTGTGAGGTGTCATCTCCGTCAAGCACAGCCTGGGAGGGTGGGGGGCAGGAGAGGCACGTGGGGACCCGATGAGTGCCGGGACAGTGCCCTTCCAGCCCGGCTGCTCGCTTCCCTTGTGAGCCAAAAGAGCCTGCTTATGGCTATTTTCAGAAAATGTAAGGAGGGCCATATGATGAAGGCTTGGGTTTTTTTCAACATACACGGCACTAACATTTCCCAAGGCTGCCTTGGACCACAGATGTCAATGGTCTGTGGGCTGACAGGTCCAAAAATTGGGAAATATGGATTCTGTGAGCCTCTCGTTGACTTTGTCTAACTGCCCTCTCCTTGCTGACACCATGACCCTGCTATTGCACAGAAACAATGATGCTCCCACTACCACCTTACTCAGATGGATATGTGGAAATTACCATTTGTGAGTACTCCAGGCTCTTTCGATGTGGGTTGATGGCCAAGAGCTCGGCTTGCAGGGCAGAGTCAATGTGCAAGGGGCTGTGTAGTTTGGGGAACCCACCTATCTGTCCCGCTGCTCTCTGCAAGAAAAGGTTCGTTTCCATTGCAGGCCACACCACCATCTTCCTGTCCACACTTAAACCCTGAGCCAGGCCCAAGCTCTGTTTTGCCCAGACCCCAAAGCCTGTGAGTCCCTTGAGGGTCAAAGCAGTGGGATGAGGATTAATCTCAGAACAGTGTGAGCTTGGTGTGACCCTGGTGTGACCGGCATCTTTCGGTGGAAGGAGGACTAGATGCTCACACAGAGAGCCAGTGGATGTAGCTCTAGTGAATGATGCAGAGCTGACTTCTGGTTCCTTATTTTTCAGCTCCCAAGCAGAGCGGTTGATTTTCCAGGTAACGGTTGTATCTCTTTCCACAGGAACAGTGGAGCTGCCCGCCCAAGTCAGACGCCTAGCCTCTCCTTTTGCCAGACAGACCTTGTAATAGGCGGGTATAGCTCCCTTGTTGCCACACTGGGGATAGGGACTGATGGATTAACCTTAATTCTGAAGAGAAAACTTCCTCTATAATCATTGTGTACCTTGTCCATTGTAACTTTCGATGTTTTCATTATTGATATAAACACTAAATTCCTGCAGTGTCTCCAAAACATTGGCCTCAGGACAGATTGTCACCTGTGCCTTGTATTGAGGTCAGACTGGATGCCCGCTTCTCCATTTGTTATTATTTGTGCACTTTGGGCATGCTATCTCTGTCTGCAGTGGTGGAAGTCAGGCAAAAATGTTACTGGAACCCAAGGAGAGGAACATCTTCCTGTCAGATCTGCTCTATCCAGGAGGCAGATCCTACCAGGAAGCCTTAATGAAGCCACTGGAAAGGGAGAGTGCAGACTCACTGGCTCGGTGTAACAACCAGCAGCTGCCCCGGGAAGCTGGAAGGAGAACCCGACTTTTCAGCCTGCCAGCCCAGAGCAGGGCAGGAGGTGGGTCGCTGGTGGACTCCTGCCTGGGGTCTTAGCACCGGGAGCCACCGGGACCACACACAGCTATCCCTGGATAACCAAAGCCTTTCTCTGAATGTGCCCAAAGCCCCACTGCAGCCAGAGCAAACACCATCCTGAACATAGGGAGCAGACAGGGCACCCCCGCCCTGGGCACAGCGCTGGGGAGCAGCAAGGGGCCCCAGGAGCCACCCCACGGCCTCAGCCCAGCACCCCAGGCACCCTCCTCCTCGTGTCACCGGCCCTAACCCTGCTCTTTTCCCAGGGGACCGGCAGCCGGAGGGGCCCCACGCCGACGGGGAGGATCCGTGCCGTGCCGTGCGGGGACAAGGAGCGGGGCCGGTCCCCCATCCCCGTCCCCCGATCCCCGATCTCCATCCCGGACCCAGGTCCCCGTTCCCCATCCCGGAGCCCCGATCCCGGCCAGCTCCGCGGCTCCGGGGCGGGGCGGGCGGGGCGGGGCGGCCCGGGCCGGCCGGGGGATCCGGCGCCGCCGGAATAAGAGGCTACGGGAGCGCGGTGGCGGAGCGGCGGCAGCGGCAGTGCTGTGTCGTGTCTCGGAGCCCCTCGGGAGCTGGCGGGCTGCGGCCCCCCGCTGCAGTCTCCATGGATAGATACAAAGGTGAGGCGGGGTCCCACGCGTGTCTGTGCCCCGCGGCAGTCCCCCACGGGGGCCGCTGCCCTGCCCGCCGGGGGGGGATCGGAGACCTGCGGGGGCGGCGTGAGGGGGGAAGGGTCTTTTGCGGGGGACAGACCCACTGACGCGGGACCGCTGCGGCTCGCTGTCCTCACGCGTGGGAAAGCGCGGCGGCGATGGGCTGCGGCGGGCTGGGAGCCAGCTCCGGTGATGATGTTTCCTGAGAGAGGGACTGGGGGTCAGCTCCGGAGGAGGGGGTCCCCGGGAGCGGGGCCCGAGCTCGGTTCCGGGGGGGTGGATTGTCCCGCGAGTGGGACCGGGCGGTGAGGGCGGGAGTCCGGCTCTGCGGAGGAGGAGGCCAGCAAGTGGGGACGGGAGCCAGCTCCCGGGGGAGGCGATCTCCGCGAGTGGGGCCGCGGTCAGCTCGGGGCCGGCGGGGAAGCGGTCCCCGCGAGTGGGGCCGGGCGGTGGGAGCGCGGCTCCCGGCGGGCAGCGCCGGGGAAGGTGCGGGGCAGCGCAGCCAGGTCGCAGCACGGCCCCGCTCGGGGATGTGAAGTCCCCCTGTACCTGCCCCGGGCACTGGGCAGCGACGAGGAGCGCGGGAGACCTCTCGTTTCACACCATCTGTGGATCGGGACCTTTTTTTGCCACTTAAAAGCAGCGTCTTGTTTCGTTTTCTGCAGCCACTGAATTTGGCTAACGTTGCCTGCTCTGTCTTTCTTCCTAAATTGCCCGTCTGCATGGACTTCCCACCCTCCCAGGCTTAACAGGCACGACATTGAGTGTCCTGTTTTCTAAATGCAAGTAGGTTTGGTGGGTAGGGTGGGTGAACAGCCTTCCTGCTTTCTCTCTGGCAGATCTCATCCGGGCTGGTGGTCACCCACGGCCCATTTATTTCCCTGCAATCGATGGCTCTGGCGCTTCCTGTGTGATGCTACTTGGCCATTATCACTGAGAATGGCTCATCTCAGATCTGTGGTGCTATGGGCAGCTCTTGGAAACTTCTCAAACTTCAGTGCATCTTGCCAGCTGAGGAGGGAGGAGGTGGGGTGAGGTGCCCAGGCATGGGACACTCAGATGTGCATGGGTATTCTGCAGTTTCTGCTCCTGCTAGCGTGTAAAAGTCACCCCTGGAGGAGGTGGATCCAGCACTTGTGTAGCACAGAATAAGTCTGCAGTAAACGTTACCTGTTGAGAAGAGATGTGGCTCTCCTTGTAACTGCTGTCCTCCTTACAGAGCTTGAACATTTAAGTGGGGAACTTGGTACTAGACAAATATATTCCTGCCTGACCCCATTTGGACTTGTTATTGTCAAACTGGCAAGGTTTGGTTAGGCCTCAGCTGATGCATTCAAGCTAATAGCCCTTGTTCCCTAATCCTTTTTTGGTGGGGTCTTTGTATGTCAAGGTATCATATTGTGTGAAGTTAATTTTTGCCAGAGCTGTGTATTTTTGAGTATGCAAGTACTTTAGTATTCTGACAGGGCTGGCACTGTGCTGCCTGTTACATTTTGATCCTTTTCCTCCTTACAATCAATACTTCGCAGGCCTGCTAAGCACAATAGTAACATACTGCAAAAGTGATGTTAAAGATTATATTACAAGTCAAATATTGTGTAGTCTTTTTATTTTTTTTTCCTGGCAGGGTCTGTGCAATTCCATTCAGTTCCAGTAGCAAAGCAGTAGATTCATTAAGATTCAGCTATGTTTTGTATATTGTCTTTTTAAATATGCACACTGCTCCCTCAGAGCAGCGGGGATGTGTTCTGCACATGTGTAATTAATAGCAAGCGCAACTGATTGCGGAGCCTTGCCAGTCCTTTTTGTGTTAGTGGTAACGAATGTGTGCGCATGTGGGAGCGGGTGTGTGTTAATGAGGGTACCGAGGCATCTCTAGCTCTGCAGGGCGGCCGCAGGTGATGGCAACAGCTTGTTTAGCGGGTGGGAGGTGTCCCCAGCGTGGTGGGGTGGCTGGAGTCACTTGGGGCTGGTGAGGCAGGTAGGGGGAAGGGCTGGGCTGGGGGAGAACATGTGGGAGTTGGGAGCCCTGAGGAGCAGGTGGAGAAAGCAGGCAAGTAAGCTGTTATTAATAAGCACAGGGGATATGTGCCCGTTCTGGTGGGGATATCTTGTTGCTGCCATGGCTGGTATGGGGAGTCTTCATCCTTGCCACTAGCCAGGCAGAGCGTTTGTGCAGGGAAATCCTGTAAGGACAGAGATAGATGGACTCAAAGAGGGCTGTTGAGCAATGAACTGGTGTTCTGGGAAGAGGAATTTGACTACAAGATCTTTCCTATTACTTAAGAAATGAAGGTTGCAAGCATCAGCAAACAGCAGCATTTCTTTCCTTTAAACACAGGCAGGGATGTGCTTTAATCCAAGCTCTAACCTGGCACGCACAAGAGGTGTCCCTCCTGTTTCAAAGGCAGGGTGAAGCAGCCACAGGAATCTGGTTGGGTGGAGTGTGCAGGGCCAGGTGGGGTGTGAGCCAGGGAGGCTGGGGCTGGTGGCCGGCAGGATGGCTCCCATGGAGCGAGAAGAGCTCGGGCTGTTGGACTTGCATGGTGGGAAGTGAAGGAGGGATTGTGAAACTCTCCTGGGAATGGGTTTCCTTTCCCAGCCTCTGCAAACGGGGTTGCAAGGCCAGCTGCATAGGAAGACATTGTCTCTTGACTCTTGTTTGGCTATTAAAGCTCTGAAGGATGATCTCGATGTGTGGCAGGGTTTTTTTCTGCCAGGCCGCAGTAAAGAGTGTCTTGCGTTGGTGAAGATGCTGTTTAAAAATCCACCTTCTCCCTGGGATTTAGGAAGTATGTGTGAGGCATAAAGAGCAACGGACCCAACAGCCCCAGGGGGACAAGAGGGAGACCTGCAGAGGGCAGGCGTGAGTGAGGGTGGCTGCTGTACCCACAGCTATGTAGTGACAAGGACAGAGCTGCTCATCTCTTGCTCCTCCTCTGTTCCCTGCAAGCGCTCTCTCCCCTCCTTCCCATGTGTTTTACCTTTGAATATAAGATTCGTACAACTGTCCCATCTTGTGCTCCCTGTTACGGTGGCACTATGGCTGCTTGCCTACTCCTTGCCCCGCTTGTCAGACATGGCTGGCTGGTCTGTGACCAGCCGTCTCCAGACCCTGGAGGAGGAAGAGGTGCTGAATGCACTGTTACTGATGAGGCGTGTCTTGGGGGCTCCCTTACTTATCTGCCATCCCTGTCAAGTCCTCTCAGACCAACCCCTTGTCACTGCAGTCATGGGTGATTCCCCTGTGATGCAGCCCCATGCACATAGTCTAAAATGTCAGGTGATGTGAGGTTTGTAAGATTATTATTGTATTTTTAATGTGTTAGAGCTCCGTAATGGAAATCAGAGTGACTTGCAGCCCAGTTCTTCAAAGAAAGGTGTTTGGCATTCTTGTTTTACTGTCTTTGAGCAAAGACACAAGCTTCACGTTCCTTATCTGAGGGTCTCCTAGGGCTCTGCAGGGCATTGGTAGTGTTTGCAGTGCTCCCTGAAGGAGATGAGCATTGTTTGTCTATGGAGAAGAGGTTGGCTTCTTAACAGAAGCCAACAGTTGATAAGGATTAAAATGGTGACTTGGTAGAAAGACGAGGTGTTTGCTTGCTAGTTAACATGTTTTAACTGGGAGGGGAAAGGGGTGTGGGTTTGTTTGGGACTTTGGCACGTGTTCTTTTTAACAAGTTCCTGCAAATACAAGGAGATATGCTTGGGATTAAACCACAAAGTGGAGACATGAATGAAAGATGCGAGCCCAGCTAACAATCTGAGGCCCTTTATAAACTCTTGGTAATCAGAGTCAGAAATGGACTGACTCATATTAACATGATCTAGGCTCTAGACAAACATATGTGGTTTCTCCTCAGCTGAGCATCAACACAGCTGTTGTGTTTAGCTAATTATCTTGGTGTAATTGGCAACTGGCGAAAACAGGGCAATGTACTGCCCTCTACCAAATCAATACAATTTTCAGCTGCTGGGCTGAGCCGTCTTTGAAATGCAGATGAAAATTCATGTCCTGCATAACCTCGTAACATATACAGTAACTCTCCCTTATGTGAGAGTGACCCTGGTTGGTTTTGGAGAATGGAACGGACTCTGTTGGGGAATAGGCAGCAGGAGTGCAGAGTCATTTACTTAGCAGGGATTTAGGAGATGAAACCTTTTTCTGTGACTGAAACCACAGCCTGTCTGAATTATACATCTACCATGTCCACCCTACCAAGCCATCCTACACACTGTCACCTGTGCCAGTGTATTTCTGTCTCTTCCAGCACAGCTGCATTTCTTATGTAAACAGGGCACCTGAGGATGCTCTGAGTTGTAGTGGGTGCACATAAGCCTCTCCAGTGCTCTCCAGACCAGGACAGGCTCACTGCAGATGGGCATGAGGCTATAGGGATGCTGGCTTCAGCCCCATTTGATAAGCAGTGACGGCCCTTGGGGTGGGTGTGGGTAACTGCCAGGTCTGGGGGTGCTCCTTTTGCTACCCCCAAAATGGCCACTGGGGCTTGCTCCGTCCCCTTGGAGTAAGGGGCAGGGATCCATGCAGTGAAGGGCAGCGGGAGCAGTACCCCTGTAGCCCTGCCGCTCCAGGGTCTGTGCACCGTCTGTGTCACTACCAGAATTGCCAGGAGCCTGCTTCTAAAGCTAGCAGTGCTCACAAGCTCTGAGCCTTTGGGCACCTGCATTTGGAGTGCTCTGGGCAAGGCACGAGCCCTCGCTTTTCTCTTGTGGTGTTGACTAGTGTGTCAGGGAAGTCTTGCTCCTGTTCCTCCACGCACCTTCACCACTCCCCGCAGCAGGCTCTGTGCATGGTGTGCCCGGCCAGGGACCAGGGATACCATGTGAATGAGTTTATTGTTCAGGGGTTTTCACTGATCGCTTTCATCGAACACCCACAGCCCAGGAACACAGGGAGAGTCTATGCAAAAATGCTTGTACTACTTTATTTTGGAGCATGGCTGGCTCTTCCAGCTCCCAGCAGCGGTGATGGACTGGGGGCAAGCAGGCAAATGGGCAGCCCATGTCACCCAGGCCCTGCAGGGCTGCGCGCCAAAGCACCACAGGCTTTTAAATCTGAATTCTGGACACCTGCTCAATTGCATACTTGCTCCACAATGTTTCCATCTCAACATACAGCACATATGAAGGATTTAATGACTTGACTGAATCCCTGAAGATTTTATGGCAAATCCAGGACCTGAACCCGAAGCTCCCTAACCAGTGGCCAATGCCTTCCTCGCAACCATCCTGCCTGGGTCAGGGGAAATTAGGGATGCTGTTCTCTTGAGAAGTCCCTGTAAACTCTGATTTGCTGTACCCTCTGGAAAGGCAGGGGCCATCTAAGGCAGGGAAGTGCATCTTCAGGGAGTAGCAACTGGACAGCCCAGAGCTATAGGGGACATCTTGGGGAACCAAAAATAAGAGGTGCACCTATGATTAAAGATGATGCAGAGCACGTGCACCTAGGACATAGGTCTTCCCCTCAAGCTGCCTGGCTGAAGCACAGATCCAGACCCAGCAAGTAGATTGGGATCCCGCAGCCACAGAGCCAGTTTGACGACCTGCGTGTTGTTGTTTACTTCATCTTGGAAGTTGAGTCATTTGTGCTTTTCTCTCAGGTCAGCAGACAAGACAGACGGGTCCAGTCTGTGCTGCAGACTGTCAGCACAGCTCTGTGGGTCAGAGATGTGTCTGACATGGCCTTGCCCCAAGGAGCTGCTGGTGCAGGTGCCGACACCGCCAGTTTCTGGGCTGGAACCGCTTATTTGGCTCTGGTTTAGGGGTGGATGGGGAAGTGTCAGTGAACAGGCAAGTTCCCTGGCAGTAGCTGGAGAAGGCATTTCGATTGTAAGAGCAATGCTGCAATTTGAAGAAGGGGGGTTAAATTTGGGAACTTGCTGTGTGCTACAGTGCATGGTAAAACCTTGTGTGAACTGGAGGAATGACTAAAAGTTCACAAAAGAAAAATGTGTACAGAAGTGTTCAGTAGTAAGACACCCATCTCCCAGTACCCAAAGTTCCTATTTATTTAAAAAAATAAACTATTAAATTTACTTGAATCCAGGGAGCAGAGCTTTAGGAGGGAAAAAAACCTCCAAAACAAACACAAGTTGCTAAGGGTGGCCAGAAGAGCCGAGCCCTCTGAGAAGCTGCAGCAAAGCAGGGCTGGCACTGTGCCTGCACGCGCCCCTTCTGCGGGGCTGTGCGTTAGGTCCGAATCTGGCTTCTCGCTCTGGCCACAGCCGAAAGAGAGAACAACCGGGGCCAAAACCACTGAGAGCGGTTAAACTTGCAGCTGGTGGGCCAGGATGGCCGTGAGAGCAGCTGTCGCTAAAGCAGGCGTGAGCGTGGTAATTCCTGCTGGCAGGGAGGGCTTGGCTTACCATCGCCCGTGCTGCTGCCGGCTGGGGTGCAGCAGTGGAGGTCAGTTGTGGCAGCGCAGGACCCGCGGTGTAGCGGGGTGCTGCGGAGGGGAGGCCTGGGAAGTGCACTGGCTTGGTCTAAAGTTCAAAAGACGAGGGTCAGGACTCGGTAAAATACTTTTTCTCCCCGCTGACCTATTGCCTTCTTCGTGGGCAAAATGCCACAGAAAGCACATGTCTGAGGATGGTTTGGTGTATGGCAACATTGTCTTTGGTTATAAACAGCTCTGTCTGGAAGTAAATATCTCAGAATTATGGGATCAGACTGAAACTCCCACATAACATACAGACTTGGCCACTTGCAATTTAATAAAAGCCAGTATTTTCCCCCCTTGGGTGGACTGTGCTCTGTCTTGCATAAAGATTTTTCTGATGTCTTTTTTTTTCCTTCTTTTCCTTTGGATCTACTTAGGATAAAAGTGTAGTGCAAGGTTTAGAAAAAGCCTGGGAAATAGGGATCCACAAGCCTTAGCTGGCAGTTCAGCCTGTGGGCTTCTTATTTCTGAGTGTAGGAATCTCCTCCTGAGATAACCAGGAGCAGTAGCCGCCTCCAGCACCAGGGTTATGCATGTGTTTTTTCACTTGCTTTTGTGACTTAGGAGACTGAATCTTTTAAAAAATGTCTTTAGACTACCAGTCTCGCTGATAATTAATGCATCTAGGCTTTCCAGAGTCGGCACTGAGTTTGGGGTGTAGAGGTGGGCAGTTAAGCAGTTGGGATGCTTTTTGAAGAAGTTTGCATAACACTTTGGCTGCAGTGCTTTGAAAGAGGTGGGTCTGAGCCAGGAGATTCTTGCAGTTCATGCTCAAGTTGTGGCTTGAGCCCTTCCCTCTTGGAGTGAATTAGATGGGGAGCAAGTCTTGGGCTGCTGCAAGGAGGGGATCTCCTTCCTGGAGCCTGTGTGTCCTCCAAGGCAGCCAGCTCGGTCAGGTGGTGAGGGGAAGCATGTGTGCAGGCTCCTGTGAGCTGAGATAAGGTATCTGCAAAGAAATCTCTGATCCAAAGTTGCTCTGCAGATCTCATCATTGCTATTTATCACTACAAAGTATGACAACTATTAAGGCTTGGGAAGAAAGAGCTGGCTCGCAGAGAACATGAGTCGCACAAGGTTTTGCGGTGTCACTAGTGGCTTTAGCTGAAAGTCTCTCCACAAGTGTGTGTGAAACGCGGAGCTTTCTTCTGCTGAGGAATGCAACCGAGCCAGCTGCAGCCCCACAGCCTTCCAGTAGCGCTGTTGATTTGTCATCTCTGTGGAATAAGCCAGTGCATGTGTCCGGTCAGTCCCAGTGCCAAACAGCTCCGACTTCTGGTGGTCCCACTGTGAATGAGCTGAAATCAGTAGTAATGCAGAGACGCTCTTTAGTGTCTGCTGGTAACAGGTATGCAGTCGCAGCAATGAGGTGGCCACCACTTCTGGTAGCAAAATATCACAAATGTAGAAATTGGGGCTGCCTTTAAAAGCGGAGACGTGGCAAGCCCAGACTTCGGCAGTGACTTGTGACAGCTGGAGGCCGTCTGCCCCATCCATCCCATCAGCAGCTTCGTCCCTGCTGCTTGGCTGGGGAGCATGTCCTGTCTCCTTTGTTTAAATCCAGTATCTTCAAGGATCTTTTGTGTTTTATTGCAGTCTCTAAAAATGTGCCATGTAGTCTTGAATGGTGGGAACTTCTGCTGTTTTTATTGTCATACTCTTCAGACTTCTGCATCGCTCTGGGGTATGCAGAATCAGGCAGAGAGCTGGGATTGTAATGTACCATTCCACATCTGCTATAGGATTGCCTGATCTTGGCAGCTGCTGAAGTGTGATCAAGCCCTACTTGAGGAGAGAACTGCTTAGACTAATTGGGCTCAATCTACAAAGCAGCTGAGGTATCTTTACCTTGCTGTAGTTAGCCGGGCTGAGGGGTGGGATGTGCATCCATCTCATCTAACCACAGCCAGGTTTTTGGTCCCGTTAGGAATTCGGTATGTGTGCACATGGGTGAAGGCAGCTCTTTTTGCTAAAAAATGAGCTGTGTGTGACGTCACATGAACTAGGTCCGAGTGGAGGTGCGACAAAGGCAGGCAAGCCTGGCTGCTGCCTGTGGTGCAGGAGCCATCCTCCCCAAGTCTGAGGCCACAGAAGAGCTGGCTGCACGCTGAGCAGGGTGGCTCTTGCTCCACTCTCTGCTGCTGCAGGGGTCTCGAGTCTGCTGGGCAGCACGGTGGCTACGTGCTTTTTCTCCTGAATTTTTTCAGGCCATGTGGGTGGTTTGCCTCATCTGGGGCATGTTGCATTTGGTGCCTGGGGCTGTAAGTGTAACCAGTGCAGGGGCTGCAGGCGCTGTTGGAGTTCAGCAACTTCACCTGTTGCATTGAAAGATGGTCACAAGTACCCCAGAGCAGTGCAAAGTCACCAGTGAAATGCGTGTGTGATGTTTTGGGTGGTTTTGGTTTTCCCCCACCCCGGTAATTGTGCTCCCCACTTACTGCTGCCTTGCTTCCCTGAGCAGCAGTGTCAGAGCTGAATGCGGTTGTCAGTGACACTCAGCCTATGTGCAGTCACGGTGTCTCTAATAGCCAGTGACCTCTGGAACAAGTCATCTCCGCAGAGCATCTTCTTGTGTGCTCTGCCTCCTTCACCCCACCAGTTCATCTGGTAATACTTCCTTCGACTGGTCTGTGGGAAGGCTGTAGGAAAACGTGTGGATTAACTTCTCATGATGGTCCTAATCAAGTGTTACTGGATTCTGTCTATAACTTAACTAATTATAACACTGAGGAGTTAATATAATCCCTTTTCTGCTAACAAGGACCTGTCTTGTTGCAGGGCCAGGGCTGTATGGGATAAGGCGCAACCCAAATGTTCTCTGAGGTTTACAGCGGAGATGCACTTACCTTAATACAAAACCAAAAGGTCATGTTTCTTCTTACTGATAGAAAACAGAAGTCAGTTACCATATCATTTAGCAAAGCAACACTTGTAAATGATTTACTCTTGAGTGAAGCATGGTATGTTATATAAACACAGGTTCTCATTACTGCTTCAACTTTATCCCACCTTCTCTCTTCCAGTCATATTATAGGATACATACACATGTATCCATGCACAGTGTCTTTCAGCTTTCTCTAATGAGCAATGCTAGCTGATGATATTATCTAGTTGCCTAGATGCCGTGTCAGTTTAATTTGCTGTAGCTAGAGCTTTGAAATTGTTCCCCTAGTGAGATGATACGTCTTGGAAATTAGGTTGCCTTTCAGGTGCTGAAAGGAATTATTGGCTTGTTTGGTACTGGTTGCCCTAATGCAATATTATATGGACCCTGTAACTGATTAAAGCGTGTCAGAAATGTATTGATGCTCGCAAGTGTGGCTTGGCTTATATCTGAGTCTGTGTGAACTCTAAGGCCTGGTTCTAGGAAAATTCACCAGTTTTGTAAATCAGTCTTGAAGTGTATTCCTTATGCTAACCTATACTCTTGACTTCTGGGATATTGAGTTGTAATTCTGTCTCTGATCTTGATCCACAGCTATTGAGACACTGTTAATGTGGTCTGTCATCTGAGTGCTTGGATCATGGTAGCTAGTCACACTTTCAGCTCAGTGGGCTCTTGATTTAATCACCTATATATGCCAACATACCGATCAAATCTATTTAAATGGGTTACACTGGCTTATACTGAGCCAGCATAAACTGGCAATAAATGAAGCAGAACAGACCTGGGCACGGAAGTAGTTCCTTTAAGCCCGTGTCTGTTAGCACTCTGTGCTAGTTAACTTCAGTGAACGTAGTTTTCGGATCAGGTTGTTCAAACAGATGCTCTCTGAGTGTAGAAGAGGCCTATTTCTGGAAATTGAAGTGGGAGTTGGCAGGGTGGGGGCAAGCGAAATGGCAATCAATATTCCTGTACGTTATCCTAAAGGCTGAATTCCCATGTCTGGCTGAGAAGAGAGAAATGCTTTCTAGACCCAGGAGGCTCAGCATTCCCCAAAACAGAATGATTTAATTCTGATAGTTCACTGGAGCTCTTAAACCAAAAGAGCAATGACAGTTTTATTATACTGCTCAGAAATAAAAGCAGCGAGCTTTGGGCGATGCTGAGGTTGAAAATCCTGGGGTGCTGTAGGAAGGAAGGACAGGTACACCCGGCAGTCGGGCATCTGCACCGCCTGCGAGCCCAGCCCAGCCTGAGCACAGCCGGGGTGCTGGGGCAGCACCCAGAGGCAAAGTTTGACTCTGGCTGAAATTCTGTATTAAACGACACGGGATTTCACGTTCATGTTTCTTTGGACTGGCTACGTCAGCCTTCCTTCAATTCTTTCACTTAAATAATGACATCCCCCTAAGGTTATGTGCTAGGTTCTTTTCATTTGCTGCTGGTATCATTTCAGCTACAGTGAGTCTTCTGTTCTTGTGGTGGTCAGTTACAAATCCCACAGGAATGTCAAAGCCATGGGGACCAACAGGAGTACAGCCAGGTGTTGAGCACAGAGAATGGTACTTGTGTGAGAGGGTTTGAAGATCATACGTAGGGTGTCCTATTAGTGCTGTGCGTGTAATAAAATGGAGTATCCTTGCAGTTAACGTAGGCTGTTTACTGTCTCTTTGAAACTAGTGTTACTCCAAAACCAGGATAAGAACCAATGGACTGTTGCGTACCACTTCCAGATCACGTGTTCTTACATCAGTCGGCTGCTTGGTGTCTCCATTAAGAAATGTGTAGGTCTGGAAGATACTCCAATGCTTTCTTTAAGGTATTCTTATAATGTTTAATTCTGGTCAGACAATCTCACACTGACACTCCTGATTAGATAAAAAAATCTTTGCAGTTTGCTTTTGTTCCCATGCTGGACTGAGGTTTTTGTTGGAAATGCTCTGTTTTCAGCATATGTTCTTGTTTTTCCTGATAAACATGAATGTCTGTTGGCCCACATTTAGAGGAGGTGGGAAGGGCCAAATTCATTCCTGGTGTTACTCCAGCATGGTCAATGGGCTGACCACAAGGATCAGACTGAATCTAAGAATTATATTAGGTTTACCGCAAGTTTTACCAGTATTTATTGATACGTTACTTAACTGTATTTCTGGTGCAATTGATAAAGATGCCTTTGACATGCCAGGAAATCTAATGTTAACATAACAAAACCTGACTTGTGATAGAGAAGGAATGTAGAGCTGGCAACTCTTTCACCAAACAGAAATGCTAACGGTTCCGGGTGCTAATAGCACAGACGCGGCTGACCCTTGCTCCAGACATAATTATTTGGACCGTGCAAGATGAGGAGGCTCTACCGCACTGGAGACGTGCTGTATGAAAATGCAGCCAAATCTTGCTGAGGTCTCCACAGATGGGCTGAGGGGCCCTGGTGTTGAGGGCTGCGGAGCTGACGGTGGAGCCTGCACCGCAGCACAGACCCCGCTGGTCCATGACGTCTTCAACTTCTCTGATGCTTTGGGCTGAAGCCTCTTCAGCTGCTGATGAAATGGTGGTCCTGAGAGTGTTTGCTAATCCCAGATTCTGGGTTGGAATTTCAAATTTTCTTTCAACCCTCGATTGTACAATTACCTTCCCTCATTCATACATTCACTTTTTGTCTGTTATTCCCAAACGTGTGGGCCTGCTCTACCATAGTACAGACAGAAGGAAGTAAAATATTCCATTTTGAATATGTAAAGGGAGCGGCTGCTTAGCACAGACAGAGCTGGCTTCTAGATGAAAGAGTCAAATGCCAAACTGTTTTGTTTCAATTTGAGCAGGAGAAGCTTTGATCTAGAGGAGATGACTCAGTCAGTAGCAGGGAACAATTCTTTATAGTGAGTTTAGAAATAAAACCCAAAGATTTAGGCTATGATGGCTTTGACACATCAGTCATAGTGTATATTATGTGAAAATGAAAACCATAACATCTGAAATGAAGTGTCGAGGCTTTTCTGAAAAGAGAAAAAACACTTCTGATGTTGGTTGCCAAGCTTTCCTGAAGCCAGAAAGGACTGGGGGTGGGGGAAGATCGTTCCTATCGAGATAGGAATAATGAGCAATGTGGACAAACCAGGAAGGGGAAAGATTTCCTGCAGCACAGCTCAAGCCAGAGGTGGGGCCAGGATGAAAACTGGGATCTCCTGGCCCCAAGTCAGGCTCCATAATGCATGTGTGCTGCCTCCTCTTCACCCTGACTTGATGCGTCCCCTTTGTCACCACTCGCAGCACTCTGGATGAGAAGGCAGACGTGGTCAGACCCTGCTTGGTCACAGGGTCAGCTACAGTTGCATGGAGCAGGGATGGCCAGCTTCTTGCTACTGAGCTGCTTTTATCTGGATCCAGGTGTCCAGACCCGGATCAATGCAGCTGTGTTTTGTGGCACCGCAGCTGACCGAATAAACACAGCTGGACCCAGTCTGGGTCTCTGCGCCTGCCGCAGCACACATGCGTGGAGTGAGCTGCGCAATTTGGTTGGCGTGCTGCGTGGCCAGGATCCTGGGGATGTGGTGAAACACATCTGGCTCAATGCAGCAAGCTGTTGGCAATTCCCAGTATGAAAGGAAAGTGTCACTGGTGTTCATTATTTCTGCAGCTTTATTCTACATCCAGCCACTGACCTACATTTTGTTCTGTGCTACTGTCCTCTCTAGGCTAAGAACGAATGGGTATCTGCCTGGAGAGGGCCTCAGGGCATTTCTTCATTCTTTTTGGTGGCTGCATGCAGTAGGTGACGGAGACTTCTTTGGCACAGTCACCTTGTGAAGTATCCTGCTATCTAACAGTTTATTCCTGCTGAGAAGGATGGCCCAGCCCTCAGCCTTACAATCCCACCTCCTTGCCTGCACCATCTTTGGCATTCGTTCTTCTCTCCAGCAGACAGCTACTAGCTTTTCATCAGGTTATTTTTCTGCTGGCTTGGCTTGCTGACAGACTGGGCAGCAATGGGAGCAGGAGCAGTGGGCTGGGGAGAGGGACGAGTCCATTGGGTAGCAAAGCACTGTCAAGTGGGCTCACTCAGGGTGTCGAGGATGTGCAGGTCCTTCAGAGATGCCTGGCAGCAGAGACTTCCCTGGTCTGTGTTGTAGCCCTGGTCACAGAATTTGTTACAAAATAGTAGTCTGATTAGGTGGCCCAAGCTATGCAGGTATAGAGGTGGTGAAATCAGAGAGGGAAAAGATCCTTTAGGTCATCTAGTTTATGCTATATTCCAGAAAGTGTGCATCTTCTGGTGTTCTTCCTATTTAAATGTGCAATATTCCCAGTGAGGTGACTTGCCTCAGTTCTCTCAGGGATTATTCCATGGTCTGGGAGGTCTCATTACTCTTGTGCATATGATGTATAAAGGAATCAAATTATTAGTATTGGATGTATATAATGGAAGAATAAGATAATTTCCTTTCTTGGCACGGCAAAAAAAAAGCCATTTTCACTGATGTCAAAGAACAGCCAGTGCTGTGATGTGAGAACTGGAGAAAGTGTGTCTGTACCAGGGGATGCGCTGAGGATGCAGATACCCACATTGTATGCTGTCACCAAATCAAAACCGTCCTGGCTCTCACGAGTGTCACAGCCAGCCTGTGCTCAGCAGGCAGCTGCTGTCCTCCTCTAATGTCACTGTGCGACTGGTCAGGCTTGTGCATGTCTGAGTGCAGAGGTTGTGCTTGGAGATGGTTCAGAAGCTCAAGGCTTGCAAACAGAAGGCGGAGGGAGTGTGGTTGGAGAGAAGCAAGGTCCTCACCGGGTGCTGAGCTGGCCTGCAGGCGGGCAGCAGGGACTACCTGTGCTGTGGCTAGGAGGGCTCCCTGCTTGCTGCAGCTGGCCAGGGCAGCCCTGCCTGCCTCCGGCAGGGTGTGTAGGTGAGGGACTGACCTCTTGCTAGTATGGAGCAGGCCTGATGGATTGCATCCCTTCCTTGAGGACAAAGGAACAGGGTCACAGGTCCTTTCACCCTGGGGTTGTGCGGGAGGGAGATGGCATCTGCTGTCCATCCTACAGCAGAGAGGGCTGAGAGCTCCCAGATGTCACCAAATCCTTCTCTTCCTCTTCCAACTTCCCTTTGTACATACCACTATCATGGTTTGTTTTGCTGATGCATTTCCAGGAACTACCACCATTTTCAAAGTCCTGCAGAGACAGAGGGAGGTTCTTCTTGTGAAGGCTTGAGGAGAAGATGATCACATTTATTTTTTTTTTTAAATAGTCTTTAATGTGGCAGTGGCTCCCCTGCCACAGAGAAGACTTCTTCAGCCCAAGAATCCTTCTTTTAGATTATGTCTTTCCCCTAAATCCCAGTCTCTTCAATAGAATAGTTTTGAATGTATTTTTAATGAGGCTTCACTATTTGACTCCAAAGGGACTTTAAGAAGTCTCCACCCCAGCCTCCTGCTCGGAGCAGGGCCAACACTGAACTCAGACCAGATTGCTTGGGGATTTGTCCTGTCAGGTCTTGAAAATCTTAGAGGACAGAACTGCCACAACAAATTTTCATGGAGAAATTTTTTTCCCATGTATCCAGTTGGCACCTCCCTGTTTCAATTTATGTCCACTTCTTGTTCTCCCACTGTGCACCTCTCTGGGGAGCTGGGTCTTCTTGTTAGTGTCCTCATAGGTGTTGGAGGGCTGCTTTTAGCCCCCGAGACCTTCTCCAGGCTGTGCAAGCTGTGCGCAGCTGCTACTCATGCCCTCCTGCTTCATCTCAACTCCTTAGTGCCAGGGGCTGGATGCTGCTCATGAGGTTGTAGACACTGTAGCCTTTCCTACAACTTTCTCGAGTTACTTAATCAGGGCAGCTTTTGTATTCCTGCTGAACAAAGTGCTGATTTGACAAGAAATCTGAGCCTTTCTCTGCCAGGAATTGTACTCGTTGCCTACTCCTGGACTCCTGAAATTTGGGAGGTAGGTGTGAATATAAATAAGATAGGGAAGGAGGATGGGAAGAAAAGTGTTAGGTGAATTTAGCCTGTTCTCTGACTAGTATTCTCAGATGAGATCAACATTGTAATTGGTCTTTTAAACCTTAATCTACAGAAGTGCTGAAGTACTTCTGCTAACTTCAAGTATGTGAACAGCTCCGCTGACTCTGGTAGAGGCTTGCAAGGTTTCTTGGACTAGAGTTAGCATAAAGGTGGAAAATAAGTTCAATGAAGCTGGAAAGGAAAAGAAGGGATATTGTAGGGATGTGAAGGGGATTATGTTTGATTGTGTCAATGGAGATTAAGACAGAATTAAACTGACCATGACATATAAGCAAATGAGAGGCTGATGGACTGAAAACGCATTGCAGTTCTGGCTAATCCCAACTAAACCTCCAGCAGTATGTAGCATGGCAGTATGGGTGTACTCCTCGTTTCTGGTGGTGCTTTTGATATTCCCATGCTTCAGTTTACTCCTGTCTTGAGTGCATAGCACTGCCTTTACTATAAAGCAGTATTGTGAAAATTAATGGCTTTGCCCAGTGGCACCACGTGAATGCTAAAAGGAAAAACACTTTCTTGTGAGTAGCACTGATAATGTGTATGTTAGCAAAGAGATTGGAAATGTGGGCTCCAGTCCTCCAGGAGACAGCCAAAAGGACCTAACCAGAGGTGTTACTGAGTGTTATCCGAGTGAAGCCACTGCGAGCTCGTGATAGTTTTACCTCTTGATGGAAACAGTCCTGTCTATTGGGTGGACACACAGTGAGAATATTCATCTACAGCTATAAAACTATAACCTTTGCAAT
Source organism: Gymnogyps californianus (assembly GCF_018139145.2). Taxonomy (NCBI): domain Eukaryota; kingdom Metazoa; phylum Chordata; class Aves; order Accipitriformes; family Cathartidae; genus Gymnogyps; species Gymnogyps californianus. Next base: position 9,945,032 of record NC_059476.1, read on the forward strand.
CAGTTGGGGTTTTTTTGCACAATTTCCAGATCTCATAAAATTGATGTTTATGAATTATAGATAGCAGTAAGTGTACCTGAAAACTTGGGTGCCATAATGGTTATTAACTACTCTTAATGTATATTGTAACAAAATGTAACTTCAGTCCAGAACTGGTGGCAATCCTCAAAGCTATAGGTGTGCCCAATACTGCAGTATTGTCATGGAGGTCCCTTTTAGATGAAGGAAATTGATGTGATAAACGTTGTATCAGAAAATCAAAACAAGTCTGTAGAAATTTCTGTTTGCAGCAAAGACCATAATTTTTAAGTATAGGACAAAGAGATAATAAATAATAAATCCAGCAGGGAACAAGGAAATCATGTAGCAACTGCAAAAGATCCAAACATATGGAAAATTCAATTATATGGAGAATTAAGTCACTATTATGTAATCAGGATCAATGGAAATGAGCTGATGTCAGTATTGGATTGGCTTAATGCATGGATGGAAAATTGTGTCCTCTCGGAGAGACCTGCTAATAGGAGTGGAAGCTCCATGCACACTACATTTCCATTAACTGTTGGGTTTCTTTTTTACCCAGGAGGGGCCTAATCCAAACCCAGCAAACAGAAGTAAGTAGGGTTTCTGCTAACCTGAAACTGATTTGGGGTCTGAATCTAAAAGATCTATAGAAGATGGCAAACAGTAAGAGCCTGTAATGAACATCTACCTCATACTGGTTGTTTGGGGTGAAACTTATCCCTTTCTTTCCATCTGTCTGAGCCTTTTGCACTACAGGTTACCTGCTCGTCCCTCCAGGGAGGGCTACAGTGGCCCAGCAGCCTTGAAAAGCCCCTGCCCAGGTAGGGATTTCCTTCCCGAACCCCCAGCTGCAGACTGGAAGGGGCTTTACCTGGCACCAGGAGGCAGGGGTGTCCCCTGTGCCCAGGGCATGGAGACTCCAGCAGCGTTGCACACTGATAGTGTTGCAAAAGTGCCCGAAGACCTTCCTAGCCTTCTTACGGCATGACTGTGATCCTGTGAGACGGAGCATGTGGTAGGGAGGGGATGTAGAGCAGCAGAAAAGCCCCTGCAGCTGCACAAGGTGTCCTGGAGGGGGGCATGCAAGCAAGGCATCCGGGAAGGTCCTGTGCTTGGTTTTCTGTTGTGACAGGGCTTGGTGGCAGCAGAAGTCTTGGAGCTTGTCCCTGAAAATAAGCCATCATTAGCCTGGCAGCTGTGCAGGAAACACCAGAGCACGCTCTTTGGGGTGAGCACACTCTAGTTGATGTTACCGGAGGATTGTCCTTGAGAAAGAGTGGCAGCAATGCATAGTCCTAGACATGCATGTGTATGCTCTGGCTAGCGTAAGGGAATTGGCAGCACAGAAGTACACCGTGCCACAGAGCCTCCCTCCTGGAAGAGCTGCTTGGGTTCGGCACAACTTAGAACAGTCCCCCTCTGGCCGCTGGTTATTGGGCACTTTGGCCCTGAGAATACAGACAAGCATCCTTGCTGCTGATTTGAGAGCCAGGAGGAGGGTTTGGGGGTTTCTAGGGTGTGGTGTTTTTGTTTGGGGGTTTTTTGGGTTTTTTTTCCTGGTTTGTAAGTGAGGATAATGGAGAGGACACAGCATGTCATGGTTTAGTGAAAAGTTCATGCTCTGGGTACCTTGGACACTGAGATAGTGATCAGGGCACTGCACTGTGACTTACTGAAGGCGCGTTTTAGTGATGAGCATCAGCCACATACTATCTAGAAGGGATCTTCTGGTGGGAAGCAATGGGCTTCATGAGAGACTCTTCCCCACATGAAATAGGTTTGATATTCTAGAGTGTTACTGTGTAAGAAAACATGCCTTTGAATCAACAAATTGGGGAGAAACGTCAGCTGTTAAATGTTAGTGGATGGAGCTGTTGCATGAAGTTAGTGTGTGGGTGGCTTCGAATTAACAGAGATGCCAGAGGTGGGGAGAGTTATGAGAGAAAGAGGGATGGGATAGCCTGACCTTCAACAGTTTCCAGTCCAGTGAGACCGTGAAGGGAGTGGGCGAAGTGAGTGTGAGGTCTCTAAGGGTGTCATCACAGGAGAGGACCTGAGTTGCTAAACACCTCACACCCACTGGAAAGGGGAGCTGCCATGCGTGCTCTTAGCTCTTCCCCTAGCCAGGCACTTCTGCTGCTGGCTTTATGCCTGCTCTGACAGTCAACCCACCCTCTGAGTCAATTCACCTGGCCAACCTAGCGGGGGGGGGGGGGGGGGGGGGATGACGACCCAAAACAAATAAACAAACAAAAAAACCCCAAACCCTTTTGTTGCTGCATATATCTTCCACTGAATTAGAGTTACTGTGGCTCAGTGCAGGGTGTGATCAACACCATTGCAAGTGCAAGGGAGGGCTGAAACTATGTAACCAAAAGCAGGGAAAATGAAGAGGAAAGAGGAGCACAGGGGTCTCACTAGCTCTATGGGTTCCTCATTTGGAAGGTTTCTGGGTCCCTGAAATAACCTTGATGTTTCCCAAAGGGAACTCATGAAAAGGATATAGAGGGGGCTATGACATGAGGAGAGCAAACAGAATTATCTTCAGTTCCTTAGACATTTCTTCTGCATTTCTAGTAGGCCTGTTCAGCTTAACTCAAGAAACATTTTCTGCGCTATGGAATAATCCCCCTTAAAATGGTGCTAGAGAGGTGAGAACACCCTTGGCTTTGTGAGCAATGTTAAAGTGATTGCGTCTACTTCCTGCCCTGCAACTATGCAGATCCATTGAAAGTTGGCCAGTGTCTTTCCTGAGAAACAGCTGCTCAGAAATTTTGGAGGAAAAATATTTTATTCCTCACATTCTGGCAGATTTGAGGCTCACCAGCTGGTTGAGAAGCCTGCCAAGGCTCCGCGCTGTTGTGGAAATGTACAGTAACTGGGCATAAGTAGCTCTAAGCCCTTTTTGGACTTAAGTGTGAAAATGTCTTAATGCTGGGAAGCTGTTGAATGTCTCTTTCAAAGTAGAAATAAATCAGAAGGGAATTGCTCTGTCTTTGCCAACAAATAAACTAATTCTGGGGAATTTACTGTCCCTGTTTCCACAGCACCTCTTAGGATCTGCTTGTTGGCTGGAGCTGTCCAAGCCCTCCAAGGCCCTCATGCTGTTAATGTCCATGTTTGAAATACAATATTCAAACTAAAAACCTGGTTCTTAAATTGGACTTTTTGACTGTTTGTACCCATAATTTGTGTTATTTCAGTCTGAGGACCAAATTCTGACTATTGAGGAAAGTCTCCCATTGACTTCAGTGAAATTAGACTCTAGCCCTAGCAGGCTGAATTAAAGAAGGAGAGGCGGACAGAATATTTCTGTCAAAATGACTGCTCCAGCAAATGCAATTTCTGTCAGTGTTTTGTTTTGGTCTTTTTCTCCTTTTTTTCTTTTTACCCCGAGTAAACTATTCTGATTTCATAGAATCATAGAATGGTTTGAGTTGGAAGGGACCTTAAAGATCATCTAGTTCCAACCCTCCTGCCATGGGCAGGGACACCTTCCACTAGACCAGCTTGCTCAAAGCCCCATCCAACCCGGCCTTGAACACTTCCAGGGAGGGGGCATCCACAACTTCCCTGGGCAACCTGTTCCAGTGCCTCACCACCCTCACAGGGAAGAACTTCTTCCTTACATCTCATCTAAATCTACCCTCTTTCAGTTTAAAGCCGTTACCCCTTGTCCTATCACTACATGCCCTTGTAAAAAGTCCCTCTCCAGCTTTCTTGTAGGCCCCCTTCAGGTACTGGAAGGTTGCTATAAGGTCTCCCTGGACCCTTCTCTTCTCCAGGCTCAACAACCCCAACTCTCTCAGCCTGTCCTCATAGCGGAGGTGCTCCAGCCCTCTGATCATCTTTGTGGCCCTCCTCTGGACTTGCTCCAACAGGTCCATGTCCTTCTTATGTTGGGGGCCCTAGAGCTGAAGCCCTCCAGGTGGAGCCTCATGAGAGCGGAGTAGAGGGGGAGAATCACCTCCCTCGACCTGCTGGTCATGCTTCTTTTGATGCAGCCCAGGATACGGCTGGCTTTCTGGGCTGCAAGCGCACATTGCTGGGTCATGTTGAGCTTCTTGTCAACCAACACCCCCAGGTCCTTCTCCGCAGGCCTGCTCTCAATCCACTCATCACCCAGCATGTATTTGTGCTTGGGATTGCCCTGACCCATGTGCAGGACCTTGCACTTGGCCTTCTTGAACTTCATAAGGTTCACACAGGCCCACCTCTCAAGCCTGTCAAGGTCCCTCTGGATGGCATCCCTTCCCTCCAGCATGTCCACTGCACCACACAGCTTGGTGTTGTTGGCAAACTTGTTGAGGGTACACTCAATCCCACTGTCCATGTCACCAACAAAGATGTTAAACAGCGCCGGGCTCAACACCAACCCCTGAGGAATGCCACTCGTCACTGCTCTCCACTTGGACATCGACCTGTTGACCGCAACCAATTGAGTGCGACCATCCAGCCAATTCCTTATCCACTGAGTGGTCCATCCGTCAAATCCATGTGTCTCTCCCATTTAGAGACAAGGATGTCAAGCGGGAGAGTGTTCAAATGCTTTGCACAAGTCCACATAGATGATGTCAGTTGCTCTTCCCTTATTCACCAATGCTGTAACCCCATCATAAAAGGCCACCAAATTTGTCAGGCACGATTTGCCCTTAGTGAAGCCATGTTGGCTGTCACCAATCACCTCTTTATTTTCCATGTGCCTTAGCATAGTTTCCAGGAGGATCTGCTCCATGATCTTGCCAGGCACAGAGGTGAGACTGACTGGCCTGTAGTTCCCCAGGTCTTCCTTTTTTCCCTTTTTTAAAAAGATTTGCTTTTCTCAACTCCCTTCCCACCCACAACATGGGGAAAAGTTTATATGAAGTATTTTGGCTGCTGTAAAGCAAGTATTTTGTTTGCTGTAGATCGAAAAGAAATATGTTTGCCCCAGTCTTAAAGCCTGTCTCTGGATGGAAAACTGGATGTTTTCTGGCTTAGGATGGAGTGGTGGTGCTTAGCAAAAGGGACAGCCTTATTCAGCCCAAACGTGTGCTCAGGTTGAGATGTTATGGTCCAAGTGGGTGGGCTGTGGATGGGTGGGCTGTAGATGAGTAAATAAATGCCTGGATTTTGGGGCTCAAGAAGAAAATGGTGATGGTTTGTACTCTACCTGAAGACCAGTTACCAGCAGAGTTTCCCAGGGATCTGTCCTGGGGCCTATCTCTATCTGTGACCTGGTGAAAGAGATGGATGCACCCTCATCAAGGGGGGGATAGTTATGACCCAGACACTGAATTCAGCATAAATACATGATACTTGTATCATTAGGCAGCTGCCTTCAGGGTGTGCATGGAGGGCCCTTGCCTGCACGGAATGGTTGAAGGCTATGTGAGCTGTATTCAGCCATTTTGTGAGTTCTGTGCACACATCCTATCTGGCCAAAGCTGCTCTTACCTGGGGCCAGGAGGTGCTTGTGTGTGGCTTTTACAATGGGATAAAGATTGCGGGTGCTGCAAGTATGGTAAGGGATCTCCAGGTAGACTTCCTCCCTCTGGTTGGAATAGGCCAGTCTCCTTGTAGCAATCCTGTCTGGTGAAACTCAGATCAAGGTTTCTTTAACGTAGAGTGAATTGTTCTCTTGGGATGAAGTTCAGGCTGCAAAAGGCCAGAGCTTCTTTGGATCTCACCCAAGACTTTAACAAAGCAGCATCAACCTATTTGTATGATTTTTGTATACACTATTCAAAATTTCTGAACAAGATGTTCTTCTAACCCTATGAAAAGAAAGGCCAAGAGAGAAAGTGTGATGCACTAGTGGGAGGCATTCAGATGCTGCCAAAAGGGTGTGATGTAACTTGATACAGTGCCAATGTTTCAGCTGTAAACTGAATGCAGGTGAATGCTGATTAAAATGAGCCTGCCCAATACCTATCTACTGCATCTGTTGTTTGGTTTAAGGTAGCATCTAGAAATACAGGTGAGGGAACCAGCTTCTGTCTGTCTGGTGATATATGAGTATTCTTATCTCTACTTTCATCCTAAAACAAACACAAACAACCCACAGATATGCAATGTTACTTGCTCTGAATAACTATAAAAAGAACCCCAAACACACCTTACTACTCTTGTTTAGTTTTTGATGAGTAGACAGCTTGGGAAAATGTTGGCTTTATTTATTACACCCTATCATCTTACAGTCTTGATGTGTGTAAAACTCCAATAACTGGCTTGGTGGCTGAGGGGAGAGTGGTGGATGTGGTTTATCTTGACTTTATTAAGGCTTTCAACACTCTCCCGTAACATCCTCATAGGCAATCTGATGAAGTACAAGCTAGAGAAGTGGACAGCGAGGTGAGGTGAAAACTGGCTGAACTGCCATGCTCAAAGGGTTGTGACTGGAGACACGAAACCCAGCTGGAGGCCAGTCACTAGTGGTGTGCCCTAGGGGTCAATACTGGGGCCAGTACTGTTCAGTGTCTTCATCAATGACCTAGCTGAGGGGGCAGAGTATGTCCTCAGCAGTTTAGTACGTAACGCAAAACTGGGAGGAGTGGTTGATACACCACATGGTTGTGCTGCTGTTAGGAAGGACCTCACCAGCCTGGAGGAATGAGCCAACAGGGATCTCCTGATCTTCAAGAAAGAAGGGTAGAGTCCTGCCCTTGGGGAGGAATAATCCCATGTACCAGTACATGCTGAGGCTAACCAGCTGGAAAGCAGCTTTGCAAAAAAACATTTGGGGGTCCTGGTGGACACCAAGTTGAACGTGAGCCAGCAGTGTGCCCTTGTGGCAACAGGCCAACAGCCTCTGGGGCTGCATTAGGCAGAGTGTTGCCAGCAGGTCGAGGGAGGTGGTTTTTCCCCTTTATTCCTCCCTGGTGAGACACATGGGGAATGCTGGCTCCAATGCTGGCCTCTCCAGTACAAAAAAAGATGTGAACATACTGGAGCTGGTTCAGGCAAGGGCTGTGAAGATGAAGGGATTGGAGCATCTGTCACAGGAGGGGAGGCTGAGAGAGCTGGGACTGTTCAGCCTGGAGAAGAGTCAGTTCAGGGGGATCTCATGCATATGTATGAATGCCTGATGGTGGGGAGTAAAGAAGATAGACAGGCTTTTCTCAGTGGTATCTGGTGAAAGGACAAGAGGCAATGGGCACAAACTGGAATAGAGAAAAATTCCGTTTTAATGTAAGAAAAAGCTTTTTCCCTCTGAGGGCTGTCAGAAAGTAGAACGGGTTGCTCTGAGTGACATGCTGCCGCTAGCAGGGGCTTGGATTAGACAGTCTCTGGAGGTGCCTGCCTACCTCTACCCATGGGAGTAGTGAAACCTCTTGGTTGTCGACACGGTGTGCAGTCCCTTTGAAGTGATTTCTGTGATCAGTGGGAAATCTGGGATGGAGCATGCATTACTCCAGCCCTAGTAGCTGCTCATGCTAGGTACACCCTTAGTAACAGAGGAGGAACTCTTAAACAAAAGAGTATGTAAGCTATCCTACGATGCTCCTCTATAGAGGCACAGTCTGTATCGGTCAAGGGAGTTTTAGCTTCCCGGAGCAGGGCCTATGTTCCCGTGACACGGCTGCATGGATGAACACCCATCCCATTGCGCTGGATCTACTTTTGGCACACTCCAGGCATCTGTGAACTTGTGGCTCTTAAGCTGTTCTACAGATGAAAATCTCAAGTGTTGAGAGTGTACTGTCTGGAAAAAGAGGCTTTTCTGTGCTAATGGATTTACTGCCTCTCTGATTTCCTCGAAGCACCGCTGAATGTGTCATGCAGAAAGGTGGTTTCATCAGCAGTTCTGCTTGGCTGGAGGGAAAATGCTCTCTATTTTATTTATATATTTGGTTGGTTCAACATGAAGTCTCTCTTGGCAGGTCAGTGGCTTCCCAGGCACTAGCAAGCAGCCGTTTTCTGTTCCTTTGCCGTGAAGCAAAGGTGAGCTCCCACCCCTGGCCAGCTCTGGTTGATGTGGGCAGAGCTGCTGGCCCGGTTGCCCTCCAGCCCAGCCAAGCGTGGTGTTTGCCGTGTCAATCCTCCTTGGCTGCCCTCTATTTTTAGAGGTTTGGAAGTGTCACTGGGATGTTCCTTGCCAGAGGATCTGGCACATTGGGTGTCCTACACGTACTGAAGTTCAGCTGGGCAGGAGGGACTTCTAGTGGAAAGGCACATCTGTTACTCCTTAAGTGTGACCACTGTCAAGGTTTCCATCCCTCCAGCAAAGCAGGTTTTAGCCAAAGGCTCGGTAATCTGATTTTTCAGCAGGAGAGGGAAAGGGAGTAAGTCTTCAGGATAACTGATTCTTTTTTTTTTTAACTGAAGAGACTAGTTTTGTTTTAAATTACAGTCTATTGAGTCAGTGTCTTTGACACCCACAGCTGTGTTGGTGGAAAGCTGCTGGAGGGCTTGGTCAAGCAGGACCCCATGTGTCTACTGTAGCTTTGTGCAGGATGCACCTTGCGTGGGGCCTTGCACAGCCAGTGGCGGAGGATGCCGCATGGCTCCCATGCTTGGCTTTGCTTCTCCGGTGGGAGCGTTCCTGTCAGAGGGTGCGAGTCTGCCCAGCAAAACAAATGACATTGTTTTCACATGGTGTAAAACTGCTCCCTCCACCTTCCCCTGCACCGCTGCCTGTATCCCGGCTGTAAATCCTGAGGGGAAGCAGCAGGCTGAGTCATCTGGCACTGCATGTGTATTTACAAAACAGAAAGGCTGGAACACTGCAGAGGCTGGGAGGAGAAACCGATGCACAAAAGATCTTGGCCAGAGATGGTGGGTTCCCCCCACACTCCTTTCCTGCCCTTGGGCTTGGTTGCTGACACAGATTGCCAGGTTTCAGCTGTGAGGTGATCAATAGGAGCTGGTTCAAGAAAACCATTAATGAGGCATCAAACTGCTGGGCTAAATTTGCTTGCTTTTTCCTTGAAAAACCTCACATGTGAGCTCAAGGCAGGGACAGAAGTATGGTAAAAGGCTTACACAGGCAAGTGCTTTGAAGATTTGTGATGCTCGCAGCGAAGATAAGAGGGCTGGTTGTGCTCGCCCTACAGCACCCAAGGTGATGGGGAGGCTGCCTGTGCAGCTCTGGCCATTTCAGCTGCTCCTTGCATTAGCTGCAGCCTGCAGCAATGTAACTTTGATCTTGCTCACACAAGGGTGAGAGGGAGCACCAGGGCTGCTCCTGGGGCTGCTTTGGAGTGGGGTAGCCTGCTGCGGTGGGCATGCAGCCTGTGCTGTGACACAGAGGGGCTAAGCCTAGCCTGGTCCCACGTCCTCAGGGTTAGCTTATTGTTTTGTAGCCTCTCCATATTCCCTCCCATCCCCTTTCCTCCTGGAATAACAAAATTGGAGCAGGGAGGTTTGGGTTACTCTGCTGGGTCTCTCCTTCCTCCACCTGCTCCAGCAGGTGATCTCCTCTTAATGAGCAAAGTTGCCTGGGTGTCGTGGTTTAACCACCATTTATGCAGGGGAGGCAGTTCCCCCTGCACTATTGCATTGATTTCTTGTGGAAACTGCATGTCCAGCCTTGCTTGCGGGTGCTGTTATCTCTTTTCCATGCTTTCCTTGGCAAAGCTGCTTTTCAGCAGAAGGGCTGTGTTTGCAAGCTTCCTCCTTCCTGGAAGGAGCAGGGTGAAACGGCTCGGCTCGTGGTCCTGATAATGTGTGATGGGAAGTGGAGACAGTGGAGGAGAAGTACAGTGGGGAGGGATTGCTCCTTTCCTCTCCATATATCCCACCTGCGCTATGAGAACAGGGAGTTTGCTGCTGAAGCAAATGGGCAGGAAATGGGAAGTGAATAAAGGAAAGGGCTCCTTCGCATGCAGCAAGTGCAACCTGTGGGACATGCTGCTCGGGCCAAAAAGTCACTGCTATTAGCCTAGCTTTTAAAAAGGGCTTGCTAACTGGATGTAACCCAAATCTGCCAGACCTCAAAGCAGTAAGTCTGCATCATGCCTTGTGGCTAGCCAAAATCAATCTGCACACTTGCAAGAAACACAAAGCAAGTGTGTCATGGGCTCCTTGGGCTTGCAGGGGTTGTGCAGCAGCTGACGTGGGGCAGTGTGGTCTTGCAGGCAACACCTGGAAAGCCTGAGCCTGTCCCTCAGCGAGGCAGTGCAGCCCAGGGTGGAAGAAGACCCCTCTATAAGGTGCACTGGCAATATCTCAGTGAAGACTCACTGTCCCATCTGGTCAGGGTTGTGTGCCATGCTGAGACTCAAAACTTCCTATGCTGCGACCCCAAAATGCAGACCCAAGCCCTGTGCCCTGAGCAGTGTTGGATGTTTCACAGGTGGGCTGCTGCTGCTGCAGCGGTTCTGCTCTGCTGTGGAGCGCCAGGTATCAATGTGGGCTTGCTGGCTCAATGGTTTCCACCACTACTGCATCCCTCTGGCTCCCCAGGGTCCTGGTCTGGGATTTGAGGCCAACGGATTTCTGTTTGTTTGTTTAAGAATGTTTTATTCATTTATTCCTAATCGCATACAGTTCTCATCACTGCTCAGGCTGTGGCTTTCAGCTATCTTGAAATGAAAAGAAAATACATGTTTGTCTTCCAGCACCTTGGGAGCCAAGGGAAGCCTTAGCCAGAGCCAAGATGTAACGTGGCAGTACAAACACTAATATCCAATGTTCCCCCAGATTTGTAATTAAGACCCGATGATTTTCCCAAGGTTACCAGAAGGACACTAGCCTACAGGACCCAGTTGTCTGACTCCCATAACACTAAACCTGTTCCTATGGCAGTGAGCTGATTGCTGTTGGGTTTTGTGCTGATTTCAGGGGTTTTTTTTTTTATTTTTAATTTAATTTTTTTTTTACAATGAGTGCTGCTACGTATCTCCCTCCTTCCTGATGCAGCCAGGATCTCAGCACAATTTCTCGGCACTGCAGCATCCCGTAAGGGCCGCAGGCAGTGCCAGACACTCTGCGGGGACGTCATGAGAAGCAGCCCTTTTCCCAGGGGTCCGTCAGTCCCAATACCATCACGGAGGTGAAGGGGGCCAGTGCAGCTCCAGTGGCTTCTGCTGGGGGCTGTGCTGGGGCTGCCGCTCAGTCATTCTTTCTCATAGTATTTTTGTCAGAGGAATGCACCTCCTGACCCGCTGCTTGCAGCGCTGCCTGGGAGAGCGGAGCGCCGGGAAGGGGGGTCCCGGCCGTGCTCCAGCTGCGACTCGCCAAGCTGCTCCTATTTTGGGAATGGGTGGTTGTTTCCAGGTCCCCTGGGTATGCGCTGCGTTTGCCTTCTTGCCTTTGTTAATGCTACTTGGACAATAACGAGGACCTGGAAACCAGCCATAATTTATGATCTATTTTTTTTTATTAGGTAAGCAAGAGACAGAATGCATCCTGCTTACCTCCCCCCCTCCCCTTTTGGAGAAGGGGTGTCTGTCTGAGTGGGAAGCATGCAGGGAGGGCTGTGTTGGTGCAGGTACCAGCCAGGTTTTTTGCCTGGTTGGTGCTCCCAGGCCACACCTAGTGTAGCGAGGGAAAAAGAAGATATTTTTGTCCTATTGAAAATTTGGGTCCTGCTTCCTGCCTGTACTGGAAGGTGAAATGTGTTAGGAACAAGCACAGTGTACATCTCAGGAGCTCCTCTCCTCTCTGCTCGCTGGTTGGGATGCTTTGGGAAGTTTTAAACTGACTGCCAGTTGGGAAAGCGCAGGCATGCTCCTGCCTGCTCCTGCCTGCTTTACTGCTGAGACATCCCTCCCCCAGCCTGAGCACAGGCTCAGATCCTATCACAGACTCGCTTAAAAGCGAGTTGTGTGCGCAAAGACATGCCGTCAAGGGATGGAGTTAACCGCATGCCTGACTTCTTTAGTTGAACCAGGTCCATAAATAGGCCAGTCGCAACAGTACAGTGTTTTGTAAAAGTCTGCCCTTCTGAGTTGCTAAAAGATGGGCTTATTAGTCATGGATTAAGGGAAATACATAAATTTAACACAGCCTTCAGATCACCCACCTACTGTACTTGGTACATGCAAGGGCTAGAGGACTTTGCTTCAGGTTACGTCTAAGTCTAACTGCTGTGCTGAGCAGGGATAGCCATGAGGATGGCACCCTTCGGGCTCTTCAGCTCCAACTCCAAGTCCTCCCTTTGCTGCATGACTGCAGCAGTGTGTCCCAGGCTCCTTGTTGCCCTCTTTTCGTGGGCATCCTGAAAAGTTTTTGTTCAGCCCAGCTCCCATCTGAAGTCCTTCTGGAAACCAGATGTGTCAGCTCAGCAAGACATCCTGCCTAAATATTTTCAAACAGAAGTTTAGGGTTGCCTTGTGACTCTTGGTTCATGAGTTGTTTGTTTTTCAATGGTGGTTTTCGGTCTTGTGGCTCTCCCTCTGCAACAAGGCCAGATCCCGATCTGACTTGATCCTGATCAGTCAGACCAGGAGCAGCTCATACTGAGTTGGGTAGCATGAAGGTTGGAGCAGACCCCTTGTCCACAGGGCCTTCTGAAAGGTGACTGAGAACGCAGTGGCTGTTTCCTAACCCAAACATCAGCACGGGGCGAGCCCCTCACAGAAGCTGCTGGGTCTCATCCCAGTAGGGTATGCTTGCTGGAACTGCAGTTGGCAGCAGGAGAAGGGAAGGAAAGCGGGCAGGTTAGGACATCGGTGGGTTTTTTCCTACTGTAGTAAGAAAAAGGAGACCATGGAAGCGCTTCTTGGCAGCAGCCCGTAATTTCTGAGACGGGCTGTGACGTGCAGGAAGAGGCTGGTTTGGGGGTTCCTGGCTGCAGCTCCAGGTGGGGGCCCTCGCCGTGTACCGAAGCAGGTTTCCCTGCAGGATGCTGCACCAGGATGCAGGCTGGCATGGCCAGCACTGACCCCTCTGCCAGAGGAGAGAGCACTGCCTCTACAGGAGATGAGCTTAAAAAATTTCCAAGCTTCTCCTGTCACTGAGAGAGTAAGAGATTACCAGTAACGCAGCTGGAGTTCATAGGCCAAATTTATTGGTAATTCCCAGCTGCTTTGGGATTTTGGGCTAGTGCAAAAGGGACATAAACCTAGTCTACTCATGCAGTTAACCAGGAGCTCTAAGGGCTTTGTAGCACCACTCTGGGATGAAGTCATTAGAGCTGCCCTGATGAATCTGGCCCAGAGGAATTCTACTGGCATGTAAAAGTCTGATCCTGGTATCCTCTTGCACTTAGAGCAAGTAGAAGGTTTTTCTGCTGGACTTCCCCCGCGGCCCCCCCCCCCCCCCCCCCCAAATCTTGACACATCAGGAGCTTGCTGGGTTTTTTGGTTTTGTTTTTGGTTTGTTGGTGTGTGGTGTTTTGTGGTTTGGTTTGGTTGTTTTTTTTTTTTTTTTTGCTAAATGAAGCTGCACAAAAGTATTTTTCATGAAAGTTCCTCAGGTCCTGGCTGGTATTTCTGATCATAAACAGCCTTTGTGGTGATGGCACTGCCCAGGAAACCCAGGTCCCCAGGCCTGAGCCTCAGAGATCACTGCCGCTGTCTTGGCGGGGCTCCTACCCCAAGGAACGGTGGTAGCATGTATACATGTATATGTAGGGGAATGACTTAAATGGGAGAGAGCAGCTCCAGAGGAACCGGTGTTTGGTATGCAGAGGAGTTGCCTGTGGTGCTGCAGTCTGAGCTCGGTTTTGGTCCTCAGTCCCTCCCATCCTAGACAAGAGCCCCAGTAGCCTGGTGGAGTTATTGGCTATTGAAGGGTGGTGGATTCTGTCTGTCTTTTCTCAAAAACAAACAAAATCCCAAAGTTTGGGCTTCCCATTGAACATGGAGTGGTTTGTGGTTTCCCGTTTCAATGAAGTACAGCTTGCATTTGTTTCACTTTCATCTTGGTTTTTCTCTGGTGTTTTGGGATCCCCAGAGCTGGACATCTGGATCTGACATGAATTGGGAAATTTCTGCACTGTCTGTTTGTGCCTGCATAAAACTGGAGTTTCCTGATAAGAGGGCATCCTTCTCCTCTGTGCTTAAATTAAAACTTTTTTGGTAGGCTTCAGTGGGGCTGAATAGGTCTATACCAGATGAAGATACAGCTCAGGTAGATATCTGTGGTGACTGCACAGCAATAATGTGATCTTTATGTATACTCTGAGCATTTCTGTGCTCTCAAAGGAATGCTCCTTTTATATGTAACCCAATTTATTCTAAACCCAACCTTCCAACTTCTGGTGCAAGTCCAAAGGTCCAGGTAGACCTGCCCAGCCCATTGAGCTGACATGGCTAAGGAACACCCATTTCCAGCCAGTGACTACAGAGGCGAGCAGTGTGTCCAGTTGCCTTTGATTCATGGCCCAAATACCCAGGTGGCTGCTTGCATATGGGTCAAGCTGATGGTATCACTGATACCTCCTGGAGCAAGTTTTGAAGTGGTATCTTGGCTTCTGTAGCAAGATGCCTTTGCCAGTCTGCCACTATGTCCCGAAATGTGGCACCCTTAGCATACCTTCTTGTGATAAGTCCTCATTCAGGAGTAGCTGCATTTGTACAAAGATTGTTCTGTTTCCCTCAAAATTGTGTCAGGAGCTTGTGAATAAGAGGCCCCATGAGACCTATGGGGATAAGTGACATAGGGTGAAAACTTCCATGCCTTTGAGATTATGGTTGGATCCACAAGCCTGAAGCAGATGGGATCCAACACAGCTTGAACTAAATCCACAAGGAGCATGTGAATGCTGAGACAATTTTCAGTAAATACTTTGTGTTATGACATCCTGTGAGCTTCCTCAGAGTGTTACTGGAAGCCTGTTTAAGCTTAGCAAACTTCCAGCAAATTTTTTTCTTGCACGCTTGACAGATAAGCAACTCGAGTGCCTTAACTGCAGTGACCCACTGAGCTGGAAGTGGGGGGGTCTGGAGGGACCGGCTGCACCAGGTGCTGCTGCTCGAGCTCATTCCTCCAGCCTGACTCACCACATCTCACCTGCACCCGGTGAGACAACACGAGCCCTGTTTGCCTTCGGAGGGCTGTTGACTCATTTTAGTTGTCTCTGTCACTGTCTGGATATGAACCACTGAGCAAAAGAGTCTCTACTGCAGGGGAAAGGGTCAAGAAAATGGGCATTAATGCCTTCAGGTAGGGAACAGATGATGGGAAGAAATGGCCCTGGTGGAACACCAGCTTTGGCTTCACTCCAAAGCTGCAAATTTTTTGACCTTGGATTTTATTGCAGACCTCTAGCTTTGGCTTTTGCTTTCCCAGAAGTGTTGAGACCTCCTGGTGGAAGGGGCTAAACGTTGAGTTTGTTGTGAGCTGCTTTGGCTTGCTGAGGAGAACCAGAACAAATGTTTCTGCTGGTTTCAGCTGCAGTTTTGCTGTTGCAGCCTCACGTTTGTTTGAATTACCAGTTCAAAGCCTCTTGTGGCATAGCAGAGATCTCAAAGCAGCAGAAATTTAGCAATGATCCTTGCTGACTGGAAACCACTGAGTTTTGCATTCAGTTTGATCTCTGACTAACATCACACCTCTCCAGCTGAAGCAGTGCTCCTGATCTGGTAGGTCACTCACTGGCAGAGCAAACACCAGTGCTTACAGACCCTGGAAGCCTTTGAAGCCTTTGCTTCAAAAAAAACCCTGCGATGCAGGAAGATAAACTGTGCCATATACAAAACCAGTCCTCTAAGAAATGTCTTATTTCTGAGGCGTTTGCAGAAACGCTCTCCTGTTTGGGAATGATGAAAGCAAGACAGCTATTAATAAGCTGAAAAGAGAAATGGGAGCAGGAGGCATCTAGTTTTTGATGGTGGCATCTTTCTCATGTTTTCAACAATTGCAAGGGTTTTCTGTAAAAATGTTTTGAGACACAGATATTCATGAAACTGCATTTCTAATACAGGCTAGGGAGCACTGGGAAAGCTAAAGAAACTTTTTTGGCAGCAGTTCATCTTTCTTAGCCTAGTGTACTTGCCCAATCTGTGTCCCTTTTAAATTCTAATTACTTCCTCAGGCACCACAAACACTCTGGCCTTGTCACTTCTCCTTTTGAAGTTTGCTCCTCATAATGCAGCCTTTTCTGAAGCGCTCCTGCTCTCAGTCAGCTAACTAGTCCAAAACACTCCCCTGCTTCAAAATCACTTAATTCCTTTTCAATTACAAAGAACGGCTCTCCTGTTGCTGGCAGCTGACTCATGCGAGCGTGCCTTGTGTCAGCCAGGAGAGCAAGTTCCTGCAGCCACCTAAAATAGGGCAGAAAATTTGAAAAGCGAGATGGCCGAGGTGGGAAGCAGAGCTCTAGATGCAGTGAGGTGTGTTAAGAGAAAAACATGTCTCGGTGAAGCCGGAGTCTGAGCATCAGTCAGTGCTGGGTGTGTATCTTTGCCGAAGCTTCGGCAATCAGCCCCATCGCTGAAGTTTTGTGCTTTGACCTAAAAGGCTGCCCGTGATGAAGGGTGAACACTGAAGAAAGCACACTTCTGAAAAATCTGAAGTATTTAACTGCACAGTAGGCTTTCCCAGGTTTGCAGGACCAATTTATCAAGTGTTGCAAAAGGTGAGTCTGCAGTTTGGCCCAGAGATACCTAAGCTAGCAGAGAGGGAGAGCTTGTGAGCACCATGCTGTCCCAAGATGCTGATTCCAGGATCTGAGCGTGGTCTCTGTATGGTGCCATGTTGTGTGAACATGCTGGCCTGCTCAGGGCGAGGTGGAGATGCTGCAGCATTGAGGGATATAAGCTGTCACACGTATTTTTCTTCACTGACCTTCCTCCCACTCCCCCCTTTATCCCCCACTAATCTGCCTGCACCTAGCTCGAGGTAGACTCACTGGTTGTCACTGAGGTGTCTTGTCCTGCATCAGGGATTTCACTTGTCTTCTGCTGCTTTATACCAACACGCAGCACTCATCCTCAAATGCCCTTTTGAGATGACACTGAGACAGGCATACAGAGGATGTGGGTAAAACATGCTGGAACGCTGCCTCTGAAGCACTTTGGATGAGGATGGATAACCATGGGTGGGGAAAGTGCAATGTATTATTTTGTTGCTGAGAGGTTCTTATAGATCCAGTTTCTCTTCTACATCTCTGAAACAGTTTCCTGCACTTTCCTTGCCTCCCAGGAGGGGAAACTTGAAGAAGCATGAGTTGGCATGTCTCACCTGGAAATTTCAGACAGATGTTATTCAAAATGGAGAGGAAATTTAGATCATACGTTTCTTGAATGCCATGGAGGAGCTGAGGAGTTTGTGGCTTGAGCAGCCCTTGAGAGCTTGGCAGCTCTTGTGCCTGTGGTTTTTGGTCTGCATTTTGTGCAGTGTGTGACCTGTTCAGCAGCTTACCCAGGAGGCCGTAACAGATGTCCCTGCTGAAGGCTGAGATGGAGCTAATTGCTGCTCCCTGCCCTTTCTGTCTTGCTACCGGCCAAACATGCCCCCTTAGGTAGTTTTTCACATAGGCAAATGTCGGTAGGCAGCAAAGTCCCATCAGTGCAAGTGTAAGAGAGATGACTGCCCTGGGGTGGCTGCCAGGCAGAAATCTTGTTTTGGGGGGCAAACAAAAGATTATGTGTGTTTTTCTTTTTAACTAAAGTCAAGTGATGAAGGACTAGGCACAACAGTAAGTAGAAGCCTTTCAGTGGCGTGGAAAGAGACGCACGGTGGTTACATCCCAGTTGCTGTTTGAGGTGGGACTCTCTGGGTGGGACAGCCCATGCTCTTTCTCCTCTGTAGTAAGATAAGTGGATGGAGCAGCCTCCAGAGAAGACTAATTCAAATCCCTTCAGTCAGGGTAGGGATTTGAGTCCAGCTCCCCACATTGGAGGTGAGGGCAAGAGGGCAACTGCCTGGTCTTTGGGGATCCAGCATCCTCCCACCCCCTCTTTTTTTTCTCCCTGAAATAAATGAGTGAAATCAAAATTACTTTTATCTCGAAAAAAATCAAATTTTTTATTTTTTTCAATGAATTCTGCAACAAAATATGCCTAGCCCTAAAAATGGGGGGTGTTTTCCTAGTCATTTTCTTTCCTTCACCTGCCTGTCTGCTTCTTAGAAAGCCCGGCCAAGCAGATAACAATAAAACCAATGAAATTGCAAAAAAACCACAACAGAAACAACCCTTGTGTTTTTCCTAATCTGAGAAGATTGAAAGGCTCTGTGGCTTTGTGCTCCCTGGCTGCCTCTGCTTCACCTTTGGGGCTGGAGCTTTTGTGCAGAACTGATGGAAGGGAAGTCAAAAGGTTGAGTAGGTGTTTGTAGTGGCAGCCTACAATCCCTCCCTAAGTAATATCCAAGATGTACTGCTCCCTAAACAGGTAGGCAAAGCAACATCGCTGCCTCCTCTTTTTCTCTGGGCCATCGGCAAGTTGAACGGCCAGCAGTTTTCAGTACCTTCTCTGCGAAACTGGAAGGCTGCTGGGCTGGCTGGGGCTGGCTGTTCCTTACCAGCTAGCCGGCAGTTGTGAGGATGTGCGTCTCTTTATGGCTGTGAGTACTAGAAAACTATCTCGAGGGCAGTTCCTGCTTGCAAGATGCTAATCATGTCCTCGATTGAATTGCTTCCAGCACTGGAGGCAGAGCGGTGGACTAGCCAGGCTGCACTTAGCAGTAAGTAAATAGAGAGTTCCTTCAAGTTATTACTTTCATTAAAAGCTATTAATTTATTAGTGCCAACACTTAACTATATTACGTTCACCTTTTGGATGGAAAACACAGCAATGCGGTTTTGAGCGAGGACAGCGTGGCCTGCCCTAACCGCAGGGAGCCAGGCATGAGCTGCTGATCCCAAACCGCTGCTACCCAAATAAGCTGGGTGGGAAGGGATCCTTAGTTACTGAGGATGACATAAGTGTTCATTAGCATGTAATGATGAGAAAACAGAAATGCCAGGCTAGTTAAATTATAGCCAAGCTACAAGGATGCCTCCAAAGTCTGTTAAGAGGGAGATGAAAGAGTCAAACATGAGTTTAGAAAAGCTCCAAGGAAGCTGTATTTGCTGGAAGGGCCTGAACTCGTTCATCAGCAGTTTCTTGTCACAGATTTTTCTGCTGAAATGGTAAACGAAAATAATGATCTAACTCTTAAATCTGTGATAGGATTAGTGATACCTTCGGCATATTTATGTAATGGGTTTCAGAGATTTAATTCAGAGTATTGTTCCCAGTCTGGATAACTGGCTCTCATTCATGTAAACAAAGTGCAAGACAGACAAAGTAAGAAAATCTTTTTTATCCGGTAAATGGTTGTTTCGCTGCTTTGAGAGCTGTCTTTCATTTCCCATGCCTCACAGTCAGGATAGAAAGGGAGAAGTTTTCCAATTCGCATGCAAAAAAAGAAATGCTACTCTGTCCTGGTTCTCTGCTGCCTCAGCCCCCCTGGGCTCCTGCGGGGCCCTGCTGGGGAAGAAGGCAGAGGTGCAATATGGTTGTCTTGTCCTGAGCCTCCTCTTTCCCACCTATGCATCTCTGAGTTTGACTTGCTGCTACTGCTGCTCGCTGATGAGACTCAAGCCCAGGGTGCAGGTGGTGGCTTCTCCTGTGACCCTAATGGTAAAACAAGGTTTATTTCTCAGTCTTGGCAGCTCTTTCGGTGCTTGCGTCTACCATACCTTGTAAGAGATTCCCCCATGCAGCAGAGCAGCTCTGGGCAGCGGGACAGGTCCATCACCATGAGTCAAACCAAGAGCTGTCCATTAGGTAGGTCACTCCAGAAGTTGCTTATCTCAGTAGGTAAATGTCCATGGCTTCTCTGATCCCTGCTTCATGAGTCTGATCATCACACCACGTGGGGCCTGGATCTGTAGGGAGACAAACAGGAGCTCACGTTGTATCTCCTCATGCAGTGGTGTGCAGCTCCAGCAGTCTCCATGGCGCTGGCATCCTGACCCTTTATCTTCACTGGTTCCACGCTGGTTTGCCTATTACTGCATCACTTATCCCAGTACACTACTGGCTTATGAGAAGTATTGTATCACCATTTTTCCTCCAAGTATTGTCACTTGTGTTTTAGCAGGACACGTTTCTTTCACGCAGTGAATGGGACCTGTGTTCAAAGAGTAATGTGTGTGCACCCATTGCACAAACTGGGTGGCTTGGGAGAGGCTCTCTTCTGAGGCTCTTCCCCATGAGTGACACTTATTTTCCCCAAGGCAGATGATACTTGTTTTTTGAGTATTAGACAGAGAGGCTCTACTAAGAAAACATATTTGGGAGTTTCTTGGGCAATGCAGATTAACAACACAGATGCCAAATGGTACCAAAAACTTGAACTGCATTTGAAAACCTGTTGAGTGACGAAAGCGATGTTTGGGGTGTGAAGCAGGGCAGAGCCTCTGTTTCTCTGGAGCATTGCTGCAGCATTGGGACAACATTGGTGTTTCCCCACAGGGCACATGTGTCTTGAAACAGCTCATGTGGTGCCCAGCTGCTTTGGTAATCCATAGCAAACAGGGGACCTGCCTGCTCTTGGGAGGCTGCTCTTCCACCCTGACTTCAGAAAAATGTCCTGTTGGAGGTGTGGGAGAGGAATAAAGGTGGCATCTCTTGAATGTAAGAGTGAGGACATCCGGCCCTGTCCTCAGGTCACCTTCTGGCATCTGTGCCTTCCCCGTGCATGTGGGAGGGTGGGTGGGTGGGTGGGAGCTGTGGCCTCCTGTGGTGGCAGGTGTTGGAGCCCTGCTGGGAGATACTCACTGAGCACTGGTGACTCATGGCAGGAGAAGGTTTGTAACTTGACCTCTGAAGTACTGTGTAGTCATTCCTAAACCTGCCCTTTCCACACCTGTTAACGCTAAACTGAAGTTTAGTAAATGCTGGTTTGCTTTGAATCTTGTTAGGAACGGAGGTGAGCTTTGGTCCTTGGTGATGTCTGTAGATTGCAGGGGCTGGGGGTGATGTTTTGGGGTTTTTTTGTGAGCAAATTTGTCTGCTGATGGTTATACACTGGGATTCCAGAGAAAATCTCTGGTTCGCACATTGCTGCATCAACACTGCTCAGCACCTCAGCTGCATGCTCCCTCCCGATGATTAGGCTCCCAGGTTACCCTGAAGAGGATGGATAAGGACTGCATGCAATGTTTGGACAAGGGATGGAGCAAGATATTAAGAAAGAAATCTAGCAATCAATAACAGTGTTGCTGTAGGCTCTGCCAGCCTACCCTGCTATACTTCAGGATACTTTTAAAACATGTTTTTCCCCTGCACTAGTGCAATAGCCTTGTGTAGTCATTCTGCTTTTCAGCTGTAGGAACAGAGGCCCAGCCTTGGCTGTTGTGGGCGGCATAGCTCGAAGAGCCCTTGCTGCAGAGGAAACGGCAAGGAAAAGACTGGGGACTCCAGGGCTGTGTGTCTGTCTTTCAGCCCCCAGAGCTCTTGCTTTTGCTTTCTCAAACATAATTGCTTTCCCCTTCTGTTATGTTTCTATTGTTCATTGGAGAAATGATGCCATTAAATCAACAGAGAATGGTGGGAAAATGCTTTGATATGAGGCCTTCAGAGGGTGTGTGCATGTCCTCTCTTAAAAAAAAAAAAAAAAAACCACACAACCCTCTGTGTATCTGGCAGCTTCCTTTAATTTGTGTCTTGCCTGAGAGAAAGAAATCCATCTCCAAATATTTTTGGCAGTTACCCTCCTTTATTTGTATTGAAGTGGTACAAACTGTGGGGTGTTGTTCCAGGGCTGTCGTTCACCATCATTGTGATAGTTAATCTTGTTAGGACCTTGCATTTTCCCAGTTGCTGTTTTGGGAATGTGGTATCCCAAGCTTCCTCTTTCCACAGGAAAGAGGGGTCCTGTGGCCGCAGGCTCTGGCAGGCACTAGGACAGCAGTGTGCCGGCTATTCTGCTGCTATTCTGTAATGCAGAGAGGGATGGAAACGTGCTTTCCTCTAGACATAGCCACACAGAGTGATGAACAAGGATGATACAAAATCTGCCACCACATTTTGACTGCAATCTTGCTCCCTAACCAAGGAGACTTGGCTCCAGGAGCCTTGGCAAAGACCTGAGCTGAGGTGCAGGAGCACGTGTTTCCACCTTTGTGGAGCAAAGACCACATTAAGGCAGAGGAGAACAAGGCTGGTCTAAGCAGGCGGCTGCAGCATGCCTCCTTGTGCTGGGTTTGAGCAGTAGAGACCCACGTGTTTGTGTCATGTAGTTGAGTTTTTTGCATGTTTGTTTTTCTTGAAAACAGCTGTTCTATTTGATCAAACACCTCTTAGTAGCCCTTTCCTGGATATAGCTATGTGTTACATTAGATAGCAAACAATGAATGTCCTTTAAGTTGCAGGTCAGGTGGTCCCCAACCCCCCCAGTGAAGTCAACTATGGAGAGGAGAGCAAAACTTCACAAGACAGGAAAAAAAAAAAAAATCTGAGCTGAAAACTGAAGAAGTATGGGAAAAAACATCAGAAAGGACTGTGGGGAGAGAAGGGGATCAATGGTGGCAGCTTTAGAGGAAATTGTGTCTCTCTGTGTCACTCCACTGTAGGATTCAACTCTGGGGCTTGGCAGCAAACACTATTTCTGCTTTGTAAGAATTGTTGGGATTGTTTTCCTCCCCGCTAGGAAGGGAGCCTGCTAGGGCCTGCTCTGGGGGATATTTATCTGAGAAAGAGTACCCTTTTTAACATCCTGCCCTGCCTGACTTGGTCCAAATTTTTCTAGTTGACAATTATCCTGATTTGGTTTGATCCTTACCCTCTTGGCTACTGTGCTGATGTTTCTTTAGTTGCTTCCTTGATGTTTTCCTAGCTCGGTTCTGCCCCAGCAGGAGTTACTGTGTTACACAAGTGATATGTGACCTGGTCCCCCACATGCTGAGGATGCAGCACTTCTCCAGGTGACAGTCTGATCAACCTCAGGTCCCAGCATGCTTTTCCATGGCACTTTGTGATATGTCCCCATTTGCTGATGCTACATGCATCACTAAGCACCTGAGCACAGACCTGCAGTCCGTAGCCTAGTAAAGCTTTGGGGATCTTCTGAGTCTGATGGGCAGTCTGCTAAGGTGGCATGCTGCAAAGGGAAGCGATGCTGGCTTCTCTCAGATGTCATCCAACAGATTTGTTTGGCAGTGTGAGGCCTTCAATGACTCACCAGTTGCTCTGTCATGGAAAGACTGAGACCCTTTGCAAAGAAAGACGTCACTGTATTGCCCCTGAAGTTTAATGCGTATACCCTCTATTGCATGTAATAAAGCACTATGGTATCAAAATACAAGACTGCTCAGTAAAAACTCCTTACGACACAGTAATTTTCATGTTTTGCTTCTCTTCTCTCTTCCTTCTTTTTTTTTTTCCTTAATTTTTCTTGGATGCTGTTTCCCACCTTCCAGCGGAGGGAAGAGAAGTCTATTGTTTGCTCAGCTAACTGAAAAAAAGCTTTGTGTGCATTTTCTGCTGCCGTTTCTGTTAAAGTTCAGAGTTCCTAGGTTAGAGCTGCCACTTCTCAATACAAATCTTGTTCGAACTTCCAGAGCAGCCCACGCAGAGCTGCTTGGGTTCATCTGCGCAGTTCACAGCCCACAACCAACGAGACACGTTGTTTGCCTCTCTCCTTCCGTGATTCATACTTTGCAACAAAGACGAGCCTAATGCTCCCAACGTGAGTGTGAAGCCAGGCGGTACAGGGTTTTAGGTACATCAATAGAAGCAGTCTGGGTGGGTTTTTTTCTTTTTCTTCCTTGTGAACACTCATGTCTGAAAATCAGACAGCTTTGTGACAGTGGTCATAACTGTCTGACACTTGTCTGGCTTAATAGGGAAACTATGATAGTTCTTCTCCAATTTTACAGTTTTCTTATTTTGAGGGATTTGTCTTGTCTCAGGCTTGTGATTTTTGCCTTTTATTTTGTTTAATCTAGCAGTGATTCTCCAATGAGAACGTTCACTGTTTACCAGAGGCTTGGTGGGGGTTTTGTGGTTTTTGTTTTTTTTTTTTTTTTTCTTTTTTCCTTTCGTTTCAGAAACACAGCACTTCTTATTTTGCTGTGGGGAGATTTCTTTTTTTCTACAAATATTTATATATTTATTTTTCTGTGGAAAAAATGGAGGCGTTTCAACTGGACAGCAATGGGCTGGGCTTTTTATTCTTTTCCCATGAAAAGCTAGAAGAAGGAAGGCTGGCCAGTCCTTGTGCAGCCAGGTGCAAGTGTGGGAAGTAAAGCCTGTTTCTGATAACCAAAACCAAGCTGGTAAACTTTATTCCACACTGGTCTGCTTTTTTTGGCTCATCACCCTGGGTGAACGCTGGTGGGGTTTCAGTGCGATGGGGATGCTTTTTGGAGGAGCAGCCTTCTGGGGTTCAACAGAGATGTTGCTTCTTCGTGGCGCTGCATTTGGGCAAGCCGTTCACCATGTGTCCTTCCTTGCATTATGTTGCCCGTGTGCACCGAAGCCAGTGGCATCCAGAGCAGGGCAGAGGAGCTGTAATCGCTGCAGAACGGCCAACGCATTGCTGTACCCTTTTCTTCACTGCTCCTCTGCAAGACCCTGAAGCTGGCAGGATGAGGAGGCTTGGTTTGCCTGAGGAAGGATCTGCTTTGCTGTTTTGGAAGGTGGCCCTGTGTAGGGGTCATCCAGCTGTTACAGCTGTCACCATCCACACATCTGCATTTCCTCACAGCTGGGGAGAATGGCCTTCTCTAGCTGTCATCGTGGGTGACTTTTTCCCTCTTGCAAAGGCCGACTGTTACTGTAAGACTCCAAATTAGCCAAGGAGGCCTGGGCTGGGTCCTCCTGCTCTGCTGACAGACTCGCTATTCAGCAGCCTGAATGCTGTCTCTGTACCCGCCTGTCCTCTCTGCACGCTCGTCAGCTGCCCTATTGATTTTACGCAGGGAAGGAAAAAAGAAACCAGGGCAAGAAAGGAACTGCTTTCTGCCAAAGCAGCCCCTGGGGAATCCCAGTGCTGCCAGCTGGGGCTGGTCAGTGGGAAATGGGGGCCGAAAGGCTGCCATGGGATGTACTGCGCGGAGGAGGCAGTCCAAGGAGGCTGAGGATGTGCAGGTACCTCGAGGTACCCCTCAGGAGCCCCTCTGCTCCTGCGGCATGACGCTTGCATGAATCATGATGCTGTTATCAGTTTCACTATCTCTGGACTTTCCAAGGTTTTTGAAGCGAAAAGCTTGGCATGCCACAGGCTGCAGGTATTTACCAGGTGCCTGAATCCGTGCTGTTTGCCAGCAGCTTAGCTCAGCCCCTTCTAGGAGAGGTGAAGCCAAAAGCACCAAACCCAGATCCTGCTTTCAGCAGGAGGGTGGGAAATCTCCCAGCACTTCAGGATCCAAGGAAGGGTGGTTTGGGAGCGAGATCTGTCGGCTGGGACACAGGAAAGCTAGGTTGTTCTCTCTACTAGAGAATACGCCCGTATCCTTGGACAAATCGCTTAATCTCTCTATGCCTTAGTTTCGTGTTAGCAAATGATACTCCTTATCTTTCATCTCTCATCTCAGTAGAGGAAAGAGTTTGTCTTTTAGTATGTATCTTATTACAGTTCTTTGTCCGGTGGCTGGGGGCCCTCTACCTTGATAAAATAAATAATTGAATTTAGATTAAATGCTCTAATATAATCCTGCCCAGTGGTTACTAAAACACTTGAATGAAAGTTCATTTTGAGCCTGTCTTTCCATTTCCTCATAAGGCCAAGACATGAAGTAATTAGATGTAGACATAGGTTGTTATTGTAGCACAATGACAAAGATCAGTGGTTATTGGTAGGAATGGCTTTTATAATCTAGTTTAATGGTCATTTACCTTCCAGTGACCTTGGTGTCAGGCAAAATTGGCAGCTCTTTTGCAAGGAATGTGCTTCCTCAATGGGGCTTTGCAAGCTGCTGCATTTTTGGCTCTAGCTTCACATGAACTAGGATAGACATTGCTGCAATGCAAGAGACTTTCTGTCTGCAAAGAAAGGCCATTAGATTCCTGCCGAAAGAAGCCCTTTTCAGTGCTGTCCTACTGCCACTGAACCGCTATTGAAACAGATCAGTCATGTTTCAAGCAATTCTTTGCTTATTGCTGTGACCAAAGTTGCAACCTTCAAACAGAGAGAGTCTGCTGTGGTCAGAGGGCTGCCCAGGAGTTTCTGTAAAAAGGGTTGCATTGTCGTGGAGTAAAAGGAGGGAGAACATCTCTCATCATCCAGTTACGTGCATGCAAGAGGAGCTGGTAGTTCTGGTTGTAATAAGGACTTACAGGGTGGGGGTTACATCAGTAAAGACGTGATATTTCTATACACTTTAAAGTTCAGTCCTTTCAGTGATGATAGTCCACTCACTGCAGATGCAAATCAGTCAAGTTTTCCATTGACTGTGATGCTCCTACACCTCTCTCCATTGCATGTTGTGAAATCCTCGTGGGTTTTGTCCAGTGACTGATGCATGTGGCCATGGAGAAGAGCATGGTATGAGCTGTGCTGTGATATCTAATGGTACCTCATATCTGTGGCCATGTAAGGAGATGGAGTAGGTCGTGTCCTGGGCTTGAGAGGACTGGATTCCGTAGAGGTATTCACAGTGACCTTGGCTAAGTCTCTTAATTCTTCTGGGCCAATCTTAACCTTAGAGGTAATCTCCTGTTTTCCATGAAGTAGGCTGACTTTTTGCAAGGGCTATGGAGGTATTTATTTGAGATGGTGCCAGAAAGATTACTTGAGTCACATTGTACTTGGTGGCTCACAAAGAAGTGCTATGAGAGGTGAGAAGAACAACATAGCTATGGAAGGAGGTTTCGCAAAAGTATCTCTGAGAATTGCACTGCCTTGTGACTTGGGCTTCTGTCTACTTCTGATCTCTCATCCTGCTGCTCACAGCCATTTGATTTTGCAAACACATTCCTTGCATCTGTAACTATTGCCCTGCAGAGCAAGCCTAGCTACAGGAATGATCTCTTTGTGTTCTTGTTTCTAAATGGCTCAGATAAGGAGAGCAAAACAATGCAGCTTGGAGGGAGAGCCATTTGTTTCAGGCTGCTTTGGATAACCACCAACCTGGTTTTGCCACAAGCATGTTCAATACATCATTGCCACAGCATGATAGGTCTTTAGCTGAGATCAAGCAGTGGTTTCCAGCATTCGAAATCCTGAGATGGTTTGACGTATGTGGGCTCTCAACTGTTTTTAATCCTATTGACCTGCTGGGACCTGCTGCGATACTTGCTTGCACAGAGGATCTTATAGACCTTCATCATATTAATTCTTCTTACTTCTCACATTCATCACTCTCCGATAAGTATTAGCTTGTTCTCCTCCTGATATGAGAGAATGAATGGTTGCATTCATTTCAACGGCAGTTTATTTTTGCAGGTATCAGGTTTGGATTGGGAATGTCCAGCTGAGATGAAAGAGATACTTGCATAGAAGCAGATGGTTTATATGCTGTTTCTTGCTGAAGAAGAGCAAAATGAATCTCTCTTGAGTCCCTGAAGTCTGAATCCATTGAAGTCTGACAGAGTCTTTCCACTGACCTCTGTGGCCCCAGGATCACATCCTAAATGAGTTGCTTTGATTCACTAGAAGCCTGAATTCAGCTTTGGTGGGCTGGAAAATGTAACCTACTGTATGGGCTGCGCTATTCATAAGCGCTCGGCCCTGTGTGTGTGCTAGCTGTGGATGCCTGGGAGAAGAATAAAGTCATTTTCTGCAGTCATGGGGGTGGAGGAGGGAATGGGAATTATACCCCTTTCCCTGCAAACCCGGTATCGTGACATCCACGTGGGCAGCTGTTGGGAGCTGACCCGCTTCTGACACTTCAAATTAAGGTTAGGTATTTGTTGCGCTGTTTCTTCTGATATCATCCCTGACGCATAAATGTCCTGTCCACCAGGCCTGAGCAGCAGGAACTGACCTCAACTTAAATTTTCTGAAGTGGGCCACTGAAGCAGATGAATGAGTATAGCAAGGTGCTGATTTACCCCAGTGGAGTTTCCTTAAACTTAGGAGAAGCAGGGTCCTTGAAGCTTGAGAGAAGCCGGTTATGAGTGTGTTTGACACCAAATGCTCACAGTTTGTTGTTTAACGATATCAATGGCATCTGATATTGTTGTCAACAAATACTACCTTACAGTTTATGAAAAAAGCTGTTGTTTCTTGAAGCGATTCTTGCTTTCTCTGGGTTGCAGTGAGTTATAGCTGGGCAAAAGAGCAGCTAGCAAAAACATTCAAGTTAATGCAGCATGATACAGGTGTTTTCCATTCCCTACTGGTCCTAAATCAGACCAGAAAAGAATTAATTGGGTGTAGAGGGTATAAAATGAAGTGTGAAGAACTGCCAGTTGGTAGGTTCCTCTGGAGCCGTTATTGATTGATTTGGAGTCATTAGACTGTTTTACAATCAAGCTAGTGAAGATTAATACAGTTTGAGAGCAGTAGCATGTTTTTCAATTAATGGCTAGCAACATAAACCTTTACAGTGTAACTTATGCTTTATTTGTCAATCTTCTAACATGTATTCACCTGAGGAAGGGTCAGCTGGTGGCTAAAGATGGGGGACTAAGAAGGTGATGGCTCTCTCCTGCTCTTACACAAATGTTCTTTGTGACCTTGGAGGTGGTAGCACTTAAACTAGATATGCTTCAGACGCTTTGCACTGTGAAACTAAAATATTAACACTTTTCTAGTTCATTGGTGTGAACTGTGACTCTCGGGGGTACCATGGGAACACACAGCATGGAAATGCTGTAAGTAAAGGGAATGGAGCATTGCCCCAGTTAAATTATCCATATGTCACGTTCCTTGATGGTGTGCTGAGGAGTCACAGCCTGGTTTGCAGCCTGGCAGCGGCAAACCCAAGCTTGACTGCCCGTCTCCCCCACAGCTCCTTAGCATCGGGGAGCGATGGAGTGGGGTAGCAGGGGAGCCTCCGAAGGGGAGGAACAGCCCCGCCTGGGTTTTCCGTGCTTTTCCCACACGCCGTCATTCTTGCGCAGCGCTTCCTCTCTCCACATAATACTCTGTTATTTCCTCCCTGGAACGGCATCCTGCCACTGCTGCTAATTAGCCCACGATAAACTTCAGTGTGAACAAAAGCAAGCAATTAAATGCCTGTTGCTTCAGCGTGAGCTCTGTCAGAGAAGTGATTTGTCGGTGGCAGAGCTGAGTAGCACCTCCTCAGGAGGAAAACAAACCTATTAGCCTGGCTTAGCCGCCAGTGCTGGGGAGTGGTGTGTCTGAGTTGCTTGTTGTGGGTGTGCAGGGATGTCTTTGGTACGGCAGGTTTTCCTGAGGCTGTCTGAGATGCTGCTCGGTCTTGGGTGTTCAGTTCCACGTGGTACAGTGATCTCTGTGGTCACTACCCAAGCAAGATGGCTTGAGAAGGTACTGAATTACGATTTATGTATGTGGGGGTTTTGGGGTGGGGGTTTTTTGTCTCTTTTTGGGAGACACACGTAAACGTTTTCAAATCATTAGAGACAGAGAAATGAGGAGGAGGCTTGGAAAGAGGAAGCAAAAAGCAGGGTCTTTGGTAGATCTCAATCCAAGTGAGGTTTGAAAGATATTTGCCGGGACTCAAGATGCAAGTATCAAGATCTTGCTAGCTGCTTTTGCGTAATCTCAGCCCTAATGCTCAAAATCCCTCCAGGCTTTCCCCCCTTGAGCAAAAAGTCCTATCGGAAGAATAGGTATTTACATGGGATTTTGTCGATGTATGAACAGAGTAAGGGAAGTTGGGGCCTTTTTGGTTTTGGCACCCACTTTCTTTTCAAAACTAGAGGGAGGGTTCAAGCTGGAAAATGAAATATGGATTATTCCTGGGCAGAAAAATGCAAAGGATCTCGGAAAATACAGAATTAATGTATGTCCTCTTTTGACATGCCACCCAACTGCTTTGCCATCAGTTGTCTCTGTTGCTGTTGTAGCTCTCGAGCAGCTGCTCACAGAACTTGAAGATTTTCTGAGGATACTGGACAAGGAGAACTTGAGCAGCACTGCCGTTGTGAAGAAGAGCTTCCTCTCCGACCTTCTGCGGGTCTACACCAAGTCCAGTGGTACGGGCAAGGAAAACCAACTGGGCTCTCGTGGGAATTGCTATGGGGTCTTGAAGCAACATTTTCTTGGAGGCTGGTGGGAAGGGGAGACATGAAAATTAGAAGGAGAAAATGAAACGGAGATTATTTTTGGAGTGACCTCTAATTGTTTATGTAAAATTACTATAGTTATGTGTCCAGCTTTACAAGCAAAGGATTCCCAAGATTCCTGATCCTTTCTGTTTTCCTTATTAAACCTTAAGTTTATTTAATCCACTTTGTAAGATACACAGGATGTACTGCTTGGCCAAGTTAATGTTTAAGTAGAAATTTTAACTTAAGGAATTTCCTGACTATAAAGCATTTAATTCTTCTGCTTTTTATTATTGCTTGGGGTTTTTTCTGCACATTGCCTCAATCAACATGCTCTCCCCAAATGTACTCAGCAGAGACACTTTTTACATCTGTTTTTGTGGAAAAACTTAGCAACGTGAAAGCAGCGGGTGGGTAAAGAGTTCACTTTTCCCTTTGGTTGCAGGTGGCGATGAGGAATATATTTATATGAACAAAGTGACCATCCATAAACAGCAGGGTGACCAGGAGAAACAAGACAAAGGTAGGGAGCTGAAGATTAATGGTTGCATCATGTCTAACGGGGTGATGAAGGCACACGCAGTTAGAGCCTTGCTTTACTGATGGAGGCCTCTCTGGCAGCTCTGAGGGCTGAGGCAGTTGATGGAGTGGAAGGACTGCCATTTTCATAACATTCCCTTAGAAATAGTGGTCCTTGCCAACGCTGTGAGGTTATTCCTGGAAGTAGCACTTCGGAGGGTGTTATTTTGGGATAAAAATGTTGCCTTCTAAGGCTTGAAGCTCCAGTGCCTGAAATATTTAAGGAAGCCCTCATGTTTCCTTTGGCCACAAAACAAGTCACTTCACCTCTTTGAGACCTTGAAAGCATGTGTCGTCTTTAGTGTGTTGCCCTGCACTATCCCAGAGAGTCTGTGTCATCACAGCCTTGTGAGGAGCGTTCCCGGGCACAGAATGCACCCTCAGCATCTGTGCGGGCAGAGCACCTTCATCTCCCGGGGGATGCAAAAGTTCTGCGGTGTACAAGCCAAGAAATTAAACCTAGATAAAATATTCATTTCCAATTTAGATTTCCCAGGTTCTGAATTTGTAACGTGGCAAAGAACATAATTGTCTAAAAATGTTCTTGCTCTTTGAAGTTCATCATAAAAGCTGCTTTTGATAATTGCGTAGAGTGAGAGTATTAGTGACACAGTCTCCTTAATGCACACCTAGTCGGAGGCTGACCCTGCCCCAAAGTTTCCGATCTAAATAGATGAGACAAGAGGACGCATCAGTGCAGCCTGCTGTTGACATGCTGGTCCTGCAATAGTTGGGATACCTCCACTTCCAGAGTTGTTTGGTTTGGTTTTATTGCTTTGTGGTGGGGTTTTTTTTTTTTTTGGTTGGTTGGTTTTGGTTTTTTAAACTACCTGCAGCTGAATTTAGGTTAACTTCAAACAACCCTGAAGACAGGATGTCCTCCCAGATTACACATGCAGCCCCAATGTGATCTCCAGACAGGGCCCTCTGGGTGATGCTGTAATGCTCTATAACAGGATTGCACAGCCTCCCGGTAGCTCCCAGCAGCTGAGCAGCAACAGAAACATCTCTTTATATAAGCTCTCATTGGGTGGATAAAACAAGGCTTGCACTGATCCACCATGCTGAAACACGGGGGCAAATTTCAGACAATTTATTTTTAGAGTTGGTTCTTTTATTTCAGACTTTTCCCTCTCAAGGCCATGAGCCTACCCACTCAGTTGCTCCCTGTGGGACCTGGCACTTCTCTCTTTCTCTGTTTTCAACAACCTCCCTATTCCAAGTAAAACTTCTGAGTTATTTGGAAATGCTGAAGTCAGTGAGATATGTATGGGATCTTAGCCATAGCTGCAGCTGGGTGTACAGCCCTGATCCTGCCTCTGTAACTGGATGGAGAGATCTGTGCCTGTCTGGTCAGTGGTGGGACCTGCAGGTTCAGGTTTAGCGGGTGGAGGGGGCCCTAGCACCCACTGGTGGTAGGGGGTGTGATATGGATCTCCTGGCGATCATGCAGCTCCATTTACTCCTTTTATCTACTACTGCTCTGTGCACTTTGTTTCACCAAAAGCCTTTGATGGGATGTGGTGACAGCACTTTTGTGGCTGAGATCAACAGGACCTCTCATGCCCTGCAGGGTTTCTTCACCACCATAGCTGCGCTCAAGTGTGCTCTAGCAGCACAGGATGAAATGCTTTCCAAAGTGATAATACGTCAGCTCCAAAAGTCCCCCCTCCAAACCTTAAAATGTGCTATTTCTGCAAAAACCATATTTCACTACTCACTGTATCTACTTCCAATTTCATCGGTAACGATTTAAGCTGAACAGTACGCTGCTTTTGAGATGCCTTTTTATGGCACAGTAATTGAATTCACTGCAGTCAGTGATGAAGGCACCATCACTTACTTGATCTCATTTACTTGAGAAACACAGCAAGTCTCTACCCTGCAAGTCCATGGGGCTCTTCAGTGAGCCAAATGCCATCTCCTTCTGGAAGTCAGCACAGAGGGATCGAGGTGCAGGAGTCTGGGAGGTGGGACTGATGCACAGTGTAGGGTTCCTGGTGGTGCACACT
The DNA here is from genome assembly GCF_018139145.2 of Gymnogyps californianus. NCBI lineage: Eukaryota > Metazoa > Chordata > Aves > Accipitriformes > Cathartidae > Gymnogyps > Gymnogyps californianus. Next base: position 9,977,589 of record NC_059476.1, read on the forward strand.
GTGGTCCCCTTAGCCCAAATACCGGGAGACATTCACTCTTACAAAGAACAGAGAGCACAGATAAGTAACAGTTAGTACAGACATGAATTTTAGCAGGCTCTTGGCTATTTTTTTCTTCTTCCTTCCCTTTTCTAAATTCTCTCTAAATTCCGGGTTTTAGAGAGACATCTTTATCAGAAGACACCTGCAAAGTGTTAATGCTTGTCTAGGAAAAAATACTCCTTCCCTCCCACCCCAGTAAGGAAACAGTCTGTGATTTGTGGTGCTGACCTGTGTAGCAGGAGAAGGAAGGGGTATGCACAGCACATGCTGTGTGGGGTCACCATACAGAAAGCATGCATTAGGTGCTTTTATCCATATGCTGGGCACAGCGATAGCTGCCCTCTGCAACCTCAGAACAGAAAACCCCGTAACATCTCCCACGGGTCTTGTCAGGATGAAGGTTAAAGGGATGGTTCTTCCTGGACAGAGCCTGAAAATCAAAGTTCCATTGCATCCTGCTCTGCTCCTCAGCTGGAGTACGTGGGCACGTGTCCATGGAGGTGGGCAGGTTTCCAGCAGGGTGAGGACCGAAGCCGTGGTCTCCATCCCATGCTCCAAGGTTGGTGGGAGGAGGAGGAACTGCTGGTACAGAAATCAAACAGCATTTTCCTGGCACGGTGAGGTTCAGTGGGATGATTGCTAGGTTTGCTGGAGAGTCAAGAACAGATGGCCGCCACTTGTGAAGGGTTTGGCAGTGGTTTTTGCTGCTGCAATGATTTCTCTTCTGTGGAGCTGAGCATGGGAGGTTCTGCCTGACGCAGGAGAATGTGAGTTGGCCTCTCTGTTTCTCCCTGCTAAAGAGGCCCCTAAAAAGTTCCCTGTGTGGACAACTATGAGTGCGGAGATAATCCCCTCTTGGGGAGTAGCCCACTGGGGCTTTAGGAAATCTCAGCTTTGTTTCTGGTGTTTCCAAAACTAGCAATGACCTCAGCAGCTGCTGCTGATGGAAGGTGTCTGCCCTGAGAGTGCCATCTCCTTGGTCCTTTACAGGAAAGGCCAGCCTCCAACAGCAGCACGTAGATATGACTCTGGCAGTATAATCATGGGATATTTTGGTAGGTGGATCTCCCCACGATCAGTCTGTGTCATAGGCTCACCTGCTTTACTCTGAACCTTACGAGGCATCCAGCAGCCCTACTTTCAGGGTGCAGACAGCTCCTTGGAGTTGGTGTCTATTGATCCATGGATCTGCGTGTCCTCCTGACTTACTGAAGTTAGCCAGTGCTGATGACCAGGAGACCTGCGTCACAGGGAGCAATTTGTCACAAGAGACGTGTTTTGGGCTCTTGCGCCATCAGGCCAGGAGCTGGCTGCAGCCTGGCAGGGCAGAGCTGTCATTGTGGCTTCTGAGCCCCAGACGCAGAGAAAGTAATGTGGTTTCCAGCTTCTATTTTTAAAGCCCAGAAATATGCAGCAAAGTTCCTGCCCATGTCTTCTGAGCGCAGCACTAACCGCTGCTGGGCACTGCGCAATGCATTGGTGGTTTCTGTGTGTGCCCGAGGAATGTGGCTGGAGCATCAACAGGTGACTAAGGGAGCTGGAGCATCAACTCGCTGCAGATTTTGGACCTAATTCCCTCACTTAATTTACCAGATTTGCAATATCTGGATACCTTAGCCTCATTTCTCCCAAAGTATTTGGCAAGAGACACTCTGTAAAAGGGGACTTCCCCTCTGCACAGTATAATGCCTTCAAAGTCCTTCATTTTTCAGCCATTTGTGCCTTGCTCCCACTTGTTCCTGAGCATTGCTGCATTGCGCTATCTCAGAGGTCGTGGGATTTGGGCACTTGTTTGAGGCCACCCAGGAGTTCTGTGGTGGGGGAAGAGGGACTGAACACAAGTTTTCTGAGCCTTCAATGTACCTTCCAGCTACTGAATCACTCTGTGTTCAGCTGCTTGGAAGATCTGACTTTCCAGAGGCAGACGCAGATCGCCTGGAGCAGTTTTGCTGCCATATGCCCTTTCACATGTTTGGCCTGGGCTGCTTCAAGAGCAACTCTGCCTTCAATAGCGATTAAATTACTGTTCTTGGCTGGCTTTGATAAACCGTTGTGCAGCCCAGCTAGGCAGCAACCTTTGCAGTTTGCTCTGGGAGCAGGGTGGTATCAGCTCTAGTTTTCTGGAAAGGCAGCAGAGGTGAGGACAGTTACTGATCTGTCTACTCGCAGCAGCAGGGATCAGAGCCAGCAAGGACTAAAGTGCTATGGATTTCCACATACTGTGTAGTGTTTGCCCATGCTGCTTCTCAAGACCCTTTAAAGTTTCAGCAGTGGGTCTGGGCTTCACAGTTCTCCCTCCAGAAGGAAAAACATGCCCTACAACCAGAGGCCAGCTCTTTTGCTGGGTCTCCTAGTGCCACGTTCCTGGGTATGGCCTGAAATGACATGGTGGCCCTGCAGCGCTGCCTGTAATTGTCACTCTGCTTCCTACCGAAATAGCACCTCGCTGTTCCTGCACAGCCCTGGTAGTGAGTGCTCTGCTGGGAAATGCCACAAGTCATGCATATAATTGTGTTTCTGGCTTGCAGCCCTGGATCGGAGAAGCTCCTTGACCAATGGAGACTCGGGACTGCATTCGTCCCCTCCTCAGAAGAGCCTGCCGGACCTCCCCCCTCCAAAGGTACATTTTGCAAATCCTTTGCTTTTCACTGCCTAGCCCTCAGCCTGGGGATCTGAACCCCCTGAGGCTTCACTTTTGTTACGTACTGTGCAGCATGGCTAAATGGAGAGACCTCTGCCCGTGTATGTTAGTGAGGTAAATAGTCATGGGGAGCTTTATTTAAAAAAATAATAAAATATTCAACTAGGGGCTCCCCAGTGTACGGGTTTCCAGCTGTACATTTGTCTTTATGAACACTGCAGGGCAGCGTGTGGCTGCTGCAGGCGCTGCAGCTGGCTGGTGGCCCCAGCAGAGTGGCCTTGCTCCGGGGCGGCTGGGCATCCAGAAACCCCTGGGGTTCCCAAAGCTCGTGCGCAGATGGAGCAGGCAGCTGTGGGAGCCTTGGGCTTCCCGTGCGTGTGCAGGAGCACTGTGCAAAACAGGCTGTGTTCCCTGCCAGGGAAACCCGTGCCCATCACATGGCAATCTAGGCTCAAAGAAGGAAGAGAATTGAGGTTTTCAGAGAAACAAAGGTGATGATGGCTCTCAGTTGTGGCTTTGAAAATCTCCCCTGAGTTGTAAAGCAGCTGTGCCTGGGCTGCTGACATGAACTTATAAAAGCCAGAAATCCTTCTGCTGCAGGGCGGTGGTGCGATCCCCAGGCAGCATCAGGATCTCCCTCGCTGGCAGAGCCTTGCACAGTTTGGCCATTAGCAGAGAAGATCAGGTTTGCTTCCAGTTGAAGTGTCTGGTGTTGTCTGTGGGTTGGGTGACCGTGCTGGGCGTTATGCTGGCTGTACAGCCCACAGGTCTGCGAGGAGTCGTCACTGGCACTGTAGATTTTTCCATAGGGCAGCTACAAATCTAGCCAAGGTCCAGTTCAACACCATCAGCTTTCAGTGGGATTTTGTCTCTGTGCCAGCAAGCTAGCTAGGCTGTCCTAGAGAGACACGGGTCATCCTCAAGACCTCGGATGTTGCTGTTCAGTAGTTGATCCAACGTGGGAATCACTGTAGCTGGAATTTCAGGATGTGAAAGGAAAGGAGGGCAAGGAGTGTGCATGGGGAGGAGGATGGGGTGGTGCATCCATCAACCATAGAGGAGGATCTGCTCCTTTCCCAGGAAGGAGGACGTGGGGTGAGGCCCCAGGACTTCTGCCCAGGGGACTATGTGGCTCAGCTAGAGTTAACTGGAGGAGCTAGGAAAATGAGGGGATAGGATGGGATGCAGCCAGCAAACCCTGGGATGAAGTGGGGTTGCCTGCTGGGAGCTGCTCAAGCCCCCAGGACAGCTCTGCCCACACAGCTGGCCAGGGATATGGCACTGGAGCTGGAGTCACCTGGGAGCAGCTACCAGAGCAGGAATCCCTGTTTGGCTTTGGGTTTCTCAAAGCCGGAGGGGATGGTGGCTGTGGCAGGGAGATGGGCAGAAGGACGGATGGTGGAATGAAGGCACAACCGAGAAAGCAGCAGCCAGCTATCCTGAAGGTATCTCTGCTTGTGCTTGGTGCAGCCCAGCTTTCTGATAGGGCAATCAGGAAGTTAAATGAGGGAATTAGAAAAAAACAGTCTTGGGTTTTAGCTGAGAAGGGTACCTAAGCTGTCTGTCTTCTCCCAGGCCTGTGCTGGGAACTACCTTCTTCTACCTGCTTACCACTGGAGCTAATCTCCCTTGGATAAAGCAATCAAGTACCTCCTTACTGCGAGCATGAGTGTCAGTGAGCTGTTGGCAGCAAAGATATCTGAGCATACTTCAAGGAGTAGGGCTGGGGAGAGCTTTAATGTGGTCTCAGTTAGTGTGTGGAAATTGCTGCTGTGGGGAAATGAATCTTCCCTGTCCATGTTTGCTGCTCCTGGTGCAGGCAGGAGCCATGGCCACGTGGGTGGTGGAGGAGGGAGCACAACTCCTTACACAGAAACGGGGAGGTGAGGAGAGGACCTCAGAACATATCTATTTTATCTCTGTGGAGTTTTCTGTAGTTTGGTGATGTTAAGGCACCCTCTGGTGTTGCTCTACACTTGCCTTTTGAGGCACAGGAGAAATTTGGTGATAAAGCTCTGCACAGCAGATTGTCCCTGGTATTTGCTGACACCAACAGTCAACAGGCAACCCAACAGGGGTGGCCCAGCTGGATCCCACTGGTTTCTTTGGATTTGTCCCAAAGCAACCTTTAAGCAATGAGTCCTGCAGGCTGTGGCTCAGACATCGGTGACCTTTCATCTGCGGTAGCCCTGGCAGCTCTGCCGCTTTCCGAAGCTGTCCACTGAGAAAGTCATGCAGTGCGGATGCAGATGCCCAAGATGGTTTTATTTGCATGCTCTGTTGTGCTGTAATGCAACAGGCAAATGTTCTGCAAGGGCCAGCCTGGGTTAGATAACACAGTATATACTCTTTGACTTAAGCTAGAGACAAAACAACTCCATGCCTTTAGGGAAAGAGAAGAGAAAAAAATAGCTTCTGGGGCAGCTGAGGTGCAGTCCCACCTAGTCCCTGTTGGCTTCCATTGTCTGTAGGAAACAAAACAGAGCAGCCCCTTCCCCCCCACCTCCTTTTGTGGGATGGTGTCAAATAAACCCACAGTGTTTCTTTGTTTAGGCAATTTGTTTATGGTCATAGCACAGTAAGAGCTGGCTACACTCAGGAGGCCACCACAGATGGCAATTGCAGACACGTTCCCTGGCCAGGGAAGGGGTTAAGTAAAGCTTTGTAGTGGCTGGATTTGGGTTTTTTCTTTAATTTAACACATTAGGACAGGTTCCTAAACCTTTAAGTGTTTGGAGGCAAGTGTTTTCCGGCATTGTGTCCTACGTGGCTCTGGAAAGCAAGCTCAGAGTGTGCTCACAGCATCTGGCAGACCCATGTAGGAAGGAGTTTTCATCCAAGACACTGAAGAAGTTTGTGAGGTTGGCAGAGCCTTGAGCAGATCGCTCATGTGGGAGCAGAGATGTGTGATTTTGGCCAGTGTGGTCAGGGTACATAGCTCCCACAGGCTCAGCAGCATCCCCCTTCATGGGCAGTTGCTGACCAGAAAATCTTTTCCTTCAAAGCTTCCTTTCTACTTCTGGGCAGCAGTACCTGTTGGTGGAAACATCCAGGGCAGGATGGGCAGCTTTGAATCTGCATTTGATGATGCTGGCATGACCTGCAAAGGGGCTGATCTTGCCTTAGACTGCTCTGCAATGCTGGTGCCCAGCTGGCCCCTCTTCTCCAGGCCACCACGAGCAATCATATGGGCTGGCATGAAGGACCGTGCATGATCCACGACCTTCAACGTTGCTGTCTCTGCAGAGAGAGACCTGCACTTCTGCCTGTCCTCCTGGGAGGAGCAGGGCTTTAGCCCTGCACGCACGGAACATCCTATCCAGAGTTTGCACAGGTCTCAGTCAGAAGCCAGTTGAAGCATTGTGAGCCAGAGCATGCTGTTGTCAGATGACCGAGGGTGGTTTGACCTGGGCGAGGAGAGGGGACACCTCACTGGGGAACAGGGGGATGCTACTGTCAGGTCATGATGGGAGATGGGATGCCACGTATTTTGGGAAGAGCATAAGCTGTGCGCTCATCTTACTGTGATCTCCAGCTCCGCTGTCTAACGTTCAACAGCTATGTGAATTACTTGAAAATTAAAAAGTTTGTTTCTTAGCTTCCCTTCCCCTCCTGCCCCTCCCCCCCCCCCCATGTGCTGGTATTTCTAAAGGATCAAGGCACTGTTTTTCCTGCCAGCCCTTGCTTGTGTTTAGGGAGGGGTTTGGCAGGCACCACAGGGATTTTCCAGCACTTGGACTCTTTTCAAAGGCTTACTTTCCATCAGTGTTGTTTATCCATTTCCTTCATTATTTGCTCAGAGCATAATTAAAGATTCCTGATATAGCTCCTAAAGCTGAGATTTTTAGCTGTTGGTTTGCTGTCAGTCAGAGACTTGGAGACACGACCAGCGACCTCTCAGGCTGCACTTCTCAGTGTAAAGCCAGGATTGCACCAAATGTCTGCCCTTCTGGTTCCCTGTTAAGATAATCAATAGCGCAGACGATCATCGCCAGTTACGATGAGCAGCCTAGGCGGGGTCGGTGCAGCAGGCAGAAGTCCCAGTTCACGGTAAGGCCAGTGGGTTGCAATTGTTGCTTTTGAGGAAACCTATGAGTTGATCTTCCCAGGGCTTTCAGCAATATTAAAGAAAATAACATTTACGACGCAATTATACAGTAATTTCAAAGAACACCTTTATATTTGAGCTAACTGTATACTGGAAACCCTCAGCAGTCTTTGTTCCCTGTCATCTCAACCAGTTTACATGAAAATCCTGGTGTACACATCTGAAAGATCTCATCCACTCAGATGCACTTTAGTGCTAAAAAAAAAAAGGATGCCCCATTGTTTTCAAGGATCTGTTTTTACCTTAAATCATGCTGCTTTTATTTATTTATTCTGCAGATTCCCGAAACAAAACAACCTCCAGTCCCCAAGATCGAATCCCCAGAGGGATATTATGAAGAGGCTGAGCCATATGATGTCTCTGTAAATGGTATATCACAGCTAACTCTCTGGGGGGTTTCATGTGGGAGATGGAGGACTTGAGGTTTATGAGAATGAGTAAATGAAAGCGTGGACATTTCTTGCAGCTTATGTGACAAATTTATTTTCTGATGCTGGTCACACTTGATATTACAGATCTAATGCTAGTTGGAAAGAAAATGCTACTGAATTACTCAAATTTTTAACTTTCCTGTAGAAATAAGTAGTACACCTGGGTTAATATAACATCACTGTAAAATATTATAAACCATTTTGGGTTTTCTTTGTCTTGATGGTTTTCTGGCAGATAGGCTGTAGTCAAATGCAGGTTTCTGTTGAGTGAGCGGTGAAGCTGTGGTGGCTTGCATTCATGTCCTAGTGCTCTAATCGTCCCTTTGGGGCTCAAAATCCATGACTCTTTTGGTCTGTTGGATGTGATAACCATTTTTATAATTGGCTATTTATTCAGCTCTGTCTCTTGTGGCAGTTTAACCATCTGTAAACTTGATTAAAAAGCCACACTTCGTGTGAGGGGACAGTGTGTGGGTTCTCTCTGCACACACTCGCTCGCCGCCTGGGTTGGCACCTCCCAGCAATGTCCTCAGCAGTGCCACCGATACCTGTCACCTGTGGGCTCCCCACCCCTTCGGGAGGAGACTGCTGCACGCAGGCTGAGCTCCCAGATTCTCACTTTTTAAGATGTATTCCTGTATCCTTCTTCTGGTGAACACCCTTCATGAGAGATTACCTTCCTCTGATCTGATAGTAGAGCTGATCTTGTCATCGCTTTATAATCCATTTAAGCCCAAATGAGACAGATTATATCGCTCTGCTGCAGAAGCAGATCTGTGCTCATCAGCCTTGACTGCAGCAGAGTGGGGTGCAATGACATATGTGGCGTGGGGCAGAGCTGAGCAGGGAGAGTTAAGGCAAGCAAAGAAATGAGTTAAGGGTAAAAGATTTGAATCTAAACCCTTGGCTGTTGAATCTGAGCTGCTTACGAGAGAAGCTGAGTCCTCTCCAGCCCCAGGGTGCACCACTGGGCTTTGAAGCTCCCTGGCAGGGAAGCACCAGTGGTGCCACTGTTTGAAGTGGCTGGGGGTTGACGTATCTGAACAGCCCTCGCTGCATGTGTGCATCTTGCACTCCTGGACAGCTTGTAGCTTAGTGTGGGTCACTGTTCTCACGAAGGCTTAGGAGTTACAGTACTAAACAAAAAAGGGAAATCTAGAAAGATCTTCATTTCCCTGAACCATTCCTGTTTTGGCTGCAGCCGCATTACAGCGGTGAACAGGAACATCATGCCCAGCTCAGGTGGGAAAAGGTGCAGGCTCATCATGGCTGGGGTGAAACGTGCCATTTGGTGTGGAGGAGAGTCCCCCAGCTCTGCCATGTGTAGTTAGGTGCCAGCTCGGTTTTTCCGAAATGCTCTGGGTTATTTGGCTGAGGTCAGGGCTGCGATGTGCGGGGCGCAGAGGGGCGAAGCCTTGCTGCAGCCGGGGCAGCACAGGTCGCTGCAGCCTTGTCCCCGTGGGGGGTTTCCAGTTGCCTGCACTGTAAGATAAATGGACTTTTTTTTCCCCTGCTGCACATGGGGAAAGTGGATAATGTGCTAACAGCCATGGCATGTAAAGACATACACTGGATTAGCTGGAGTATGGCCATGGACCTGTGTGTTGGGAAACCCAGGTTATGTTATCCAGGCAGCTCCATAAACTCATGTGGGGTTCAGAGCCTTGGCTCTGGAGCGATATCAGGAGCGATAAGCACACACCCAGCTTAAACCTCTGCTTTTCCTTGGTAACCTGCTGCTCAAAGATGCAAATACACCCACTGTCCACTGAAATCCAGACCGGTCAGATGCCTAAGGAAACGAGATCAGAGCCCTGCAAAAAGAGAGGAAAAAACCCCATATGATGGGGTTTTGATCCACTGTCAAAATGAGGTAGTTCTGGGCGCTGATGGGGCAGTCTGTGGCTGCTGTGACTAGCTGTTTGACCAGCAGGCTCAGTGTTTTACCGACCAGTATCGCAGACATAAGTGGAGATAAGAGCCCGTGAAGCAAGCAGAGATGGGACGTGCAAGTCCAGGCAGCCCCTCAGCGCTGAGGTGTGTGGCGCCTTTTCCTCCTGTGATGGCTCAACCACCGGTCCCCTCTGCAGGCCCTGGCAGGTCCCTTAGACACAAACCAACTGGTGTGCTATAATGCCGATGGCTTTTAAGGTGGTTTGCATGAGAAGGAAGGCAGCGTCATGTCACCAAGAATCTCTGTGCTTTTTGGAAACCTCATGTTTGAGGTGGTGCCTTGGGGTGAGCGAGAAGGAGCAGGGAGAGATGTGGAGCAGCAGGTATGTGGCAAGAGGAGGCTACGGGGGCTCAGGAGAGGGTGAAGCATGGCATGCTGTGCGGAGGGGAGGTTGGGCAGCGATGCTGGGAAGCTGCTGGTGCCCTGGTTTGCCTTGAGATCAGGCTTCAAATCCCATGGCACTTGGACAAACCTGCAGGTCTCGGTCCTGCCTGTTTGTTCAACAAGTACAAAACTGGGCTCCCCATCCCTTTTTTTTTTTCCCCCCTCTTGCCTTATCAGATGGCAGTAGTACCCTGTACCTGTCCTACATGGAGTGATGCTCGTTGCTAGCAACTGCCTTGAGACCTTGGTGTGACTGCTGTTGCTAAAGGGCAGTCTGGGCATGTATGGGTTTGCCCTGGCCAAAGATGCTAAAGCCTGACTGCAGCAACCCCCCAAGCCCTCTGTGCTCACCCCCCTCTCCCCACAAGCTGGGTAGGGAAGGGGCCGGGGGTCCAGGGAGCTGTTGGTGGTGTTTCTGACAGAATTACAGCGCGAGCCTTGGAAGACACCCATGCGTCCCCAAACAAATGGGCGTAGTGAAATCAAACAAAAATAGGAACACCACTAAAATTAGTGGGTGCACTGCCAAGAAAGGACATCAAAGCAAGCCTCCAGATGAGCTGACGAGATAGACGATTCGTGCAGCGTCAGAGGTGGGACTGTGAGGCACTGTAACAAACTGTGGGAGAATTAATTAAAATAAAGTGGGCAGGCGAGACCGCTGGGCCTCAGGGTCCCTCTTTCATCGGCAGGATTCCTGCCCCTCCGCTGGGGATGCCTCTGCCTTTCATTTTACAGCTCTGGCAAATGCTGCTGCTTCCCTTTCCTCCTGGGCTGAAATGTGTTAAACCCTTATCGTCCTCGTCTGCGTTTGCATAATTGAAGGGTGTGATAAACAGTGAAAATGCAAGGGGCAACATGACTGCAACTGAGCAATAATCATTCAGGCTGAAACAGCTCATCTGCCCTGGCTGATTTTAATTAAATAATGGTGATTCTGTTTTAAAGGGAGTTGCCTTGTTTGAGGGGATGGGATGAAAACGTTGTCTCTGTTCAAAGTCTCGCCTTGTCCCCGTTCGAAGTCTCGCCATACGGCGTGCTCCTCCATGGGCAGCAGGGACGGGGCAGCCTCACCGGCCGAGGGGGGAGTGCGGGGCTGAGCCAGACTGACGCCCTCATTCTCCGCATTTGCTTATCTGTGGCTTTCTCTCTTTGTCTCTCTTTCTCTTTCCTTTTGACTGTGCAGGTCTTTTTGGTAGGCTTGCTGCGGCTGGACCCAGGCCAGGGTTGCAGGTTACTGAGGGCGTTATTTATGCCACAATAACGATGGGTATGGCATGCTTTCGAAACCTGAAGTGGTTGGTTGTTTGGGTTTTTTTAATTAAAAAAAAAAAAAACAACAAAACAAAACAAGCCCAACAACTCAGTTTTATCAAAGATGATCAAGTGCCTCTCCCTGGCATTGCCCATTATGTGCATGAATATACATACTCTCCCCTCTCTCTGCCCGTGCTGGATATACACAAGGCAGCATGTTTTGTGCCTTCCCTGTGCTCAAGACAACAATGAAGAGAACTTCCCTAGCCTTTATTCCCCTGGTTCTGATCACTGATGTGGAGCTGATATGTGGTAACACTGGCTGTATTGACAAGTAGCCGTTCAGTGAATGTTGAAGGTGCTCTGCTCAGGCAGAGGCAGCTCTGGCGTACAAGATGGTTGGAGCTTCCTGCATCATGGTATTGATTTAGCTCCCTGGGAGGTTGTGGGAAGACAAACAGGAAAGCAGAGGTGGATTAGGTAAAGATATCCAAGAACATGGCTGCCACTGATGTCATGGCAATGAGAGAATAAAACTGTAGTCTTAGTTTAAACTGCCAGCAGGTGGAAATGGAGACCTTGTACTGTGCCTGAGCTGTATGACTTGGGATTGAGTGAGCCTTAGTAGTGACGACAGTGTTGTCTCAAGTCACCCAAGCAACGTTTGTCCCAGTTGGCCAACTACACAGCCTGGAAAACGCCTTTCCATCATGAGGCCGTAGCAGTGTCACTGAGCCAGCAACAGCTGCAGCTCTTCAAGTAGAGAAGAGCTCATCTCATGAGGCACTTGTGGTTGTGGGCGATGCATAGAAGAGCAGCCAGGGCTCCTACTGAGAGCATGGAAGAAAACTGTTATTCCCCCAGCAGAGAGGTGTGGCAGCTTGAGACCTAATGCCTAGGTGAGGAGCACCAGAGACATCCAAAAGGGGCCAGAGGGGCAGTTAGCAATAGCCCCATGTTGATGAGGAGGGAGACTTAGAAGATGAGGTTCCCTTAGGCATCCTTGCTGCTACTGCATAAGGAAGGGTCCCTAGCAGTGTAGAGGTTCAGCTTCTTGGTATTTCTAGGGATGAGAAACCTCAACACTTTTACTCCATCTGAATTTCTGCCCAGGGTGCCTGTGGACAAGGTCTGCATAGGGATAATGCATTGAAGGGGTAATCTTTTCCCATAAAAGATGGACAGTCCAATATGTTGAGGGTATGGAGATGGTGAGCTGTCAGCACCATTCAGAGACTTTAAAAGGGAGTATTTGCTTTTTAATAAGTTTAATTGGTGCAGCTTTGATCACTTGAGGGATGTTATAGAGTGAGATTTCACTTGGGGGTAAGGCTGTAGCTTTGTTACCACATCTCAGTTCCTTTTGTTTTAAGAACAAATAAACTCAACTTAAATGTTCTTCAGTGAAGCTCCTAATGCTTTTTATTCTCTTTTCTGGCTGCTTTTCCTCTCTTTATTTTGCACCAATCTGATAATGTTACTTTTATGTGGTACTAAACACCACACAGCTGTTCGTTTGCTTACTTCCCTCCTCCTGCATGGGATGGGGAGAGAATCGGGGGAAAAAAAAAAAAGTAAAATTTGTGGGCTGAAATAAAGATGACTTAATAGGACAGAAAAGGAAGGGAATAATAATAATAATGATAAAAGAATTAGAATATGCGAAACAAGTGATGCACAATGCAATTGCTCACCGCCTGTTGACTGATGTCCAGCCAGTTCCCAAGCAGCAGCCCCTGGCCAGCTTTCCCCCTAGTTCATATACTGGGCATGACATTATATGGTATGGAATATCCCTTTGGCCAGTTTGGGTCAGCTCTCCTGGCTGTGTCTCCTCCCAATTTCTTGTGCCCCCAGCCTACTCACTGGCAGGGCAGTATGAGAAGCTGAAGGGTCCTTGACCACTGCTTAGCAACAACTAAAACATCAGTGTGTTATCAATGTTATCCTAAATACAAAACACAGCACTGTACCAGCTACTGGGAAGAAAATTAACTCTAACCAGGACAGATGAGAATCAAAATTAGATTAAATTCTGGTAGGAGAAACTTAACGATATTCCTCCGTGCTATTTGGTAGGACAAGAATGCGAAACCCTACACAGATGCTGCCCAAATCTTACCATCTTGCTATGTGAGCTTACCTTGCGAATAAGAGCCGTACTGTAAACACCAGCAGAGCATTGCAAATTCCCCTGCAGTCAGTGGGAACATTTTCATTGTTTCTGATGAGTCTGGTACCAACGACCAGCTGTTCCTGTCGGCTGAAAACTCCAATAACCTACAATACAGTAGAGCTGGGTATTGAAAATCCCAACTCATCCTAATAATGTAGCAATCCATTTAAGAATGAACATGAAAAATGTGATTACTGTTATTTACAGCTGCCACTCATGACTAATTTTTGCTGCTGCAACAGTGTATTACTTCAAAGCCCCTTGCTGTCACTTAGATGCCGAGTAGAGAGAGAGCGCTGTTAGCCCAGAGAGGGAAAGTGGAATGCCATCTCAAACACAATATATCATTGCTTGCTGCATGGCCTCGCAAATACCATTTTTACTTCTGACATTCAGAGGACAAGGGCTTGATTGTAGCTTGCTGTTGCCTTAAAAACTGTGAGTGTTTGGCTTGAAGTGGAAAGTAGAAAAAGCATCTTTGGGGGGGAAAAAAAGAAGCAAACATCAGAAAACATCTAAGGGAATGTTCTCGAATTTGTGATCAACTGCTAAGTGTCTTTTGAGTGTTTGCTAACTGAGACTATTAGGCACAAAACATTGCGATGAGATTAATATTGGGCTAGAAAGAAAAAAGGATCTATGAGGGTTATTTTCCTATTGATTATCCTTCTGTAGGAGAGCCTCAAAAGACACGTCCCTACGCTGGAAGCTTTTGCATGTGTGAGCATGGCTGAGGCAAGCAATAGGCTCAGAGTTGTTCTAGAAATGTATTTAATGATAGAGCTTTGCTTTTGTTATAGAAGATGGTGAAGCCGTTAGTAGCTCCTATGAATCTTATGATGAAGAAGAGAGCAGCAAAGGCAAGTCAGCAACCCATCAGTGGCCATCCACGGAGGCCACCATTGAGCTGATGAAGGATGCCCGCATCTGTGCGTTCCTGTGGAGAAAGAAGTGGCTGGGACAGTGGGCAAAACAGCTGTGTGTTATCAAGGACACCAGGTTGCTGGTGGGTAGATCCTCCACTCTCTGCCTAAAACAACCTATTTTCATGAGCTGGGGAGGGAAGTGGCACCTCAGGCCATGTTAACTAGCTGGCAAAAACAAAGTACATCTAGAAGCAATGCTTCAAAAACCATGTCCCAGAGGTTTGGGGATCTCATTCCATTTTCAGAAGCGATGTGGGCATGGGGCTGCTGAGGGGCACACAAGGGCACATTTGTGGCCAAACTCCCAAAACGCCTAGAGATGCTTTTTGGGGAAACTTTCTGAGGTGGTTAAGCAGGAAGGGATGCTTATCCCACTGGCTAACCGCATACTTGACCCTCTAGCAGTATCTGTGAGAGGTATTTCAGACTATATATGCATGTACATAGATGTATGTGTATCTGTACATGCAGAGGTGTCCTGTATGTAGTCTCTGTAGACATCACAGCCTTGTAGGACCTGTAGGACCTTCCTGTGTTCAGTGCACTCTAATGCGTGTGGTTGCACTGAGCCACTTCTAGGGTTGAGTTCACGCCAGCGAGCGAGAGGGAAAGCTCCTCCTCAGCCTCTTACCTACCCTCCCATCTTCCTTCCCCAGTGCTACAAGAGCTCCAAAGACCACAGCCCTCAGCTTGACGTGAATTTGCTGGGCTGCACTGTCATTCACAAGGAAAAGCAAGTAAGGAAGAAAGAGCACAAGCTGAAGATCATCCCCATGAATGCCGACGTCATCGTGCTGGGGCTGCAGAGTAAAGACCAGGCAGAGCAGTGGCTCAGGGTCAGTGGCACCTTCAGGGCTTGCCCCGCTGGTGCTCCCATGCTTCTACCCTGACTTTGCTGGGAGACCATATCTTATCTCAGTCTTGTCCTTGTGTGCTCTGCCTCCCTTCCTAACTTCAAGCCCGTATACAAATACACGTTTCATTTTCATGTCCCGGGATAGCTTATTCCTGCAGCTCCCTGCCGCCTTCTGTGCGCGGGAGGCCATGGAGGGACCTCCCAGCCCAGCTGCTGTGGCAGGAGGGATGTCTGGGGTGGGTGCCCAGCATGAATTGGCTGAGGACAGGGGGAGATGTGGCCCTTTCCCTGAGACGGCAGCAGAAGAAGGAGCCTTCGTGGAGCCCGGGGCAGCAGCGGGGCTGCAAGGTGCTGGGGCTGCCTTTGCTGGCAGCCTCTCCCCGGCTGACTTGGATCCGACAGTTTCTGGTGGCTGCTTGCTGCAACACCAGGAAAGTACCTGGGGTCGCAGGGAACATAAACCGTGGGTGTCTCAGGCTGCTGTGGTTTTGCCTGTCCTGGGTGGGGGAGAAGTATTGATCCTATTACTGGAGCTCTCTCACAGGCTTATGGCTTCCCCTGCTGCACAGGTAATCCAGGAGACCAGCGGTCTGCTGTGCGAAGGAGGCAGTGAAGGCAACCAGTACGTCCCAGATTCACAGCGTCTCAGTTACCCAAAGGTACACCTTGTCTCTACAGAGAGAACTAGAACTTAGGCTTTTCCACCCTATTCCTTTAATAAATAATAGTTGTAGGTGCAGTAATTTTATCTGAGTGAAGACTGATATGAGTGTAACCAGACCCCTGTTCTGCTGAAAAGGAGCAGTATTGGAACAATCTTAATTTTCCTTTGCAATCTTAATTTTGTTGCCACATCTTTCCCCCAAAACTGACTCAGCATTGGGCTCTCCTCCATACAGGGCAGCAGCCACTATCTCATCCAACGGGACAGTTGTGCTCACCAAGGGCTTTGGAAGGGACATAGACCCTTGGATGCCAGGGCTTGGGCCATTCTCTAGTCCAGGTTTAGGTGACACTCCCCTGGGTGCAGCTTGTTCCAAAACAGTGGGAGAAGAAAGAAATCTTCATAAGTCTCTGGTGGACACCCAAAATGGACCTATTTGGGCACCTGGCCAGCTCCTCTGCCCATGCCCTCCTACAGGGACTGGCCAATGCCCCCACCAGCCAGGCTGCAGGGCAGGAGGCCATAGGGTGGCACTGGTGGTCCCACCACGTCACCTCAGAGGTGAGCCTAGCTGGGGCGGTTCATGTGCTGGATCTGCCCGTGGCGGGCTCAGAAACAATGGCGAGGGCACAGCGTGAATGGGTGGGCAGGGAATGTCTGCATGAAAGCATCTGCTACGGAGAGGGTGGGACCTCGTAATTTAGGAAGGGGGAAAAAGGCACTTGCGGCGGGTGCTGGCTGGAGGAATGGGTCACGTCCATCTGCGGAGCGTGTGTGTGGTGCTTGTTGACAGGTGGAGGTATCCGAGAGGTACTCTGCAGCCTCAGAGAGCGGGAGCAGCACGGATGGCCACCCAGAGACAGCCGAGACAAAAGATGGTAAAACCTCACCCTGGGAACAACAGGGAAACCAGGCCATCGACCCTGCACGTGCTGAGGGTTTCTGTAGCTTCTCCTGCCACCTCAAACTGACCTGATGCAGGGTGAAAGCTGCCTGTGAATTTGATTTCAGTGCTTTTTTCCCATAGTGAAGTGACAGGTGGATGTTGGGATTTCTCAGCAGTTACAGAGTTAGGATAGGGTTTGAGAAACCCGGGTGTGATACCTGCCCTATCACAGAGATCCTGCATGACTCTGGGCAAGTCACTTTGGGACAGTTTGAGATGGCATAAATGTAACCTAAGTGATTTTCCTCAGAGATGTCTGCAGAGAAACTTGGAGTACCTGTGTGACATGCTGAGCTGTCTCCAATGGGAGAGTTATACCTTTACACTAGGGCATCCGACTCTGGGCTTTAAGCTGCATTCCCCATCTATAAGATGGGGCGCCTAAGTACATTAAAAGAGGAGATGCTCTATTAGAAGGATGGTGGGACCTATCTATATATCAGAGAGAGAGAAAGAAATCCATGCTGAGGACTCACTGGAATCACCCAACAGATGGAGCTCGGATGCTGAGTCCCCCTACACTAGGACTTCATTTTGTTATGATAGCAGGAAGGAAAATCTGGACTAAAAACATCCAACTTTATTTCTTATCAGGATTACCTGATGATTACACAGCCATATTCACGCACTGACTGATATGCTCGGTAGGAAAATGCCGAAGAGGCTCTTTGGTCATAAGCTTTCCCCCTCCCCACCTTGAGTCCCTCTTTTAGAAAGGAAAAGAGTGGAATGCAGTAAATATTTATAGGTAATGGGTTTTAATTCAGTTCTTTGTAGTGTAAGAAAGTGAAGGGAGGTTGGCACCTGCATGGCAAGACCTGTGCAAACAGCATTCCCACAGCTCCTGCAGTGCCTGGCATTTGGTCAGAACTAACCCAAGTTTAAAAAAGCAATATAGATTAAGTATCTTTGGCAAATTACTTAACTGAGATGACCGGGGCCATCTTGCTCATCATCTCCCTGGGCTTTGGACTATTACAGCCTGTGCCTGGGTCGCAGGTTTGCCCTCTGCAAGGGATGTGTGTGCCTCAGCGCTGTTGGGTGCAGGACGGCAGCGCAGGCAGCTTTGGGGCAGGACACCCAGCTGGGACAGCAGGCTGTGTGTATGGCTGTGAGCTGGGAAAGCCATGCATACATCTTTTTCTTTTTCTTTTCTGGTAGTTAAGAAGAAGGGTACAACTGGCCTGAAACTGAGCAACCTGATGAACCTCGGGAGGAAAAAATCCAGCTCCCTGGATAGCCCAGAGAGATCCCTGGAGACTTCAAGTAAGTGGCAGTATGAGCCCCTCTGCTGGGACTTGTCTCAGGGATGGATCTCAGTGTGCAGGGCAGGATGAGCACCAGGCACCATCCTCCTCAAACGTGCATGTGCTGGGCTGTCCTGCTGGGGGAGGCAAAGAGGCCATGGTCTGCTTGGTCCGTGCCAGTAAATCCGTGCAGATTATGGTGCCTCTCAGGTGAGTCACCTCTCAAGGTGACTGTGTGGCTTACAAGGGCAGGCAATAGCTTGCAGGGTGGCCCAAGAGGAAGGGGAAGGTAATAACAGACATGCACGCAGAGGGCATCTCTGCTGCTCTTCCTGGGCATCAGCCCAGAGTGTGGGAGTTAGCAGGGAGAGAGTTGTGTGGGTCAGCTGGTATTCACCATCTGTGACCAACTTTGTCCAACCATCTGCAGCCAATTTGCTGCTCCAAACCTAACCTGAATTTCAAAGGTCTCATTTTGAACAGATTTTAACCCTTTTCACCTTGTTTCATGTGAACAGGACAGCTTGTCTTTGTGCTTTTGCTCTTTGTCATTGCCTGTGGCTTTGTGTTGTGTGGTGATCTCGGAACTTACCCATCAGGCATCCCCGTGCACACAAATGAGTTTGGATTCCCTCTCCCCATGGGGTGGAAAATGTGCATAAGTAACCTGTGCTTGCTTGCAGGTTACCTGAATGTGCTAGTGAACAGCCAGTGGAAGTCCCGTTGGTGTCAGATAAAAGATGGTCACCTGCATTTCTACCAGGACAAGAACCGAAGCAAACTGGCTCAGCAGCCCCTGAGTTTGGCAGGTTGTGAAATTATCCCAGAGCCAAGCCCTGATCATCTCTACTCCTTCCGCATTCTGCACAATGGGGAAGAACGGGTCATTCTGGAGGTAGGGTGTATATTTCCAAGAAAGCTCTCCAGCTTGGTCTGAAGTCATCACTGAAAGTCATCAGCTTGGGTGTCTTAGTAGGCCTAAGAGCCGGTGAGGTCCTCCAGAGGAACCCTCAGTCCAGCAAAACAGAACCTGAAGCGTGGGACTTTGGTTCATCTGCCTGCGGTCACCTAGGTGGTGTCCCACCTAACTGGTAATCCAGGCTGTGTCTGATGCTGGTGCCTCCAGAGGACCGTTCAGCCTTCATCTTGGGCACTCATCTTAGGATGGGATGAAGGGTCCTCTGGAGGTGCCCATCTCTCTCCACTGACTATAGAATAACCTTGGATGATTAACCATCTGAAATGCATCCCATATAACATAATGTTAGATGAGAGGAATGCCACTTTAGGGATTTAAGTCTGTGGTTAGGAGGAACAGAGAACTTCATCTTCTGAAAACAGAGAGTCCCAAAGCCATGGGTCATGCATCCCAAGTAAACCGATCACAGGTCTGCCCCTGAAAGTGCAAGTGAATTCATCTCCATCTGTTACTTTCCTTTGCCTGCATCCAGGACTGTTTATCTCTAATCTTAGTTCTCTCTGACGACAGCATGATTATAGTAGGAGGTGGACAATGTGAGCAATTTCCTGTATTTTTCCAGTGGGTGGAATATTTATAGCTAAACAACTGACTTCAAGGGCCTGCCATGAAGTTTGAAGGTGTTTTTGTTTAGCTTCTGATTCAGGGTATGTCTGTGTCTAAGAAACTTTGCCTAATTACAGATGTGAAGAAGAGGTCTGGAAAAATTTACATTTTGTGAATGGAAGAATCTGTATTTTGTTGGGATGTCAGACTCAATGTACAGGCTGGCTGGCTGGCGGGCTTCCCAGGGACCGAAGTCTCTGCTAAATAAAACAGATTGAAAGCTTAAAATATACTTTCCAGTTTGGGATTCACTTGCCCTGAATTTTACTTTGTGCTTACTGCTCTAACTCCTCAAATCAAAGCAAAAGATGGCTGCATCAGCCCACTTCGTGCTTCAGGTAGAAATCCCCCACTACCGGGAAGTGCATGTGGCTAGTTGCTAGAGCTGACTTCAAGGCACCGTATTTAGCTCTTTATTTTGCAAAATGTCAGACTGCTCACTGCAGCTGGGAATTTGGTACAGGCCATGTTAAAGCGAGGGGCTCTCTCTGCTGTTCTCTGATCCCACTTTAAACTCTTCCCTTCCCCTCTCCCCTACGCAAACAGCCCTGGAAGGGGTTTGGGCTCTGGAATTAGGAACTCGCAGGCTCCCTGGTGTGCTCGGGTCCCCTTGCATGTCTGTGTTTGGCAATCCCATTGCTGCGCTCTGCTGGTGCAAAATAAAACCCACACGCTTTCCTCGCCAAAGCCGGCTCTCCGCCAGCATCTCCAGCCCCAGAGACTTCTCTTACTCTTGAAGGCAGCTGAGCTGATCACCATTGAAAGGAAAAAGCAGACTTACTAGAAATTTTAGGAAGGAGTTAAGCAAATATAATCAGTCCATACACAGAGCAGTACTTCTTCTTCTTTTAATGCAGCCTCAGGTTTAATATAAATACCCGGCAGTTTATCTTTCCCCTTGCAAGCCCAGAGGACTGCCAGCATACTTCCCTACCCAAGGCAAAGTCAGCATTAGCCTTGGGAGCACAGAGAAACTGCTGTTGCAACCTGTACTATCTGTCTGATCACCTTGTAGGCGAAGTCCTCGGAGGAAATGGGCCACTGGCTGGGCCTCCTCTTGTCGGAGTCAGGCTCAAAAACAGATCCGGAGGAATTTACCTACGACTATGTGGATGCCGACAGGGTTTCCTGCATTGTCAGCGCTGCGAAGAACTCCTTCTTGTACGTCAGCGGTACCGGGTGGGGCTGGTGGAGGGGAAGCAAGCCGGAGCAGGGGTCCCTCCGCTTGCAGGAGGTTGGCTGCCATGGGTATAGGTGGTAAACTCCCAGCTGCAGCTCAGTCGCTTTCTTTGGAAGCTCAGCGTGGGACAGGAGAGCACTTTTGTCCTTGTCCCACCATGACACATCTAACCTGAGCTGCAGCTTGCCATGGGGCTAGGGGCATGTGCCCAGGTGGCTTTTGCAAAGGCAGGTTGGTGGGGTGGACTTGTCTGGGGGGCGTGGGGCCATGAGCACCCAGCCACACGGTTCACTGTGCCACTGGGGTGGGGGGGTTGTGCTGCTGCGGTGCTGTGCCTGAGGGGTGGGCGAGAAAGGAAAGAGCTGAGGGGAAATGTAGCCCCCCTCTGGTGGGTGCTGCTTAATGGGCAACAGCAGCAGTGATCACATTGCTGCATGGCTCTACCTTCTCATCTCCTGTGTCTGGCCATGTGGCCCTGCCCAGACTCCAGGACCGCTATGCTCAGATGCCCCAAAATGCAGCACAGCACGGCCACACAGCGAGACCGATCCCTCCTGACGGGATGTCCCGCTGCCTGTTCACAGCTTAATGCAGAGGAAGTACTCTGAGCCCAACGCCTATATCGACAACCTGCCAAAGGGCAGGATGCAGCAGGAGGAGCTGTACGACGATGTGGATCTGCCAGACCTGCCTGCGGTAAGATGCCCAGTGTCACAGGCAGCTGCCCTGCTGCAGCGAGCTCTGCGGAGACCATGGGCAAACATCTGGCCAGGGCGAGTCTCCAGCAGTGAAGGGGGAGGTTTTTCCAACAGCGGCAAAGGGGATTCCCAGCCCCTGGGGAAATCCAGGCTTTTGCAACAGGGCAGAAGTGAGTGCTGGAGAGGAGTTGCTAAGGAATGGGGGAGAGGTTTCCAGCAGGGTGCTGTTAGGGATCCTCAGGCAGCTGGGATAAAATCCCAGAGTTTCCGTCAGCAAACAGCATGGATTATTTGGTGATAGATAGTGGGTTGTTTGCAGCCCTGTCTATCAAAATTCCTTTTGATGCCTGTGAGAGCACATCCTGTGTGTAAGGACAAGAAAGATGGGCCATGCTGGGGATGGGACTGTTATCCTGGGAAAGGCAAAGAATCTGGCAGGGGTTGTTAGATGTACAACAGCGTGAGACCCTTGCATGGGGCTGCTGCTACCATTAGAAAGACCTATTGAAGGAGAGCAGGAGGGGCCTTTCCTTCAGTACACCAAAAGCCCTGTATGGAATGACTTAGAGAATGGGGGTTTAGTTCCTCTAAGGTTTATGGAAAATACTCCAGATTGCCTGAGATGCTGCTACTCTGCAGTGAGATGTTTCCTGTACTTCTGGCTGCAGCAGATGGTCCCTTTTCAGGGGAACGTTCTCCTTTTGCAGGAAGAAGTACCCAAGAGTGAGAGCAAATTGGAGGGGGACCAAGACAGAGTGTACCTGGATCTCACCCCAGTGAAGTCCTTCCTACACTGTGCTGGCAAGAAGTCATGCCAGCCTTCACCCCTCAGCTCACCATCTTTAGAAAGGGCTGCTAACAAGGCTACAGGAGAGAGTGCAGCCGAGACAGCCCTCACGGCTAAGGAAGGCGAGGCCTGTAGTAAGGTGATGGAGACCTTGGAGCAGGTACTGTCCTGAACTGTGGTGCGGGGCCAGGCTTAATCAGGGAGCCAGTTCCCACCACCACATCATCCCACTTCATTTCCACCCTCCCCCCCCCAGAAACACCCAGAGAAGCCAGAGCCCGATGAGGCGCTGCCACGGATGCCCGCCATCAAAATCCAGACGCAGCAGCAGAACATCGCCTTCCCCCAGCCGGCCCCTGAGCTGCCGGTGGGCACAGCGATGGCAGGCAGTCCCCAGCTGGTGCCCACACACCGGCCCAAGATGCCACTGCCGGGTGAGCGGGCTGCACGGGCAGCCAGCGGGTGCCTGCTGCAGCAGGGGCTGGGAGGGAGGTGGTGTTCTTGGCGTGAGTTTTGCCCTGTGGTTCGGCTTGCTGCTACTATACAGTAGCTTTACAGTGCCCAAGGGGCTAATGAGCCTCCTGCTTGGTGACTTTCCAGACCCTGGTTCGTTTTGTTTCCAAGCACCTGAAAAGGTTTTCCCTCCTGCTTTTTCCCCTGGCTGAGCTTGTTTTGGTGGGTTGTGTTTCCAGTGGCAGCAGTGGAAACCAAGCTGGGCAAGAACAGGACAGAGGCGGAGGTGAAGCGGTTTACAGAGGAGAAGGAGCGGCTGGAGAAGGAGAAGGATGAAATCCGGGCTCAGCTCACCCAGCTGCGCAAGGAGAGGCGGGAGCTGAAGGAGATGCTCGGGGGCAGCACAGGTAGAGCAGGGCAAGGGGTGATGTGTGGAAATGAGCCAAGGTGGGATCATGGAGAAGGAGGGGCAATGAACCTGGCCCACCTGGGACTAGAAGGGGCAGGGGGGAGATCTGGTGATTTGAGCTGAACCACATAGCCCAAATTGCACTAGAGCAAGAGCTTGCTCTGTCACAGTCCCTCTTGAGGCAAAATATAAAGAAAATATACAGGACATGCCCTGGTCTGTGCTCCCCTCACGAGCTCCCCAAGTTCCCGGCTGGCACCAAGTTACCCCTCCCTTCACAGACAAGAGCCTGGAGCAGAAGCTGAAGGAGATAGAAGAAGAATGCAAAAGGAAGGAGAGCCGGAGGGTGGACCTGGAGCTGAGCCTGGTGGAGGTGAAGGAGAACCTGAAGAAGGCAGAGTCCGGCCCTGTGACGCTGGGCACCGCGGTGGACACCACGCACCTGGAGAACACAGCTCCCCGGGTACGTGGGGGCACCCCTGGGACGCACAGCGGCTTTCCCGCAGCCAGGCAGTTGCACTGTTTCAGCCTGCTTAATAATACAATAATTAATAACAATATTATATTATTATAATATGTGATCTTAGGTGATATATAAATATAATCTATATGTTTGTATAAGTATGTTGTTTATTATATATAATATACATAAAATAATAATAATATAATGAGGTAACAGCAGCGATGGGGAGGTGAAAGGAGGCCAAGGCTCAGGAGAGCAGCTGTGTTTCCCTGTGGGACCTTAAGCAACACCCTCTGGGGCCATACAGGTCTGGACCCAGCTACTTCTGTGCTCAGCTGAGCCAAGGGGTGTTTTTTGGGGGGACATTCAGGCATCTAAATTCCTTCTTGGGAACTTGGTTCCCATGAAACGGAGATGGTCACCACCTGAGCCCTGCTCTGTACCTCTGCTTGAGTCCTCAACACCCAAACACACCACACACACATCCTGGTGGTATTTTGAAATTGGCATGTCACTGAAAAAATGTGCCTCAGTGCAAGTGGGGTGTGACACTGACTAGGAGATGGTGGGGAAAGGCAGCAATCTCTCTCAGTAGTCTGAAGTCATTACCATTTCTATTATTTTTATTGTAGATTCAGGCAAAAAGTGCCAGTCCAGCAAATAGTGCAGAGAACTCGCCAGTCAATTCAGCAACGGCTTTAAAAAACCGGCCTTTATCCGTCATGGTGACGGGAAGGGAACAGTCCTACAGAAAGCTAAGGTAACGTGCCAATTGGTACAGGAGAAAAATCCATCTGGGACAGCCACTGCTTTTCCCTCCTGGCAGTGGAGCAGACTGGCTGTGGTGGGACAGGGTTGTGGGGGGTCTCACGTCTGGGAAGCACCCCTCACCAAGCACCACTTGGAGCAGGCCAGCCTGGCTTTCCTCTGGTCTTTTCACCTGGGTTTGCCTTGGCTGCTATTTAAACGAATAAATGTGTGTATTGCTTATAACGGGGAGACATCCCTGACCCACCGTGTGGCCAAAACCACTCGGGTACCAGACGATCAGATTGATCCTGTGCACATTATGGCTACCGTGGCTTGCCAGATTTGCCTTTTGACTAATTTGCCTTTATTCCTTGGCAGGAATGGGAGAAGAAGGGCGCTAGTTAGAACCACGTTTTTCAGAGATGGACTAAAGACTGGAATTG
Organism: Gymnogyps californianus; assembly: GCF_018139145.2. NCBI lineage: Eukaryota > Metazoa > Chordata > Aves > Accipitriformes > Cathartidae > Gymnogyps > Gymnogyps californianus. The sequence continues at coordinate 10,001,989 of NC_059476.1, forward strand.
CCCATGCATGGCCAAGGGGATTCAATCATCTGTAGGTGGAGGTTGGGTGTGCAACACAACCACATACCAAGCGCCTCCTCCACGTCGCGCCAACTGCTCAGACGCAGCAATGGAGGCAACAGCTGCCGATACAAGTTATCCCAAATGATCTTGCTCTTTCCAGACAAGTCCCAATCACATAGCTAAAACAATAACAACCAGTGGAAATCCTTGCATCAAATTCCTAACCCAGTTGATGTAAACAAGAATGTTACTGTACATAGGGGTGTTTTGTGTATTTCTACTCTGAAGGTTTATCAATGAGTTATTAAGGTTTCTATATTAGTGACAGTAGTGGGTTCAGAAGGGGCCTCCGCTATTCTTTATACCCCAGTGGTTTTCAACCTGTCATGGCAAACTGCAGTCAACTAAAGTCTCACCTGTCTTGCTGCCAGTCATCACTCAGCTGCATTTCATTCAGCCTTCAGTCAAAGGTGATACCCATGCCTGAGCGATGCTCAAGACATGAATGAGAAGCACATAGCAGCCTCTCTAGGGGATTTTTAATCAGTGTACTGATGCATCCCAGCATGTGCTTACTCCTACCAGCCTGCCATTTGCCAGAATATCAAGGAAGAGCCTTGCTTACCTTGTGCTGTAAGCTGTGTTACAGGCTGGTGGCACCAAGAGCTCTGGGCAAAGAAGATCTGCCAAGCAAATTCAGTTAATTTTCTTGAAGACCTTGATCTACTTCACCTGAGGAGTTTGTTCTGAAAGAAGAGGGGAAAAAAAAATCATATTTGAAGGTTTGTTAATAATTTACCAAAGGCCCAGGCCTGCTCAGCTGTTGGATGGGGAAGCTGGATCCCAGTGTATCCTTCAGGGCTTGCCCTTTCCCAGGTGAGGGGAGGTAAAGCTGTTCCTGTGCTCCTACCCCAGCTGTGAGCACCACTTTGCTGATGCTCTCTGGTCCTCGCAGAGCCACAGCTGTACAATCTGCTGAAGACATCCCCCTGCAAAAGGGTCCCCTCCACACAGGCAGGGCTGAGCAGCCTGACCTGCTCTCCTCCTAGGCCTGGCAGGTGAGGTTGCACCACCATGTCTTTGGTGGGCTGCTGGCCATCTTGGTGCTTATTTCCAAATTATTATACTTAATATAGACTTTGGGCCCTGGCAGTGTGGCCCACAATGCCCACCCCTCTCTGCCCTAGCCAAGCTTTCTAATGAAAGATGTTGGACATGTGGGACTGCTAAACTTAGAGACATTGAAATTTGAAGGAGGGTGGAGGGGGTGCAGAAATCCATGCACCCTCTCCTCCCTGTAGCCTGCTGTCATGTCTGATGGTCTGGAGAGACCTCTGCCTGTCTCCTCTGATGGTCCTTCAGCCTTAGAGCCCAGGCTCCGTAACTGGGTTGACTGTGCTGGGGCTGCAGCTGTTTTCCAACCCTGTAAAGCTAAAGCAGCACTGGTACCCTGGCCAGGTTGTTCCTGGGGTCCTGTGGCTACACCGATGAGCAGCACCCAGAGCCAGGGTAAAGGCAGACAGGCAAAATGTTGTACCTTCCTAACCCTTGAAAACCTTTGATGGGCCTGAGACCACCTCTAAAGGGATGCTCCTTCTTTGCACAAAGGCCCAACAGCCGGGGGGGTGCAGGGCTGTGATACCTGGAGCTGGTGGTGGCACTGGGGTGAGTGAGGACGTGCTGATGAGGGGCTCTGGGCTTGCTTGCCACTGCCACAGAGCTGGGGTGCCACAAAGCACTTGGTCAGGGTATCCTGGAGGCAAGAAAGGTGACCTTGCTCCCATTCTTTTTACTTTGAAAGTCTCCACTGCGTTGCAGATGGAGGAATTGCTAATCCCAGGCCTCGGGAGGAGTACATCAGACCCAGCTGCCAGGCCTGTCCCTGTGCAAGGTTTGCACATAGGAAAAACTTGTGCAAATAAACCACTAAAACTTCTGGTTCAGGACCCATGGGACTTCCCAAAGCACAGGGAGGCCACAGACACCATGAAGCTTTTGTTTGACTCATGATGAGCTGGGCAGGAGCCCCTCTCTACATCCTAAATATATGTGTAGTACCATGCTGTCACCATACACTCCACTGTCGTCCTCCAGAAGTTGTTCAGACATTTCACAGTGGTACTGAAACAGCAATGGAGGAGAGCAGCTCTGCTTTCTCCACCACAGCCCAGTCAGCTTCAGTGGTCCTGCTGGGATGTCTCTATTAGGGGATAGTAAACATAGGCAAGTCCTGAGCAACACATGTTCCCCAGACAAGAAACGTTAAACAATGTCTCTGCATCCCCATTGTTTTCCTAACTCAAGGCATTTCCTTTGTTGTAACTGTGACCTATAAAGTGGCGCTTTAGAGGGTTTTATAATAAAATGTTGAGTATATTATGTTACCAGTGTTTTTTCTTTGTAATGTGGCTTGTCCCTGCTCTACTTTCCAGTAGATTTCAAGTACATCAAACCCCCAACACTGTTAGTTACTACAAAGTTCCTTAGCTATGCAGTCTACAACTGCAATGGACTGTATCTTTAATTTAGTCCTCTATAGTGACTGCACCGTCAACCAAAAAAATTTCTGGACAGCTAACCCACTGAAAAATAGGAATAACCCTGAGAATTTGCATGAATACATGTAACAGATTCCTGCCTGTATCGCTGTAGCACAGTCCTCTTGCACAAAACCAGCAGAGAAAAATGCATCCACTACCTTCCTCTGGCCACTAGATCGCAACTGTGTGCAACGCTTAGTGCCTGCTGCAGTCACTGAAGGGAAAAGCAGGATGGGGTTTAGCTGGAAAAGAAGGAAAAGAATTAGTGAAGTGGTTGAGGCCAGTCTTTACAGAACAGACACCAAGCCAGACACATCTGTGAAATATCTTTTCATGGCTGTACCACTACTTGCTCCACTCCTGCAGAAAGCTTGGGAAGGCACCGTAGCTATGGCACAAAGTCCTAGGGAAGGTCCCGCTCCCCTGCCTTTCCTAGCCCACCCATTGACACAAACGTGCTAACAAGCCCATGAGTGTCTTGTCAGCCTCTGAGCCCAGGAGTCCCAAAAGAACAACTCGATTTGGGATTGCTGTTTTTGTGAGCTGAAGGGGCAACAGCAGTTGCTTTTGTCTTTCCCCAGCGGCACTGCCCATCATCTATGGCTGCTTTATAACACCTTGGTATCGGCTCCGGCTGTCCCCAGCACACCTCTGCCTTTCGATCCCTGTGGAGCATCCTGGTAGCAAACACAGCTGCCAAGGGTCATGGCTGCACCCAGACTGAAGGGCTTGCTCACCCAGGCACCACAAAGCCCTCGTGCCTGACCCAATGCAGCCTCATCCTACAAAATACCGTGCTGAAGGATTGCACCCAAAGACACAGCTGTGTAGGGAGGCAGAGCTCCTACTGCTACTGAACATCTAGCACACAATTTAATGCTTATTGTTATTGCTTTGTTAGTTATTCCTAGCATAATTCTTACCTGTGCACAATGCAGCCAGGCCACCATGGGGCCTGCAGTGTGTCACAAGCAGAAGCCCATATTCTTCTGGAAGTAAATTTCCTGCTACAAGTAATTTTTCTTAGCAAGTTGCTCACCTAAGTACCTTCAGTTCTTGCTTTGCATTCATGGAGAAACCCTACAACAGCTACTGGGGGGTCCTGCCTTAGCACATCAAGAGAGCTAGTGGGCACTTTGATTTTCAACTAAGACACAAGTGAAGTGCCAGATTTTAAAGGAAAAAAAATTTGCCTTTTACTGGTGGAGAAGCTGGCCTAAGTGTTTATATAAGTTGTCTCATGTATGAATCAAATCAATTTACTTCTACTGAAGAGAATAAGATTGCAGGTGTTTTGCAAGCTGAAGGAGCCAGCTGGCTTTACGGGGAGCATCAGCAGACCCAGTGCCAGCGCTGCGGTACCTCTCACAGGCCGGCCCCGGCTGTCAGTGCCCAGGGCAGGTGGCACAGCAGGGTCCAAAGCCCAGGTCCCCTGCTGCAGCCTTTACAGTACAGGCACCAAACACATTTACTCATCATCACAAACAGGCATGATTGATTTTGCTTGCTGAGGGAAGGTAAGACTAAAGGGGGTGAAATTCATGGCACTTAAATCCCAGTTTCTTAAAGGAGAAACAGGCTCTCCCCTGAAGTCAGCACATGGCCCGCGACCAGCCAAGGCTCATCCAGCAATCCTACAGAGCAAGAGTAATTCACAGCTCCGTTGTTAGTAACAGCAGCCCAGACATCTAATGACGACCTGGCACAGACGGCGTCCTCTGCGCTCCTCTGATGCCAGACAGAATTAGCACTGGCTTTGCAGGGACCCCACCTCCTCGGTGGCTGTGTCAGCCTCAAACATCGACCCAGCCTTCAGGGAATGAGCTCCCATCAGGTAAGTTCTCATTAAGTATTTCTGATCGAATTAAAGCAAGTCTGTGAGAGTGAATTTAATAAGAGATCATGTCAGAGACCCAAGCCACTTACTTACTCTTTTTTAATTAAAATTTGCAGGAGAAATGGCCTAGAAATTAGCCAGGATCTTCAACTCACATTTTTAAAAAGAAAACCGCTCCAACAACTGCTCAGCAGTGTCCTGCTTGCTTGTGGGATCAGCAGGTCTCTCCAAGACCATCCCATATATCCTGATCTTTGTTATCACCTTGGCTTTTCCCATCTCCTCCCAGTGCCCCGCCACCTTCTTACCTTGCAAAACGCTTTGTCCAGTACAAAAGGAGAGCTGGTGGGTGCTGCCACTGCCAGAGCATGTCTAAGCAACCATCCAAGGCTTCAGCGATCAGACGCATTTTGGAGGAAGGTCACAGTCGCAGCACGTGTAGATCCCCGACACATGGGGCATTTTGGGCACTGAGATGTCAGCCAGATGCACCCAGAGGCTAAGGGCTGGGTTTAGGAACCAGCTTTCCCAAAACTCCTCCATGAGTTTCCAATCTTTCATACCATCTCTACTTGAGAAACTGATGCACAGGGCTAGATGTATCCCATCCAGCATTAAAATGTTCTCTCCAGCATGAGATTTCACAGTCTGTGACTCCTGAATCACACAGAGAGGTTTGTCTATCTGTGCTTAAAACCAGCAGGGTGGCACAAACACAGGGTTTCCCCCAGCTCAGGACCCAGGCAAGCATCCTTTGTCCCAGTAAAGCCCATGCACTCTAAAAATGTACTTACTAGCTATGTATTAAAACAAAGAGAACTTACAAAGATTACACAAAACCACATTTGCCACAAAGCAAAGTGCTCAGCAGCACTGTACAAACTATCCTGCAGGCAACAGAGATACAAGGAAAAGGCTTTAAGCACCTGTATGAGGCTAGGAAAGCACGTCCCAGCTCCAGAGCTGCGTGCCAGACAAGGCAAATATGCATCTGTTTGAGAGGGAAGACTGATCCTGCCAAGGACAAACGCCTGTGAGGAGTGAATTAACGATGCTGTTAGACAAACTATAGCAGAGAAACCACCAGGGATCTGCAAACCCAACGGGGCAGCGAGGATGAGAAGTCACGGTCTCTCTGACCCTTCACACAACAGAGGATGCGCAGGGAGGCCGGGGAGAGTTTTCAGAGCAGTCTGGCTGGAATCCAGCCAGCTCCACAGGCGCTTCTGCACCATAAAGCACGAACCACGTCTTTGGTGTCAGCTGTGAGTCTGATCTAGCCCATTCTCCCTACAACAAGAGACAACTGACAGTTTTACAGCAGAGGCAATGCTTAGCTACAGCCATGCCTAAGTAACATTAATAGATTAGTTTCTCTTTCTATCCCAAATGTCAGCCCTTCAACTAAGCCTCTATTTGCTGTGCCTTAGGACACAGACAATCTACTAAAGTGACAGTGAAAAGAAAGAGGAAATTCTCCTTTCTCCTAGCCTGGTCTCTCCCACAAGGTACGACAGTGCTGCTCCTGTCTCAGTGCCAGCTTTCATCCCTGAGAGTGCTTTTAGACGGTTCTTTTGACAACAAACCTGCAGAGTAATTTGTGTCTCCCTCTGTACATCTAATGTTACTATTCAAACATGGGGCCAGGACATCTGGGTGAAGGGATTTTTATTCTTCTGGGAACAATAGATGCTATTTTCACAAGCTCTGGCAGTCACAGTTAATGTCTCTGCCTTGGCCCTGCCCAGAGCTGCTCCTGCTCTCCCGAGGTGATGGACGCCATGGGAAAGGCAGCAGAGAACAACACAAGAGTGTGAACCACGGGCCCTGGGGGAGCAATTATGTAAATTTTACAGCTTCATGGGCAAATTGATCTAGTGATCCAGTGAGGCTGATGCTCTGAAGGATGCAGGCATGTGGCCAAACTGTCTTTGGAGACACATGAGCCATCACAGCCCACCAGAGGCCCAGCTTGTGCTGCAGACACCACTGCTGCACTGAGGACAAGATCAGCTTAAAACAACAAGTAGAGGTAGAAATGCCATTCGGCTCGTCCTTCTGGGTTCAGGCCAGGACAAGCACGCTGTTCTCCCCAGCCAGCTGCAAAAGGAGAGCAAAGTGACACGGCACAGCTCAGAGTCATGGAAACAGCACCAAGAAGAGGTGAGACTTGACCTGGAACGGGCAAAAAAGAAGGAATACGAGAAAAACATGCACTGGCAAAGGAGAGAGCAAAGAGGTGGCCAGGAGGAGGACAAAGGAAAGGGTGGATGAGATCTGGGAGGAGAGGTCCAGGCCTCTTCCTCCTCTGACCCGCACGTTGCCTGCTATGCTCTGCTCCCAGCACCCACGCAAGCCACTGAGGAGGTTGTCCTGGTCCTGTCCCCTCCAGGTCAGACTGTGGCTGGCAGACAAGAGTGAGGCTGGGAGGGGAGGAATGGAGTTAAACCTGAAAGCAGATAGACCAAGGTCCAAAGACCAGCAGGATGGTACAAACCATGGCTCCATCCAGAGCCTACAACAGACCAGATCTTTGTTTACAAATGGTTGGGGGATTGCCCTTACGTGGTGTGTTTGCAGCACAGGTAACTGGATTTCACCTGGGTCAAATCTAGGAGAAAAATAGTCAACACACCTACTAAAAACAGCAACACACACTGACTGTTACAGCTCTGCTTTGGAGTTGCATAAACCATTAAATGCTCTTGCAAAACCAATCCTTTTCAAACCTCTCCTTATAAAAAATACACGGCTACAAAATGCCCATGAAGCTAAACCATATTCAATCACTCCAAATAAATTCAGAGGAGAAAGCGGCATGGACAACTTACAAAACAGAACAGAGGCTCATAATCAGTTCTCTTTCCTCTTCCTCTTATATGTCTTCCTGTGTGTAACAAGCCATTCACTCCAGCACCTGACTGCCAGTGCGTAATCTACGTTATACCCCTTCAGCAGGAGTTCCAGAATTGCTCAGACTTCTATGTATTTTTAGACTAACTCAAAGATCTCTCAAGAAGTCTGTTTAAAAAAAAAAAAATAATAATCACACAGCACTAGAATCTGGATGAGGAAATGCAAAATGCCAATAATAAATACTTAAACACAAATATTTACTTCAATTAAAAAAGAAAGAGAACACTGGGAAGCCCAGTTTGTGCAATGCAGGAACTGGGAACAGCCTCAGCACAGTCCCTGTGCTGGAGCAACTCAGTCACTGCTAAGGACAGTGGTGGCTTGCTGGATCGTGCCTGTGAGTGCCAGTAAGCATTCCTGGACGGAGAACTGGAGCACTCGGCGCATCTGTGTCAGTGTCTCTGATCCACGCGCCTTTTGGTGTGCTGGGGGACTCTGGAGAAGTGCTGCAAACCCCTTGGACTCCACTGCACATGGGAATGTGGAGGAAGGACTGGGGATCTTGGAGAATCACCCCGGAGAACTCCTGTTGCAGAAGAGAAGCACAGACGTGGGATAAGGGATTTAGGACCAAGGGATAACTCAAGCTCAGTCCATTTCAACCCAACAAGCATCCTCTTGGCTTTAGCTGACAGACATTAGAGGCCATGGGGTATAAGTCAGAATTCCTGGGCTCAGGTAAAGAGCACAATATTTGGCGAGGGGGAAACCCACTTAATTGAGAACTACTCACTGTGGGCACAGGACCACCTCTAGGGAGCCAGAGGCTCACCACCTCCTGGCCATTGCTCCCCTGCTGAAGAGGAGGAAGGCAATGGGGAGGCTTTTGCACCATGGAAAGCACTGAAAGCAATAGGGAGGGGATTGCAGCCCAACAGAGATGGCTCCCTCCCATTAAAAGGGAGCCAGAGCTTTCCACCCCAGGAGGGTTTGTTTCTTCTAGCAGGGCAGAGGGAGAAGAGGAACAGAACAGAGTGGAAGAAGATTACCAAAATTATTAGACCTTCTTGGGGTCCTCTCACAGTCAACTCGCTTAGTGAATACGTAAAACAGGGCACAGCTTCTTGAGAGAAGCCCTTGTTCCCCTCAGCAGCCCAAACCTCTCCACTTTCCATGTGACAGAGGCCACGTCAGCACCAAGACCTGGCCACCAAACAGCTGTCCAAGAGTTACAGCCACATCTCTGCTCGAGGGAGAGGTGGAGATGTGGGATCCGTTCAGAGGGGCTGGGCAGAACAGATGACATCTGCCGTGGTTGCCATCTGCTGATCCTTACTGCTCTCACAGTGGGGTCCTTCCCAGCCATGGCATTCACACCGGTAGCTCCCAGGCCCAAGGATGCATACGCCCTGGTTCATGCATGGGTTGGGTTTGCACAGGTTCACGGGGCTTTTTGCTTCTGCAACAAACACAAGCAGAACAGCAGGCTCAGGCACATCTACAGAGCATTAATAGCTAGCACCCACGTCCATCAGGAATGCTACAAAAATAACAGCAACTATACATCCCAGACATCAAAAAAGTCTCATCTAGGGCTAATGGGATGGGAATACCACATTAACATGGCAGAGGGTGCAAGCTCACAACCCTGTCTTGATCCAGAGGACAAACTCCGTGTTTAACCTAGAGAAGAGGAAGAACGGTGTTGCTAGATGTTCTAATCTGGAGGAGAACATTCCTAATAAAGCTTAAAACAGTGACATCATGTTAGGCTGCATATCAAAGAAAACCAAAACAGAGCATCTTCAGAGCTGTGCACTGAACACACGAGCACCTCTAAGCCCCCCCAGCATCCAGACACTGCCAATGCAGAGCAAGACACATTCCCTGCTCCAAGCAGTTTACAACCCCAAACACCACTGCAGTTCAAACCCCACCTTGCCCTGGAGAGGACCTGAGTTTCCACCAGAGAGGAGCAAGGACAAGAAGTCAGCTGGGAAGCAGGGATGGCACAAATGGAAAACAACATAGGAGAAATTTCTGGGCTTCTTTTCTAGGAGGTTTGAGAGAAAAGCTTGCAACCACGGCCCAAGTTGTTATTAGCCCTGTTCTTGTGAAGTACGTGACAGCTTTCCCAATCCTCTTAACACAGCAGAGCCCAGCTGTCAGCAAGGCTGGCAGTGTTTCATGCTGCCTTGCTGCGAATACATTAGGTTAAGTAGCAGCATCCCAGAGGGATTTGCTTCCAGTCTGCTGGCAACACCACTGCAGTGTTGGTAAGGGTGTGAAATTCCTCTGCTGAACAACTACGTGGTGTAGAGTCTGGAGCTGCTAGCCTTGCCCGTTGCTCCACAGTAGAAAAAGCGCAGAGGGAGTAGGAAAAGGGGGAGAAGGAAAGAACATAGAGTCTATCCCCTGTCCATCAGGACGGTTACTACAGCTTACCACACATTGTGCTCATTCTCCCTGTACAGATAACGATATGTGCACATCAATTCTCAACCTACGCCTAAGATTGGCAAAATTATAATTGAAATTCAGTTTTTTGACAGTCAAATCCTAGATCTGAGACATCTCAAGCTTTAGTTCCTGTTGATTTTATACGGAGCCAAGCTGAGTTCAACAACATTTTTGTCATCATGGGACATTTCAGATGGGGTCCTGCCTGACAGTGTATCCCCATGGATGGACACTTTCGCTTTCGTTGTAGGTTGGTAGAGCCACTGGCAATGAAAGCCAGATCTCTTGGACACACCACTGATCTTCCAGGTGCTGGCTGCTCCCCAGAGAGTTTTTCCATGGTGCTCTGCTCCACATGCCATGCGTCCACCACTTCCCTCCACGGCTGCTCCACAGCATAACCTCATCGTCCTTGTTTGTGGGAATCATGATATTCTGCCCAGACACCATTTTTCTGAACTCAAGCCTACTGTTAACACAGTATCATCTTAAATAAGCTTCTTGCACTTCAGAGATTATACCCTTTGATGATCCCAAGAGCTTGTATTTCCATTCATCAGATTCATATATATTTAATGCTTGGGATCTTTTCTCCTAGATGCCGGATCGTTTTTTTTCTGGTCTGTTTTCAGCTGTGCCTCAGAATAAATATGATATTCCAGGTGTCCAGAACCAGGGTCTGTTTCTCAAATACTTTTATCATGAGTCATAAATTTTTTAAAGTCCTTTCACAGACAATGATTCTGTTATTGAGTCTTGGACTTGGGAGTAGAAGACTGAATGAAGGGCTTATCTTTACATCGCCCTTGGTCCCAGCCTACCTAGTACAACAGCGATTACCTGCACATGAAATGAAAGCAGCAATTCAGTCTCAGGAAATGATATGTTATTACCCTGACTCATTGAACCTTGCCGTCTCTTCCCCTTCATCTGTGCCGTTGTAGTTAATTTCATGGTACAGTAGATTGTTTTTATAATAACACAGCTGAAAATACCACTGCAATAGGAGCACATTGAAAAGCTCCAGGTAGAAACCATCTGCAGAGTCTGCCAGGAGACCAGCTCCTCACCCCAAACAGACAGCGCTGTAGTTCTTTCTAACCCTGAAGGAGCCACAGGCATGCCCAGAGATGAAAAGGACCTTTGATTGTGCTGAACCTCAACATGCTTCTCCATTTGATCTTACAAATGGGTTAAAACTTAACAAAAGCAAATAGCTAGATGTTAAACTCTGACTATTTTGAATGAGAAACAAGGCATGGCATTTTAACTCGAAGCACTTTTGCCACCACTAATGTCTGCACACCAGGGCTGCTATCCTTTCTGAAAAGCTGATTTCCATCAAACACAGGCACTCACACTCAGGATGCAAGTGTTTCAAACTTGGTATCAGAGTCAATTTTTTCCCAGCTGGGGACTGGCCCTCAGGACTCAAAGTTTTGAAGTGCACTTTTTTTTTTTGCACAAACATGAGCTTTTACATGAATATTTAAAAATTCTTCCCTCCCACTTTGGAGATAAGGATTTGGTCCTGCAAACAAAATTAATCACAAGTTGTCTGAAGGCCTCAGTTTAACAGCCTGCAGGCTTCAAAATGGGCCAGTTCCGATTTTAGGATTAAATCCTGTGCAACACAAATAAAATCTTGAGAGCCTACGTGATAACTTCAGTAGCAGGACACTAAGGAGGAACAGGAGTGATGAGGTTTCAGACCCACCACTTCGCAAACACCTGGGCACAAACCTGTTGAACAAGACAGCAGAGACCTCACTCAGGGACCAACACTGTTGGCTGCAGAAACGTGTCCCATTAAGCCTCCCCAGCAACACTGCAGGGGGTACAGTAATGCACAGCAAATTCTACAGGTTTAAAGCAACATCAGAAAAAGAGCAAACTTCTTTTTCTTTCAGGGAAGGCAGAACCTAGACCTGGCAGGGCTAGAAAGAGCCAGTCACACTAAGCCCAATCTCACCCACTGGACTGAATCTTAGGAAAGTCGGTTCCTATTCCTATAGGATTGCTTTGGACTGTCACCAGATCTCTATGCCACAGTTTCCCCATCTGTAAAATGCAAAAGATAGTATTGAGCTCACTCGGTAAAGCATCAGAAAACCTACGATAACAACGGCTGGTGGCACCAGCATAAAGAGCGAGGATGGGACATTCTCTCACCTTCACAGATTCTTTCGATGATAAGGTCTTGGTAATACTGCAGGTCTTCATAGGAGGAGATGTGGACCAGGTAGTTGGGAGACCCAGCAATCCTCAGCAGCATGTCCCTCTGTGCATCCCCAATGACAACGACAAACACCAAGATGCCGTTGTGCCTCAGCTGCTGAGCTGGGGCAGCTGCATCCTCCATGCCGCCTCCATTTGTGAGCACCACCACCACCTTGTTGACACCAGGTCTTGCTCCTTTCTGCACTGTCATCACGTCACCATAAATATGCAGCAAGGCGCTGCCAGCAGAGGCCAAGTCCCCGAGGAAAGGCACCTGGTCGATGGCTTGGAGGACAGCTGAATTGCTTGTGTGGGTGTCCAAAGCAAACACAGTGTGAGCTTTGCTGCCATAGATCACAAGGGCAATTTGGGTGACATCCCGGTTGATGCTGAAGTGCAAACAGCTGCTCCTGACAAAGCCCCTCAGCCACAGAAAATTCTCCAGGCCAACTCCAGACGAGGCATCCACCGCAAATGCCAAATCAAGAGACTGCGCCTGGCAGCCTGGATAAAAGAGTGCAAACACGGTATTTTTCAGAATATATATATATATACTCCTTTCTGACCAAAAAAAAGCAGGAGGGGGGAAAGGTGGGCAAAATTCATCACTGCTGATCACTGACTGTGAAGGGTGATCTACGACCCTTTCACACCAATAGATAGAGATCCATCATAAAAAGCAGTGATGGAAGGTTTGTCCCTGGATCTGTGACTGACACAAACAGAACAAGGACATTCATCCTTCTGTCATTCCCTTCTCTTCAGTGGAGCTCCGAAGACCTCCTCATGGTTTGACAAACTCGTCCCGCAATGCCCATATCACAGTCTTACCTTCAGGGTTGTCCACGCTGCAGATTCTTCGCTGCAGCTCTGGGATCCTGTTGAACAGGTCCTGGGGGTCCGAGTAGACAATTGTCTGCTTTGGATTGCCGGTCACCTTGGTCAGCTCTGCTCTCATGAAGCTGCTGCCTACACCGATCAAGAAGAGATCTCGGTCCCTCACGTACTTAGCGGCTTCTGCCACTGGATCCTGGGACTTAGAGTCAGTGAGCAAGACAACCACACGTGGGAGATCATCCTGCACGTCTGCAAAGACTGGGGTGCTCCTAAAACCGTGCTGTGCAATGTACTGCAGGGCTCTGCCTGTCAGGGTTCTGCCTCCACTGAAATGCAAAGCATCAATGCTCTTCATGAGACTGAATGCATCCTTGTGTTGGCCCACTTCAATGGGTATCCTGACATCATTATCATACTGGGCCACCCCCACGTTCATTGGCGAGTCCTGGCCCATCACTGCTTGGAGGAACCTCTTGAGGAACGCCTTGTAGCGCAGGAACCCTTCCAGCGTGACCCCTGCCGAGCTGTCCATCAGGAAAAGGAGATCCAGGCTGCATTCGAGGATCAGCTTTGGTGCTGAAAAGGGAGACAGCAATTTGTCATTTGCAGGGCAACAAGACAAGCATGCCAGGCACCTCATCTGGGGCCTGCTGGAAGCCCTGTGGTGTGGAGAAGGGACATTGTGTCCAGTAACCTAAATGGTTTGCCAGACATGTCATGAGCTGGAGGACAACTGTGCCAGGAGTGCACTTTATTTTGGTTGGATGCCACATAAGCCTTTAGAGACAGGAAATATCTGTGGATGTCTGGGGGGATTCCTGAACTTTTGGATGGCAAACTTCAAATTAGAAACAACTCCTCCACTCTCTTAGTACTCTGGGGAAAACACTCCGAGTTTCAGTATATTGTATATTGGAGAAAGGAGAGAGTCCAAGCACCAGACCCTCATCTGTAACACCCTGAGACACTTTAAAGTGAAAGTCTTGATTCTGGGGGAAGTACAAAGCATCTTCTGAAGATCAGGACCTTCTTGGGTTTCTTACACTGAACCCCCAAAATCAGGAGTCCCTCCTGGGCCCATGTGTGCAGGAAGGAGAGCCAACAGACATACTTATGTGTCTCTCCCAGTTTCTCTGTTCTCATGCTCACATAGCACCTGCATTAAGAAACAAAGGCAGCCACAGCAGGGTGAGACTGTCAGTATTGGTGCTCTCCGCATCCACAAGGTTTCTGAGCAGCAAGACCCAGTCACTGGGCCTGACACAGTCATAACCAGCATCAGAGAAAACTCAGCCTGTCTTCTGGAGAAAAGCCCAAAGGCTGCAGCCCAACCTCAGTTGTCCCTATGGCCGTGCAACGGGCACCGCAAAGGCAGGACACAGCCGAGAAGGAAGGAGGGAGAGCGCAGGTTCACACCTACCGCAGTGGATGTCTCCTCCGTACCCCACCGGGCAGAGGCAGTGGTATTTGTCCAGTCCCTCTGGGACACATGTGCCCCCGTTCTGGCACGGCTGGGAGTCACAAGGGTCTAAAGAGGACCAGGGAAGGGAAAGACAGGGAGTCAGCAGGGAGCCTGCCCCCTTCCATCCTGTGCCAGTGTAAGCATCACCATTAGTGGAAAAGGGGTCACACCTCTGCCCCTCTTGCTGCAGAGTCTGAACTAACGCAGGGCCACGTGCACCCTCACCTCCATGGCAATTTCATTTTGAGATGGCTCTCCAACAGGCAGCGGTGAAGAGAGCAAAACAGACTGTGACCTCACTTCATTTGATTTGGAATAACGCCAATGAAGTTACATTCATGTAAATAGAGAATTGCTAAAGGTCATTGTCCTGGTTTTGGCTGGGACAGAGTTAACTTTCTTCTTAGTAGCTGGTACAGTGCTGTGTTTTGGATTTAGTGCGAGAATAATGTTGATAACACTCTGATGTTTTAGTTGTTGCTAAGTAGCGCTTATCTTAAGCCAAGGACTTTTCAGTTTCCCATGCTCTGCCAGCAAGCAGGTGTGCAAGGAGCTGGGAGGGAGCAGAGCTGGGGCAGCTGACCTGAACTAGCCAAAGGGGTATTCCATACCATGGAACGTCATGCCCAGTATATAAACTGGGGCGAGTTGGCTGGGCGGCACGGATCGTGGCTCGGGAACTAACTGGGCATCGGTCAGCGGGTGGTGAGCAATTGCATTGTGCATCACTGGTGGGTTTTTTTTGTTCGTTTGTTTTTTTCCCTTCCTCCCCCTCCTTTTTTGTTATATTCCTTTTCATTACTATTACTATTATTATATTTCATTATTACTATTGTTAGTATTATATTTTACTTTAGTTATTAAACTGTTCTTATCTCAACCCACGAGTTTTACTTTTTTCCCCTCTTTCCTCCTCCTCACCCCACCGGGAGGGGGAAGGGGGAAGCGGCTGCGTGGTGCTGAGTTGCTGACTGGGGTTAAACCACAACAGTCATGCAGCCCTGCCAGATTTACACCAGCAACGAACGGATCAGGCCTGCTGCTTGGACAACGTTGTACTGACAAAGAAAGTAAAGCCACTGTCACCTGAACCAGCAAAAAGATGGGGTTAAGGGCAGAACTGAAGGACCATAGCTATTTCCACAGTCACAAAAACAGGCTGGCAATCAGCAAGTGTCAGGTTCCCTGCTAAACTGATGATGTTCACGGTACCAAGTGAATGAGTGGAGGCATCTCACTGCATACTCCCCTAGCTGGAGAGCAGTGACTCCCTGCAGGCATTGGGAAGCAGTGCAAGCCTCTGACCCAGGAACACAAGCAGATGAGGATTAACCGGCTCCTCAAGTGGAAGGAGAAATGACGGGGAGATACTTTAATCCAAAAGAACTCTGGTCATAGATACCCATGAGACAAAAAAACCTGGACGTAATATCAACTTCTTGCTAAGGATCACAATCTCTCATTCAGAACAAAATTTTTAGAAGTAAAACCCCACCTGTTTATTCTTTAGTTATTACCTTTCCTGCTTTGTAAATAAATTTTTTAAAAGGCTAAATCCTACCTGGACAAACAGTTCGGAAGCATCTGGATGGGTGTTTTATCAAGACTCTCTTCCATCTGAAACAGGAAGAATAAAACCTGTCATGAATGTAAAGATTAACAAGGTATCTTCAAGGCTGACCTTACCGTGTTTTCAATGGAACAAATTTTCCTTTGAAAATGCAGTTTTTCAAAACAAGTATTTCAAAAGAAGATGTCCATTCTGAGTGGGGTGGCAAAAGAAAAAACATCATTTCATCAAATCTACTCTTTCTTTTTTTTTAATTCTACTTTAACGTTTTACATTTAAAGATTATGGTTGTATTTTTAAGGCTCCAAATGATTTTTTTTTTTCAGTTGCTACAGAAGAGATGTTAAACCTTTTGCTCTAAACTGGAATGAAAAAAAAAATTTTACAGCAGTGAGAATTTCTTATTCAATATTAATTCTGGCATCTAACTTATCCAGCTGTAACTAGTGGACAGGCAAGGTTTAGACTGGGAAGAAATCCTCAGCCCTCAGCTGTGCCTCCCAGTGGGATTTTTCAACTTCCTCCATCATTTCCCTGTCCTAAGGGGACATGAAAAAAAAAAAACCAAACCCTAGAGCAGAAGTGTATATTTGCCACGTGTAAGAAGGCAGGTGATGTTGGTTCCTGACAGTGAGATGATGTCTGCTTTTTTTCATCCCTGTTAACGAAGATTCTATTTCTCTAATACCTGCAGCTTCACTATGCCACCGATTTTCCAGTGGTCTGCATTAGGGCTGCTCAAATTTGTGGCAATTGTGGCCAAAACCATCACTTTTGGGATGCTGTAAGCGAGGCACAAGCTGCTCTGCCTTCCCACATTGGCTCCGAGGTACAAGTATCTGCCAGCACTCACAGACATTAGGACTTGTCTGAAATTATCCATACAATCATCCCCCAGTATATCTATGCAGCAGGCCATCAATGCACAGCCCAGATCTGGGGTGATTTTCAAACATTAATCTGACTGCCTGGTATTAAAACAAATGCATGAAGCATCTCTTCAAAGGAAAAACAATCCTCCCTACCAATTTCTGTACACCACCACTTTCACTCAGCTATTTTTATCAGCAAAGAGCACAAAGCTGCCTTTCCCTCCACAGCTCATTTTTAAAGCATTTCTCCCACTGTACTGATTGCAGTGACAATATTATTTGAAGGACCTGACATGCTTTATGGGTTTTCAGCTCCAGCCTCCTCTCCCCGAGCAAGAGGACATTTCCCTCATGCAACTCACTGCCATCGACCTGACAATGCAGCTCTTTGTGTGCATCCCTGTTTTGGTGCTGCTGCACTATGACTGAGGGGTATTTTCTGCCAGTGACTGGAGCCTCTCCATAGGAAAGTCCTTCCCAAGCCCCCCAGGGCAGCCAAGCAAAGGAAAAGGGGCTTCTCTGAAGGGAAGAAAGCCTGAGTGGACGAAAACAGAACTAAGCACCAACACAGGGAGCCAGACCTAGAAACCCTCTGCAGCACAGAGTCAGTACAGAGATGTAAACTTCAAAGCATCTCGGTTCAACAGGTAGGAAACTAATCCCAATTCCATTTATATTTATGGTGCTCTTGGGCTAATCATCTTCTGCTTCTTTGTCTCAGCTCCTCCTC